>NC_142132.1:60273777-60882215 GCF_024610735.1 Ursus americanus
AATAATCATTCTCATTGGCCTGAGGTAATATGTCATTGTGGTTTTGATTTCTATTTCCCAGATGATTAATGATGTAGAGCATATATTTTATGTACTTGTTGGCCATCTGTATGCCTCTTTTGGAAAAATGTCTGTTCAGATCTTTTTGATTGAGAGTTTTTTTTTTTTTTAATATATTGAGGGTTTTTGTTTTGTTTTGTTTTGCTCTTTGTTTTATGGGTTCTTTATATATTTTGAATATTAATCCCATATTAGATAAATAATTTGCAAATGTTTTCTCCCATTTAGTAGGTTATCTTTTCATTTTGTTGATGATTTCTTTTTTTTTTAAAGATTTTATTTATTTATTTGACAGAGAAAGAGAGGGAACACAAGCAGGGGGAGTGGGAGAGGGAGAAGCAGGCTCCCCACTGAGCAGGGAGCCCGATGCAGGACTCTACCCCAGGACCCTGGGATCATGATCTGAGCCAAAGGCAGACGCTTAACCGGCTGAGTCACCCAGGCGCCCCTTTGTTGATGGTTTCTTTTGCTGTGCAGAAGCGTTTTGGTTTGATGAGTACCACTTGTTTATTTTTGCTTTTTGTTGCTTTTGCTTTTGATGTCACACTCAAAAAATCACCTCCAAGATCTGTGTCAAGGAGCTTTTTGCTTATGTTTTCTGCTAGGAGTTATGGTTTCAGGTCCTGTGTTCAATTCTTTAATCCATTTTGAGTTAATTTTTGTTTATGGTGGAAAGTCATGGTCCAGTCTCACTTTTTTGCATGTGACTGTCCAATTTTCCCAACACCATTTATTGCAGAGACTCTCCTTTCCCTGTTGTATATTTTTGGCTCTTTTGTCATAAATTAATTGTTCATATATGCCTGGATTTATTTCTGTTCTTTCAAAGCTGTCAGGATTATAGTATTTTTGTTACAGCAGCATGAACAAACTGACAGTCTTACCTTGTTTTTAATGACTTTTGTCTTGAATTACTAATTTTGCACATTTTTTTTTTCACCTTGCCTTACTGAGTTGTAAAAGACCTTTTTATATTCTAGGTATGTGTTTTTTGTCAGATACAGATTTTGAATTTTTTAGCTATATCATTTTCATTTTTTTACTTTTGAAGAACAGGTGTTTTAAGTTAGATGGGGTGTAATTTATCAATTTTTGATTATTTTTCATTTACATTGTTTGGGCTTTTGGTGTCACTAGAAGTCTTCTGTCTAACCCGAGGTCAGATAGGTTTTCTTTTAGAAGTTTACAGTTTTTGATTTTACATTTAGGACTATGTTAGAAGGTAAGTTTTGTATATGGTACAAGGGAAGGGTAGAAATTTTTCTGTTTTTGGCACATGAATGTCCAGTAGTTCCAGCACCGTGTGTTAAAGACTTACCATTTTTTCCATTGAATTTCTTTGGCATCTTTATTGAAAATCAGTTGACACATATGTGTTGCTCTATATTTGGTTTCTTAATTCTCTTCCATTAATAGTAAATGTCTTGATTTGAAGTATTAGTATGAATTCGATACTACTCAGTAATCTTACCCTAGTTTACCGCATCTCCTTTTCCTGTTACATTGTTATTTTACTGGCCTCATTTTTATTTTATAGACTTTTTTCCTCCCATATTAACTATGTTCTACATAAATGAGAGTTAAGAATAGTTAATATTTGCTTTAAAAAAATAATGCTTCAGTACCAATTATGTACCTTACGAAGTATAGCATTTATCAGTGCAAATATACCACTTTCCAATTGCAGCTCCCACTCTTCCCTCCAATGAAGTGCCTATTTTGTCACCTCTGATGTATCCTTGAGTTATGTGTTTTAATCAGCATCTTTTTAAACTTTATATAAATGTTATAAATACTTGCTTACTTTGTTCAGCATTGATTTTGTTTTCATCCATGCTCATTAATGAAAGGCCAATGGGACCATGTGATTGCTGTCCTTCCCGTAGCAGTCCTGTGGGGATTTGGGGACAGAGATTAGGTCTCTTGAAATCCATTCTGTTTCTGCTTTTCTTTTCAGTGGAATCCTTGTAAATACATTTGTATTCAAAGATGAGTTTTCTTCATACTTTCCTTAGGAGAACATCTCAGTGTGTGCAGGGATAGAGGAAATCAGAAAATCATAATGCACCTATAAGTGGTGAGCCTGAGATACGGAGAGGAAAGGAGCTGGCCCAGGGAAACACAGCAAGGTGCTTAGTTTCTCCCAGTAGTAACATGTCGTACAGCTGTAGTTCAGCATCAGAGCCAGGAAATTGATACAGTTGCCAGCTTTTTCAGATTTCACTAGTTTAAGTTTCATTCAAATTGTTATGGGCATCAATATTTTGTTCCTATTTATTGCTGAGTAATATTCCCATGGCATAGATGTACCACAGTTTGTTTAATCATTCACCTGTTGAAGGACATCTGGATTGTTTCCAGTTTTTTGCTCTTAGGAATAAAGCTGCTGTGAACATTCATGTACAGGTTTTTATGTTAATATAAGTTATCTCTTTGGTGGGAATTAATGCTTGAGCATGCAATTCGGAGTTATATGGCAGGTACATGTTTAGTTTTATAAGAAATTGCCATATTCTTTTCCTGAGTGGTATACCATTTTTCATTCTTATCAGTAATGTATGAGTAATTTAGTTTTTTGCATCCTTGTCAGTATTTGAAGTCATCAGTGTATTTTTATGTTAGCCATTCCAGTATGTGTAAAATAATATTTCACTGTGTTTGAATTTGTATTTCTCTAATGACTAATGATGTCAAACATTTTTTGATGTGTTTATTTGCCATCTGTATATCCTTTTCAGTAAAATGTCTGTCCATGTCTTTTGCCCATTTTGTAATTGGATTGTGTGGATTTTTTGTTTATTTTGTTTTTTACTGCTGTACACTTTTATTCATTATTATGGAAGTGATTGCATATACTAAAAAGTACTACTAAAATTTCATTTTGGGTAATCAGTTGTCTCAGCAAGATGGAGTCCATTCTTTTCCTGCCAATCTTGATGCCTGCTTTTGTCATTTGTTTCCATATATGTTTAGCTTTATTTGGAGACTTTTTCTCTTTTTTTCTCTGTTAGTCCTCCATATTACTAGTCTAATAACACACAGACTTCATTACTATGGCTTTATATGTTTGGGTTTTTTTTTTTTTCCTTTGCAGTTTTTTGGTTTTATTTTAATTTTTTTCCTTTAAGTCTTTTTTTCTCATGCGGTTTTGTTACTATGGCTTTATAATACAACTTGATATCTAGTGGGACATCCCTCCATGTACTTACTCTTCAGGAATATGTGGCTTCTTGTCTTTTTGTTCTCACATATACATTTAGAATCCTGAAAAGTAAAGAAGGTAATTCGAATCAACTCTGCTGTTGAGAACAACCATAAAAGATGAACCAAATAAAAACAAGTAATTTTTTTTTTTAAATAAATCAGACAGTTGCCAAAGCTGTGAAGAATTATGGAGTCAAAACTCTGGGGGTAAAAAAAAGCCAGTACACTAAGACTGATATTTGAGGCCTTTTTTCCCCCTAATGGTATACAAATTCCTGAAAAGGCCGCTGAGAGGTTGAGAAGCTAAGCAATTGTTTTGTCATACTTACTGGACTAAGGAGAGTTGGAGTTCAGGATCTCTGAGGAGAGAGCTCTTTGCTAAACCTCTTTGGTTTTATGTTAAAACCTCAAGGGGCTGTACTCTAAATGAAGATTTATTTCTCAGTTTCACCACTATTGATAGTTTGAATGAGATAATTCTTTGTTGTCAGGGACTGTCCTGTGCATTGAAGGATGTTTAGAAGCATCCCTGGCCTGTACTCAATAGATGCCAGTACCAACCTGTCACCCCCACTGTGACAATCAGAAATATCTCCATATATTGCCATCTGTCCCCTGGTTAGCAAAAACCACCCCTATTTAAGGAACATTGCCCTAAATGGTATACTTGGATAAACCAGGCTTTATTGAAGCCCATTTTGAATCCTCTCAGTCACTGATTGAATTAAGATGATCTGAGTTATACTAGTTTCTTTTGCTTTAAGCTGCCTGTGAAAAGAAAATGTTAGTCTATGCCCGAAAAGATATTATCAAATCCTCAAATTATCTCTTCAGATTCTCACAAATAGTATCTGACAGTCAAAATCAATTAGAATATCTGTATGCATCCTTAAAGGATATAGGACAACACCTGATGAAAAACCAAGTAAAACAGTATACAGCAGAAACAGCAGAAACAGGTGAGGAAAGGATCCATAAAATGTAATAATTAAAACTCCAACTGTAAAATAAATATATATTCAAAGACATTAAAGAGAAGATTGAACCAAGAAAACATTCTAGAATTCAAAAATACCACATTTTAACAGCAAATTACCTGGTCAAATTCCACAATAATCACTGTTTTTGTTTTTATTGCCATTACATTAGGTTAGGAAGTAGTAACATCTTTATTGATTTAGGTTTGTGCTATTTTCTGCACTGACTTAAGTGTTCTTTAATAAGTTTCAATAATTTTATGCATAATAGGCTTACATATCTTTTGTTAGATTTTTTCCTAGGTACTTTGTAATGTTTTTTAAAAAAGTTTTACTTTAAAAATTATTCATAAAGATAGAGGAAGAAGGAAAGCTTCCAAACTTATTTTATGAGGCCAACATTACCCTAACACCAAAACCAGATAAAGACACTGCAAAAAAAGAGAGCTACAGGCCAAAATCTCTCATGAACACAGATGTGACAATCCTCAACAAAATATTAGCAAACTGAATCCAAAAATACATTAAAAAAATCATTCACTATGATCAAGTGGGATTTATTCCCAGAATGCAAGGATGGTTTAATATTTGTAAATCAACATGATACAGCACAGGGATAATACCATATAATCATCTCAATAGGTGTAGTAAAAACATTTGACAAAGTATAACATCCACTCAACAAAGTAGATTTAGAGGGAACATACCTCAATATGATAAAGGCTATATATGAAAAACATATAGCTAACATCATACTTATTGGGAAAAAAATGGGACCTTTTCTCCTAAGGTCAAGAACAAGAAAAGGATGTCCACTCTCCCCACTTTTATTCAACACAGTACTGGAAATCCTAGCCACAGCAACCAGACAAGAAAAAGGAACTAAAGGCATCCAAATTGGTAAGGAAGAAGTCAAACTTTCACGATTTACAGGTGATATGATACTATATAGCAAACCCTAAAGACCCACCAAAAAAAACTACTAGAACTAATAAATGAATTCAGTAAGATCGCAGCATACAAAATCAATGTACAGAAATGCATTGAATTTCTGTACAATAGTAATGAAGCAGCAGAAAGAGAAATTAAGAAAACAATCCCATTTACAATTGCACCAATAATAAAATACCCAGGAATAAATTTAACCGAAGAGGTGAAAGACCTGTACTCTGGAAACTATAACTGGTGAAAGAAATTGAAGACCACACAAACAAATGGCAAGACATTCCATTCATGGATTGGAAAAACAAATATTGTTAAAATGTCCATATTACCCAAAGCAACCTACAGATTTAATGCAATCCTTATCAAAATACCAACAGCATTTTTTACAGAAAGTAGAACAAACTATCTTAAAATTTATATGGAACCACAGAGACCCAAATAGCCAAAGCAGTCTTGAAAAAGAAAAAACAAAGCTGCAGTATCACAATTCCAGACTTCAAAGCTGTAGTAATCAAAACAGTATGGTATTGGCACACAGAGAGATCAGTGGGACAGAACAGATATAAACCCAAACCTACATGGTCAATTAATTTTCAACAAAGGAGGCAAGACAGTCTCTTTAACAAATGGTGTTGGGAAAACAGGACAGCTACATGCAAAAGAATGAAACTGGACTGCTTTCTTACACCACACACAAAAATAAACTCAGAATGGATTAAGGATCTAAATGTGAGACCTGAAACCGTAAAAATCCAGAAGAGAGCACAGGCAGTAATTCTTCTGACATTGGCCATAACATTTTTCTAGATAGGTCTCCTGAGGCAAGGGAAACAAAAGGAAAAATAAACTATTGGGACTGCATCAAAATAAAAAGCTTCTGCACAGGAAAGGATACAACTAACAAAATTAAAAGATAACCTGAATGGGAGAAAATTTTTGCCAATGACATATTCAGTAAGGGTTTGTATCTAAAATATGTAAAGAACTTACACAACTCAACACCCAAAAATCAAATCCAATTAAGAAATGGGCAGAAGACATAAACAGACATTTCCCCAAAGAAGACATACGAGATGGCACATGAAAAGATTTGCTCAGCATCACTCATCCTCAGGGAAATGTAAATCCGAACAATGAGTTATTTCACGCTGTTCAGAGTGGCTAAAATCAAAAACACAAGAAACAACAAGTGTTGGTGAGGATGTGGAGAAAAAGGAACCCTTGTGCCCTGTTGGTAGGAATACAAACTGGAATAGTCCTGTAAAAAATATGTAGGTCCCTCAAAAAATTAAAAATAGACATACCATATGATTCAGTAATTCCACTACTGGGTATTTACTCAAAACTGGAAAAAATATATGCACCCCTATGTTAATTGCAGCATTTTTTACCATGGTCAAATTATGGAAATAGCCCAAGTTGCATCGATAGATGAATGGATAAAGAATTGGTAGGAGTGCCTGGATGGCTCAGTTGGTTAAGCTTCTGACTCTTGATCTCAGCTCAGGTCTTGATCAGGTCCTGAGTTCAAGCCCCCGTGTTGTGCTCCACACTGGGTGGAGAGCCTACTTAAAAAACATAAATAAATAAAAATTTAAAAAGAAGTGATCTATATACCCAACGGAATATTATTCAGGTATAAGAAGAATGAAATTTTGCTATTTGCATCTACATGGATGGATCTAGAGAGTATAATGCCAGTCAGAGAAAGTCAGTCAGAGAAAGACAAATACCATATGATTTCACTCATATATAGAATTTAAGAAACAGAAGAGAGAACAAAACGGAGAAATCAAGAAACAGACTTTTAACTATAGAGAAAAAACATGGTTACCCAGAGGGAAGTTAGGTAGCGAGATGGATGAAAATAAGTGAATGGGATTAAGAATTCACTTATGTTGAGCACCGAGTAATGCATAGAACTATTGAATTGCTATATTGTACACCTGAAACTAATAAAACATTGTATGTTAACAATACTGGAATTTTAAAAAATACTTTTATTTTCTAATAGATGCAGTTAATTAAATATATTAAATTTTTACTTTTGTATCCAACAACCTTACAAAATTTTCTTGACTTTTCAACATAGAGGATATATCATCTGCAAATAATGAGTTATTTTTTAATTTCTTAAATTATTTTTGAATTGATTTTTCCTGTTTTTTCTCACTTGGACTGCCATTTAATGTTGAATAGATTGATTGCGGGCCGGCTTCTTTGTTATCATTAAAGTTGGTCTTTGCTGTAGATGTTCTTAATCAAGTTCAGGAAATTCTCTTGTTTTGCCTGATTCTTTTTATCATGCTTAGGTGCTGAGTTGTATGAAATACTGCATTTATTGACTATATTTTTCCCTGTATAAAAAAATTAATATATAATATTGCTTTCCTCCCACAAATTTATTAATTTTTTAAAGGAATTGATTTTGAGAAGAAAAAACAGGGCAGAAAGGTATGGAATAGGAAATAAATACAAATGCAAGCTATTTTGCTAATTTTTTTATAACTACAACAAATTAGTAGAGAGAATGACCTATACAAAGCAATACAGAAATGGTTCAAAGACTGAGGTGTTCCTTTAGCTTAAGGCTGAAGATTTCAGTGTCTAGTATTGGGAGTTTAGGGTGTAGTCCTTGTTTTTGGATGGATCACTGGGTGCAGATCAGTCCATGCTTTTAACCAGTTTTAAACAGAAAAATGACTATTTGGCCCCGGTTGAAGTAGGTGAAGTTTGGTTTCATGGGTGAGGTAACTACCAAAGTTCCTCCCCACAATGCAGTGTCAGGTGGAGTTGAACTTCTTGTCACACTGTTTCTTAATATGGGCCACAGTGTCCTTCTCTATATTATATTTCTCCAGTGTTTCAGGAGTACACTCCACTGAGTCCTGTTTTATCTCCTCCAGCATATTGGCATTTTTTATCACGGCCTTTCAGTCTCCTTGTGAACCTGGGACTGAAGTACTGCCTACTTTCACTTGGGGGATGGCTTGGCAATGCCCAGACTATGAGGCCCCCTGTTGCTATGAAAGCTGTGGTTCATCTCACTATTGTATTATATTGAGTGACATTTATAAAATTTTCTAAGAGTAAGCATCCCTTGATTTCGTGGGTTAACCCAAATTAGTTCTAATGAATTATCTTTTTTTATATTGCTGGCCGTAGATTGCCGATAGCTTTTTTCAGAAATTACTGCATCTGTAGTCCTGAGTGACATTGGCCTGCAATTTCCTCTACATTGTTTGTTTGCTTTTGGTCTGAAGTTTATGCAAGACTTATAAGATGAGCTATGAAATACTCTCCCTTTTTATTATGGAAGATATTTTAAAGATTGAAATTAAAAGTTTCTTCGTAGTAGAACTTAACTGTAAAGCTCTTTCAGCCTTTAGGCTGAAAGTGATTCCAGAGAAAAGCATGTAAGTACAGGAAAGAATGAAGAGTGCTAGAGGATTTTAGGTAAATATAAAGATATTTTATAAAATAATAAAATTTACGTAAATAAAAATATAAAATGTAGGTATAGTTTAAAGTATTGACTTTAAGAAACTCTTTACTGTGGTCTGTAGATTTTAAATCATAAAAGTAAAACATATGACAATAATATCACAATAGCTGATAGAGTGGGTTAATGGAATTAAACTGCTGTAAGTTGCATTATTTTTAAAATTATTAATTAAACTGTGCTAATTATGGTAGTTAATACTAATTCAGGAATTCTTTAATAATATGTTAAGGTAATCACTAAAATAATTATTAAAATTGTATAACTTGAAATTGAATAAAGAAGGCATGTAATGTAATGAGCACTGGGTATTATATACAGCTGATGAATTACTGAACTCTACCTTTGAAACTAATAATATATTGTATATGTTAATCGAAAAAAAAGAAAGTGAATAATGTAAGGAAAAAATGGAATAATAAAACATTTGATTAATCCAAGATGCATTTAAAAATAAATAAACAGAGCAGATGGGACAAATAGATAAATCATCAGAGGATCAACCTAAACCCATTTGTACTAGTCATTGTATTACATTGAAATGGACTAAGCAATTCAGGTAAAACCCAGTGATAGGCAGACTAAATAAAAAACAAAGCCCAACTGTATGCTCTTTATAAGCGCCGTACTTAAAATATAAAAGAGGTTGAAAATAATACAGTGGAAAAAGGTAAATTATACGAAGACTTCACTAAAAGAAAGTCAGTTCAATAAGAAGATATGACAACTCTAAATTTATACTTTCATTAAGATTAGCTTCTAAGTTGTTAATGCAGAGACTGAAAAAACTAAAAGAATATAGATAAAAATCCATAATCACTTTAACATATTTGTTCCATAAAGTGATGGTACAAGTCTAGAAAAGAGTAAGAATATTGTTATTGAAGAACATTAATCAACTTGACCTAGTTAACACATACAGGACATTCTCCACCCTAACCCCCCAAATGTGGAGTATACATTATTGTACTTAGGGAACTAGTTCATATACTGGACCATAAAATAAATCTCACAAATTATCTCACAAATCTCAAGGAATTGTATTTATGTGCATAAATTCTGTGGCCACAGTGAATTATACTAGAAACCAGTAGTAGAGAGATTACTAGAAAATCCCCCAAATACTTTGAAAGTAAGCAACATATTTTATATATATATATTAAGGATTTTATTTATTTACTTGTCAGAGAAAGAGAAAGCGCAGCCAGGGGGAAAGGCAGGCAGAGGGAGAAGCAGGCTCCCTGCTGAGCAAGTAGCACAATGCAGGACTCCATCCGAGGACCCTGGGATCATGACCCGAACTGAAGGCAAATGCTTAACAGACTGAACCACCCAGGCATCCCAATAAGCAACATGTTTTTAAATAATCTGTGGTTCAGAGCAGAAATTGCTATTTACATTAGAAAATATTTTGAAGTAAATGAAATGAAAATGTATTTCACAACTGGTGGTAAACAGTTAAACCAATGGTTAGAGGGAAATTTATAGCACTTAATGTATATATTGGGAAGGAAGGTTGAAAATCTATTTCTATTTCAAGATGTTAGAGAACAGACAGCAAATTAATAAACCTATTAATTGTAGAATGAAGGATAGGAGCATGTTGGCGGCACAAGTTGGTTAAGCATCAAGTCTTGGTTTTGGCTCAGGTTGTGATCTCATGGTCATGAGCTCAAGCCCCATGTCGGGCTCCATGCCCTGTACAGAATCTGCTTAAGACTTTCTCTGTGTCTCCCTCTGCCCCTTCCTCCCCCGTACCCCTGGGCTCTCTTTCTCTCTCTCTCTCAAATAAATAAATCTTAAAAAAAAAAAAAGAATGAAGAATATGATAAAAATAGAAGTAAGTATGGGGTGCCTGGGTGGCTCAGCTGTTAAGCGTCTGCCTTCTGCTCAGGTCATGATCCCAGGGTCCTGGGATCAAGCCCCGCATCGGACTCCCTGCTTAGCGAGAATCCTGCTTCTCCCTCTCCCACTCCCCCTGCTGGTGTTCCCTCTCTCACTGTGTCTCTCTCTGTCCAATAAATAAATAAAATCTTAAAAAAAAAATAGAAGTAAGTAAAATAGGAGGGCAGCTGATTGGTCAGTTGGTAGAGCATGCAACTCTTGAGCATGAGGTCATGAGTTCAAGCTCCACACTGGGCATAGAACCTACTTAAAGAAAAAATTTTTTTTTAATTTACTTAAAAAAAATAGAAGTAAGTAAAATAGGAAACAAACGTATGAAGGTAAAAAATCAAATGCCAAAAATTGGTTATTTCTGCAGATATTACAGATATTAAAAAGTTACTAGCAAACTATTTTGTACAACTTAATGTCAATATATTTGAAATTTTTAGTGAAATGGGCAAATTTCTTAAAAATCAGATGTGAACAAAATATACACAATATGAAATAGAAAATTTCTTTTTTCTTTTCTTTTTTTTTTTAAGGCTCTTTGTGCAATGTGAGGGTTGAACTCACAAATCTGAGATCAAGAGTCACATGCTCTACTAAGCCAGCCAGGAGCCCCTGAGATAGAAAATTCCAATAATCTTTTATCTATGGAGAAATGTAGTCCGCAAACCTTTCCTGACTATACGGCTGAATTTTCCTACATATTTAAGAAGAAATATCAGAAACACTTTTAAAGAATAGAAAAACAGGAAAAATCTTTTCTAGCTCATTTTATGAGCCAGCATAACATTGATAACAAAACCTGAATAGCATATTACAGGAAAGGAAAATTGCAGACTAATATATAGCATTGCACATGGAATGCAAAAACCATCAAAAGTGCATTATGTAGTAGTGTCCAGTGATATATTAAAAAATATATAATGCAAGATAAACAGGTGGGTTTATGTCAGAAATTCAAAGCCTGTTTAACATTTGAAAAGATAATGTGTAATTCATTAACAGAAGAAAGAAAAAAGCTATGTAATAGAAGAAGAAAAATGTTTTCATAAAATTCAATATCTGTTTCTGATATTTTTTAATTGAGAAACAAAGAATAAAGGGAACTTTATTGTGATAAAGGATATCTACACTAAGTCTTCAGCTGTTAACATATTTAATAGTGAAGTAGTGAATGTTTTTTCACTGACATTTGGGAATGAGACAAGAATGTCCAGTGTCATTATTTGTTTTCAGCAGTTATTGTGTTACTCTACAAGCTGTTCAGAAGGTATGTGATATGTTCAAATTTACAGTGTTAATGTGAGTAGCACAGTTAGAGATAAAACCAAGATCTAATTCTCATTGTTCTTCATGTGATTTTTAGGTCTGCTGTTACATAAAGTGAGTTGATATTGTGTAGTATGGTGGGTACTGCCAAGTTTATGAACATTAATAGAAAAACGGCTTCTTGGGGTGCCTGGGTGGCTCAGTCGTTAAGCGTCTGCCTTCAGCTCAGGGCATGATCCCGGGGTTCTGGGATTGAGCCCCACGTCAGGCTCTTCCACTGGGAGCCTGCTTCTTTCTCTCCCACTCCCCCTGCTTGTGTTCCCTCTCTCACTGGCTGTCTCTCTCTCTCTCAAGTAAATAAATAAAATCTTAAAAAAAAAAAAAAAGCTTCTTATAAAATTATAACTTTACATTTTGTATTGAATTTATATTGAATTTTTAAAGAAGCCGTTATGCATGTTCATTAGTAAACTTTGTTTTATCATTATTTCAAAGATTACAAGCGTTTTTAAATTATAAAATTTACTTTAACGTGAAATGGTTAAAAGTAGAGTTATACAATATTTGTCTTAAAAGGGACCAGAAAAAGTTTAAATTCAAATACCTCTTTAGACAAATGAGGAAACTATCCTATTGTATTTCCTGTGCAGTCCTCTGCCTTGTAATTTTTCTCATATAAGAAAGAAAGTTATCATAGGTGTAGGATAATTTTTCTTAGGGATTTTGGAAGAGGCAGAGAGGGTGCCAAAGTCACAATAGTTAAATATGGCCAGAGGCACCTTTCTTTTAGGAACATTAATGTGGGTGGTTCTCTTAGTTCTCTTGTTTATCAATTTTAAGAACTAATTTAAAGCTCCTGTACAAATTAGGATATATACATTCTAGATTTATAGGACTTTTTCTTTCTGTTTCACTTTTTTCCGTTGGAGACTGAAATGTGTTTCCACCAAGCTGTCTCCAGAAAGTAGAGAGGTTACTCTCCCCCTACCCTTCAAAATAAACCAGGATAACAGAAGTGATGATACTTTGAATATAGAGAGCCTGAGGGAGAGCTGTAAAATGAGTCACAGAGGAGTTAACAGCACCACTGCTTGGTGTACTGTTCAGACAGGCTTTAAAGCATAATGTGGGACTCTTGGCCCAACTTCCAAGAGGAAGGAGTTAAGAATAGAGGGATCAAGGTGGTAGCAGAGGACGGGTACTAATTAGCTGTCCTTTCCCATCATTCCAGCTGGTTGCAAAAAAGACAGATCTTTCCATTTAACCATTACATCTTGTAACTATAACTATTTTTTAGACAAATGGAGACAACAATGGTATTTTCCTATGCTGAAGTAGAAAAATATAGTAGAGAAAAAAGAGTTCATCTCTATCAAATAAGAGGGAATTAGAAATATGCTGGATAAATTTCATAATGTATTTACTTTAGTGGTTTTAAATAGCAAGCAGAACTTTAGGCATACAAATTTAATTCTCCCCAGTGTAATAAATAGGTACCTCTTCATTATAGATCTTCTTACCATGTTCTTTGTTAAAACAGTGAAACCAACTAAGACAATTTCAAGCAGAAAAAGGACTTGAACAAAGGACTTTGGAACACAGGATCCCAGCAAAATCTGAGAACTATGCTTGGAGGCTATGCAGGAGCCAATATTGATGCAAAATCAAATCACAAAAGTGGTTCCATGTTGGACAAAGTCACTATAGCAATACCATTGATGCTTATAGTAGCCATACATCTTGGTTTTTCTTGGTAATAATTAATAGTTCATTTCACTCTCAGAAGTGTCCCAGTTTGGACAATAAATTACGTGCTCACCATTCTGATGTTGGAACATTACTACCTCTGGAAAGCACATAAAGATGCTCCTACTTCCAACACTCATGCCAACATCGAGTTTACCTGCCCTTTGCTTCTTCCCACAGGCAGGTGGGCTGGCTTGCTTTCCCTCCCTTCTTTTGTTCATTCATTTGTTCGTTCATTCATTCATTCATTCATTCATTCATTCACTTTATATTTTAAGTAATCTCTACACCTAACGGTAGCTGGAACCTACAACCTTGAGATCAAGAGTTGCATGCTTTATCAGCTGAGCCAGCCAGGTGCCTCTCCCTCCCCAGCCCCAGGCTTTAGATTCAAATTCTGAGATAAATTTGTCTGAATGATAGCACTTAGCTACTAAGGAGTCTGGGAATGTATCTCATTTTCCAGTTTCTATAGGTAAGAGACTGCCTGAAAAGGTAGGGGTTTCCCCAAACATAAGAAAGAGTTTCATACCGGGGATGTACTGTATGGTGACTAACATAATATAATAAAAAATCATTAAAAAAAAAAAAAAGAAAGAGTTTCATAAGCTGGGCAGTCAAAAAATGCAGATATTGAGTGTATTATGCTTCAACGATTGTCCCATTTTGCTCCTTTCCTTGTGGTGTATTCAGTGCTGTCCTCTTCCTTTTGGGCTGGATAGACCTATTAAGCAGTTATTAAAGTGAGTTATGTATCTGCTCAAAGAGAATGTTATTGAAAGTGTAAACTAGTTTTTTTGTTGTTGTTGTTTTTTTTCCCCTGTAAGCAAGGAAACTCCACTGGGTTGAAGGAAATAATATTTGCCATTCTCTCATCGTCATTATGTGAAAAAATAACTTGTCCCACTACAGAAGATAATTGATCTTAATAAAAAGCTGAAAAGTTGAAAGATTATTTGTTCAAATTTTTAAAGTTTGTGGAGTTCATGTAGCATGTGTAGTCAACCCTTAAGCATCTCTAAAACTGTGTCATTACATCTGGGTCTATCTTGGCGATACATATTTAAATTTTATTTGAATAACCTTTAGAAAAAGTTCAGATCATATTTAGATCTGTTCTAAAGAGCTCCAGATAAGCTTTTTAGAAATAGTATTTCTGTTCATTTCTTTTGGTTTTGATTTTTTTTTTTTGGATAGAAAGAACACTTGGGTTATTTGTTAAACAACATGGATTTTATAAATCTTACGAGTTTATGTATCTTTTAACCTCTTTCAGTTTTACTTGTCCCAGTTTCATTGGAAGTTGTTATGATTAAGTAAAATAATGTGCAGGTTTTTTTTAGGTTATCAAATACTTTTTAAATGTGAAGCGTTTCCTTATTGTAGTAATAAGACCTGTAGAATGTCACTAAGTATACTTTCTGTCTGGGAGAACAGGGTAGATGTCCCTGGCCCACCTGCTGACTGTTCCTCACATATCTAGAAAGAATGAGGGAATCCACATAAGGATGCCTCAAGAACAGGATTGCCACTATAAGGGGATTACTACAAAGAACGATGGTGGGAACACCTGGATGGCACACTAGGTAGAGTATATGACTCTTGATCTCTGGTTGTAAATTCAAGCCCCACGTTGGCTGTAGAGCTTACTTTAAAAAAGAAAAAAAAAAGTGGATTTTCTATTGACTTTACAAAACATCTTTATAGGATTTGAAAACTGAGGGGTTAGGGTCTAATGCAGTGGACACTAATTGGGAATTAGTTCTTCCAAGTTCCTCTTTATTTTCATTCTTCTGTTGTGGGGTTTTTCTCGTACAGGGTTCTCAAGGTTTCCTGTACAGGATTTATGTAAAACCAAGGAGTCATGGTAGCACCTTGATGACAACATTGAAACACATTGTGCTGAGAACCTTTATGATATTTGTCTTTTGTATTCTAATCATTATCATTCAGATTGAGTTTCTCATTCTTCTTTTTTCTTTATTTGTGCTCTAGATTTTATTAAATATCCCAGGAGGTAACTCTAGGGATAAAGATGTGGAAGTCAATGGAAAATTAACAAATGTATGATTAGGATTGAAATCTGGGTGTGTAGTTTTGAAAAGAACATTGCTTTACCTTGTTTTTTTTTAGCATATTACACAGGATTTAGTCCTTAATTCTTTTTTTTTTTTTTGAAGATTTTATTTATTCATTTGACAGAGAGAGCACAAGCAGTGGAGAAAGTCAGAGAGGGAGAAGCAGACTCCCCACTGAGCCAGGAGCCCAACGTGGGGCTCAATCCCAGGTCCCAGAGATCATGATCTGAGCCAAATTAACCATCTGAACCACCCAGGTGCCCCTAGTCCATGACTTTTTATCTCCTTATTTCATAGAAATATGAAGGAACATAAAGAAAACTTAACAAAAACCTTGGAAGTTGTTTCCAGCTTTCTCAAGACTCATTTCCCAGTTTCAGAGGCACATTCTTCCAAAGTTTACTTTCTTTCAGATTTCTTTCTCACATAAATGCCTTTTGCTTCCTTCCCCTAGCAGAACATAAAGTTGTTCTTTCCTCCATTTTTCTTTTCTGGAAAGAACACCAGTTCAGAACTTGAAAATTCCTAGGTGAAGTTTGAAATGTAAGCAAAGTAAACATTACTGAGATTAAAAAATTTTAGAGGCATATGTGCAATACCATAATATCTTACCCTATCTTAAAAATGAAGTTGGGAACGCCTGGGTGGATCAGTCAGTTAAGCGTGTGCCTTCGACTCAGGTCATGATCCCAGGGTCCTGGGATCGAGTCCCACATCGGGCTCCCTGCTCAGCTGAGACCCTGCTTCTCCCTCTACCTGCCGCTCCCCATGCTTGTGCTCTCTCTCTCTCTGACAAATAAATATTTAAAATCTTAAGAAAAAAAAAAAAAGTTGAAAGGCATTACATAGTAACCTGCTAACATAGTAGTTAACATAAGTAACATAGTTAACGTAAACCCAGATGCCTAGATCTTATACCACTCTTATATGGTTAATAAAGACGTTAAGATAGTTTATATATTTCTATCCAATAAGGATTTTTTAAAACAATTATAATGGTTCAATTTCCGTATCACAATGAAAATGCCATGTTTTAAAAGAAATTGTATTTGGAATTAAGTTTCCTTTTAAATGAATATTAAATGGGATATTTAGCTTTATACAGTATTTATACAGAAAGAAAGGCCTTTCTTTCCTGCATTTCATTGCTCCCACTACTAGATAATCATTTTTGGATAGGCATCCAGTTGGTTGTCTTATAAATTTTGTTATCAAGGTTGAAGCCAATAGTCTGATAGCAACATTTAGAGGCACTTTGTCGGACTGCTGTGCTGACCTTATCCTCTGTGAGGTAGTGTCTCCATTTTTCTGGGTCAGTTCGTTTTTGTAAAGGACTAGAATTCCTTAGCCTAGGGAACAAGATTTAAAAACAAGAGAAACCACAATTTTAAAAAAGATCTTGGATTGTACACTTAGCATATATAATTATAGATTATAATAACCTGTGTTACTTACTATTTTAATGCAAAAAAACCATAAAATTGATAGTTTGATTTATTAAAGCCAAATTAGATTTTTCCCCCTAAATCTAAAAAGAGTAAAGTCTCAGTTTTTTTAAAGAAACTTGTTTGAACACAAATTTATATTCAAAAGGATTAGCAAAGACCATGTTGTATTTCTCCTTTATTAAAACTTTTGATGCCAATAAATCAAATTTAATGGTACTGAGAAAGTGGTATAGGCTACAGTATAATGCAATGTACGTATTACCTCTTCGTGGGTCAGCATCTAATGAATTCTGTGACAGTAGTCTTTTATCAGGACAGTCTCTGAAAGTTATTTAAGAGTGCTGTGAATCACTTAGGTTACTTCCTTTGCTTTTTATCAGTATACAAAGTAGTCTCTGATTTTAACATTTTATTTTTTTAACTAAAAAAATTTCTTGAGAAATGGCTTTGTGATTTCATTTTGATATTTGGCTTTAGAAAACGTCTATCTTTATAAATTAATTTTGCCGAGGGATGCCTGGCTGGCTCAGTCAGAGCGTGCAACTCTTGATCTTGGGGTTGTAAGTTCAAGCCCCACATTGGGGGTAGAGATTACTTATAAAAAAGCTTTTTTTAAAAAAAAGAAGGGGGGGAGAGGGAAAGAGTCTCCATCAGACTCCATGCTGAGCGTGGATCCTGATGTGGGGCTTGATCTCACAACCCTGAGATCATGACCTGAGCCCAGATCAAGAGTTGGACGTTTAATCAACTGAGCCATCCAGATGCCCCCCGATCTTCAAAAAGATTTTTTTTTGCAGAAAAATACTATACTTAAATATCTAAAATTCAGTTGAGAAATGACATCAAGGTGAAGTGACCTTTATATACTTCATTTTCAAGGACTGAAAAGTCTTAAGACAAATTAGTGCTCAAATGAAAAGATTGTCAAGAGGCATTTCCTCATTTTTATAGCAGAATACTTGTGTCCTTTCTTTTTTAAGATTTTATTTATTTATTTATTTATTTATTTATTTATTTATTTATTTGACAGAAAGAGAGCACAAGCAGGGAGAGTGGCAGGCAGAGGGAGAGGGAGAAGTAGGCTCTCCGCAGATGCAGAGATGTTGGGCTTCATCCCAGGACCCTGGGATCATGACCCGAGACAAAGACGCTTAACCGGCTGAGCCACACAGGTGGCCCAATACTTGGGTTCTTAACATTCTTAGCCTTCTGCCTCCTAATTGTCAGTGGATTGCAGCTAAGTGGGAAAATTTGGCAGGGCAGTGAGCTCACCACAGGATGGTAATAGCATTTTTACTCAATGAGATTTATCCTTGGGAGAAATTTCTTGTAGCAGTATTTTGCCTTTCTAACATGCAGGAAAGGGAATACAGGTACTGTGTTTTAGCTGTAAAAACTGCAGTATGTAACTCATTATTTTAAAAAATTTATGTCCTACTTTCTAAGGTAGGTAGTTTTTATCAATATAAATGGAAAATGCTAAGAATCCTAAGCCTTGTGAAATGTAATTAAAATATAATGTATTTCTATATATTGCCTATTTAAACTTCTTAAATGTAACCCAAACCAGTGCCTCAAATTAATTAAAACGATCCTCTTTTTAACAAAGTTAAAGTTTATAAAAACTGGATTAGACATTTTGGTTTCTTTCTTTTTTTTTTTTTTTTTTTAGATTTTAATTTATTTATTTGACAGAGAGAGAGACAGCCAGCAAGAGAGGGGACACAAGCAGGGGGAGTGGGAGGAGGAAGCAGGCTCCCAGCGTAGGAGCCTGATGTGGGGCTCAATCCCAGAATGCCAGGATCACTCCCTGAGCTGAAGGCAGACGCTTAACGACTGAGCCACCCAGGCGCCCCTGGATTAGACATTTTGATATGACTGTTTATTAGTCATTTATTAGATTGTGTTACATGTTAAGTACATGTTATGTACTTGGAATAGAAAAGATGGGAAATATGTATCAATGTCCTCGAGATAGTCTAGAAGGGGAAACATTTAGTTTTTGGTGAAAGTATTCCCATATTTATGCATTTATATATGTGTGTGTTGACTTTCAATTTTGTAAACAAAAAAGTATACCTGATATGAAACAGCCATGAATGACATTAAGCCTTCACCAAAAAAATTTAGAAATAAAGCCAACACTTAATATTATATTTGTGGACATGTATAAAATTAAGTTATTTATGAAAATGTCCATATATATATTTGTAATAAACTTGGAGCAGAAACTTTTCTTTTCCTGTAAGTGTTTTGTCTTACTTTTTATTAAGAAAATTTTCAAATATACACAAAATCAAGAGTTATCAACATACATTTTTATTAAGCCCCTCAAATCTATTTGTTGGTGCTTACCTAGATAGCTCAGATAGCATTTTCATTACTTTCTTAAAAAGTTAAGAATGCTTAAAAAAATAGAGAAAAGCCCCTTGGTTTAAAGAGCCCTGTCATGGCTCCTGTGTGGCTCATCTGGTTAAACGTCTGCCTTTGGCCCGGGCCCTCATCCCAGGGTCCTGGGATTGAGCCCCTCATGGGGCTCCCTGCTCAGTGGAAAGTCTGCTCCTCCCTCTGCTCCCCACCCGCTCGTGTGTGCATACGTACCCTCACTCTCACCAAAATAAGTAAAATCTTTAAAAAGAGAGAGAGAGAGCATTGACAACAGAATGAAAATTTGAAACTTGGAATCTCTACTGGATCTTTCTTTAACTTTGTGATTTAGACCAAGTCATTTACTTTTGTAAGCTTTTGAGCTTTTCTTTTGGTGAGCTTCTTCCTTATTTGACATTTGGAGGTATATAACTAGCGTGAAATTCACTCTTCTAAGCACGAAAAGGCTTTAGGTACTTGGAGGAAAATATACACATACACACATGCACATATACGTATCCATATACGTATTCTGTCCATCTTATGGCAATGAAGTAGCTTTCTGTTTGTTCCATCCTTAGAAATTGTTATAGTTGATAAAACCATAGTTGTATAAGCTTATATAAATTCATGAAACATAGTGGAATGAAGATAAAGCATCCTTTTGTAGAGATGTGTCTTGGCTCCAGATATTACTGTATTTTTATAAAATTTGTCCTTTTTCAGGTTAGAAGCTGCCTGGTATTTTTATGGAATCACTGCATAAATTAATACAGTGATTACTAACTAATCAATTGCTGTCATATTTTTCTTTAAATATGACTTTCACTGTGGTGTTACACATTTCTGAAACCTTCAGATTTCTACCTAGTACCCTTCCTTGTCAATTACAAGCTACTTTTACTTGTCACCTATTCGCGTTACTTGTTGTTCTCTCATATGGATCACGTACTACACGGAATATGTTGCTTTAGTTGCACCAGAACATACAATACTCACATCTTTGCCTTCTTATATATTGCTGTTATCATTTAAAATTATTTTTTTGACATTCTGTAACAAACTTAGCAGTTAATATGTACAAGCTACATGGGATGAACACACTTGCAGTGTGTTATTCTACATAGAATACATGCATTAAGACATACTGGAGTGATGGGGACAGCTGTGATATATGGCTCCTAAAAACTTAGAAATATAGTTCTGTGAGATTTAAACTAATAAACTTCATTTTAACAAGGATTATAGTTAGCTGTCTCTGGAATAAATGGAATATTTTTATGTTAATTATAACTTACTAGGTGTGTAACTTAACTATCAAAAAGGTATTTTAGGGAGGACTAAAATGTAATCAGAATATAGTAAGCAGATATATTATCTAGTCAGTTGTATTTGCTCCTGTTTAGAGATTGGAAGGGAAAAAAAGATTCAGTTTAGGTTAAAAGAGATACAGAAGGAGGATATACGAAGAGCCAAAGTTGACATTGCCCTTCCAGGCACTGTCTGCAGTAGAGATTACCCTCTTTAACTATTGTGGCTGATTATTCATTTGTGTTTATTTTACATCATTTGTGTTTATCAAGTAAAATTTTTATTATAATTTGATTTCTTTAGCTTTTCTAAGGAAAAGAGCTAATGTTAATCATTTTTAAATAATATATTTGCATTGTTTTTTGTATTACTATCAATGAGCTTGATTAATGTCTGTCCCAAAGAGGAAGATGTAGTATCAGTGTGCGTACAAGAACACATTTCTGAGTTTGTAACACTGAGAATTAGGCTGTGCATTTTGGTCACTTTGCCAGCTTAATGAACACCCATGATGGCTTAGGGAGATAGCCAGCTGGCATTGCATGGTAAAAATAAGTATTTTGGGGCACCTGGGTGGCTCGGTCGTTAAGCATCTTCCTTCAGCTCAGGGCATGATCCCAGGGCTCTGGGATCGAGCCCCACATCGGGCTCCATGCTCTTCTGGGAGCCTGCTTCTTCCTTTCCCACTCCCCCTGCTTGTTTTCCCTCTCTCACTGGCTGTCCCTCTCTCTGTCAAATAAATAAATAAAATCTTTAAAAAAAAAAAAAAGTATTTGGCTTGCAATACTAAAATTTGTATGGAACCACAAAGACCCTGAATAGCAAAAGCAATCATAAAAAAAGAAAAGAAAAGCTGGAGGCATCACAATTCTGGACTTCAAATTACATTATAAAGCTGTAGTAATAAAAACAGTATGGTACTGGCACAAAAATAGACACATAAAGCTATGGAACAGAGTAGAAAACCCAGAAATAAACCCACAATTATATGGTTAATTAATGTTCAACAAAGCAGGAAAGATTATCCAATGGGAAAAAGACAGTTTCTTCAACAAATGGTATTGGGAAAACTGGACAGCAACATGCAAAAGAATGAAACTGGACTACCCCCTTACACCATTACCAACAGCAAATTCAAAATGGATTAAAAACCTAAATCTGAGGGGCACCTGGCTGGCTTAGTCAGAAGAGCATGCAACTCTTGATCTCAGAGTTCAAACCCAACATTGGGTGTGGAGATTGCTAAAAGAAAATAATAATAATAATAAAAAGGCCTGCCAAATGTGACACGTGAAACCATAAAAATCCGAGATGAGAGCACAGGAAACTTCTTTGACATAGGCCATAGCAACATTTTCTAGATACATCTCCTGCAGTAAGGGAAACAAAAGCAAAAATAAACTATTGGGTCTATGTCACAATAAAAAACACGGTAAAGGAAGCAATCCGTAAAACTAAAAAGCAGCCTATGGATTGGGAAAAGATATTTGCTGATGACATATCCAATACAGGGTTAGTATGCAAAATAATAAAGAACTTATACAACTCAACACCCAAAAAAACCAAATTAAAAACTGAGCAGAATACATGAACTGATCTTTCTCTAAAGAAGACCTCCAGATGGTGAACAGACACATGAAAAGATGCTCTTCATCATTTATCATTAGGGAAATGCAAATCAAAACACCAGTAAGAGATCACCTCACACCTGTCAGAATGGTAAAATCAACAATACAAGAAACAATAGGTGTTGGCAAGGATGTAGAGAAACGGGAACCCTCTTGCACTGTTGATGGAAATGCAAACTAGAACAGCCACTGTGGAAAACAGTATGGAGATTCCTCGAAAAGTTCAAAATTTGCACTACTTGTTATTTACCCAAAGAATTAAAAAACACGAGTTCAAAGAGTATGTGAACCTCTATGTTTATAGCAGCATTATTTACAATGACTAAGATTACGAGATGCAGCTATGTGTCCATTGATTGATGAATGGATAAAGAAGTGGTATATGTGTGTGTGTGTGTGTGTGTGTGTGTATATCTCATTTTATATATATGTGTGTGTGTGTGTGTGTGTGTGTGTGTGTGTAATGGAATATTACTTGGGCATAAAAAATGAAACCTTGCCATTTGCAGTGACGGAGGTGGAGGTGGAGAGTATAATGCCAAGTGAAGTAAGTCAGAGAAAGACAAACAGCACATGATTTCACTCATGTGGAATTTAAGAAATAAGTTAGCAAAGGGAAAAAAAAGAGATAAATCAAGAAACAGACTCTTAACTATAGAGTGAGCAAAGTGATGGTTACCAGAGGTGAGGGAGGGAGGGAGAAGCAGACTCCCTGCTAATCAGGGAGCTGGATGGGGGCTTGATCCTGGGACTCGGGATCATAACCTGTACCGAAGGCAGATGCTCAACCAACTGAGCCACCCAGGCACTCCTATTCATTCCTTTTGATTAGTTTATATTCTTGTTTATAATAATTTTCAAGAAGGAAAAAAAAGTCTGCATCCGTCATCTCATTTTATATAACATCTAAGTATACCATGGGTATATGAGAGGTTATTTTTAGTTTTTGTTCCTAACCTTCCTTATTGTACTCTTATCAGTGTGATTTCTGTTTTATGAATGAATAACATTGTTTTCCAGCTTGTGCTTCAGGACACACCAGTGCAGTCTCTAGGTTTAGTTTGTTGTAGCCAGCAAGCTTCCCTGTGTTTTGGCTCCAGCCCCTGTCTTTCATGACTATTGAGTAAAATTTTCTGATTTTCCTCTCCTGTTACTCTGTCATACCAACCCCACTGGATCTTGGCCAAGTAGCCATTTCTATCCTATTCTTTCCTCAGTATTATCTAATTTTTATATACATGTGAATTTTCATACATATAAAATATATTTTTCAGAACTCTTTCTCTCTGCTAGGAATCGCATACCGTTTTTATGACTGGGTATGTAAATATATCATATATTCTGTTCTTAACTCTGCTGTGACAAACCTAGAAATTTTTACCAGTTTCGATAAATGTAAAAGATTAGGAAACACTAATGTATCCTGACTTTAAATTCTTATGATTTGTAGTTTAGAATCTAGCAATTTTAAAATCTTCATACTAAGTAGTGGGAGTACACCACCACCCCCACCCCCCTCCCCCCCGGTGCTATTTTCTTTGTCTTTCTCCCAGAATACCACCATGTTTCACCTACACTTCCTAAGTAAGAGATTGGAGGGAGTTTCCTTCTTGTAGGAATTCTCATTTTTTGGAGAAGAAATACTCTGACACTTAAGAGTCCTTCAGTGAAACAGCAGTTTACCTAATCGTTTTTTGGTGAGGCTGACACCCACTCATTTTCCAATAGATTTTTCATTCCTCTTTTATATAAGTTAATAGTGAAGGATTGCTCAGTATTTGAGAAGACCCTCCCAACATGAGAGAGAACAACATAGAAAAAATGTGATAACCAAGATATTGCAAGAAACAGTTATGAAAACTTAAGGGGAAAAAATCTTCTAATATACTAGAGATCAGAAAATATTTCATCTTTAAAAAGAATGTACTGGTTCAGATTCTTATAACAATGCTCAAATACTGTGGTTGACTTCCTCACCCAAGATCAGCTTTAATGGAGTTAAAAGGAAAACTAAAGGTTCAGAAGATATAGTGAGAAACTTCTAAGATGGTGAAAGAGGGACTGTTTTGAACTGGTATGTGGGATGGGAGCTTTGTTTTGGGGTTGGAGACATCTTGCTTTGGCTTTGGGAAGAAAAACAGGAAATGAACTACTGGAGTTCTGCACTTGCTTCTCCCCTTTGAGCCCAAATTGGCTAATTCTTCCATACCTGCAGGGTCTCAGAATTCTTGTCCTTGTATCCTCGGAAAGTGAAATCAGAATGGTGCTCTTTGCCTCTTAAGGGATGAAAAATATGGAGTTTCTTCCCCACCTCATACTCATCAGATTCCTTGTACTGATAAATTATAATCTAAAGAGAGTATCCCTTTCATGATATTTTTCCATGTGAACAAAGAGTAAATTCCTTTCCCAAGGAATTGTCTTTTAAAGAAAGAAGAGAGATTGACTAGTTTTCTGGTGCCTGAAACTCTTTACCTTAGGTGTTTTCCACGTCAACATCCTGAGCTCACTGGGCCTGACAGAGACTGTTGTCTGGCATTCTTCCATATGCTTTGCTTGAGTGAGTTTTCTTAGAAGAAAATGAGCACACAGGCCAAAATAATAAGACATTCCAAAGAAAAGAAAAGTAATGTACTTAGTTGTAGATTCTGTTCATAGTAGAAATACAAAAATAGATGAGGAATGTAAAATTATCTTAATATTTGTGCTAAAAATTTGAGGGGGGAGAAAGATTTATGATATAAAACAAAATATAGAGACACCTGGGTGGCTCAGTTGGTTAATCATCTGCCATTGGCTCTGGTCATGATCCCAGGGTCCTGGGATCAAGTCCTCCATTGGGTTCCTTGCTCATCAGGGAGTCTGCTGCTCCCACTGCTTGTGTGTGCTCTCTCTCTCTTTCTGACAAATAAAATCTTAAAAAACCCAAAATGTAAAGGAGAAGAAGTTATTCAATATAAAAAACAAAATAGCTGATGTCCATACAGAAAATATGATAAATAACAGTAAGTCCTCTGACAAACAAAATAGTTAATTACAAGATTAGAGAGTGAGATTATCTCACAGGAAAAATAAAAAGGAAAGTACAAGGAAATTGGAAATTCAAAGGAGGAATTGAGAGATATTGAGGACAAAAATAAAAGTATTAACGTTTAGATGACTGGAATGTCAGGTGAGGAGAAAAATTTAAAAGTGATGAGAAAATATTTGAAGGAATAAAGGGGATAGTGTTTCTAGAATTAGAGAGTGAGGGGAGGAAGGGATGAGTATTTCCAGATAAAAAGGGCCTACGAAGAGTCAGAGAGAGATAAGGAAAAACCCACAACACATTAAAGTTAAATGTTAAAACTTCCAAAGGTAAAGAAAAATCTAAAACCTTCCAGGGATGGGAAAGAAGTCACAAGGAAATGAAGAAGAATTAGATTTACATCACATTTTCTCAAACAGCAACTCTGAATACAAGCAGAAAATGCATTAGTATTTTCAAAAATTTGAGGGGAAGAACTTGGAAACTTTTTATGCATCCAAACTGTCATTCAGATATAAAGTCATAATAATAAATGTTATCATGTATATTAGTTTCAGAAGGTCTGCTGCATAAATTCTCACATTAAAATTAGCTTTAGGGGCACCTGGCTGGCTCAGTTGGAAGAGCATGGGACTCTTGATCTTGGGGTCATGATGAGTTCAAGCCCCATACAAGGTATACAGATTACTTAAATAAATAAAACTTAAAAAAAAAAAGTTCTACAAAATAACCATGTAAAAGTGGCAGTTAAAAAAATAATAAAAGTAGCTTTAGATAAAAGTACTGAAATGAGCGAATGTATTTTTTCAATGCTGAAAAAGATAGATGAAGTAAAGGTAATAAAACTACTTGGTAAAGTTTTGTTTTCCTCAAAAAAAATGTATCTAGTACCAAAGAATAGAGCAGATGTGTCCGTACAAACCTGAGTTAAAAACCTAGTTTGTACTTTTCAAACTATGTTAAAGGAACATTTAAAAATTTTTTTTCAGTTTCACACCTAAATTTTATGTATTATAAAAAATCTCATGCATTGATGGTCCAGCAATGTCAAATTGGTGTAAAAATTTTTTGATGTATATTCTTAGTTCCTGTACTTCATGGACCTGTAACAGGCATTTCAGATAGGCACACTGTCAGTAGAAACAGATGCAAGTAATGGCAGAAATGAAGTAGCAGACAAAGACATGAAAACAGTATTATAAATTTAATATATACAGGGACTTAAAGGAAAAACGAACACAGGAGAAATCTAAGATATATAAAAAAAGAACCAAATGAACATTTATAGATAAAAAATACAGTAACTAAAATGAAAAATTCATTGGATGGGCTTAACAGCATATTAGACATGGCAAAAGAAAAGATCAGTGACCTTAATATAACAATAGAAACTATGCAAAATGAAGCACAGAGAATAAAGACAGAGTAGAGAGGAATGAAAAAGTAAGTCTTAGTGACCTGTGGAATATTATCAAGCATTCTAACATATGCTTAATTGAAGTTTTAGCAAAGGATGGATAGTGAAAGTATTTATTGAAATGATATTTAAAAACTTTCCACATTTGGAAGAACATTTTAAATAGGCAGATCCAAGAAGCTCAAGGAATCACAAACAAGATAAACACACCAGAAAAAAAGACCCACTAAAAAATCAGATACCAAGGCACATTATAATCAGTTCCCTGGAATTGAGTTACAAGGAGAAACTGCTAAAAGCAGCAAGTAAATAGACCTACAGTTTCAGAGGAACAAATGTAAGAATGACTGTAGACTTCTTACCGTCTAGACAACTCGCAATAGAATAAACTTTTTAAAGTACCGAGAGAAAACTTTGAACCTAGAATTCTTACAGAACCTGAGTGGGTTCATCATTAGCAGATATGAACTACCAGAAGTGTTTAAAGGTCTTTTGGCAAGAAAAATGATACCAGGTGAAAATTTGAATCTACATAAAGGAATGAAACCAGCCATAAATGGTTAATTTTTTAGAAAACATGGGATTTTTATGCCTTTTCTTAGCTTTTTTTTTTTTTTTAAGACCATTGACTGCTTAAGGGAAAAATAATCTCTTGGTTTGCTGATAAGTAAAATTAAGGGATGTACACTAACATTAGTACAAAGGAGAGTAGGAAGGAGTTGGAAGTACACTGTTGTACAAATCCTATGTATACATGAAGTGGAATATTATTTGAAGGTAGACTGTAATAAGGTAATGATGCTTTCTGTAAACCATATTATCTTCTAAAATTCACTGTTAATATAGCTTTTGTTTTGTGAATGGATTGTTACATTAATAATAAAATAACAAGACTATGTTAAGAGCCAGGGATAAGGCACATTATCAGAAATTTGATTTTATACATATATATTTTTAAAAGACATTTATTTGGGGGAGAGAGAGAGAGAGAGAACATGTGTCGGAGGAAGGGTAGAGGGAGAGGGAGGAGCAGACTCTTTGCTGAGCAGGGGGCCCGATGCAGAGCTCCATCCCAGGACCCTGAAATCATGACCTGAGCCAAAGGCAGACTCTTAACTCAGTGAGCTACCCAGGTGCCCCTTGATTTTTATATTTTGATATTGTCAAAAGAACACATTTCCTTAAACCCAATTCCTACCCCCACTCCTCACCCTATCCCTAAGGAATTTTATAGTCTTTTCCTTTCATTTCTATAACATTATTATGTTTCTTTTTTAAATGCAGTATGCTCAGAGCCCTTGAATAGCTTTTCTCTTTGTTATGTACTCAGTAAGTGGCAAAACCAGTATTCAAATACCTTGTCAGTTTAGCACCAAAAGTTTATTTGTACTCCTTGTGGCTTACCAAACTGTTGCAAGAGAATGCTTATGCTAATAAGAAAAGCACTTAGAAAGCAGTCATTCTTATAGTCATTTTAGGAGAAGATATCCTTGACTTCCTTTTCTGCAGTTTGAGTTTCTAAGGTTTTCAGTCCTATAAGCCATTCTGAAGTGCTGCAAGGTAGAAAAAGTTGGTGTGAGAAAAATAAATTATTGTCTTAGTTTTTTTTAAGGAAGTGATTAGCAGACGAATTAAGTAGAAGGAGAATAAAAGAGGAGAGAAAACTCAGGAGTTGATAGTATTGTTAAATTTAGAAAGCTCTTCCTGATAAATCATTTACTTCATGTTTTATTTCTTGTAACTTTTAAAATATGTATCTGATAACAAAGTTTTTCTTTTTGAAGCTTATACTTTGAATATATTCAGTTCAGCCCTTTTACAAAGATATTTTTATTTAGATTTCTTTATAGAGTTAGAAATAAGATTTTTAAGCTCGGATTAGGTTAACTATTCACATTGTTTCAGGATTTTCGACATTGTGAGGTGCACAAATAGATTTAATGTTTAGGTTTTCTGGAGTAAATTAGTGAGAGATTAGAAATATTCCTTATTACACTCAGTATTCCTTATTATGAGCAATTTTGTTTGCTTTTTATTTTGTTAAAAATTAAACTTAATCTGGCTTTTAATAGATATATAGCTTAATAATTCAAGTTTTTTTCACAATCAGAAGGAAAAATTAGGTAGATAGTAAAAGCCTACAGTAAATAAGAAAAACCTGATATGGGGCGCCTGGGTGGCTCAGTCAATTAACCATCTGCCTTCAGCTCAGGTCATGATCCAGGGTCCTGGGATCAACCATGGGTTGGGCTCCCTGCTCAGTGGGGCGTCTGCTTCTCCCTCTCCTTCTGTCCCTCCCCCCAGCTTGTACTCTCTCTCTCTCTCTCTCTCACTCTCAAATAAATAAAATCTTTAAAAAAAATAGAAGGAAAGAAAAACCTAATATACCATTGTGTTCATACAGAGCAGCTTTGTCATCTTAACAGTTTGCCACAGTTGCTCCAGATCTTTTATACTTGAATAAAAGTGCTCCTCAGGTACTTCTCCCTAATTCAGTTCTCTTCTTTCTCCATAGCTAATCACTATCCAAATTTGTTGTTTCTTATTCTTGTATGTGCTTCATTCATAACAATGTGTGGTATTGTTTTTGCATATCTTAAACATGACATACTGTATATGCCATTGTGTAATTTGCTTTTTTCATATAACTTTGTTTTTGTGATTTAGTAGTTTTAGTTTATTTTAACTTACGTATAGTATTCAGTTATATGATTCTTCAGATTTATTTATCCATACTCTCATGAATAACATTTAAGTTGTTTCTTGGGGCGCCTGGGTAGCGCAGTCGTTGAGCGTCTGCCTTCGGCTCAGGGCGTGATCCCGGCGTTCTGGGATCGAGTCCCACGTCGGGCTCCTCCGCTGGGAGCCTGCTTCTTCCTCTCCCACTCCCCCTGCTTGTGTTCCCTCTCTCGCTGGCTGTCTCTCTCTGTCACATAAATAAATAAAATCTTAAAAAAAAAAAAAAGTTGTTTCTTATTTTTCTGTTAGAGACAGTGTTGTGGTGAACATTTTTGGTCTTATCTCCATGGTGTACAGTGAGACCTTTTTGAGGGTATATGTCAGTCTCTATAATTGCTGCTGATTTCATATAATACCATCTTAATGTTGTTTTCATTTGTGCTTCTTGGGTAACTAGGAAAGTTTAACATCTTTTCATATATTTGTTGACCCTTTAGGCTTCTTTTTACAGTCACTTGTCCAATATTTTTTTTCCCATTGTTCAATAGGAGCATGTTTCTTTTAAAAGATTGATTTAGTAGGCTCTCTTTGTATATTCTAGATACTAATCCTTTATTGATTTTCTATTACCCATGTCATCCCACAGTAGCTCATTTTTTCACATGTGTTTATAAGTTTTAGTGAATAAAAGATTTAGATTTTAAAGTAGTCAATTTTGTGTATTTTATGAGGCAAGGATCAAAATTTTTCCATATAGTGTAATAATTTTCTAAGCATTTTTTTTCTAAGCAACATTTATTAAATCATCCCTTTCTACAGATAGTCAATGCAGTCTCTTTTTTTTAATCATCCATTTTCTTTTCTTTTTTTTTTTTTAGGACTTTATTTTTTTATTTGAGAGAGAGAGCACAAGTTGGGGAGATGGAGAAGCAGGCTCCCCGCTGAGCAGGGAGCTTGATGTGGGGCTCAATCCTAGGATGAAAGGATCATGACCTAGCCAAAGGCAGACGCTTAACCAACTGAGCCACCCAGGCGCCCCCAGTGCAGTCTCTCTTATTTTTTTATTATTTTTTTAAAGATTTTATTTATTGACTTGAGACAGAGAACATTAAGAGTAGGGTGAGGGACAGAGGGAGAAGCAGACTCCCTGCTGAGCAGAGAGCCTGATGTGGAACTCAGTCTGGGACTCCGGGATCATGATCTGACCTGAGGCGGATGCTTAACCGACTGAGCCACCCAGGTGCCCTGCGGTCTCTTTTCAATAACACGTTTTCTTAATGAATAAGTGTCTTCTGATCCCTTTAGTCTATGCCAGTTATATTTCTTGCACCTACAGAATACTATCTTCAGTGTTGTATCTTTACTATAAGTCTTGTTACCTGATGAAGCATGTGTTCATATTTTGTTGTCTTGTTCTATCATGGCTATTCTTGGCAGTTTGCAAGTTTAGCTTGATATGTAAAGAAAGAATTCCTTAGGGCGCCTGGATTGCTCAGTTGCTTAAACATCTGCTTTTGGCTTGGGTCATGATCCCAGGATCCTGGGATCAAGCCCCATGTCAGGCTCACTGGGAGCCCACTTCTCTCTCTCCCTCTGCTGCTCCCCCTGCTTGTGTACTCTTTCGCACTCTCTGTCAAATAAATAAATAAAATCTTTAAAAAAAAGAAAGAATTCCTTTGAGATTTTTGTATTGGAATTGTATTAAATGTTATGTCTATTAATTGGGGGGAAATGTCTGTTTTACCAAATTGAGTCATTTCCTCCATGAATATTATATGTGTCCATTTATTTAGGGTCTTGTATTATCATTTTAAATAGAATTTATAGTTTTTTCCATAAAGGTCTTGCTAATCTTTTGATAACTAATTCCTGTGATCGTCTAGAAGTTATTGCTATTATGAGTAAAATCTTTTTATCCTATACTTTATAATAGATCCTGATATAAAGAAATATGATTAAATTTTGTGTAGTGATCTTTTGTCTGGAGACTTTCTGAACTCTTTCAAGTGTTATAATAGTTTGACCAATAAATTATGTTGGACTTTTTGCCTCATGACCATTTTATCCTTCTTTTCTAATGCTTATACTTTCTTCAGAATTTCTTTTTCTAGTCTATTGTGTTGATTAAAACCTGCAGGTCTGTGTTGGATTCAAACAGTTATAGCAGGCATCTTTATGCCATTTGTAGTAGGCATCATTACATCATTCTTGATGGTAATGGGAATACTAACCTTTATGAGGAAAAGGTTTGCAGTAGCTTTTAAAACTAAAATATAAATACTGAGTCAGCAGTGCTTTTCAACCTTGTTCATGTCATGGCATACATAGAAAATGTCATATTTGTATAGCACATTGAAATAAACAAAGGCAGCTTCTTGTAATTGGGGTTCTCATTGTGTTACGCCTCACCCACCTATCTCAAAGGCTAAATAGAGGAAAATCAGGGATACTACTCTGTTAGGTTTTGAAGGCATTGTAGCTGGAAATCTGTGCTCTAATGTTTTACCATTAAAAGTGATATTAGCCCTAGATTTTATATAGATGCTAATTTATTAGTTTAAGGAATTCCTTGTTTCTTATATTGCTTAAATTGTTTTTTGTTGTTCATAAATGATTATTGAACTTCATCAAATGTTTTTTTTTAATCTAATGAGATAATTATATAGCTTTCTCCTTTAATATCTTAATATGGTGAATTACATTCATAGAATAGTCTTTGTATTCTTAGGAGAAACCTGCCTTGAGCATTTCTAGATCAATTTAACAGAAAATTTTTTTATTTATCTGAATCATCATGTTGCAAGCTCAGGAAATGTAAACATAATTTTTAAAATTGTGTTATGTACTATAAAGATAAAAACATGTATGAACATGTTTATGTAATATTTTATTTACATAAATTTAGATCATCGAACAACCTTCTCTTTAATTGTGACACAGGTTAAAAAGTAGAACATTACCATTGTTCCTCAGTTGCATTTCTTTCCTCCTTGCTCACCTCAAAACGGGTAACTAGTGTAATGACTTTTGTGTTACCATTCTCTTACTTTTACTTACAGCTTTATAACTCAGGTATGTATCCATAAACAGTTATTGTTTAGTTTTCAAAAACTGAGTAACAGAGATTTAACTCTATGGAGCATAATATTGCCACCATTAAATGAAGGCTTCCAGAAGAAGATACAAGCAGAGTAGTTTGTAGGTCTTTGTGTGACTTCACAGTCTCTTTTGGAGGAGATCATAATGACTCACTCATAAAGTGAATAGTGTTTAATGGTGGAGTCCGCTATACCACCAATGAAGCATCTGGCTGGCCCTTATTAGTATAGATACTATATAGAGTGTAGTCAGAGGGAATGGGCTACTATCTACTTCATAATTCTAAACTCACTCCCCCCCTCAGAAAGAAAGAAAAGAAAGGAAAAATTAATTTATTTTTACATAATCTCTGCACCCAACATGGAGCTCGAACTCACAACCTGAAGATAAAAGTTGCCTGCTAGGGGCGCCTGAGTGGCGCAGTCGTTGAGCGTCTGCCTTCGGCTCAGGGCGTGATCCCGGCGTTCTGGGATCGAGCCCCACATCGGGCTCCTCCGCTGTGAGCCTGCTTCTTCCTCTCCCACTCCCTCTGCTTGTGTTCCCTCTCTCGCTGGCTGTCTCTGTCACATAAATAAATAAAATCTTTAAAAAAAAAAAAAAAAGTTGCATGCTCTACCGACTGAGCCAGCCAGGTGCCCCTCATCATTCTTGATAATAGTTTGTCTAGGTATTTAATTCTAGTTTAAAAATAAATTTCTTCACTATTTTGAAGATGAACCATTACATTTAAAAGCTTCCACGCCAGCTGTTGAGATGCTTGAGGACGTTCTATTTCCTGATCCTTAGTATGTCACTTTTTTTCTTTATGGAAGCTCACAGAATCTTGTTTTTTTCCCCAAAGGTTCTAAAATTTTTCTCTGAGGTTTCTTTTTATCAGTTTATTTTCATCCATTATGTTTAGGCCCTTTTAATCTGGTAGCTTGCTTTCTTAACTCTGGGAGATCTTTTGTTTTGTTTTGTTTGTTTTGTTTCCCCTCCCCCACCTTTGATTAATAGCTTTCCCTCCTTTTTTTCTGTTCTCTCCTAAAATGGATGTTGTCCCTTCATTTTTCTCCTGGTTCTCTTATATTCTCTCCTCTATTTTTTATTTCTCTGGTTTTATTGTACTTTCAATTTCTACTTTCCTAGAAAGTAAATTTCCTTGGGGTGCCTGGGTGGCTTAGTTGGTTAAGCATCCAACTCTTGATTTTAGCTCAGGTCATGATCTCAGGGTCCTGGGATTGAGCCCCTCATTGGGCTCCATGCTTAGTGGGACATCTGCTTGGGATTCTCTCCTCTTCCCTCTGCCACTCCCCCTGCTTCCTTTCTCTCTCTAATAGATAAATCTTTTTAAAAAAGTAAATTTCCTCAACTTTCCTTTTAAGATTCCAACTCATTTTCTTTTATAGAATCTTATTTTTGTTTCGTGGATATCTTACTCTGAGAATATAAGTTTTGGTTTTGTTCATATTTTGGTCTCTATTCCTAGTCCCTATTTCCTATATGTTATGCCTTTCCTTTCATCTGTCTATTTATTTATAGACTCTGTCTTTTAAGTTAGAGGCTTTCAGAGATACCAAGTATCACTGGCTGGCTGCTCATGATTGAGAAGGAAACCAAAAAGCTAATTGGAAGTTTCAAGTGCATGGATAGGGTTTATCTATTTTGAACTTTATTGGATGGTGATCTGGGAAGACTCTTCATGGGTCAAACTCCAGTGGTAGGATTTTCAGTTATTCCTCAGATTGGTTACTTTCCCCAGGAAAGAGTCACTCTCCTCCATATATGGTTAGGATCCCAAGTTGGAGAAGAAGGCTGGATTCTCTGCCTTTAGATATTAATATGTATATAGTCACTGTTCCTATTTTGATTTGGACAAGAGGATGAAACCCAAAACTGAGTTTGTGTTATCTTTGTCCAGAGAGACTCTGGTTTACAGTTTTCAAAGAATGAACTTTCAAGGCAATGTATCTCCCTAGTACATGGAGTCATGGAGGGGATTGAGGGATCTGATTATTTTTCTTAAGTAGCTGTCACTGACATCCTTCTTACTTTATTAGCCCTTTACTCCCTTTACCCTCAGTTCCAATGTTACCTGATACTGCCAATTCTTAAGCTGTTGAAAGTTCTATGGTGTAAAATAGGTTGGTTCTCACCTTTTTTCTATCTCAACCTGGAATTTAGCTTTCTCTGATCTAAGTCATTTACCATTGATACATTTCCTTTCTAACTTTAAAAAGGTTATTGATTTTTCTACCTCTTACCCTTTTTTTCCCCTATCCCCTTCTAAAGTATTTTTCCTTCTAGGGGACTTCCCTGACGCAGTGTTTAGTAGAGTTTCAGGAGGGATTGAAATTAAATTCATGTATATAATTCTCCATCTTAACCCGGAAGCCTACACCTACTTTTTAATTGTCCTACTTATTTTTACTATGTACAGTATTTATGATGAAGCACTGAAATATCCTGAAAAGGCTAATATCTAGGTGTTCATATATTTTTTAAGAAATAAAACATTAAGAGTATTAATTATTTTTGTGAGTGTCAGCATTCATACTTCCCCTTTTGGAATAGAAACTAGATAGCAAGAAAGGACATATTAGGAAAATTCAAATGAATCTGCCAAATTATTCACAGTGAATACCAATCATTATAAAATATTGAAATGAAGAAATTTTGTATTCTTTTCAGTTAATAGTTACTAAGAAGTAATATCAGAAAAATTTATTTTCATTAAATTACTAATGGTGCTGTAAAGTTCGATTACAAGCATCACAGTATGCCTTTGAGAAAGACTTTCTAATAAATTAAATTCGGTTAATTCAGGGATGCCTAAGCCATGAAAAATGAAGAGGAAAATGACTGACCAGACTGAATAATGATTCTTATAACATATTAGAAAGTACTTTTGTTTTTATATGGTAGTAAAACCACCCACAAAATTTATCTATTTATGGTGGTGCTTACTTGAATATTTGGAAAACAGAAAAATGTCTTTCTGTTAGCTTAGTAATGCATCTGGTGTCATTAATAGATTATTGATATTTAAACTTCTTATACTTCCTCTACAGGGTTAATGGTGGGGACACTTAAAAGTCATTGCAGTTGAGAGGTGCCTAGTTGGCTCAAATGGTAGAGCATTAATCTTGGGTTTGTTGAGTTCAAGCCCTATGTTGGGTATAAAGATTACTTAAAATCTTTTTTTTAAAAAAGTGATTGTGCTTGAATATATATTTTCAAAGTATATTGGACGCTTTTAAGATTATAAAAACATGGAATAGTAAGTCAAGGTATGTATTTTTTAAAAGAGTAGTCTTTTTTTTTTTTTTTTTAAGATTTTATTTATTTGACAGAGCACACAAGCAGGGGGAGCCGCAGGCAGAGGGAAAGGGAACAGCAGGCTTCTGTGCAGAGCAGGGAGCCTGATGTAGAGCTCAATCCCAGGACTCTGGGATCATGACCTGAGCTGAAGGCAGTCACTTAACCAACTGAGCCACCCAGGTGCCCCATAAAAGAGTAGTCTTATCTCACATACAAGTAGTCCTACAAAGTTTGCGGATGTAAACTGCAGAAAAAGATCTAAAAAGTTATGTCAAAGTCAAGGCAGAACTTAGTCATTAGTGCATCATTTGTACTTTTAAAATTATTTATTTTACTCTTTACTATTGAGAGACACCTAACAGTTTTTATGTACTACAATATTCATGCTGTTATCTCTTGAAGTAAACTTAGAATTTACGCAGTATCCATTACCTTATAATGTGTTGCTCTGCATATCAAAGCTGAAATACTAAGATAGCCTTAGTCTACTTGAAGAATAAATAAAAGGGAAGAAGAAACAAACTGTTGTGTGACCAAGTCCTTTTTTTTTTATTTCCGCCATATAACATACTACCCAAAAGCCCTGCTTCAGTGGAGGTTAGAATCGTTTAGTATGAATTATACTCAGGATATAGTGACTCATTCTGAGATTTTGCTCAGAAGACAAAATTCTGTGGTGTTGGCATGTATATTGCTCACTTTTTTTCCTATCCCTGCAGTTTCACTAGAACTTTATTTTGTGAAGTATGTTACATGATAAAACACCTGTTATATTAGTTTGGTAGGGCTGCCATAACAAAATACCGGAGACTGCATGGCTTTAACAACAGAAACTTTTTTTTTCTCACAGTTCTTGTGCTAGAAGTCTCAAGATAGGGTGTCAGTAGAGTTGGTTTCTTCTGAGGGCTGTGAGGAAAGGATCTGTTCCAGGCATTTCTCTTTGACCTAAATGGCTGTCTTCTCCCTACATCTTCATATCATCTCCCCTCTGTACCTGTGTCCAAATTTCCTCTTCTTATAAGGATACCAGTCTTACTGGACTTTCTACAACCCTAATGACCTCATTTTTAACTTAATTACCTCTGTAAAAACCCTGTCTTCCAAATATGGTCACATTTGGAGGCCCTGGGAAGTAAGACATAAACATGATTTTTTTTAGAGGGGATACAATTCAGCCCATCAAACATGCTATTACAAAAATGTAACTTCAAAATAGAGGATATATCTATCTGAGAAATGAAATAATTTATTAAAATGTACTTGATTATTATAATCAATGAGAACTTAGTTTCCCTATTATCAGAAGCATGGTTTTGAAAGGGAAGCAGCAATGAAATCTCAGCAATAGTTCTGGGAAAAGCCAACTCCCTGTTAAGTAGATCCTTTGAGAGGCAGCCTGATAATCTCTTTTTTGTTGTAGGAACCCTAGCCAAGAAATAAGTTCGTTGAATACTGTCCCAATACTAAACACTCTACAAGTGCTTGAACAGATGATATTTTGCACTTATATTTACCCAGATACCTTTGTCTATAAGATACCCAAGTCTCTCTTTTATTTTTTTAAGATTTTATTTTTAGGGGCGCCTGGGTGGCTCAGTTGTTAAGTGTCTGCCTTCGGCTCAGGTCATGATCCTGGCGTTCTGGGATCAAGCCCCGCGTCCGGCTCCCCGCCTCAGTGGGAAGCCTGCTTCTCCGTCTTCCACTACCCCTGCTTGTGTTCCATCTCTTGCTGCCTTTCTCTCTGTCAAATAAATAAATAAATATAAATCTTTAAAAAAAAAAAGATTTTATTTTTAAGTAATCTCTACACCCAGCGTGCAGCTCAGACCCACAACCCCAAGGTCAGGAGTCCTATGCTCCATTGACCCAAGTCAGCCAGGCATCCCCAAGTCTTTCTTTAGTTAGGTATGCTAAACAGTTAAGGTTAATTGTTAAGGAGTGAGAATATGGATAGGGATTTCTTACCATGTTTGAATCCTAACTGACTGTGGTTTAAGTTTTTGTATAAAACTGCCCCTCCCCCCCTTTAAATGAATAGCTTGATCAATATTAAAGATGTTTTTAGGGGTGCCTGGCTGGATCAGTTGGTAGAGCATGTGAGTCTTGATCTTGGGGTCATGAGTCTGAACCTCATGTTGGGGATAAGGTTGACTTAAAAAGAAAAGATGTTTTGGGGAGCCTGGGTAGCTCAGTAAGTTAAGCATCTGCCTTTGGCTTGGGTCGTAATCCCAGGGTCCTGGGATTGAGCCCCGCATTGGAACCCCCGCTCAGCAGGGAGTCTGCTTCTCCCTGTCCCTCTGCCACTCCCCCTGCTTATGCTTTCTCACTCTCGTTCTCTCTCAAATAACTAAATAAAATCTTTTTAAAAAATAGATGTTTTTAGAAGGTATCTATTTGAAAATAAAGTAGAAGTGATTTCTCACTTTATACCAAATATATAGATGGAGTATGCTTTACACACACACACACACACATAAATGGAGTATACTTTCAAATTCTGTTAAATAGCCTTTGCTAGTAGACTTTTCATACAGTTTTTTCACCTTAACTCAGGACTCAGTGTTTTTACTAGACAGACTGTTATCATAGGTGGCATTCTTGTTGTGATTAATGCTACCAATAATAAGAGTTGATTTTGCATTGTAGACAGAAGCTCACATTTAGAGTTATTCCTGTCAAACTAAAAAGTAGTTTGTTAATATGTGTCCTCAAATAAAGTGTGGTACTTTTATTTATACTTCAGTACTTTTCCATTTTGAAGTTTAATAGGCAGCTGTGAGTTTGTTGTTTTTTATTTTTTTGTTTTTTTTCTTAATTCCTGGCTCAGAATCCTAAATTCTCATTCCCTCAAATGTAGCCAACAATCTGGGTATGTCTATGAAAAGTACAGACAACCTTCTGCCTAAACTTCTCTTACCAACTCTTGATATCTAATATGAGTTATTTTTTTTAGTATGAGTTAATTTGATTACATTCCTGATAACGGCAAAGGCAGTAGCTAACTATAATTCATATTTAAGATGGTTTCCAAAAGTTTGAAATTTTCATCAGTTTGTCCTTTTCGTTCCTTTCAGGGCCATAACAATTAAGAAATTGTATTTAGTACCACCTATATGAAGGATATTCTAATAGAAAGACGTAGCCAAGAATTAAAAAGATGAGTAGGGCAAGATCTTTGCTCAGACAAGTACATTAATTACTGTAATTCAAGGTAGAGTAAAATTAGTGCCAGTAGAGTGTATGATTTCTAGCATCAGTATATTAGAGACTATGACTTCTCAGGGATTTCCTGGCTGTTCTTTCTGAAATTATTCTGTTATAACCAGAAAAACTCTTAGTAAGAAATTAGAGTACTTTGTAATATAATCTAATGATAAAAGAATATATATATAACCTAATGATAAACAGAATTTTTGGCTTAGTAAAGTCAAATAATGGGCTCTTATTGACTGCTTTTCTAGGTAGAGCACTGTTTTCTACTGTGACAAGTTTTGAAGAAAATATGTTGTTGTTTTTCTTAAAGATTTATTTATTTGAGGGGTGCCTGGGTGGCTCAGTTGTTAGGCGTCTGCCTTTGGCTCAGGTCATGATCCCAGGGTCCTGGAATCAAGACCTGCATTGGGCTCCCTGCTCAGCGGGAAGCCTGCTTCTCCCTCTCCCACTCCCCCTGCTTGTGTTCCCTCTCTCACTGGCTGTCACTATCTCTGTCAAATAAATAAATAAATAAATAAATAAATAAATAAATAAATAAATCTTAAAAAAAATAAAATAAAAATGCAGTACAAAGTATATAGTATTTTTAAAACCATTTGTTTTACATATGGTCTGTAAATTACATAAACTTATGCATGCCTGAATATGCATACAGTATCTCTGGAAGGAAACATAAGAACTTGTTATAAAACTTGTTGCATCTGGGCTAAAGAAATTGGATGTGCTTACCTGGATTGAAAGGGTAAGCTGGCGTTTCCCAGCGTATATTTTAATTTTGTATATCCTGTGTTTCTGAGAGATAGTGATTCTCAAGTGTTTTCCCTTATTGCCCTTCGTGTGTTATATGCTTTAGTCACTATTAAGGAAATTTGCTGAGGTCTTTAAATTGAATATGCAACCTTTATAGATGGTTCTTTCTTAACATCTTTCTTAATATTGTTTTCTTAGGTCTCAGTTTTCACCCTGAAATCAATGCCGTGCTGCTTAGGTGATCTGCCTTTAAGATTTAGAAAAGAAAATAGCAAAGATTTTGTTCATGTAAGAGGGATGGTTCTATGAAAGTACTCTTCTTGTGATGGAACATTTTCCTTTTTTCCAGTTCTCCAAACTATATTATCATTTCCTAAAGTAGTAAATTTGAAAGATGTACAAAATTGTTTTGGGTCTAGACGAAGAAGTATAGCCTCCCATTCTCTGAGGTACAGATATTTCATCAGTAATTTTATTGTGCCTTTGATCACAGTGCTGACTTACTATTTTGGGGGTATTATGTGGTTCTGAAACCAAACATCTATATGAGATAGAGTCCTTAACCTTGGCCTTATTAGTACTATAATTAACATAGCTTTCCAACTGTATTGAATTAGCTTATTACCTTGGATTTTTGGTTGGATGTTATAGTCATTGAAGTCTGATAGTGGCCTAGTGTAGTAAACATTTAAGAAATACAGTTGTTTAATATATACTTCTGTGTTTCTTTAGAAAATACAGATCATTGGCAGTTCTAATGGTACATACCCATTAACTCAGACATTCCACTTCTAGGAATTTATTGTACAGTCTGCATATATTTGGTAGGAATAAATAAAGGATCACCATCATTATTATAAGTGACATAATTCAAAGACTTAATCGTCCACAGAAAATAGTGAAAACTCAAGAAGACTGGGTTCTTTGAGAGGTTTTCTGTTTGTTACTTATGGAGATGATTTTTCTGATGGGCTTGAAATTTGAACCCAAGGATAAGAGCATTCATGCACAATCTCTTGGAATTCATGGGAATTGACATTATCCAGTTATCTGCAGATCATTTTATTATTTTATTTTTGCTGAAGATTATAAACTAATAATATTTTATTTAAAAATTATGGGCATCAGCAACAGGGTGGATATGTATTTGTAGGTTATTTGAAACAGAGGTGAGCTCTGTTTTGTTGTGAAGTATCTATTTTAAATATTTTAAAGTGGACTTGCCAATATACTATAATAGGAAATCCAGTTTTAGTGTTTAAGGACATAATTCAAATATCTTAATCTTTTTTAAAAAGATTTATTTGTCAAAAAGAGAGAGAGGGAGAGAGCACAAACAAGGGGAGTGGCAGGCGGCAGGCAGAGGGAGAAGGAGGCTTTCCCCTGAGCAAGGAGCCTGATGCTGGACTTTGATCCCTGACCCTGGGATCATGATAGGAGCCAAAGGCAGGCACTTAACTAACTGAGCCAGCCAGGCATCCCAATAATTCAAATATCTGAATCTCTAAACTTTTTCCATATTGCACAATTTCTAGAATGGTTTGTGACATTATAGACTAAGAATATGTATTAGATATGTAAATCATTGATTAATGATTTTAAAAGATTAGAACAAGTAAAGCATTCTGTCTTTAAGTGGTATAGAGAGAGCACTTCAAGTATAGAAATATTTGGAGGGCACCTGGGTAGCTCAGTTGGTTAGGCATCTGCCTTTGGCTCAGGTCATGATCCCAGGGTCCTGGGATTGAATCCCATATCAGGCTCCCTGCTCAGTGGGGAGCCTGCTTCTCCCTCTCCCCCTGTCCCTCCTCTTTGCCCCTCCCTGCTGCTTGTGCTCTCTCGCGTGTGCAACCTCTCTTTCAAATAAATAAATAAAAACCTTTAAAAAAAATTGGAAACATGTTTTGGGTTAAAATGTGTTCACCAAAAGATATTTTGAAATTGTCACTCCTGGTTCTTGTGAATGTGCCCTAGTTGAAAACTGGGTCTTTGTAGATGTAATCAAGTTAAGATGAAGTTATTAGAGTGGGCCTAAATCCAATACAGCTAACATTCTTATAAGAAGAGAGAAGTGGACACAGATACACAGAGATGACAGAGATTGGAGTGATGCTGCTGTAAGGCAAGCAACACAAAAATTGCTGGCAATATAGGAGGAGACAAGGAAGAAACTCCCTTACAGGTTTCAGGAGGGAGCAGTGACCCTGCAGATACCTTGATTTCAGACCTCTTTACTTATAGAACTATAAACCAATAAATTTCTGTTGTTTGAGCCATCCATACTACTCCATTACAGTGCCATAGGAAATGTAAAAAACACAACTTTAAAATATTTTGTTTTTATAATTTATGTCATATATTCTAATGTCTCATTTTTAATCTTTACTTTTTTTTCATGTTTTCTCACCTTTTCCTATTTCCTTATTTCCTTTGTCTTTTTCTTTCTATACAGTTGACCCTTGAACAACTTGAGAGTCGGGGCACTAATACCCTCCTGTGCGGACAGTCAAAAATCTGCATATAACTTTTGACTCCCCCAGAACTTAACTATTAATAGCCTCCTGTTGACCGGGAGCCTTAATAACATAAACAGTTAATTAACACATACTTTGTATGTTGTATGTATTATAACTTTATGATAAACTAGAGAAAAGAAAATGTTATTTTAAAAATTACAAGGAAGAGAAAATACATTTATAGTACTGTCCTGTATTTATTGAAAAAAAAAAAATCCATGTATAAGCAGACCCATGCAGTTCAAACCCATGTTCAAGGGTCAACTATAATCTCATTCTCTTCTCTACCTGAGGCCGTAGTCGAAGTCCTTTCATCCAGGTTTATCTATCAGTGCTATAAACTGAGCCTTTTTTCCCTTCAGACTGTGAAGTCTGTAATACATGGGCCTGATGAAACACTGAATCAGTCACCAAAGATAGAGCAGAGCTTGACTTCATGGTCCCTAATAGTCTTTGTAAGAAACTGAGGCTCTGTAGTGTTAGAGCAGTATAAATGGACTTGAAAAAGTCATCTTGTCCTTTTCATTTTGCAAATAGGAGAAAATTTTAACTGTCTCATTTCTTTCTTTACGACGTTCTCATTCTCTAAAATGGCCCTGGTTAAATTCTTCATGTTAATGTAATTTTTCCACTGGGCTTTTGAAAATCAAAATGTTAATGAAGAAACAGATGTCTGTGAAAATGATGCACTTAAAAGTTAACATTATCTGTTGTGTACTTTGCACATGTGCACAATTTGTTCAAAATTATTAATATGGCTTTAACTTTTCTGTGAAGATAACTTTGTGCTTTAATTATAGCTGAAATAGTAGCTCTAACCAACCAAACTTTTTTTTCCCACTAAATTCAGGATGACTTAAACCTAGTGATAGTTGAATTTTTATAACAGAAGTATATTATTTCGGGGGTGCTTGGGTGGCTCAGTGGGTTAAGCATCTGCCTTTGGTCCAGGTCATGATCCCAGGGTCTTGGGATTGAGCCTTGCATCGGGCTCCCGTCTCAGCAGGGACCCTGCTTCTCTCTATCTCACTACTGCTCCCTCTGTGCCCTCATGATCTCTGTCAAATAAATAAATAAAATATTTTTTAAAAATGTTATTTCATAGGTGAGAAAGTTAGATAAGCTTCATTTAGACATGAGTTATAGGGCTGTTGGCCTTGATTTCAATGCTAGTGATTCAACAATGTATTAAATAAGGGGTCTTGAAGCAGAAACACACATAAAAGAAGACTGTATATTAATAGATTGATTAAAATGTGACCCAGAGCCTTGCAGGAACCTACTCTTATATTTCCACTAGGAGCAGTGTGGTAATTCAGTGTTTGTGGTAACTTTATAGACCATACTACTGCAAATAACAACAATCAGCCTGTACTTACCAATTGTGCTTATTAACTAAAACATTACAAAATTTGTCCTCAGACTCTTTGGAACTAATTTTTTCTTGATCAACAGGCTACCTGGTGAACCCGTATGGATTCTGTGCAAGAAAAGAATCTATAAGGGGCACCTGAGTGGCACAGTCAGTTAAAGAGTCTGACTCCTGATTTTGGCTCAGGTCATGATAGGCTCAGGTAGTGATCGCTCAGGGTCCTGAGATCAAGCCCCGCATCAGCCTCCTCACTGAGCACAGAGTCTGCTGAAGTTTCTTTCCCTCTTTCCCTCTCCCTCTCCCTTGGCCCCTCCTCGCCTCACGTTCTCTTTCTCTTTCTCTCTCTCAAATGAATAAAGAAATCTTTTAAAAAAAAAAAGGAATTTATGAAAAGACAACTCATGAGATTGAAACACTTAATTTCTTATTCAGGCTTTCATTTTATAGTACTTATGGCTGCCCTCAGAATTCTTCTAAATGCTGACTAGATACTAACTAGTGTACTAAGATTTTTTAGTATGTCAGGGAGAATTCCTTACCCGCAAATTCCCCTTTTTAATTTGGTGGCCTCAAAATGGTTGTGACACTACCTTACATAGTAGCCTTGTATAAAAGTACGTGCTGACCATAACAGTTTAGTTCTACATTTTTGATAGTGCTGTTTTAAAATTAATTTCTTAAGGGCTTGGAAGGTGTTTTCACTTAAGGACCATCAATTCTAGAACTTCTTTACAAATATTTAATGATAGTCTTTGTTGTGCAAATCCTTTGTTTAGACACTATGGAAAGTACAAAGATGAATGAAAAAGGATCTTTGTACTTCCAGACCTCAAAGTTTTCTATAAACAGATACAGGCATAAATAAATAATTAAAGCTCTTTTATTGTGTCATAGTTAAAGTCTAAACAAACACCAGTGGACATACGAGAAGGTAAAGATTAATGTTGACTGGTGATATCTGAAAAGTTACAGAAAAAGTTGTGTTTGAACTAGGTCTTGAAAGAAAAGATTTGATCGAATTTTAACAGATGGATATGGGAAAATATCTTGAGCTAATCAAAATAAATGAGAAAGAACGGAGGATGTTTAAGGATGTAAGAAATGCATAATTAGGGAAATGAGGTAGTGGAAAATGAGGCAGAAATGGGAGTTCATCTACAAGAGTGAAGAAGATTTGGACACCTTTCTGTATGTAAATACCAAAGTAATTTGCACAAGGGAATGATTTAGTCATATTTGCTTTAGGGTCAACTTGCAAGAGTAACATCAAACGCCAGAGGCCAATTAAGAAATCAAAAGAACTGAATTAGTACAGTGAGAAAGGTCAGAAAAAAGGTACCTAGATGTGGCAGTTTTCTGCATTTAGATAATACTGAAAACGGTGAGATGCTCTGCTGGACTTCAAAGTGATAGATCTTCAGCCATATCCACATTTAAGGGTTGAAAAGAAGTGGAGCAGCTAGGAAGATGGCAGAGAGTCAGGAAGAAGCATCAGAACATGATATTTGCAGAGTCAGGGGAGGAGTAAGTTTCTAAGAACATTAATGTAGCATGCTTCTGAATACTGCAAAGAGACTGGGATTTGCCAATGAACGGGCCATTACTTTGAGAGAACATCTTGAAGAGAATGCAGAAATAAAAAGGGTAGATTATATAGGTTTATAAAACTAGCATTACTTGAAGATTTTATCTTGAGGCCATATTTTCATGTCAAGGGGTATGTTATATAAAGTGTTTACCATAAAGGAAGATAAATAAATGTTAAGTATTGCCAGCTATGTTGTAGCACTGAGAGAGTGGTAGTAGTAACCATAAGTAGTAACTAAAGGAAACAGGAGAGGTCTTCACTTCAGATTATGGCTAGGAGCTCCAGCGGCACAATCAGTTAGCGTGCGGTACTTACACGGAATATGGCTAGGAAAGTATTGATTGTTTATCCATCCCTACTGGAGTGAAAGCTCTGTGAAAGCAGGAGATGTTAGTCTGGTTCTATACAGTGCTTCTCCCCAGATATTGGTTGGTTGATTTGATAACTAGATGGACAAATCTAATAGCGTGGCTGGGTTTTTACCTCAGCTGAGTTTTTATGGCAAGCACAGGATTTCAGTAAAAGGTCGAGGGAGTCATTTATTCTATGGGATTAGTTTTAAAATAACAATAATGGAAATGATTATTCCTGGTCAGCGGTTAGAGTGTATGATTCTGCTGGAAAAGATATCTTGGCTAGGTTGGAGGTAGACTATGGCTCTGCAAAAGAGATTAAGAATGGTGAGTGGTCTTATATCATTATGTTAATAATGAGGGACTATAAAATATACCTAAGGATATTTGTTGACCATTAGTATGACATAATGATGTTTATCCTGTCTTAATTACTCCCACAGACTAAAGTAGATCCTGGGGTCATTCAGTCTGTGGGAATGACTACTAGGATGACTTTTTTTTTAAGATTTATTTTTAAGTTATCTTTTTTTTTTTTTTAAAGATTTTATTTATTTACTAGACAGAGATAGAGAGCCAGCGAGAGAGGGAACACAAGCAGGGGGAGTGGGAGAGGAAGAAGCAGGCTCCCAGCGGAGGAGCCTGATGTGGGGCTCGATCCCATAACGCCAGGATCACGCCCTGAGCCGAAGGCAGACGCTTAACCGCTGTGCCACCCAGGCGCCCCTGTAATCAGGCTTTTGAATAATGAATGACATTTTAAAAATTTCATGGTTTTTAAGTATTTGTGACATCTATGATTTTATTTTATTTTTTTAAATTTTATTTACTTATTTGAGAGAGAGCACGAGTACACTCAAGCAGCAGCAGAGGGGCAGAGGAGAGGGAGAGGGAGAAGCAGGCTCCCTGCTCAGCAGGGAACCTGACACAGGCCTGGGTCTCAGGACTCTGGGATTAGTACCAGGGCCTAGGGCAGACCCTTAACTGACTGAGCCACCCAGGTGCCCTGACATCTGTGACTTTATATTTGGGTGATATTATAGTAAATACTGCTGTGTTAAAGGCTATGTTTAAAAATTTTATTTTTAAGTTTTTATTTTTATTTTTATTTTTACTTTTATTTTTTTATTTTTTAAAGATTTTATTTATTTATCTGACAGAGAGAGACAGCCAGCGAGAAAGGGAACGCAAGCAGGGGGAGTGGGAGAGGAAGAAGTAGCCTCCCAGCAGAGTAGGGAGCCCGATGTGGGGTTCGATCCCAGGACCCTGGGATCGAGCCCGATGTGGGGTTCGATCCCAGGACCCTGGGATCACGCCCTGAGCTGAAGGCAGATGCTTAACGACTGAGCCATCCAGGCACCCCCTAAGTTTTTATTTTTAAGTAATCTGTACACCCAGTGTGGGGCTTGAACTCATATGCTCTTCTGTTGCATGCTCTTTGAGCCCCCTAAAAAATTTTTTTCTTAAAGATTCAACCAGTCGCCTACAAACTTTAATATCAGCTGCAAGAATATTTATTTTAGAATTAAGGAATTTGTACAGTCTCTTGAATCTTTATTATAATGGATTTAACTTATAAATACATTAATTTAAATTATAAATAAACATGCAAATACCATCCATCAAGGAGCTTTAGTCACCATTCCTGAAAACCAAGTCACTGCTCATTGTCTTAATTTATAAGCCAGAGTATTACTGCTATTGCTAAAAAGAGAAAAGAAGTATTTCTAAAGGTTTTTACTGTCCATCAGTTCTTTTTTGCTGTTTTAGTTAACATTTCTAGCCATGAATTTATATCCGTGCGTTTTGTTTCTTTACTTCAAATCATAAATAACTTTTATCATGTGCCTAGAAAATGAGTAATTAAAAATTACTTACTTGTCCTCCAGGAGAGAAAAATGTTTAGGTTTCTCTTATGACGTTCTTCCGTGAATAAACCAAATGAAAGCTTTTTTACATGACTATCAAAAGAATGAACTGAGAAGAAGTACAATGATTTAAACTTCATTAATTCTGAATTTTTGACAGGTGAGCCAAAGTTTACTAGTGTTGTATAGGAAATTACTCTGATATAATGTACTTTTTATGGGCACTATCTGACAAAGTCTCCCAGAAGCTCTGCAACAAAAAGAGCCACAGAGCATTTTAAAATATTGGAATTAAGAGTTGTTTAATCAATTTTAAAATATATAGGTTCATAGCAGCATTGTCCACAATAGCTAAATTGTGGAAGGAGCCGAGATGCCCTTCAACAGATGACTGGATTAAGAAGATGTGGTCCTTATATACAATGGAATATTAGCCATCAAAAGGAAAGATTTCTCAACTTTTGCAGCAACATGGACAGGACTGGAGGAGATAATGCTAAGTGAAATACGTCAAGCAGAGAAAGACAATTATCATATGGTTTCACTCATTTATGGAACATAAATAGTAGGAAGATTGGTAGGAGAAGAAAGGGAAGAAGAAAGGGGGGGTAAACAGAAGGGGGAATGAACCATGAGAGACTATGGACTCTGGAAAACAAACTGAGGGCCTTAGAGGGGAGGGGGGGTGGGGGAATGGGATAAGCCGGTGGTGGGTATTAAGGAGGGTACGTATTGCATGGTGTACTGGGTGTTATACGCAAGTAATGAATCATGGAACTTTACATCAGAAACTAGGGATGTACTGTATGGTGACTAACATAATATAATTAAAAATTAATATATAAAAAAAGTGGAAAACAGTGCAAAAGTGTTATCTATATATGTATTTGTTGTAGTAACATAGCTTGTGAAATAAAAAATATGTATACAAAAAATATATATATAGCAACAAGTTAAGCAGATTAAGAGAATGGGAAGACAGGCCACTGACTGGAAGAAAGTATTTGCAAAAGTACATATCTGATTAAAGACTACCATTGAAAATATACGAAGAACTCTTAAAATTCAACAGTAAGTAAACAAACAACTGATTAAAAAATGGTCCTGAATAGACATCTCACCAAAGAAGATTTATAAATGGCAAGCATGCATGTGAAAAGATGTTCAACATCAGATGTCAATAGAGAATTGCAAATTTAAATAAGGAAATACCACTACATACCTACTAGAACGGGGGCAAAAATCCCAAAATGCTAATAATACCAAATGCTGACAAGGATACTGAGGGAAAGGAACTCTGGTTCATTGCCGGGGGGAAAGTACAATGGGTACAGACACTTTGGAAGACAGTTTGGCAATTTCTTACAAAACTTGAACACTCTTGGGACACCTGGGTGGTTCAGTGGTTAGGAGTCTGCCTTTGACTCAGGTGATGATCCCAAGGGTCCTTGGATCCAGTCCTGCATTGGGCTCCTTGCTCAGCATGGAGCCTGCTTCTCCCTCTGTCTGTAGCTCCCCCTGCTTGTGCTGTCTCCCTCTCTCTCTTTCTCTGACAAATAGAACAATAAAATCTTAAAAACAAAACAAAACGAAACAAGAAAACACCTTGAACACTCTTACCATATTATGCAGCAGTTGTGCTCCTTGGTATTTACTCACATGAGTTGAAAACTTATGTTCATACAAAAACCTGTCCCCGGATGTTTAAAGCAGCTTTATTTATAGTTACCAAAACTTGGAAGCAACCAAGGTGTCTTTCAGTAGGTGAATGGATAAAATATGGTACATCCAGACAATGGAATATTATTCAACACTAAAAAGAAATGAACAATGAAACCATGAAGAGACATAGAGGAACCTTAAATGACTGTTACTAAATGAAAGAAGCTGGGGGACCTCGGTGGCTAAGTTGGTTAAGCAACTGTCTTCAGCTTAGGTCTTGATCCCGGGGTGCTGGGATTGAGCCCTGAGTTGGGCTCTCTGCTCAGCGGGGAGTCTGCTTCTCCCTCTCCCTCTGCCCCCGACTCCTACCCCCCAACCTCGTCCTCTCTCTCTTCAAATAAATAAAATCTTTAAAAAAGAAAGAAAGAAAGAAAGAAAAAAAATCTATTAAAAACTTTGAAAAGAGAGGCCCCTGGCTGGCTCAGTTGGCTGAGCATGTGACTCTTGATCTTGGGGACATGAGTTCAAGCCCCAAGCTGGGTGTTGAGCTTACTTTTAAAAAAAGATAGATAGATAGATAGATAGATAGATAGATAGATAGATAGATAGATAGATAGATAAAGATATATCAAATTTTGAAAAGAAAGAAGGGTAAGGATATGAGGTTGATGAACATATTCAGGATATGGTGCAGTCAAGATGAAAGAATCATAATTCTGAGACTTACCAAGTTCTTTTGTCCTATCTGTGCCACACAGCCTTCCCTGCTGATAACATAACCGTAAGGACCAGAGTTGGATATGAGCCTGGGAACTTAGCCAAGGGAAGGGGCCTGGAATCAATACATGCTTATTTTTGCAAGAGTAAGTAAGCCTGGCCACAAGTATTACTTGCCAAAGACTTGCTGAGCAGCCATGCCTTTCATCTTTTACATTTTTGGCAGAGGATGTATAAGGCCATAATGGGAATCACCAATGAATGACCATTTAGGGGTGACGTCTGAGCTTAATGATTAGATTTACTTGGTGTTTCCATGTATTCTCTTTCTGTCTGTTCTCTCTTTGTGTCTCCTGTGCCACACTGGGTGCTTGCTGACTATACTAACCACATCTTATGAGTTTCATGTTTCCCATTTGTTGTTAGCTAGAACAGAATTGGATATTATCCAAAAAATACAACATACATTTACGGCTATTTATTATGTCATATTCCTCCCACCCATAAATAAAATTCTTACATAACAATGATTTAGCCTCTAATACACTTTTGACAATGTTGAAAACTGTTATGTTCTTAAATATGATTTAGAATTTCAAAACAAATATATTTTCAAATTGAAGCCCTGACAGATTTGACAGTGCACCTGCAATGTCTTATACATGGTATCCTATATAAATAAACACCCTCTGCATAAATGCTTTCTTTCTGAGATATTACTGCTTTATAAAGTAGCTCATTCCATTACTGGGCAGCTAAAATTGTTACAAAGCTTTTCCGAACATTGGACCAAAATCTGGTTATATGTTACTTGCATTAGTGGCCCTAGTTTATTTTTTAGGCACCAGTTCTTAGATCTGTTGGATCAGGGACTTCTTTGAAAATCTGATAGAAATTATCAGTAATCCTTTTTCCAGGGGGGGGGGGCAATGCTTATATTCACAAATTTTTATAAATAATTTCGAGGACTTTCTGGACTTCTTGAAGGCTTTTGCTTTTCTTGCTTGCTTGCTTCTGCTCTAGAACACGGTATGTTAAAATTTTCCTATATATTAAAGTATAGTAAAGACCTTAGACTAAACAGTCCCAATTCCTTTAACCAGTATTAATATGATTTGATTATAGACAGAACTTCCACTCTCCAGATCACCTGTTTTTGTTTATATTCTAGTGTGAGTGTCTTTCTGAATGGGATGCCTTTAATTTTCATGTGAAGTGATCTCAATATATTGAGACTGTTACTTAACATATTTGGAACACTCTATAATAGCATTTTCAGCATTCACACCACAGTACATTCTTGCCTTATAATGAGTTTCTGTTTAGCCTCATCTTTGCATCATCCAAAATCTCTGGGACAGTGCTTAACACATTGTAGACGTTCCAGTGAATATTTGTAGACTGAATAAAACTTCCTAATCCTTTTTTGCATCACAAGCTGCCAAGCAGGTTTTACCACATATTATACTAATGTGTCCTTGTGAGGGATGGGGTGGGAGTGTGTGTTGCACTAGACTTAAATTGTAGCTTTTTGGAACCTAAAACTAGAGATTTAACATTTACTGTTGTTAAATTTCATTGTGTAAGAGCAGTTCCTTTGTTATCTAGATAGGTACCAGGGAAAATAAAATATTCGTAATTCTTATTTCCTGTGTATAATACCATGCATAGTGGGTAGGTAGCACATTATAGGTACTTCACTTATGTTCGCTACGTAATGTATAATAAATGGCCATGAACTTGTAGTTATCAAAGCATGTACTTGATTCACGAGTAGTAAATGTTTTATGCTTTCTATATCAAAATGAGTAACATTTTGAATGTATTTTTTGAAAGATAAGCGCCTTAATTATAACTTCATGTGTACTTTCTAGATGTCAGGATAGGACACTTAACTTTAGTCTCCACCCCTACCCCACACCCAAAATAGCTACAGTTGATCATATGTGATAGTAACGTTTATGGTGTAATTTTGGGCCTTCAGCTCCTTTGGCCACAGTCTTGAGCCAAGTCATTCTGAGTTCATAGTTCATGTGACCTGGGAAATTTTTTTTTTTGCTTCACAGGCAGTTTTAATCAGCTTTGAAATCTTTTGTTGAATGATTAACTACACTTCTGGCTCTTCATATCGTCTCTTGAGGCACTTCCTCTTTGTTCCTCCAACAATGAGTAAAAAGTAGGGAACAGCAATGATTGGAAACCTCATCTTTTTTAAGCATCAAGAGGAAACTACCTTTGTGGTTATATTGTTTACTGTTTGGGCTGTGTTTTCTCTTTCCTTGTAATCTAGGGATGCAACATTGCCACTTTCTAAGCCTGCTCCTTTAACTGCTTGATATTTTTAGGAAGGGAAGGCATCTTTAAATAGTTATCTCTCTGCATAATTTGAAAGCATTTAGCCTCTGCTAGCCATAGGTTACTTGAATTTGAAAACCTGATGAGTGAAATTGATCTCTGCATGGCTCAAATATCCCCACATTGAGAAGGAACAGCTTTCCAATGTAAGCTATTTAAAGATCCTGTGCTTCCTGAGAAAGTAGGAGGTTAAGTCAGCAAAGTGACAAGGAGACTGGTCTGATCTATCAAGAGAAAGTCTAAGACCTGGACTGGGGCATTCTATCCTGAGATATAGTCACTGTAGAACAGGTGTTCTCAACCACGATTTGTGGTTCCCAAAACTGACCAAACCTCAGATTTAACTCAGATAGCATTTTAGAACTAAGGATTCCTGGGCTTGTCCTGTGTTTTTTTATGTGATGTTCAGTCAGGTTCAGCCACAATAGGAGACCATAGGAGAGGCACAGGAAAACAAAGTTTATTATACTCTTAGGTCCTAGAGAGATAAAGTCACTTTGTGCCAGAAGGGAGTAGATTCAACCAAGTAGGTGTGGAGCCAAGGGGAGAATACAAAGACCTGTGGGTTTGTGCCTTTGTTGGTATGTTAGGTTGGAATACACAAGAACAAGAGCAAGGGGATTTCATTGGTGTGTTTGAATGTTGTTACTAGGTCCTCGTCAGGGGAGGGCAGGAAGGAAAACTTGTGGGCCAGGGGCCAACCTTATCAACCTGGTGCACCTGGTCACCTGGGTAGGATAATTAGAGCTTGTTTGTGGGGATGTTAAGGCAGCAGGGCAAAGATTTAAAAATAAAGTTTTAAAAATATTTACAAGTACAGTACTCCATCCTCAGAGTTTTTGGTTCAGTTGCTCATCAGGGTTAAAGCTTAGGAATGTATATTCTTAGGTTCTCCAGATGATCTTGGAAACTCCTGAAATTGTGATGCAAAATTATGTATGTTCATGTTTCTGGGGGAGCTATAGCTTTTGTCAGACTCTGAGAGTTCCTCGACTCCAAAAAGTTTAAGAACACTTGCTTTGGGGTGCTTGGGTGGCTCATTCGTTAATCTGACTCTTGATTTCAGCTCAGGTCATGATCCTCAGGGTCTTGAGATCAAGCCCCGCCTCCATGCTGAGCGTAGATCCTGCTTAAGATTCTCTCTCTCCTTTTCCCTCAGCCTTTCTCTCTCTCTCTCTCTCTCTCTAATTAAAAAAAACAAAACAAAACAAAAAGCCACTTGGCGTTAAGTCACTGGGTCTCCAGTTTTACAGTGCTTCAGAGTTACTCAGAGACTTGTTACAACACAGATTGCTAGACCCCACCCCTGGAATTTCTTATTCGGATAGTGTGGGGTGGAACCTGATAATGGGTGTTTTTAACTAGTTGCTTGTTATTGCTGATGCTGTCCAGACAGGGGGCTACCCATTGAGAACCACTATTCTAGGACTTGGCTAACACCACTCTGTGCCTTCAGCATCAAGCTCTGGAAGCAAAGATCACCTTTCAGAATTTCTAACCAATTAATATAGTAATAAACATATTACGTCCTAACAAAGCTCCATCTAGTTTACCACTGTAAGAGAATGGTAAAGAAAACTCCTTCCTGGCAAAGGAAGTGGCAATGGAAAGTACACAGGCATTTTTAGTTGACCCATTCATTGATGAACCGGTTTCATAAACAATTGCTTTTCTATGTAGCATTTTTTCCTATGAGAGTAGAAAACTGCATAGTTCCATGACCACTTAAACTGGTTTTTTTCTTTAAATAATGTAACTTTTAAAGTATGCTCGATGTGCCTGGTGGCTCATTGGGTTAAGCATCTGACTTTGGCTCAGGTCATGATCTCAGAGTCTTGGGACCAAGCCCTGAGTTGGGCTCCCCACTCAGCAGGGAGTCTGCTTGTCCCTCTGCCCCTTCCCCCTACTAATGTGTATGCACAAGTTGTCTCTCTCAAATAAATAAAATCTTAAAAAAAAAAAAATAAAGTATGCTCATGTTCTCCAAGGCCAAGTAGAATATAATTCAAAGTTAAAATATTAAAATATAAATTGACCTAAATGTGATGGGAAGCAGGAAATATAATCCTAAGGAATCCTGAAATTAGGAAAACTTGTTCTATTTTTAAAAATCTCCTGTAGCAGGTGGTCAGGTTATCAGTGAAGGGAAGCTTTCAAATCCCCAAGGAAAAAGCAACTGTTTGAAAAGCTATAAAGCACTGCTAAATCCACAGGAGTCCCAAAGAAGTTTATTTGTGCAGATTGCTTCCAGGCTGTCTGAAACTTTGAAGGAAACTAAAATCCTGGAAGGAATCTTGATTATCCATGAAAAGTCTAATTTTGAAACTTTCTTCTCTCTATAGACATAAACTTAAGCAGGGCTTCTGGGCATTATTAGTGGGCCTCAACATTTTCTTCCCAGTTAGTTTTGGGATTTTTTGATGCCTCATCCTTCAGAGGAAGAGTCCTCAGTGAAACAGGAACTGACCTGAATTAAGAAAACTTAGAGCTTTAGAGGGGAGGGACTTTGTTTAAAGGAAGTGTATCAGTGGTTATTGACATGAGATTACATCTTCTCTGTAGTTGTTTGCAGTATAGCTTTTGTTCCAATTTTAGAATATGTGCTGCCAAAGTGAGCACATAATACAACTTTCAGTTATATTACAACATGTCATAGAAGAAGAAAAGTTCATTTTAAATGAATTATTAATTTGTTGATAATTGAAAGAAAACAGTACGAAAGTCTTTATGTAAAGTTTTCTCTTTCATTTTAGTTTTTTTAATTTGCATCACAGTATTTTATCATGGCTGTCAAAATGTTGGCATAAATTAACAATTAAAGAAATATGGTTGAAACTTTGATAATTTTGATATTAACCATATTTTGAATCTAAGTGATACTTAGCATATATGATCATCACCACCTAAAAAGCATTAATTTTTTAAATAAGTAAAATAATTACCATATCATGCTTAATGGAAATTGTGAATCCCCCTATTAGTTGAAAAATTCAGCTTCCAGATTGTTGCTGACATCATCAGAGATTTTGACAAACAAGGAGGTAATGGGGAAATAATTGTAGAGCCTTGTTCACTTGTGCTGCACAAGAAACAGATGTTTGCCAGACGGAAATGAACAAAACCAGTAAAGAAATAGATATTCAAGTTTCCAAAAGTACAAATAATGAAATGATTAAGAACAATTGGAAAATACAATTTTTAAATTAGTTTTAGAACAAAAAAGGCCAGGAAATCAATTATATGCAAACATTAGTTTATATACCTTACTTTCTGAGGATAGTATGCTTGTCAGGACTCAAGACTATAAGACATATTTTCTTTTAGCTTAACTTTGCATTTCTTCTGTGATCTTGATTATTAACCTTTTTAACACATGTCTTGCATTTATGGTTGGGTTGACTTAATTTTGTAATATTTCTAATTCCCACAAAATTACATTTGTTTTTTCATCGTAAGAGATAAAGGATCTGTGGACTACAGATATCCCATATCACTTCTGTCTCCCATATAGTTTTATTTCTGCCCAATGGTACAAACCTTGGTTAACTTAATTTATTCTGATATGGGAGAAGTTACTTTTAATTCTGCCACCTTATCTGAATAATACATAAACATTCAGCAGGATTCCTTTAATGCTTTCATATATGCAAAAGTAGAAGCAGTGTTTATGAAAAGTTTGATTTAATCTTCCTTATCTTTGCTCATAAAAATTAAGTAAATGACTTAAAGAAGACAGTATTAGATTCTTAGAATTTGAAAGAATCTTTAACTTTTTATAAATCACTCCTTGCCAAAGCCAGAAATGGGATCTTTCAATGACAGACTTGTCAGGTGTTCATCCAGATTTTTCATAATTGCTTCTAGTAATTGGAAGTTCACTACTTTATGAGTAAATCAGCTTTGGTATGATAATGTTTAATTATTAGAAATTTTTAAATTCTTTGTGCTGAGCTAGAATTGGCCTTTGAAATTTTACTTATAAGGTCCTTCCTTTCCAAATTATCTAACACTTTAAATAATTATAAATCATTATTTGTCCTTCTCCTCTTCTCCAGGCAAGACATTCTCCATTTCTTTAAATGATCCTAATAATCCGTGATTTTTAAATGTCTTTGACACATCTCAGTTTGTAATTGTTTCTCATATTATGATTCCCCAAATTGAACAAGATATTCAGAGATAGTATGACCAATGCAAGATCTCAAGGGACTACTGCCTCTCTTTTTTGAATCATTCTGTCATTTATTAATTCGCAAATAAAGATAGCCTTCATGTGATAGTGTATAAGACAAAAGATGAAACTTAGAAACAGTACAGGTACAGGTTAAATGTATAGGTTAAAAACAGTACTGTTATTTAGCATTTCTTTAATCAGTTTCGGATGCATTAAAAACTGTCATCCAAGACATATTTCATTGACTTTCCTATTGCAGGTTGTCTTCATGAAAGTAACCTTTGTTTTTATCGAAAGACAAACTACTCTCAATGAGTATATTTGGCTCTTAGTAATCACTGTGTATTTGGTGGTTTTTTTTTTTTTTTTTTTTTTGATAATTCTAACTATCCATCTTGGAGTTTTGCTGGAGTTCAAGTTTACTAGCATGCAATTTGTTTCTGAATTGCCCTTTTCCTCCTTTATAAATATCAGTAGATGTCTGTCTGTAATATCTTGATAATGCCTTGATTTGTTTTTCCAAAGACTATCAATAATAGCTCTAAGTTTATATCTATCAAGTTAATATGCTAACATGTAATTTATTTGAACCCATCTCAACTTGGGTTTTTAGTTAATGAAAGCATGACGATGTTCCTATTTTTTTGTAATAATAGAGCAGTGAAAAAGGTCTAAATATCCAACACTAAGAAAATGCATAATAAAATTCAGTGCTCATTTACTTGATTAGGTTTTTATTAGGTAGCTATTTAAAATAATGGCAATATAAGAAAATGAGTTTCAAGATATAATTTATAAGCTGCTCATTTTATTTATTTATTTATTTATTTATTTAAAGATTTTATTTATTCATTCGACAGAGAGAGAGAGACAGCCAGCGAGAGAGGGAACACAAGCAGGGGGAGTGGGAGAGGAAGAAGCAGGCTCATAGCGGAAGAGCCTGATGTGGGGCTCGATCCCATAATGCCAGGATCACGCCCTGAGCCGAAGGCAGACGCTTAACCGCTGTGCCACCCAGGCGCCCCAAAGCTGCTCATTTTAAATTGTATCTTGAAACTTGGTAACAAATAAACTTGTGGAAGAAAAAGGGGCTAAAAGTCCAATTTCTTTTTTTTTTTTTTTTTTAAGATTTTATTTATTTATTTGAGACAGAGAGAGACCACAAGCGAGGTGGGGGAGGACAGCGAGAGAGGGAAAAGCAGACGCCCCGCCAAGTAGGAAGCCTGCTGCAAGGCCTGATCCCAGGACCTTGAGGTCATGACCTGAGCCAAAGGCAGAAAGAAGCCAGATGCTTAACTGACTGAGCCACTCAGGCGCCCCAAGTCCTGTTACTTAGGAACTGCTGAGTAAATTGTTAAAACTAGGGAATCCTTTTTACCCATTTCTTTTGTTTTCCAGATTATCTCTAATTGTGTATTTTTTTATAAGGAAAACTAATTTGGTTTCTAAAAAAAGATCCTCTACTATCCTTTATGGTTTATTTTTAATCTAGTTTACACTTGCCATATTAAAAATACTTTCCTTGACAGAAATAATAATAACAAAATAGGAGTTAAACTTTCCTTTTCTTTTTAACCATTAATGGTTTATCATCTTCCCAAGTGTTCTTTTTATGAACACAGTCTTAAAAACCCTTTCATATTGAGTTGCTTTTTTTCCTAATCCTGCTTATTTCTTCTTTCTGAAAGGTGACATAAGTGTTAGTAAAGCGTATTAAAAATATATAAATTATTATGTTTACCCTTTTTTCCTCAGGTATATGATTTTGTAGTTTGTTCTAAACTGGTTTCATTTTCCTCCATTTTATGTTCAAAGTTTAAAGTTTTATTCAGCAGATGGCAAAACACTTTGCACTTTGCCATCTCATGCCAACAAGCATGAAAACAATACAGTTCTTTCACACCATCCTAGAATAAAAATCATTCAGCTATGAGTTAGGAAATCCAGGTTCTAGTCCCAGGGCTTCTATAAACAAGGTTTTGGACAAGAAAATTCAGTCACTTATTCTCTTTAAGTATCGATTTCTTCATCTGTAAAAATTAGATTACTACTCTCTAAAGTTCCATTTTCCTTTTTAAAAAAATTATTCAGTTTTTTCTCATCTCTTTTTTTCCCTCCTATGATAGGAAAATCCGCCTTTATCTTACACTAAATACTCATACTTATCTGATGTTATTTAGGGACTTTATCTAAACTATCCACTGATGACTGTAGATTCATGTTCCAGTTTCACACTGTTGTATTAATTGGAGCACTGAAATGTAATTATCTGTTAGGGCTAGTTCCTTATCGTTGATTTTTTTTTTCTTTTTCTATCTTTTTAGAACTTTCCTTATTTGCTTTTACATAAAACTGACTTTTCTTTTTTTTTTTTTTTTTTTAATTACTTATTTGGGAGAGAGAGCACACAGAAGGAGAGAGAAAGTGAGAGGGAGAAGCAGACTCCCTACCAAACAGGGAGCCTGATGTGGGGCTCCATCCCAGGACCCTGGGAACATGACCTGAGCTGAAGGCAAATGCTTAACCAACTGAGCCATGCAAGCACCCCCATAAAATTGATTTTTCTAGTTCTGAAGTCTTACTGGTATTTTTATTGAGGTCAGATTAAAGCTATAGAATAATTTATAGAAAAATTACGTTTTCATTATTGACAGAGTTTTAAAGGAAAATATCAGGTATTCAGAATATTATATGAACAAGGGAAACAAAGTAAATTATAAAATAGCGTGATCACTTTATTAATGAATTTTGAGGTATCTATACCTAAAGTAACTAGTGATAGTACTTACAGTGGTTTTGAAAGAAGTGTAAATAGCTTGGGAAAGATTAAGCATTTAATTCTAGTCCTGTTTGGCTTTATGTGGTGACAGGATATAAATTTGATAATGTCCTAATAATGGTATAAAATACAGGTATAAAATTATGGTTTGGAATTATTTATTTATAGAAAGAAAAATTGGTTATCTTAATGGCACACACCTGCAAAGTTTCAGTGACAGAAGAGTAAATGTCACCTCATAATATTGGGAGTAAAGAAGTCTATCTAACCAGGAAAATTCTGAAAGAGAAGACATAGAGATGACAAACTCAGAACTACTCTAGAGTAGAGTATGTGCCTTATTAGTATTCTGAAAGCCTAGAAGGAAAAAATAAAGAAAACTGAATTCAGCCATATGCTTATTGAAAAATATAGAGTCTATTTGCATAGAGTGTTTTTATGTTAAGTATTCTTAGTAGTGATTTTTCTTAGCTCAACTATATGTCATTAAAATCTGCAAGGTTTAAAGAATGGACACATTCTGTTGCACTCCCCTTTGATGACTGGGTATGATATCAAAGATATAGTGAAGAAAGGAGGGAAAGGACACTAATTCTCCAATTATTAGTTGAGTTCTTAACAAGGTGTAATTTTTTATTTCTGTGATAATTGGATTATCTGTTTCCTACTGAAAGTGTGGAATGTATGATAGGGTAGGAATTTGGTTGTCTTTTCCTCACCATTGTATCCCCAGGGGAAGCATAGTCCTTGGTACATAAAAGACATCCCACACTTGTTGGTAGAATGAATGTGCTGCAAGCTTGAAGGAGGGAAGAAAGTTTTAAAAATCCGTAAGATTAGGCCCATGTCATCTGGAAATCCTTGTAGAACTCATAGTCTACTGAAAGCAGGAAACAGTGCTATACAATCTTTGCAGTCCCTAGACGTTTTGCATAGATTCATTTTTGTGAAGAAGCTAATCCTTTGGACATTGCCACACTACAGTAGTTTGATTCGATATTTTCTTGGATTACAGGACAATAGGGCATATTGAGAAAATATTTTCCTGAATCTAGTTAGCCTCACATAGGGCCATATCACACTGAAATCCTGTGAACTACTTCTTTTCATCTTTTCTTAACTTTATGCCTACAAAATATTTATAGTGCTAGGCCATTGAACCTAAGTTATTTTGTAAAATCTGTATACTTGGAGAAATCCACTTGTTTCTTCTTTTGGTTTCTATATCTTTAAAGATGGGGAATTTATTTCTTTCATGGCCCACGATAAATGGAACCAAAGTGCTCATTTATTTTAACTCTTAATTGCATACGTAAGGTTCTTACATTATTGGAAGAAACAGATTTTCTTTAGCTAGCCATACCGCGTTGCTTTCCTTTTAGCCTCTGTTTACTTTCTCACCTCTGTTGATTTATTCAGCTTGTAACCTAGAAACCAACTAAAAAGGAAGGAAGTCAGAGATGTGTATTTCTGGGCAGTAACTGGAGTAGTTTCCTCTTCCTCTAGGCTGGTTTAGCTGCCAGAAAAGACTTTTAAATCCCCTATCCTCAACCACCCCCCCCCCCCAAAAAAAAGGAAAGAAAAAGGGAAAGAAAAGAGAAATTAACAGTAACTATTCAACTTGCTTCCTTAATCCATTAAGTTATAAACCGTAAGAACAACCGATCTAAAGGACTAAAATTCTGCTCTCAAAATGGTGCTTTTTGTTGTCTGAAAGGTGGTATCTACCATCCCTAAGGAGTTATAAGAACTAGAGAGAATCAAGGAGACTTGATGTAAAAGCTGAGCAACTTATTATGCTTGCTACCAAGTGGGTTCTCTATATTGTTATTTCACTGTTTTTATATTTGTATTAGAAATTTACCATAGTACTAGACCAGGCTCACATTCATATATTTAAAAAAATATTTAAAAATGTTTTACAAATATTTGGGAAGCTCAATTTATGAAATAAATATTAAAAAGATATTTATGGCTTTCAACTAGTTCCATCTTTGTGCTCCGCTTATTTGCATTAAGAATTGACTATATAGTATTTCTTTATTTTATTTTATTTTATTTTATTTTTATTTATTTGAGAGAGAGAGAGAGAGAGAGAGCACAAGGAGTGGAGGAAGGAGTAGCAGAGGGAGAAGGAGAATCAGGCTTCCCACACAAGCCAGCCATGGAACTCAATCCCAGGACCATCATGACCTGAGCTGAAGGCAGACATTAACTGACTGAGCCACCCAGGTGCCCCTATATAGTATTTCTTGGTAATAATGGAGAAGAATTTTAATTCAACCATGATGTAGTATGAAATAAAAATGAATGTTTTTTCTTTATTGATATTACTTATTTTGATTTTTAAAGAATTACTACATTCTGTGTCACTACGAATATATAAATATTGTGGAATTTGGATTGTTAGCTAAGTGTAGTTCTATTTGCCGTTTGATTCTGTAGGGGACTGATAGTACTTGAGGAACAAAGACAGCTGTTTTTCAGTGTATATCATATAGTCAAACTTGAATTTATGTCAGCTTGTAAGATGAATCCTGTGAAATATTAAACTCATTCTCTAATGTACAATAAATTGTAGAAATGTAATGTGGAATGTACTGAAAATGTGCTGTTTCATAATATAATAGCCTGCATCAAGCATTTGATGTTTCTTTGTTGTTTGGGGGTTAGAATAAACCTGCCATATTGATCCAGTTGTTTTTTTCTTTGTTGTACATTTTATGATATTGTGAATTCTTCTATTTCCATATATGTTTTACATTCATGTCTGAGTGATTATGAATGAATTATTGAAATGGTGTGTATGATGTAATATTCACTTGAGTTATTATTTTTAAAAAAAATTTTTGTTCTGAAGTTCTATTTTAGCGCCATCAGTGTTCTAAATCTATATATCTTACTAACATTCTTAGAATAATCATTGTCCATCTCTTTCATCCTTAAAACAAGCAAAAAGATTGAGATTTTTGTAGATATAATCCATCATATATTAAGTTGAAAATACCTTTTCAGTGGTTAACCTGATGTTTTCTGTGAAATGAAACTGATACATCTGGAATAGGTATGGAGAGACAGGGCAATGGCTGGGGACTGGAAGTTTTTCTCTTAATATGATTTGGTGAATTGGTTGTGCATGTGGTATTAAAAAAAACATGAATTTGTAGGTTTATTAAAATTGAGATATCTACATCAGGTCATATTTATAATCAAAGACCATTCACATCATTTAAAAATAGGTGAATGTTTCTTACACTTACAGATATCTAACATTGTTTTTTCATGTTCAGTGCGTATTACATACAACACATATCTAAATCTAGACTAATCTCATTTCAGGTGCTCTGTACCAATGTGTGGCTAGTGGCCACCATATTGGACAGCAGCACAACTCTTGAGGCTAGAAAGAAGTTATGAGCATGTTAGGTAACACATCAGGAAAATACGTTTTATGCTTTCAAACTATAGATTTTTTATAACTGAATTGTCTAGATTAAATTGTTTTTTTTTTAAAGAATCAGATTGTTTCAGGAGTATTTTTTTAATCTGCCAAAATAAATATCACCAGTTTTTCTTTTGAGTACAGCATTGTGGTTATGTCATTTGATTTCATTTGGACTGTTAACTCCAAAAATGCTTTTAAGTGTTTTTTTCCTGAGTTTTTTTTTTATATCGGTATATTTTTAAGGACAAATGATTAAACTAAAAATAAGGACTTTAAAACACACAAAGTATTTTCAGTAGTTTAAAGTTATACTTCATTTTCGCCAACTTGAGAGATATTTACGTATTATTTGTTTTCTGCACTTTCTCACCTTGGTAAATCTGGAAAGCAAAAACTTTGTATTTGCATTAGCTTTATTGAAAGAGACAGTAAACTTGAGGTCTCAGTCTCACCACTAGTCTGTCTTTGTCTGTTGTTAAAATTATGAGCCAGTCTCTATGGCCGCAGCCAAATGAGTAATCACCAGTAATGTGACTCGTGCTGGAAGTGACTCCATCAGCACCTGTGACGGGGGATTAGTTACAGTTTACAGAGCACCGCCTCTTCCCTTCTCTCAGTGTGCCCTAAGCCAAGTAGTCTTTCTCATTTGGGTGTCTGCACTGTTGGAAGCTACTGCAGTGTGTTTCCACGCAGACAGAGTACAGTGGGAAAGGCTTTCTCTAGCTGATGGATGGCTGTTCTCTCTATTTGGAGTATCTCACTGGTTATGTAAGCGACCTCGGGAGAAATTATCCTGACCCAGATCGGAGGATGCAGTAGTGCTTCAGCTGCAGGATTTCTTAGTCGTTAACACCACAGTGCTGATGACAAAGAGCGAGTTGTAATCCTCATCACTGCCAGGGATGAGCCAGAGCAGACAGAAAATCGTCATTTGCTCGTCGGAGACTTGTTAGGTTACAGCTCTGCTTCGTTTTGTGGTCTTGGCTTTTCTTCCTATACAATGACGACGCTGCAAGTGAGCTCAGAAATGCTTGGTTTGAGAGCCATTTGCCTGTGATTTCTGAAGACTAAAGAAGTATTTGGGCTAGATAAAAAATACTGCTCAAGAGTGAAATGGAATGTCAGCTACTTCTTGACCTTTAAAGCTGTGTCGTGGATTTCTGAGATTTAAAGATACTTTAAAATTCTGAAGAACAAAGTACGGTTTGTATTTTTCTGCTTCCTTTTTCTTTTGTCTTAATTTACATTTGGTTTTACTTCTCAGCCTTAGGAATTAAGGTCACTGCCTTTTATTGATCTAGCTTTAATGTTCTTAGTTTTAAGAAATTTTAACTATTTTCATTTGTTCAGAAAGGATTATTGTGTGTATAGTAATTTCATAACACTAAGAAGATTAAAAACTAGAGTTTAATTGTTTAAAGTATTATAGCAGAAATGTTTCAGATTAGGGTTTTTAGAATATAGTGTTTTAAGGGAAGTGGGGGTATTTGTTTTGCGAAGGTTTTTTTTTGTGTGGTGTATTCCAGTCCCCACCCCCAACTTGTTTTCTAACAGTATCGTGTTTTTCAATAGACCTGCTTGGGTGGGAATTTGGACTTTGTTCTTTCAAGTCACTCCAGTCTTTTTTTCTTTTTCTTCCCTTTTTTTTTTTTTCTTGTAGACTAAACCTTGACTTCTAAAATGTTGCTTAGTTTTCTGCTTCAGTGTTTTCTTTTAGTGAATTTTATATCATATTTTTGTAGTTAGTGAGCGTGATTTTTTTTTTAACTTGGGAAAGGAATTGTTAAATGTTAACTGGAGATTGTTAGAAACTCAGACTGCAGACATAAACTCCATGAATTTTCAGTTAAATGTTAAATGTGAGCTTTAACATGGTTTGTTTGAGCAGCTGAGTTATGTTTGAGAGCTGTAGCTGATTTATTTTAAAAATGTTTTTTTGAGGAGAGCTCATCTGTTCTCCTCTTCCTCATGTGAATGGAATGTGGTGCAGCATGGAGCCCCAAACAGGATACAGTTGTTCTAAGCATTCTTCCTATAGCGTGGTGTAGGCCCTACTAGAAATGCAGGCTCTCAACTATTTATTTTGGCTTTAGACTATTTTTAAAGTATGGTCAGACAAAGGACCTTAAAGGAACTCTTAATCCATTAATAAAATGGAGAAAGTTTTTTTTTTCAATTATGAATATTCGATTTTAAATTAGTAATTTTTATTTGGATTTTCAAAGGCTTTTTTCAGCATTGGAATAATAGTCTTTTTGTGATTAGGGCGATATTCTACTGTGACTTTCATCAGATGGTAGCTCATTGCTTCCCCTTAGGCTGTGGAAGTTCCTCATAGAATGATATATCTTTAGAGTCTTGAATTACTTAGTTATGCATGAGTTCTAGTTTCTTTACATTCCGGTACACCTAGACCCATGAAATATTTACTGCAGATTCATCATAAAAGCTGTAGGATCTATTCACTTTTATTTAAATATTTATATTTTTATTTTTAAGCTAGTAATAGGTCTTTGAAATGTGTTCGACTTAGATACAAATAATAATGGTTACATCGTTGATTTGCCACTTTAAAAAATCAATGTGTTTTAACTACTTGGTTTCATATGTTGTTTGTCTTTAATTTTCCCATAAAGTAGCAACAGTCACACTTTTTCAGAGTTTATTTAATACATATTGAAACATTCTTTAACAAGTAGTGTAAAAGTATTTATCAGCACTTGCTGGGAACATATTTGTAGCTTAATTATAATCGCACATTTTAAAATTTGCACGTTGTGGCCCTATTTACTATTTTAAGAAGCGTGATATACTCTTGACCTCCATTTGTACATGATTATAAGTATTGTTGTATCAGAAATAGCCTTTTATAAACTGATCTTCTAACATTTCTGATAGCTAAATTCTCCCAGTGGCTTTCGATTAGTTATTTTAAAATGAGAAATTCTTTTTTATTTTAGCCTAGAAACTAAACTAAGTAATTTAAATTATGATTAGTTGGCCTGTTAAAATTTACCCTTAGAACTCTGACCTACCTTAAAAAGCAGAGTTCTGAGAGGTTTTCTTCACAAGAACGTTTTTCATATTATAAAATGACTAGGTCTCATAGGAAATGCAAACCACCTGTATTATTTGCGTAAGAAAGAGGCACTCAGACAGGAGTTTACTTCTTTTTCAAATCCTACTTAATTGAATTGTACCTTTAGCCACTTGGATAATAGCTTTTGTGGACCTTTTTGTTAACCTTCACAAGTTGACCTGACATGGTACCGTTTGAGAAGAAATAGAGCATTTGAATAAAGTTCAAGGATTAAATCAAGTCTTCTTGAAAAGGTGCCAGTGTTTTCTAGTTTACTAAAAACTAAACAAATATATAATATGAAAAATATTACGTATGTCATGTCAATCACATACTGGTAGACATTTTAAAGTATAAATTAGGTAAATGAGTCTTGAAAACTTTAGTCACTTGTTAGGTAAAGTAATAGGATTTTATGAAATAATTTTAGGAATTTAGTCTTGGCAAATGGAAAATTCTAGTTGGCAGTGGTTGCAGGAGATAGCTAAGTAATGGGGGAATGTCTGTGTTGAAAATGTAATTTCTCACCCAAATAAGAATACTCCTGATACATATGTAGTACTTAAAAGGTTAGCCTTAGGACTAGGGAAGGAGGAACTTATTGCGGTTAGATTTTCTAATCATAAATACCGAGAAGCGGGGATGTAAGAATTTTTTCATGTTATATTAATTTAGGAAAGAAGATCTTATTTCTAAGTTCATGGTATAGTATAGAAATCAGGGATGTTTAAAATGCTTCTCTGTTCTCATGTGTTTTTAGCTTTTTCAAAAACACTGTTACAGACTCCTCAATGAATCGAAAGCTTTAAAAGGAATTTCTTAAATACAGAAATTAACTCCTTAAGAGCCGCTCTGAACTAAAGATCTTGAAAAGTTTTTCCCCAGAGTGCGTGTTAGTTGTGATTACCAAGATGTTAGATTTCTTTAAGACATAATAAGAGAAGGGGGAAACATAATGGGTTTGAATCTCCTGGGGATTTTTACTGTCTGTGCCAAAAGCTTTGGTTTGTATCCAAATGGTCACACAAGTTGGTTTGTAGCAAGAAAGATTTCTCCCTGTTACATAGGTAATTTATAAACTAAGTTGGTTGTTAATTCCATTTTCCAAACTTAGATTCTTTTATAGTAAAGCCAGTATATGTTAAGTTTTTAGAAAAGTACCAGGGACGTGACACTTGCTTTTTATTCAAGCTGCTGCTGCTTCGAAAGTGTGACAGTAATTAAAAACTGCGTACATTGTACCTTTGTTTCCTTCCTTCCTCTTCCTCTTCTGTCTCCCTCACTCCCACCCCACCTCAAGATATGGGTATACTCCTTTATGTAAAAGATGAGTGAGTCTTCTTTAAAATAATCATGGCCATGGATCCCCACCTCCCAGCCCCCATTTTTGGTTTGTCTTTTGGTTTGATTTTTAAAATAGCAGAGATCTGGACTGAGAGGGGGGTTTTGTGTAATACTTCTTACCTCCCTCTTTTCCTGTTCCCTTCCCCCATGCTGCTCTTACTGAAGCAGCTGGATTTTTATTTGTGCTTGGGGCAGGGACAGGGGCGGGGGTGGGTAGTACATGGGGTGGAGTTAAAAGACCAGATGCATCCTGATCATTTAAAATCCTTGATGTGAATGAGCTAGCAAAAAAATAGCTCTGTGAATTGTACCTGCTCTGTTTTTATAAAGATTAATACTTAGTAATTTTTTTTAAAAAGAGTTGGGTAAATATGCTCTCCTACCCAGTTGACTTTTTCAGAAGCAGTTTCTCTTTTATTAGCTTAGAAATTTTTATACACATGTATATTTGATTCTCTTTTTTAAAATAAACAACTTATGCATCTACTTCATTCCTTTTAATATAAAACATTTTATTGTATGGATAAAAGCATTTGGATTATAATATGAAAATACTAATGTATTCTAAAATCATTATAATAATGACATTTGTACATTGTATTCAAATATACCCTTCATATTTGAGTATAAAACCCAGAAAATAACCATTATGAATTTTTTTTCTCTCTTACCAGACTTTCAAACCCCTGATTGAAAAAAGTATACCCAGTTCAATCACTGCGGTAGAATTCCTTGTAGATAAACAACTGGATTTTTTAACTGAAGATAGTGCCTTTCAACCCTACCAGGTAAGAAATTTTAGGTTGCTTTTAAAAGTTAGCTAATCTTTAAACGTCACTGACATTCAGATATTCTTTTAAATATTTAGTTCAGGCTAACATCTAGGTGTTCAAGGAACCCAGTGCATTCGATAAATTTTGATTATAGGATAAATGGGTAATTTATCCAATCAACAGATTTATGTACTGAGAACTTGCTATGAACCAGGCAACATTTTGACACTGGGAATACACAAGTGAGCAAAATTAAGTAACTGCCATTATAAATAATGTTCATCGTTAGGAAATAACTGGTTAGATATTAGTATAAATTTTCTTTGTCTCCAGCTCTAAAGGTTAAGAATTGGGTCATTTAATGTAATTAAATGAGATTAGTGTTTACTGTATGCTTACAGTAATAGTAGTTCTTTTTCTTTTTAAGTGGGAAGTTTCCTTTAGATTGTCATTAATTGTTCACTTTTTTAAATTTTAGTTCCCAGATACAGTTTAAGTACAAATACATTTAATTGGAAAAATACTTTCTAGTAGGTTTTTAGGTTTAAATCATGTGAAGAAACTCATCAAAAATAGTAGGCTAAATGAGTTTTTAAATTTCTAGTGAAGTTCTATCGGTTCATTTTTTAAGGTAGAAGTAAAAATACACAGAAGTTTGTTTTCTTTGTATATTTGGATTTCAGATTGAAGTAAATGTCTTCTATGCACTTTTTACTAAAGTGTTTAAAATAGTATGGTAATTACATTAAAAGAAAGGATGAGTGAACTAGTTTGACTTTCTTTTTTTAATGGAGCTGAAAGTCAGTATACGTATTTCATTTCAGAATAGTTACTGTTTTCTGAAAATAATTTGTAGAGGCATCGTTTCCATGGAAAGAACAAGAGCTTGAGTTAATGAGCAATGATTTGTTGTGTGTGGACTTACAATACTTAGGGAATTAGAGTAGTTATGTGCCTCGTCTATTAGAGCTACCAAAATGAGATGATAGTTCCCTGAGTTAAATGTTACTTTGAAGTCTACATAGATGTGCTTTTGTCCTTTCACATTATTTTTTTTATTTCATTAAATGGCCTGGATTTTTGTACTGTTAGCTTTTGTTCTTTCTTTACAATATTTATAGCTAAAAATTCATAGCAAGTCCTAGTTTAATAATGGAGGTGTTAGAGCTTTTCCCTTGGGTTTTATTTTGTTTTGTTTTTAATTGTGAATGCCATTTAGCTTACTATAGGACTTATAATTTGTTTCATTTCTAACAGTCTTTTTTACTGGGAATTAGACTGGGTGAGTCTAGGTAAAATCAGAGGAACCTTCCAATCCTTAATGTTTTAATTTTGTGGTTGCTGATTAGCAGCACTCTGGAAGTTTCAGCTTGGATTTGATTTAGAGAAGTGAAATCATTATGTAGAAATTACTTTTAAAAATAAATTCTTTTGCCAGGTGGCCTAAAACTCCACAACATGTTTATTAAAATTACAATGATTGAAAGAATGTGCTAACATTTTATAGGGCTTTTTGTTTTGTTTTGTTTTACATTTTAAGCTTTTAGATTCTTATAGTTTTGTCATTTTATTTAAAAAATAAAGGCATAAGAGCTAAAGTCTTATTTGATTTGGTGAATTGTATGATTGTCTTTGTTAGTAAGCCATTTGTATTGCCCAGTTAGTATAGGCAGGTTGATCTCTGGCCTGAAAAATATTCTGTCTTCTAAAGGTAAAGTGATTCTCTTGACATTTTAACTACTTGGCTTTCACAAATGTGATCTCTCAGTTCTAGAAAATCAGAAGGAATTACACTAACAGCACTTGATTTAGGGATCCAGCATACCTTTTAGAATTTCTTAGAAGTTTTAAAAGTAATAGATGGTTTACAACAGAGCTTTTTAATATGTATTTTAATATATTTAGTTTCTTATTAATCAGGTTAGAAAATATATAAGGATATTTTCTCTAGTATGTAAATGATAGACACCTATTGTAACATTTTGAATGAAAATGTACTCCAGAGACCTAAGATGGCTCAGTCTGGTTTTTCAAATTTATTTATTTAAATGAGTTTGTGAAATACAGCTACATTCTTGATAAAGGAAACAATTTTAGAGTTCATGTAATTAGAGTGGCTTTATCCCAGAATGCTTTTCTCTAACCACTTGTCCAAACAGTACATTAAATTCCTTGGCATCTTAAACATGGCAGCTGTTACTGGCATAGATTTTGTAAATAGTGTCTTGACATATCTCAACTTTAGGGTAACCCTATGTAAGTCAAAGGGAATTCGGGGAAAATTAAACACATTTTTAAAATGCTCTCCCTGTTTTTTCTCACTTTAAATTTCATGAGGCAATTTCTTCTGATTCTAGATGTTAATTATCTTTTGTAGACTTCTTAGGTGTGATGGGGGAAAGCCTTCTTTAGAAATGGCCTTTGTGTATAGAGTGATGGGTACACATAGCTTTTAAAAATTCACACAAATGCTTTGCTATGAATCTAAGAAAATGTTTTTGTGGTGGGAATTCCCACCTACCATCTCTCTCCTTGGTTCTCAGCAGTTCTGTAGTAGTATACTCCCTTTAATTTCCTTAATAAAGTTGTACAGCCCTATTTTTTAATATATCCAAATAGTATTACATTGTTAAGGCAATGGTTAGGAAACCGTTAACTCAGGATTAATACAGATGATTTCACTTTTAGGTCACTGGTTTGAATCCTACACTTACCTCCGATTTCAGTGCATTGACCATCAAATGCCATGTATTAAACTTGATCTGGTCACTTTTTTAGGTGGCATGTAGTTGGGAAATTGGGGTGTAATCATCATTGTTACAGTTTTCAGCATTTTGGAAAGAAAGTTGAATGAGGAGAAAGAACAAACCGACATCTTATAGATGATATAATCGATGTATATTAATTAGGTCAGTGAAGCAGCATGGTATTGTTAATTCTGTTTTTTCCTTCCTTATGCACACAAATGAGTTTCTGCTTCCTCCTTTTAGATTTCCTGATCATGCCTGGCTGCAGTTAACTTTCTTTGAAGTAGAGGGGGAAGGGAAAAGAGAGGAAGTAGGAGGGAACTCTGCAGATTCTACTATGTCTTTCAACTGACTGGGAAGAAAGAGGGAAAAAAACCCAAATTATTGATTCTGAAAGATGGCTTTTTATAGTTCGGAGTTTTCTTAATTACTATGATTTTTGTGGTATTGTTTGTTTTCTTTGGAGAATGATTAGAGAAAATTTTAAAAAACTTTTCATTAAAACTTGAAGTTTTGATCCAGTTAATATAAAAAACAGTTTGATAATGAAATATGAACATTGACCTTTCAGCATGATTTTGAAATCATCTCGTTCTGAATTTTGGCTTCTGGCCATGCGCACACCTGCAGTTTTCAGGTTGGTTGCTTCATAGAGGATATAGAAGAGATTATTTCTTACCTGAAAATTGTACATGACTCATACCAACAAATCTGGGTTGGTCTGGCTTGTTAGTCCAGTATTTTCTAGAGATCACAATTCTCTTTGTTTTTAAATGTAGTAAAGGGATAATGCAAAGGGCACTAGTTTAAAAAACCATTAGAGACTTGAAGCAGAATGTGCTTGTTCAAACTTACGCCTTATGTTTATCTTACTGTATATTTCAATTCATTGTAGTCTTGAGATATATTCCCTACCATAAGGTAGAATCATCCTAGACCTGAAGGAATGATCCTTTTTTTAAGTTCTGGGTTATAATGAAGTGATACAAATTTAGAGATAAGATTATTAATTCTACAGTTTCTATCATCATAGAATAGAGACATTGAACTGCTTTACTTAATATTAGATATAGTACTCCTGTGCTCTGAATTCCTGGTTGAAGGAAAAGGGAACAGGTGGAGCAAACCTGAGTATTTTCTTAGTACCTGGACTAAAAATTGCTTAAAGACTTGAACAGAGAAGAGTCAAAATATTTAGTGAATGAATGTGTCTGGACTTCATAAAATCTTGTGTATTTATCATTTCTGTATTCCTCGGTGAGAAAGTTTTTTCCCTGTTTCAGTCCATTTTGACCCACAGGTTTTACATCATTGATGATATAAATTTATTGGCTGTGGTTTCAGAATATCCCTAAGGTAGTTGTTGCTCAACACATCTGGTTTACTAAAAATAGCTCAAATGATTGCCTAGGATAAATTACCAGTAGTTCGGGAGTGGAGTGTAGCAGAGACCTGTATTTTTTCCCTCTAAATTTTTTGTTATTGTCCTGTGGACTTTGGAATTGCTTCAAAACCAGGATGAGATAATGCGTATGAGGTGAAATTTAGTCCCCACTCAGCCAAGGTGAACAATTAACTACTGGTTTGGTTGTTACTAGCCAGATGTTATATTTTGTTGAATTAAATATTTGACATAAGTGATCCACTGACAAAAGTTTAAAAATCTTGTTGGTAGTCATTCATTTACAAGCAGATTTATTCCCCAGGGTACTATGGTGGTGCTACTAATAGTTTACAGAAGGAAGTAGACAGAACTTCATGTTAGTATTGCTTTGGTGGGTAGAGAAAAAAACTTATTTTTTTAAACTTTTCTTTATTTTCACTTCAATTTGGTGTAGATATATCATTTTAAGACTAACATTCCTGTAGAGGAAATGGGATTTTGACTTGGTGCAGGATTTATTAGCATAGTTATGTAAATGTTTCTGTCCCAGAATTCCTTTCAGATTTTTTCTCTTCCTGGTGTCAAATTACTGTTTCCCATTAATTTAATTAACTAAAAGAAAAAAATAAATTGACTTCCAGCTTTGCCAAACAAACTGTTGTTGTTTTAAAGAAAGAAATTAGATTTTTTTAAATGATAACTGAACTTTCTATTAAGAGACTTTTTTATAGGAATTTATAAGAAACACTGGAATCATGCCTTTTAGGATATGGGAGTGGAACACACCTACACCCCCAACCCTCAAGAATGACAGCTTTTGCAGTGTGGTTAAGTGAGGGAGAAACAGGCCCAGAGCAGAAAGAGAGGCTAGAGCTCTTAATTTGTGTTCCACTAACTGTTGACTCACTTGATTCTTCCCCAGAAGGGAGTCTTCAAATGGAAATTTTATGCTTAGACTCTACTTCCCTTTGACTTACGCTTAAAATTTTTTAATGTCTGACCTTGGAAACATCCCAACTGACTTCATTCATTTAACGTTATTTAAATTCTGTGGTTTCCCTATGCACAGCATCCTGCTAGGTGCTTAATGGTTTAAAAAATTAATATACTAAGTCATAGTACTTATTTTTTCCCAAGGACTTTATAATTCAGAACAAGAACTTATATTTAAAAATAGACTTGATTTAAGGAGCCAAAATCCATATAAAGACTAGAAATACAAAGAAAGAAGAAATCAGCAGAGATTGAAATGGTTAAAGTCTCATGAAGGAGGTAGAAGTTGAATGGGATTTATTTAAATGGAGATGAAAATAAGAGTAAGGTCAGACATTTGGGAGGAGGAACAGCATGATCAGTGAGGAACAGAGGTATATTAGGAAATAGGAGAATATCAGCTAGAGAAGAGAGTTTGAATAGTAGACATCATACTACATAAATATTATGGGGTCAGATAAAAGAGGAAAAGGATTGCTAAGTATAGTTATTAAGTGAATTTTTTATCTTGTAGGCCAAATGAATCATTGGAACTTTGAAGCAAGACAGTAAATTCTTCTACATAGCAGTGGCATCTGATTATTATATACATGAGAAGCAGCTAATTGATTGGGTCTTTGCTAAACTCTTTTGTTCTAGAGAGTCAGTATTGCATAATGGTTAAGAACATGAGTTTTGAAGTCAATTCATGCAGAGATGATATCAAATCCATGCTATTTGCTATGTGACATTGGGAAAGTCTCAAGCATTCTAAATAAATGATTTCCTCATGTGTAAGATAAAGGTGTTGTCTGCGTCAGAGTTGTTAGGAAGATTAAATGAAATGCTATATTGAAGAGCTGTAACTACCTACGAACTGCTCAGTAGAAGGTACCTATTTAGACAGGTTCTGACTTTCTCTTTTTCTAAATGGTATCTTAAACCTTTTTGGTAGATATTTGAAACGCCTTTCTCTTCCTATCATGCATAACCATTGGATATTTGTCTTCCACCATCTGCACTTCTTACTTTTAAAAATCTGTCTTATTTGTTGTCTCTGGAACTCTTATCATTTTTTTCTACAGCTGATTCTAGATAAATTTTTTTGCTGTCTATACATGCCATGGTCAATGCTCCCTCCTCCCCCACCCACCCCTTCAGGGAAGCTTATTTAGGTAAGATTCAATTGGTGACTTCTTAAATTATTATTTTAAGAAAATGGTATTAGAAAAGATCCAGAACCCTCTCGTGTGATACTGCCCTCCAAAAGACTTACCTTTTTTCCACAGGGAAAGTCAAAGTTTCCATTTGCTGCTGATAGTTTTTTTCTTTCTTTTCTTTTTTTTTTTTTAAGATTTTATTTATTTATTTGACAGAAAGAGAGACAGCCAGCGAGAGAGGGAACACAAGCAGGGGGAGTGGAAGAGGGAGAGGCAGGCTCCCAGAGGAGCAGAGAGCCCGATGTGGGGTTTGATCCCAAGACCGTGGGATCATGACCTGAGCCGAAGGCAGACGCTTAAGGACTGAGCCACCCAGGTGCCCCTGCTGATAGTTATTTTTATCTTAAAAAGCATAAGTTATTCAGCAAGTTACCGAATTGTTTTTCTTTATTTGGATCTGGTGAGAGGCCATGTGGATATAGTACTATGTTTTGGAAGTCCTCTAAGCATGGAATAAGAGCTGGGCTATATGACCTTTGAACTTGCTTCTCAACACTGATATTTCTGTGAACTTGCTCAAGGTGGAAAAACAACCATTTCTGACCAACATTAACCTAACAAGTTAATCCCTGACTAATTATTTTAATCTCAGAGGTAAGAGACATTTGACCTAACTCTAGGTTTATCTCAAAAAAGAGAACTAATGAGTCAGGCAGTGCCAGATGCAAATGAAAATTATACAGGTTTATAATAACAGAATTGTTTGTATTAATAGTACTTACCAAGAGAGCTCTATTTTTCAATATCTGTTTCTGAATTATATTTTGACAGAAGTTGAGCACATTTTCAATTAGTCCCTGAGTTTTTTATGCATCTTATTTTTCCATTTCATTTTGCATTCATATTAGCATTTGATTGAAATTTAGAGGTGCCTTGTTGCCATAAAGTCAGTGAAAATGAGAACTGTGAGATTGTGGAATATACACTCTGCCAAGAGTGTTAAAAAATACAGGATCATAGCCATAGCTGTGAACTGACTGTTGGTGGATCATTGGCGTGGTAGGATCAGCATCTGTGGGCAGGCATTGGCCTGGGGGTGGTCTAGGAGATGAGGCCAGAGCAGGAAACTGCTATTGTGTAGTGCTTGGCTTTATTCCATTTCTAGTCAAAAGTGACAGCTTGCAATAGTGGAGCCAAGCTGAAGCCTAGAAAGTAGGATGGACTACAAGAAAAGGGGAACCAGTAGTTAAAATAGTCATTGTACTTCCTTATTTAAGTAAACTTTTTTTAAATTTAAAGTTGGTATATAATGTTTTAATATTTAGTAGTGTTGTGCTACATTGTTTAAGTTTTTTTTTTTATATCCCACCTACCTGATTTTTGTATCACCATAATTTCAAAAATAGTTATAAAATGTGCTTATTAACATCCTACAGATCAGGTATGTTGATTTACCCAAATGTGTATCTCCTGGTATTAAAAAGGGAGTTCTTCATTTGTAAAAATTGGTTGCAAAACTTGGTGTGTTGAAAATGTATCCATGGAGTCCAGGAACATGTTATTTTGACTGAAATTTGGCCCAAGTATGAGCTGTTCTGCAATATTCAGATTAAAAACATTTATAAGTCACAGTCTGCAGTAATTCTCTCTCGGTCCCAAATCTGCTATGATCATATGCTGAAAAATCTGCCAGTCTCTTTGTAATTTTTTGTGACTGCTGTTATGAATTTAAAGTATGTGAAATTATGCTTGTAGACATCAGATTCAAAAGACTTAAGCCATCTCTAGTTGCCATTGAGAAAGATTTTCTAATTTCTTTTTGCCAATCAGAATAGGTTGATATTATTTATTCTTTTTTTTTTTTTTAGATTTTTATTTATTTATTTGACAGAGAGAGAGATAGCCAGTGAGAGAGGGAACACAAGCAGGGGGAGTGGGAGAGGAAGAAGCAGGCTTCCCAGCGGAGTAGGGAGCCTGATGTGGGGCTTGATCCCAGGACTCTGGGATCACGCCCTGAGCCGAAGGCAGACACTTAATGACTGAGCCACCCAGGCGCCCCCTGATATTATTTATTCTTCTTACCCAATTACAAGTTCTTACTAAAACATAGCCATATTATTTTAGTCTCAAAATTGAAATTTTTATTTCTTAATGTGTTACCATTTTATATTTGTGAAGTTTGACAATTTTCAAAATATTTCCATGTGCATTATTTTAGTAAATCCTCATGTTATCCTTATGAGTAAAACAGACTATTATCTTAATTTTGTGTAATGTTTTCAGGGGACATATATTAATTTATTTAATTCACACAAGTCTGTGAGAAGTCTAACTTACAAATGCATAGGTAGCAAAATAGAAACCCACTTAAACTAGCTTAAATAAAAAAGGAGTGGGGGTTATTATAAAGATAGAACAGGCAGTGTCAGAGATAGCTGTAGCAGAAAAGTACAGCTGAACCTTATTTGGAATGGAAGTAGGAACTAGAAAGTCAGGAACTCAAGTCACATATTCTTTCTTCCCCTCTTCAGTGTCCTTTCTGCACACAGGTTTCTTCTGCTTACTCATAGGTTTTGCTTCTCATAATACTAGTTTCCATGTGACTCTTCTGTGTCATTGTCGATTCGCCCACCTGCCCCCCCCTTTACAAGAACTTTTAGATCTAATATTTGTGTTTATTTGTAAAAGTAGAGATAGAGAGTATAGAAGAATGAAAGTCTGAAAGGGGAAGATGGAAGAAATATGAGGAAGGGAGAGACAATGTATGATAGCCATTTTTTATAGGCAAAGAAAGTGAAGTTTAAGGAAGTTGTGACTTGGCATCTAGGTTCATACAGCTAGTGGAAGCTAGCATCATTCTTTGTTTGGTACTTTGTTAATTTTCATAGAGTTGACATCTTTCCTAAGTATAAAATTTCTCAATTTTATTGCCTGCACAATTTCCCTAGACGTTGCAAACACTGGCATCTAGCTGTATTCCAAATCTGCACATCATTTTCAGACTCAATTTGTTCCATAGGCAGAGAATCCAAATAGATTAAGACATTTTGCACTCCTTGTTTTCTCAGCTGCCTAGTTTTCTTTGTTGTACACACAGGTATCCTGAATCCTAGATTTACCCAAGGTTAAAAGTGAAAAGTAATGGAGTGCTTGGGGCATCTGGCTGACTCAGTGAGTAGAGCATGTGACTCTTCGGAGTCATGAGTGCAAACCCCGTGTTGCCTGTAGAGATTACTTAAAAAAAAAAGTTTTAACATAGAGTCCTTTTCAGACTCTTGCCAAAAGGATTTTCTCTAAACTCCCAACTCTTCTAAGCTTCAGACTAAATGCAAAACAGCACTAGCCCTTAGTCAATAAATAATAAAGTTTGGGGGCTGTTCATTCACATATTTGAGAGCCTGCTCTGTTGTATTCAGGAATACAAATAACTTGCCTCCATAGAGTTTATGATCTAATGGGGGAAGCACACATAGAAAAATGTAAATGTAAATATAGGCAAAATGTAGTGGCAGTAGCAGATACTAGGGAGGTATAGAGAATCCACCCTGGTTGTGGGAGAGGTGGAAGGGATGCCCCCATTCTTAGAATAGGTGACCCCTAAATTGTCTCAGAATGAATGTAAATTAGCTAAGTAACTAGGACAGAGGGGCTGGATAAGTGCATGAAATCAAGTAGCTAAGAAGAATTTGTGTTGGTTAGTCTACTTGCATACCTAACCGTACCTTTCCTGTGAAAGTGGACTGATGATGAGAAGGAAGTTTTTTAACCATTTTCATTTGAGTCAGCCACCTGATGTACCTCAGACTCATTGTCCTTATGGAGTAGAAAAATAATGGATATTTGTTTAAAAAGAAGCAAACATTACCATTTTAACCACTTAAATCAAACTTCAGAGGCACTAAAAGTACATTCACAGTGTTGTACGGCTATCACCATTTTCAGAACTTTTTCATCAGCCCAAACTCTGTATTCTTTAACTAGTAATTCCCTGTTTCCCCGTAACCCTCTCTCCCCAGCCTCTGGTAACCTCTGTTCTACTTTCTTGGTCTACACTTTGTTTTCCTAGACTGGTTACCTCATGTAAATGGTATCATAAAATAATTGTCCTTTTGTAATGGGCTTATTCCACTTAATGTTCTTAATATTGCAACATGTGTTAGAATTTCATTCCTTTCTGTGGCCATATAATTCATTGTATATATATATCACGTTCTGTATTTTCATTCATCTGTTGGTGGACATTTAGGTCATTTACGCCTCTTGGTTATTGTGATTATATAATGCTGCTGTGAACATTGGTATACAAATATCTGTTTGAGTCCTGCCTTTCAATTCTTACGGGTATGTACCTAAGAATGGAATTGATGAAGCATTTGGAAATTTATGTCTTACTTTTTGAGGAATAGCCAAACTGTTTTCCACAGCCATCTGCGCCATTTTATATTCCCACCAACAATGGTTCCATATCTGTAAGAACACTTGTTATTTTCCTTTTTCTTAATAGCTGTCCTAATGGGTGTGAAGTTCTTTGCCCATTTTCGAATTTCATTGTTTGGTTTGTTGTTGAGTCCAGGAGTTTTATCAATCCTTTCATCAGATATAGATGCTTTCCTTGGGGCGCCTGGGTGGCTCAAGTCGTTAAGCGTCTGCCTTTGGCTCAGGGCGTGATCCCGGCGTTCTGGGATCGAGCCCCACATCAGGCTCCTCTGTTGGGAGCCTGCTTCTTCCTCTCCCACTCCCCCTGCTTGTGTTCCCTCTCTCTCTGGCCATCTCTCTCTCTGTCAAACAAATAAATAAAATCTTAAAAAAAAAAAAAAAAGATATGGATGCTTTCCAAATATTTTATCCCTTTCTTTAGGTTGTCTTTTCTCTCTCAATAGTGTTTTTTGATGTACTAAGTTTTTAATTCTGATGAAGTCCATTTTACCTATTTTTTGTTCTGTTACCTTTGTTTTACTATTATATCCAAGAAATGTTTACCAACTCCAACATCATAAAAAATTTCCCCTGAGAATTTTGTAGTTTTAGCTCTTACATTTAGGTCTTTGACTCACTTTTAATTAATTTTTTTATAAGACATAGGGTTATGGTCCAACTTAATTCTTTTGCATGTGGATATCCAAGTTTCCCAGCACCATTTGCTGCAAAGAATTGTCCTTTTCCCTTGAATAGTCTGGGCACCCTTGTTGAAAATCAGTTGACCATTTATTCTAAAATTTTATTTCTGGGCTATCTGTTCTATTTCCTTAGTCTGTATGTCTGTCCTTATGCTAATACCACACTGTTGATTACTTGGGGTACCACTTTTTTTTTCCTTCAATTGTATAATTTGTCCAAATGATTGTTAACCCTGAAGATAAGTCATATTTAAAGTACACTATTCTGACTAACTTAAAATTTTCTGAAGCACCTGATCAGTCTTTTTGGAGTGACTCCTGTCAGGTAAATTATTAGACATGGACTTGCCTTGTAGAGAAGGTATGTTTTTAAGATTCAAGGAAAAAAGATCAGTGATTGATGAGCTATATAAGATACAGTTATTCATTCATTGCTGTGTGCCACTTTGCTAGGTACTAGGGGTTTATTTTTTTTTTTTAAGATTTTATTTATTTATTCGACAGAGATAGAGACAGCCAACGAGAGAGGGAACACAAGCAGGGGGAGGGGGAGAGGAAGAAGCAGGCTCATAGCGGAGGAGCCTGACGGGGGGCTCGATCCCATAACGCCGGGATCACGCCTTGAGCCGAAGGCGGACGCTTAACCGCTGTGCCACCCAGGCGCCCTTAGGAGTTTAAAGACAGATAAAATACTTGGTTCTTTTTTCAGGTTGGGGGAGAGATAATTACAGCAACATGCTGAAAGTTCTAAAATTGAGGTATGATCATAGTATTCAGTGCTGTGGACTCAACTGATGCAGTAATACCAGATATTTGCCTGTTTCTTTCTCTTAGTTTTATTTTCTTCTCAGAAGATAAGGGTTTAGAAGATGGGAAAGAGATAAGGAAAGCTAATAGTATTTCTCAATAGGGTACTGTAATAATTCTCTAGCAAAACAAAACCAATAGAGTATGTGTGTGTACGTGTGCGTGTGTGCCCACATCCTCACTCCAAGCTTCTGTAGAGAGAAAGGACATGGAGGGAGGAGTTTTAAGGAGTTGACTCATGTAATTGTGGGGACTGGCAAGTCTGAAATCCACAGGGCAGGCCAGCAATCTGGAGGTTCTGGCAAGAGTTGATTTGAGTCTAAAGACAGTCTGGAGGTAGAATTCTTTTCTCTTTGGAGAACATCATTCTTTTTTCTTAAGTCCTTCAGTTGATTGGATCAGGCCCATGTATATTATGGAGGGTAGTCTGCTTTACTCAAAGTCTACTGATTGAAACATTAATTACATCTGAAAAATACCTTCTCAGCAACATAGATGTGGGCACCAGCTGCCCAACAGCTGGGCACCAGAGCCTAGCCTAGCCAGAGTAACACACAAAATTACCAGTCACAGGCATTATTGATATTTGATTTTTGCTTTGTAGTGAATTGTAGGACGGTAGGCATCTCTGGCTTTGGCAGTTAAGTGTCTTTACTACCTCTTCCCAGTTGTTATGCTAATGGAAGAAAAACATCCTCACACATTTCCTTACCTCCTCTTTATTTAGAGCTATTAGGCTGTAGATTAAGACAACTGGAAGATTTAGAAAAAGGCCTAAATATGAGAAAGTATCATTACTTTCTGAATGTTACCATAGTTCTGCTTTGTCCTGGGTCTCACTATTATGATGTTCTCTAGTGGCTATCACTGGTTCCCTACCAGTCCAGTTTCATTCCAAATCACTTTCTTACATCACTCACATTGTCTGAGACATAGTTATTTGATAAAGATTATTAATCATAATGTGTAATATTTTTCCATCAGATTTGCCATTATAAGTAGGGGATACCTATATATTCCAATATATAGGTGATGTAAAATAGTAATGGATTAAAAGAATCCAGTGTTTTTCTAGATATTCTTTGCCTGGGAGTCAGGTACTCTACATGGGAATAACATATTATTGTTCCCAGTTAATAACCGTTCACCCCTCTGCCATTTATGGAATAGCCATTTCTGGAAATAGGAAATTCTGTAAAACAAGGATGAATAAAAAATGGATAGGTAAGGCCTCCTCATGTATGTATAGACTTTAGACTTACAGCCTGTCAGACATTATCCAGTATGTGGACTTCAAAAACACAATACCTGGAGCACATCAGAAGGATTTATTTTTTAAGATTTTATTTTTGGGTCACCTGGGTAGCTCAGTCAGTTAAGTGTGGACTCGATTTCGGTTCAGGTCATGATCACAGGGTCATGAGATGGAGCCCCATGTCAGGTTCCACGCTCAGCACAGAGTCTGCTTGGGATTCTCCCTCTACTGCTTCCCCCTGCTCGTGCTCTCCTCTTTCTCTCTCTCAAATAAATAAATAAATTCTTCTTAAGAAAAGATTTCGTTTTTAAATACTCTCTGCACCCAGCGTGGGGCTTGAACTCAGCCAGAAGATCAAGAGGCACATGTTCCACTTGACTGAGCCAGCCAAGTGCCCCCAGAAGGTTGGTTTTTTAATCTTTTTTCTCCCACATCCACCTCTGTTTTCAAAAAATTAAGTTCCATCACATACTAATGATTCCTTCCGATGCTTAACAAAAGCTCATTGTTGAGAATTTTTCTTAATGTTTATTGCACATATGTTATATCAGTCAAGCAAATTTGCATTAGTTGGTATCGTCTGACTAGCATGTAGTTTGTGTTGTGGAGGATTATGAGACTCTGCTCTGGCCAAAAGTATACTTAATTAATGATATTCACTACCAGCACTGTAAAGGAGTGGGCAGAACGACTGGTTTGTTTTTGTTCGTCTTGATCACTTCCAAGGTATCCTTTTCCTATTTTGTCTTGTTCCACAAATAGGCATAAGTACATATTTGTACTGAAGTTTTTATGAATGCAGTTTGGATGATGGCACAACTTGGATAACTGCCTTTTGCCCCCAAACTCCATGAACTTTACAGTATCTGATTTAGTGCCAGTATTAAAATCAGAAGTAGTTTATAAATGAATCAAATGTAAAAGTAAAGAAGAACCATCCAACAGTTAAATGAGTTACCAAAGTTTTTGAAGTTCTGTTTTAAGATACATAGTCATTTGCAAACATTCACATATATAAAATGTATCTCATTGGGGAATTTTGGCTCTTTTGAAGGGAGGGAAAAGTTTACATCTATGAAAGCATCAGACCGTGGTAGTAGAACAACAGGCCAATTTGGACTCAGATCCTGATAACTCTGTTGCTTATTCTGAAATGTTGGGCCAGGCATATAACCACTTAAGAGTTTATTTTTCATATATAAAATTAGGTATGTAATACCTGTCTCATAATAGTGTTGCCATTGTGAGATAATAGAAGAACATTATGTCCTATAAAATTTGGGTGATAAAGAGAATAAATGTGGTAGGAGTTCAAAAATAAATAGGTCTGGTTGGATAAATCTCAGTTTATGATATGTGGACTTTGAAAAAGCCCATTAGAAGTAACTTTTTTAAACCCTAAGCAGACAAAATAGATCTCATTCACAGACTTTTACCACTTTGCCATTGGGTCACATATTTGGTGAATTTCCTGTATTCTAGTTTTCTGTTCATTTTTTTCCAGCCAAGATACTTGTCCTGTTGTTTATTATTTCAGCCATTCTTACCAGCACCTTAATTCCCTTATGCCTTTGTCTTTCTGCCGCATCTGCCTTTTAATTTCTTATCCTGGAACAGTCCTATTATTTATTTTCTCCATTTTTCATACCCGAAAAATGCACTGCCCATTACTGGTAGTTGCTAGTCACATGTGGCTGTTTAAGTAAAAGTAAATTTAAAAGTTCATCAGTTAGACTAGCCATATTTCAAGTATTCAAGTAGCCGTATGTGGGACAGTGCAAAAATATAACATTTCCATTATTACAGAAAATTCTTTTGGAAAGCCTTGCCCCAAATGCTTAAAAGCTTTTAAGACTAAAAAGCAGGAGAAAATTACACCCAAGTGTTTTGGTGTCATTGTATTGTCTCTGATCTCAGCTGATCCTTTAGTACCAGTTGGCATCCTTTTCTATGCTCCTTGAGTTTTCATTTCCTGAAGCAGTTATTTTAAATTATCACTGTTCTACTCAGCTTCCTCCTTTTCTCTTAGTAGAAGACCTTTCTCCTGCAGCACAATGGAAATGGAGGTTACAAGCAGGAACCCCCTTAACTTCCTGTCCTTAAACCTGCTATTATTGCACCTTTCCTTACCTCCTTTTCTCTTGTCTCAGAGATGTGTTCCTTTTTTCAGTTTACTGATTCAGTTTTACAAATATTTATTGGGCACCTGCTATGTCCCAGGCACTATTTCTGGTAGTTAAGGTACAACCATGAACAAAACAAACAAAAAAATTCCTTGCCTTCACACAGCTTACCTTGTAGTGAGAAGAGACAGCAAGCAAAGTACCTATTTTAGCATATTAGAAAACTGTTGTGCTATGGAGAAAAATAAAACCTGATAGGAAGTGTTAGCTAGCACAGGAAAATAAACCCTAAAATGAAAGCATTCATAGAATAGCAAGAAGACAACTATATAGAGATTAGTAGGAAATGAAATAAGAAAGGTAAATAATGACTTTGTTTTTTGTTCTGGTTAAAACTAAAGTGGAAGCCTTTGGAGGTTTTTGAGCAGAAGTGTGATGTGATTAAACTTTTCTCCCCAGATAATTTAAAACACACAGACATAGAATAGTAAAATGAATTCCAATATACCTGTCTTCCACGAATTACCAATTCATGGCCAAAATAGTTTCCTCTCACTGCTCCTCATGTATTATTTAATTTTTAAAAAAAATTTTTTAAAAGATTTGTCAGAGAGAGAGAGAGAGAGAGGGCACAAGTGTGGGGGGGGGAGTGGCCGGCAGGGGGATAAGCAGGCTTTCCGCTGAGCAAGGAGCCCGATGTAGGACTCGATCCCCAGCACTCTGGGATCATGACCTGAGCCAAAGGCAGACACTTAACTGATGGAGCCACCCAGGCATTCCTCCTCATGTATTATTTTAAAGCATATTCCATATATCAATTATTCATCCTTAAATGCTTGTGTGTGTACATATGTAAATTAAAAAGTATTCACATATAGTGAATTCTAATCATAGTAATGTTCTACAAATTTATAAGTTCTCAGCAACATCAGGAATGATAGCATTGAAATATCATGTTATATATATAAATAAATGGTGGTCCCAGTGGATGTCATTGAGCAGATGAAACCCATATGTTCTACTGCCTTCTGTACTAAGTTTTAAGATCTTGTCATTCTTCCCAATCCTTCTGTTTTCTGGCTGATGGCATGACCATATCCACTCTGTTTTGTCAATCAAATAGACACCTGGGAATGTTTTAGGTTCCTCATTTGCCATTTTATATTGGCCTCCAAAAATTGCTGATTCTGCCTTCCTAGCATCCGTATGTCTATCCTGTCCTCCTCATCTTAATTGTGAGGCTTTCATTCTCACCTAGCTAGACTATTACAGATCTCTCCAGATAGAATCATTAAATTTTCCTACTTGCCTAATCTCCAGATAGAATCATTAAATTTTCCTACTTGCCTAATCTCCTGTCCTCACTCAGTCCATACCACTGTCCTTGCACTTGTCCACATATGTCATGTTGTTTCATCTGTTTGTGCCTGTACTGCATTTCCCTCTGTTTTGAAAGTCCTTTTCTGGGTGCCTGGGTGATTCAGTCTGTTAAATGTCTGACTCATGCTTTCAACTCAGGTCATGATCTCAGGGTTATGAGACTGAGCCCCCTGTCAGGGTCCTTGTTGAGCCTGGAGCTTGCTTAAGATACTCTCTTCCTCTCCCTTTGTCTCTTCCCTCTCCTCCGCTTGTTCACTCTCTCAGAAAAAAAAAAAAAGGTAAATTTATTTTTTGAAGTCCTTCTTTTCTGATCTCCCGTAACATGGCAGGTGTCCTTGAATCTTTGAAGTTCCAACTCAAAAATTTTTGAGGTTCTAGGTATCCGTGATATTCTCAAGTCCCAACTCTTGTGTGAAATTTTCCTGATACACCTAACCAGATTATCTTTCCCCACAATCTTTGTCTCATCTCTCTACCCTATGTGAAACTCTGTTTTAACCTGTATTGCAGTGAATTGTGTTAATCCCTGTTCAGACAGGCCATTAAGATCCTTGAGGGTCTAAACTCTTATATGTGTTGCCAGTCTCTTGGCACAGAAATAGACACCTGGTGTTCAAAATCTTATTGAATGAAATATATTCCCTGATACATTTTACTCATAAGGGAGCCTCTTAATCCCACACCAAGAAACTATTTCAAACATAATTGTATCAAGCTGTCTAAGCTCGTTCCCTCTACCACAGCATATGAGAAGCCAAAAGGAGAATTTTTAAAAGTGGGATCATAGTAGGTTGGAAACTTGATAGTACAAGAGGAGGATACAAAAGAAACTAAAAACCAGATACAACTCAAATTTTGTCTTTATGTGCTGATTTGATATAGAGGCAACAACACTTTATATCAGTTAATAATTATGAATGAGTCAGAATAATCAACGATGGTGATAACCGTTAAGTATCGATGAAAAGCTTAAATTGTACTTAGTATGTTATTTAGTGAACGAACTCTAGAAATACTTTCATTCAGAATTAGTAGTATTTTGACAAATTTTCTTATTTCTATAAGTTACTTTTTAACTTCCTTTTTTGTAGACAAGCTATTGAATGTTTAACACACGTCGTTCAGTGTATGTTCTCTTCCCTTTTCTAATTAGTTTTTCTAGATGAGCTAAACTTATCCTTTTAGGCATAGCAAAACAATGATTGGAAATCTTTCTGAAGTATATTGTGCCATACTGTCTTCCTTAAGAGTACTAGGTAATTAAGATGTTCTTGTGTTAGGATACCTTGGAGTTGTAGTTTTAACTTTTTTCTGAATACTTAACGCATTTCTCATATATTTATATTTACTAGACGCTAATGAAGAGAACAGGGTAGACTTAAATAGGGGTCAGATGATAAAAGACTAAAATCCTACTTGGCAGATTCAAGTCTGTCAAGTTACAAGTTTTGTTGATTATATCAGTTTGCACTGGATTTCTTTTTATTTTTTTTTAAAGATTTTATTTATTCATTCGACAGAGAGAGAGACAGCCAGCGAGAGAGGGAACACAAGCAGGGGGAGTGGGAGAGGAAGAAGCAGGCTCATAGCGGAAGAGCCTGATGTGGGGCTCGATCCCATAATGCCGGGATCGCTCCCTGAGCCGAAGGCAGGCGCTCCTGCACTGGATTTCTGAGAAGAGAAGTATTGTACAGTAGTTCATCAGGTTTATAATTTTATCATTTCCATAGCTGGAAATAGTAGAAATTGTAAACAGGGAAGTCAGCCCCAAATAATGTGTGATGTGGTATTAATTTTGAAATTATATCCTTTGCATTTACACTTCTTAAATATTTTATTAAAGTGAATGTTTGCTCCTGTATAATCAGTGTAGTCATTGGCACAATTGAATGTATACTCCAGCTTAGTATTAGTTTGTACCTAAGAATTATTTTTAGAAGAATACTTACTTAAAAATATTATGCAAGCATACAATTTTATTTCCTCCTTTGGTTGAACGCCCTGTCTTCCCAGGAAGGAGGAATACAAGGTAGAGTGAGACTGCCATAGGTGGAGTGCTCATTCAGGGCAAGGAAGTTGGGGTGTTTTTTTTGTTTGTTTGTTTTATTTTTTTAAACATGGGTTGTTCTGAAAGAATATTTTCAGTTGCTACTTTGGAAAACATTAAACAGTTCCTAGGCCTTCCTGAGTTTGTTCAGTTGTAAGTTTGAGGAAGCTGCAGTTAGTAAATTGTGGTTGGCAGATGCTGTAAGCAGGTGACTCAGTAGATTGAACTCATGATGACTCAACTGAGTAAAAACCATGCCGATAAATAGCTTGAAAGAAAAATTGCCTTCCAAACTTTTGAACTGCCATAAAAAGTTCAAAACTATTATTAAAGGTATCACAAAGAATATTAACATGTGGCTTTAGAAGGAAATACATTTTCCTTCAAGTGGTTTTAAGAGTTTTACGTAATTGTTCTGATTTTTGCTCAGTAGTAATTCTGAAAGGACCTTACACCAGTGACACTTAGCAAGGTATAGTTAAAAATGCATAAATATTGCAGGTTTGCATAAAATTTATGCAAGAGAATACTTCTTTGAAAGGTTGGTTTCAGCTGGGAGATTAGCAGAGAAACCCAAATGGTAATTGTTGCTGTTTAGTTTTATTTTTAGGTAATCTCTACATCCAGTGTGAGGCTTGAACTCATAACCCTGAGACTCTAGAATCTCATGTTCCACCAACTGCACCAACCAGGCACCCTTTTAATTAGTACAATAAAAATAATTTAGTTAGCTTTTTTATTTAACATTGATATAATTGAACAAAGAAAGCACAATATGTAGTCATTTCCTATGTTTTGATGTATTGGACATGTATATTAATATAATATATCCCATTCTAAAATGCTTTGGGATGATTTGATAAATTAATTATATCTGATAAATCATACTCTGTTTATGATCCATTCCAAATCTTAGAATACCATATTCCTGTGGACTGATCTTAATTTATCAAACAATTTTCTGTATTTAAAATAATAAAATATTTTATTCATTGGGGTTTCTTTGACTGTTTGCAATCATGTTACTACTATAATAAGTAAATTTTTGGAAACTCAGCAGAGAGTATTCAAAGTTTTGATTCCACAAGTGCATGGATCGGAAAAAGATTTAAGTGGGAAGGGATTTGACAATAGGCAAATTGATGAATTCCAGCCGTGTGATTAGGGGTAAATTACCTAATCTTTGAATATTTTTCCTCCTCTGTAAAATGGAAAGAATGTCAAACCAGCAAAGAAGTTGTTACAATTAAAGGAAATTAACATTTCTGTCAGTTCTTTCAGTTAAAAAATGTTTTTATTGTTTATACTCACAAGTAAATATGCTTACTCTTAAATTGATATTTTTTAAAGGCTAAAAATAAATTTGTCCCATAAATCATACATAGTTAATTTAAGATACAGTTATATTGAACTTAAGGATGTTACTCATCTAGGATGATTGAAGAGTGGTAATGCCAGCAGTTCAGAGTCTTTAAGTTTTGGTTGTGTAATGTTTTGAGAGGTAGCAGATGTGACTATCATCATACTGTCTTCATATTGGTTAAATTTGAGTTAAGTTGCAAAGCCTATTATTGAGTTAAGTTGCTTTTTTCAGGAGTAGCCATATAAAGATGAGTTTGTAAGAGTGAAGGAGCAGCTGGCCCAAGATACATAAAATAAGTAATCTTTATGAATAATTGGGAACTGAGGAAGTTTGGTTTTGTGTTCATTATATTGGTTTTCTTAAATTGCTGTGCTGGCTCAGTACATAAAAAATAAGCATTTAATTCTCTAGCACAATATCTGAAATGCCACCTCAAGTTTCTACAATGAATATAAAGTCTGTTTTATTTTATATGGGTGCTTTCTAAATAACCTTTTTTAAAAAGCCATTTATTTGTGTTTGTGTTCTTGTTAGTTTTTTTCCCCTGAACGTTCACCATAAAATGCATTGTAAAGTGTTTCTTTGTACCACAACCTCTCAATTAGTGAAGAAAAAAAAGTATTTCCTCTAGCTCTGTGAAATTTGAATTTTATGACAGTATCAGAAATATGTTATTGAATTAAAGAGTTTTATTTTTGTAAATAGTTTTTATAAGACATTCAGATGAACCATACTTGGTATAATCAGTAACTTATTAATAGAGTTGCATTAAATAGCCCATTCTTTTTGTAGGCCTTTTTCCCCCTTCTTTACAGATTTTATTTATTTGTCAGAGGGAGGGAGCATAGGCAGAGGGAGAAGCAGGCTCCCTGCCAAGCAAGGAGCCTGATGTGGGACTCGATCCCAGGACCCTAGGATCATGACCTGAGCCAAAGGCAGAAGCTTAACCAACTGAGCCACCCAGGCATCCCTTTTTGTAGGCCTTTAACTCCATTTTTAGTAACAAATTTTAAGTAGTTATGTTTTTAAAAGTTTTTGTTTTTAGTAATTTTTATAAAATTGTCTAAGGGGTTTGTATCATAATCAGGATATTAAGAGAATACAAAGACTATTTTCACGTATATCAAGATCAACAAAGTCTCTGAACTAGCTAAGTTTCTACGGAATATACTCATTATACTGAACTATCAGATTGTATTGTATTTGGTATTGAAACTAAGTTTCTTTAGCTGAAACTTCGGTGTATAACAAGGAAATTAGTATTAATATGAACAAATTGTTGACATCATTCTTTTGCATTTTAAAATTAATTTCTTTTTATCATTATAAAAGAAATACGTGGTCATTGCAAAATAAAGACTTTGAGAAAAGATATGTAATTTAGTTAGCTAAAGAAATTACTGTTAACATTTGGTATATAATTTCTTTGTCTAGATACTATATAAATATATACACACACAACATACATACTTAAATACATACACATATCTTTATAATAGATTTTGATGGTAATGAAACACGTCACTCTAATTTTGTATTGTTTTTCTCTTCCTATGTCATGAGCTTCTTTCCATGACAGTAACTGTATGTCTACAGAACCGTTTTTACTAGCTGTATTGTGTTCTATTTGTGTAGAGCAACTAAAAAATTGTTTTTCTGTTTTAAAACACATAGACTCTTCTTGTGCATGTATTATTTTGTTATTCATTCATTTATTTTCTTAGATTCCTTTGAAGTTAGTTGTGTGGAAGAGTATGTATTTTAAATGTATATATAGGTGTGAATGACCTTATGTTTTACAAAATCTCACGCTACAGTAACAAGGATTTGGGGGAAATGGTGTTGGTGTAGATTGTTCATAGCTTATGCAAATTTTGAATGAGGATGAACATAAGCAGTAATCTTCTGATAGTTTATTTCTAATAAAGTTAGATAATTATAGTACTTAACCTTTAAGGAAAAAAGGAAGGTTGCTTGATACTAAGAATGTGTAAAGAAGAATTGAGATTGCTGAGTTAAGGAGTCAAAAGCAAAAGAAGATTGGGGCGATTTTTTTTTTTTAAAGATTTTATTTATTTGACAGAGACACAGCCAGCGAGAGAGGAAACACAAGCAGGGGAAGTGGAAGAGGAAGTAGCAGGCTCCCAGCAGAGCAGGGAGCCTGATGTGGGGCTCGATCCTAGGACCCTGGGATCATGCCCTGGGCAGAAGGCAGATGCTTAACGACTGAGCCACCCAGGTGTGGGGTGATTTTTTTTTTTTTTTATTAAAACTGCTTCAGGATTTGTTTTTAAAGATTTTATTTATTTATTTGACAGACAGACAGGAATCACAAGTAGGCAGAGTGGCAGGCAGAGGGAGAGGGAGAAGCAGGCTCCCTGCTGAGCAGAGAGCCCGATGCAGGGGCCTGATTCCAGGACTCTGGGATCATAACCTGAGCCAAAGGCAGACGCCTAACCACCTGAGCCACCCAGGTGTCCCAGATTGGGGCAATCTAATCAATATGAACTTCTGCATCAGCATGTGGTCACATTAAAAACTAAGAGAAGAAAGTGGAATTGGATGAGTATTATGTCTAGTACTATGTTCAGCTTTATTTGTGTACTTAGCATTCAATTACTCATACTAGTCAGTGCAAAAAAAATAGCATGTGAACCAACATTACTTCTGTGTTGTACTAACATCATTCACCTATTTTTGCCAAGTCCCTGAAAGCTAATTCAAGTTACAGAAACACCTATTGTTTCAGAATAGGATGTGTAGTCAAACTACCTGTCAGAAAAGTTTGTTTCCCATAATTAGTGTTTATATACATATGCCTTTAGTTTTTGCCTTGTCAGACTTTTCGCAATTGATCAAAATATTAGAATACATTTAAATTTTGTTGTTCCTGAATAATAGTGAAGTGGACTTTTTCTTCAGAGTTTTTGTGACATGCTTTGTCATTAGACCTTATGTCTAATTGGGTGGGTACTCCTTATGATGTATAAGAACTTTTTACATATAAAAGAACATTACTTTAATATTATGATAATTACAGTATTTTCCCCAGCTTGAAACTATCAGATTTTATTTTTACCTTTTAAGAAAAGAGTTTCAAATGATACCTTTATGAAATCAACTGATTCGGCCAATAAAATTTTATTGATTTACTGATTAACTGGTTAGTTCTAGGCATTTGAAATAAAACGATAAATGAGAAGCATCTCAAGATGCTTAGTGAAGTCAAGGAAAAGATGAAATTTTAAAACAAGGTGATATTGAGGTAGGGCCGTCTTCAATACTATGAAAGAGCACCGAGGATGTAGCAAAGTTAATTTTTCAGGAAAGATTTGTCTTTTTTTCCTTGTCCTTTGAATTTTTTCTAACTTCATTCACATATGGTCTTTATTTAAAAAAAGAAAATTAAAAGAAGGATAGTATTTAATCATAACTCTACCACCAAGACAGAATTACCATTTTTGACACATTTCCTTCCACACCCAGGCCTTTATGTGTCCAGGGGATTATTGTATTTAGGACCTTTTTTGGTTTGTTTTAGAGAGGGAGGTGGGGGAAGGGTAGAGGGAGAGAGAGTATCTTTTTTGTTGTTGTTGTTGAAGATTTTATATATTTATTTGATAGAGCACAAGTAGGGGGAGCAGCCACAGAGGGAAAGGGAGAAGTAGACTCCCTGCTGATCAGGGAGCCCCTATGTGGGGCTCAATCCCAGGACCCTGGGATCATGACCCAATCCTAAGGCAGACACTCAACGAACTGAGCTGCCCAGGTGCCGAGAGAGAGAGAGAGAGAGAGAGAGAGAGAGAGAGAGAGAATATATATCTTAAAGCAGGCTTGATGCCCAGCATGGAGCCTGAGGCTAGGCTTGATCTCATGACTGTGAGATCAGGACTTGAGCCAAAATCAAGAGGTGGATGCCTAACTGACTTAGCTACCTGGGTGCCCTGTTTAGGACCACTTAGATCTGGGGTCAGCAAACTATGCTCTTTAACCTAAATCTGACCCAGTGCCTTTTTTTTTTTTTTTTTTTTTTTACTACTTAAAAACTTAAGAATGATTCATTTTTCAGTTGTTGGGGAAAAAATCAGTAATATTTCATGCTGTGTTTAAATTAATAGGAAAATCAGATTCTAATGTCTGTAAATAAGGTTTTATGAGAATATATCCATACTCACGTGTTCATGTGTTATCTATGGCTCCATTTTGTGCTAAAATGGCAACGTTGAGTACTAGAATATTGCTGCAAAGCCCTAAAATATTTACTCTCCATCCCTTTATATAAAAAGGCTATTGACCTCTCACATAGATTCTTTTTTGTTTTTTAAACTTTAACTTGGCTTTTTTGTTTGTTACTAAAAAAAATTTTTTTTTTAAAGATTTTATTTAATTGACAGAACGAGAGACAGCGAGAGGGAGAACACAAGCCGGGGGAGTAGGAGAGAGAGAAGCAGGCTTCCCGCTGAGCAGGGAGCCCAATGCAGGGCTCGCTTTCAGGACCCTGGGATCATGACCTGAGCTGAAGGCAGACGCTTAAAGACTGAGCCACCCAGGCACCCCTAAAAATTACATTAATGGCAATATAATTTCCACATTGAAAGTACTTTTTTTAATCCCATAATGTCTGACATTTAGATGTTTGATTTTTTTTTCCCTTTGTCTGCTTTTTACATTTTCTTAGAAGAAAAAAAAATAATCTCTACACCCAGTGTGGGGCAATAACTCACAACCCCAATATCAAGAATTGGATGCTCCACCAACTAAGCCAGCCAGGCACCCCAGAAGTTTTTAGTAGAATTACTGTATTAGAGTACATAAATATGTAAGGTTGCCTTAAATCTTAACAAGTTAGACATCCACTGATGGATGGTAAAGTTATTACAGACCAGACAGAATAGGGATTTACAAAGGCAAGAAGATACTTAAGGAAGGTAGCGTAATATAGGAATTGAAAATGTGAACGTCAAGTCAAAATTCTGCCGTCAAATCCATATACCACCCCACCATTTATGACCTGTGTAACCCTGGACAAATCCAATCTGCCTCTTCCTCGATTTCTTCCCCCTTCCCACAAAGATTTTATTTATTTGAGAAAGAGAGAGAGACAGAGAACACAAGTAGGGGGAGGGCCAGAGGGACAAGCAGACTTTCTGCTGAGCTCAGAGCCCAACAGTGGGCTCGCTCCCAAGACCCCAGGACCATGACTTGGGCCAAAGACAGATGCCCAATGACTGAGCCACCCAGGTGCCCCTCTGCCTTGATTTCTCATCTATAAAATGGGGTTAACAATACTTGCATCATAAGGTTATTTCGATAATTAAGTTTATCACAGTGTTCATTTATAGTAAATAACTGATGAACTCTGCAAATAATGTTTAGAATAATTTAGGGAAGTAAGTGTTCTTGAAAATGTTGTATTGGGTGCCTGAGTGGCTCAGTTGGTTAAGCATCTGCCTACGGCTCAGGTCATGATCTCAGGGTCCTGGGATCAAGCCCCGCATCGAGCTCCCTGCCCAGTGGGAAGACTGCTTCTCTCTCTCTCTGACTCTCCTCCTTCTTGTGCTATCGCTCTCTCAAATGAATTTATAAAAAAAGATAATGTTGTATTAATCTCTTTCTAGTTAGAAAAATAATGAAGAAGAAGAGTGTTAATTGTGATTGTATTTGATCTTTTGAGCCAAGATACGGTATTTTTATTTATATTTTTTTAATGATTTTTTTAAATGATTTATTTATTTTAGAAAGAGGGAGAGTGAGAATCTGCACACACACAGGGAGTAGGGGGAGGGCAGAGGGAAAGGAAGAGAGAGACTGTGGAGCAGACTCCCCACTGAGCATGGAGCTGGACGCCAGGCTCAGTCTCAAGACCCTGAGATCACAACCTGAAACCAAGAGTCTGATGCTCAACCAACTGAGCCACCCAGGTGCCCCAAGATATACAGTATTTTTAAAGCTGTATCCATTTACCTAGGTTTTCTTTGGGGAAATATTTTAATTCCAGTATATATATAAATTCAGAACAATAATGATAGAAAGTTATGTTAAAATACTTTCATTTTCGTGAATTTTGTTTTCCTGTTATGTTCATTGTGATTTGAGATTTGTCCTTTGATTAGACATGTAGTCTAATGCTTGGTTCTATTTTATTTAGTCTATTTTTTTTTAAGATTTTTATTTATTTGAGAGAGAGTGAGAACGAGAGAGGTCACAGAGGGAGCGGGAGAAGCAGAGTCACCACCGAGCAGGGAGCCCTATGCGGGCCTCAATCCCAGACCCCAAGATCATGACCCGAACTGAAGGCAGATGGCCAACCAGCTGAGCCACCCAGGCGCCCCTTATTTATTCTATTTTTATTAGTATTAATGTTACAGGCAGTGTTTTTGCCAGTGAAAATGATTATATTCTTATACCCAGAGAGATATATTTGATAAATAACGTGTAAGTTATGATTATTCTGTGAAGAGTTTGAAAAACAGTAATGCTTGGGGTTCCTGGCTGGCTCAGTCAGTAAAGCATGCAGTTCTTCTTGTTCTTGTGGTTGTGAGTTCGAGCCCCACAATGGGTATAGAGTTTACTAAGGAAAAAAATTTTAAGAATAAAGATTTTTTTTAAAAAAGGAAAAACAGTAGTGCTGTTCAGTATATTTTAGTTTATTCAGATAAACTGGACACATTTTTTACTATAATGAGTTAGCTAAAACTATGGCAACCTTTTCTGAGTTGGGATTCTATTAAATGTACAGTTTGGGGTTTGTTTTTTCTTTTGTATTGATAATTTTTGGTGAAAGTCTTCAGGCCAAAATCACTTTTGCAAATCAGAATGTGTCAAAATTAGCTAGTGAAGGAAATTACTTAAAATGTTCAGTGCAAGTAGAGTTACTGTAGTTAGAGCCTTTCTCACTTTAGATGACATTTACAGTAATATTTGAATTCCTCAGAATTATGAATTGCCACATATTTGAACAGAGGAAATATTTTTTAGGTAAACAGAAAATGAACTTTGAAATTCATTCAATGATGAAGGTATATAATGAAAATAATATTGGAATGTTATCATAGTTCAGTTGTTACGAATTTAATAAATCATTAAGACTAGAGAAACGTAGAACTATATACATGAAATTAAAAAATCTTGAGACTTTAAAAATTTAGAATCTTTTCACTCTTTTCTAATTTCTCGCAGTATATACTACTCTTAATTTTACCATTTCCTTTTTAGTTATTAATGAAGTAAATAATGGCAAATAGTACCGAATGGAAGTTTCAAGGGAGGGTCCTAAAATATTTGGATCGATCTATAATGACTGGTCGCTTACAGTGGCAAAAAGCTTCAAAGTAGATTTTTGAGGATGATTCTTCTCCCCCCCCCCATTCTTTTCTTGGTTTAAACTCTGGGATCAAGCTACATATAGGGTTTTATAAGTTAAGGTAAATTATGTTGTCATTGCAGAGGGCCACATATAGTTGTTGTATTATTATTTTTTTTTAACATTCACTCAGTAAAATTGGTTTTCTGAAACTAGGAACCATGAGATATGGTAAATATAGGCTTACGTAGGAGATACTGCAGGTTCAGTTTCAGACCACTGCAATAAACTGAATACTGCAATAAAGTGAGTCAAATGATTTTTATGGTTTCCCAGTGCATATAAAAGTTATGTTTACACTATACTGTAGTCTATTAAGTGTGTAATAGTATTATGTCTAAAAAAAACCGCAATGTACGTAGCTTAATTAAAAAATACTTTATTGCTAAAAAATGGTAGCCATCATATTAGCTTTCACCCAGTTGTGATCTTTTTGCTGGTGGAAGGCCTTCCTCGATTTTGATGGCTGCTGACTGAGCCCAGTGGTAGTTGTTGAAGGTTGGGTGGCTGTCGCAATTTCTTAAAATAAGACAACAGTGACTTTTGCCATATCGATTGACCCTGTTTCATGACTAATTTCTCAGTAGTATGCAATGCTGTTGGATACCATTTTATCCACAATAAAACTTTCAAAATTGGAGTCAGTCCTCTCAATTGGAGTAAAACCTGCTGCTGTTTTATCAGCTGAGTTTGTGTAATATTATAAATCTTTGTTGTCAGCAGTCTTCACAGCATCTTCACCAGGAGTAGATTCCACCTCAAGAAACCACTTTCTTTGTTCATCGATAAGAAGCAACTCCTCATCCTTTCAAGCTCTATCATGAATTGCAGCAATTCAGTCCCATCTTCAGGCTCCACTTCCAATTCTAGTTCTCTTGCTTTTTCCACCACATATTCAGTTATTCCTCCACTGAAATCTTGAACCCCTGAAAGTCATCCATTAGGGTTCGAATCAACTTGTGAATTCCTGTGAATGTTGATATTTTGACCTCTTGTCATAAATCACGAACGTTCTTAATGACATCTAACATGGTGAATCCTTTCCAGAAGGTTTTCCATTTACTCTGTCCAGATTCATCAGAGGAATCACTATCTATGGCAGCTATAGCCTTAGAAGATATATTTCTTAAATAATAAGACTTGAAAGTTGAAATGACTCCTTGATCTATGGGTTGCAGAATAGATGTTGTATTAGCAGGCATGAAAACTACATTAATGTACATCTCCAGAGCTCTTGGGTAACCAGGTGCGTTATCAATGAGCAGTAATATTTTGAAAGGAATCTTTTTTTTTTTCTGAGCTGTAGATTTCAACAGTGGGCTTAAAATAACAATAAACCATGTTGTAAACAGATGTGCTGTCATCCAGGCTTTGTTCCATTTATAGAGCACAGACAGAGTAGATTTAGCATAATTCCTAAGGACCCTGGGATTTTCAGAATGGTAAATGAGCCTCGGCTTTAATTTAAAGTCACCAGCTGCATTAGCCCCTAACAAGAGCATCAGCCTGTTCTTGGAACCTTTGAAGTCAGGCATTGACTTCTCTCTAGATACGAAAGTTGTAGATGGCATCTCCAATAGAAGGCTGTTTCACTTACATTGAAAATCTGTTGTTGATTGTAGCTACCTTCATTAATTATCTAAGCTAGATCTTCTTAGATAACTTGCTGCAGCTTCTATATCAGCACTTGTTGTTTCACCTTATGTTATGAAGATGCTTTTTCCCTTCAAGCTTATTTACCAACCTCTGCTAGCTTCAGACTTCTTCAGCTTTCTCACCTCTCTTGGCCTTCATGGAATTGACAAGCGTTGGGGCCCTGCCCTTGGATTAAGCTTTGGTTGAAGGGAATGCTGTGGCTGGATTGATCTTCTATCCAGACTACTCAAACTTGTTCCATATCAGTAATAAGACCATTTTGCTTTCTTATCATTCATGTGTTCACTGGAGTAGCACTTATAATTTCCTTCAAGAGCTTTTCCTCTGCATCCACAACTTGGCTAACTGTTTGGCATAAGAGGCCTACCTTTCAGCCTGTCTTGGTTTTTGGCATGACTTCCTCACTAAGCTTAATCATTTCTAGCTTTGGATTTGAAGTGAGAGACAAGTAACTTCTTTTCACTTGAACCCTTAGAAGCTATGTTAGGGTTATTAATTGGCCTGATTTCAGTATTGTTGTGTTTTAGAGAATAGGGAGGCCAGAGGAGAAGGAAACTGGGAACGGCTGGTTGGTAGAAGAAGTCAAAACACACACATTTATCAATTGCATTTGCTGTCTTATATGGGTGTGGTTCGTGGTGCCATAAAACAGTTACAATAGAGATCACTGGTCACAGATCACCGTAACAAATATAAAAATAGTGAAAAATTCAGAAATATTGCAAAAATTACCAGAATGTAATAAAGAGACATGAAGTGAGCAAATGCTGTTGGAGAAATGGCACCAATATAGACTTAGTCGAGGCAGAGCTGCCACAAATCTTCAATTTCTAAAGCACAATAAAATGAGGCATGCATGTAAAATGATAGAGAAAGATTGGTAGGTTATTTTAATCAGGACAGCATTAGAAAGTGGGCATTCTAGAAGGGTGATTTATTTTAATATATATTATAATACATGTAATGTGTATTGACAAGAAGATTGTTATGAATATGGCAAAAAAAAAAATTAAACCTTTAGAAGAAACAGTATAAAAGTAAGCCCTTAAAGTAGAAGAAAGATTCTCTTTTTGTTTTATGTGCTTATAATCCATAACATAGTCCCCACTTCTGGATTTACTGCTGACCTCAGGCTTGCTCACTGATTTCTGTAACCAGTCAGTGCCTTTAATGTGTTTGGCAAGAATTTCCTAAGGCCACCCAAGCTCTTTGCAACAGGTCATTGCTTCTAAAGCTTGCATTTTTATTTTTATTTTTTTAAGATTTTGTCCATTCATTTATTTGAGAGAGAGAGAGCAAGTGCGCACATGAGTGGGGGGAGGGGCAGAAGCAGGCTCCCGAATTAGCAGGGAGCCCACTTGGGCTCAATCCCAGGGCCCCAGGATCATGACCTGAGCTGAAGGCAGCCGCTTAACCAACTGAGCCACCCAGGCACTTCCAAAAGCTTGCATTTTTAGAAGTGTAACTTGATTTCCATTGAAGTAAGTTTTCTCTAAAAAAAGTCATACAAATTAAGGAGGAAGATTGAGTGAATTATATAAAGCAGCTTATTTCTTATTAAGGTACGGTAAAGTCTTGCATAATATTTTTGTTTCTTAGTGTGGATATATAAAGTCTCCAACACTCTTGACTCTAAAATACTGATGTTTTATTTATATACAGGGAATCAAGTAGTTCATAAATTATAATAATTTAAAATTCTGTCTAAAGCTTAAAATTTTAGTAATGATAATCTTGTAAACTTGAGGTTTTATCATATAATGTGTTATAAAGAGTCAAGTCACCAAAATGATTCACAATTATGTTTTAGAAATGTTTTAGACATAACATAGGATTACCTTTGTGTAACAAAAAAAACCCAGGTAAATTATTTGAAAACTGTTGGTCATTTCTCCCAGTAGTATATGGAGGCAGGTTTGTGGCAAGATGTGTAACATTTTCTTCCTTTCAACCCTAATTGTTTTCTTTTTCAGAGTGTCATTGTTAGCCCTTGGAGGACATAAAGAGACAAAGAATTATTGTGTTTGTCTGTGTGTCTTTGTGTCTGCGTATCCATCCATCCCTGTTTGGGTCCTTCCCTCCCCTGTTTTTTAATGAGTATCTGTGTTCCTTAGGAAACCATATAAATAAGATTAACTTAGTCTCCCCATACAGAGATAGTTAAATTACCATCTTATGAAAAAAACACTCCGTTTTCAATCTTAACTTCTAACCAGAGATTTTAAAAATGCGTCCCTCGCATGTTTATAATCCTGTAAATTACCATTGTGAATATAACTCAATGTTTCAATTGTATTTGCATTTCTTATTTCATGGAAAGGATAAAATATTTAGTTCTAGGATGCTATACTGTTTGTAGAACCTTCTGGATATTAGATAATTTGTTATTTTGTTAAGTTCTTATGATTAAATGATGATGCCTTGAGAATGGATGGTATTGAAAGCATGAAAAATGTGGGGGGAAAACTATGGTAGTGTTTTCATTTTCTGCATAAACTTTTTTTTTTCTTTTTAAGATTTTATTTATTTGAGGGAGAGCACACGCGAGAAAGCACAAGTGGTTGAGAGGGAGAAGCAGGCTGCCCATCAGTCAGGGAGTCTGATGCAGGGCTCAGTCCTAGGCCTCTGGGATCATGACCTGAGCCAAAGGCAGATGCTTAACCAGCTGAGCCACCTATGTGCCTTCGCACAGACAAACTTAAAATGACTTGCCCACTGACCTTCTGGGTATTGTCTTAAATGACTTAAAGGCATCAGTTACCTTTAGGCCATAATGTCTGATAAAAATACTTATGGAAAAATTATTTCTTAAAATTTTTTAAAGATTTTATTTATTTATTTGAGAGAGAGAGAGAGCTGGACCAGGTGGGAGGGGCAGAGGGAGAGAGAGAAGCAGGCTCCCCACTGAGCAGGGAGCCCCACATGGGGCTTGATCCCAGGACCCAAGAGCCCCATAGATTCTCTTCTTGAACTTATATTCATCTTCTTACCATTTCTGGCTGAGCTCTATTTGATATTTTACAAACTAGATTTTTAATCCACTATTTGTTTTCTGCAGTTTCTAACCGTTCTCACATGGTTTCAGAACATAAGTAATTTAGCCAGCATGAGTGTGTATCACATTATTTCCTCAATTATATGAGTGAGGCAAGAATTGCATGGATAATAGAAAATGTTAGCCTATTTTCTCTTTCTGCCATTTCAATCTTTATAATTTTGTTTTTGAAAGATAGAAATTCTTCTTCTTCTTCTTTGTTTTTTTTTTGGTTTAAATCGTAGTCTTGATTCTAGGCTTCTGAATGAACAAAAACCAACCAGAAATTATGAAAACATGTACAGCCAGGACTTAATTATCTATTGATTTTAATTATGTAAAATTTTTAAATATGTATGTCTTTTTTTTTTTTTTTTAAGATTTCATTTATTTATTTGACAGAGACAGCCAGCGAGAGAGGGAACACAAGCAGGGGGAGTGGGAGAGGAAGAAGCAGGCTCATAGCAGAGGAGCAGAACTCCAGGATCACGCCCTGAGCCGAAGGCAGACGCTTAACCGCTGTGCCACCCAGGCGCCCCTAATCTCTGGTGTTCTTAATAAATCGGACATACGAAGCATAGAATTTTTTTTTTAAATTAAGAAAAATTTTTTATTCTCATTCCAGTACTTTTTTTGGGGAAATATATGCATAAATGTAAAAAAAAATTCATCTATATTCTTTGCCTGAAAGTAAAATCTGAAATCTCCCTAGTATTTTTCTTCTCTACCTTATTTCAGTAGAAATTATATTTTAACATCTGCCACAATTTATTATTTCACAGGAAAATACAAACCACACAGATCTTTTACTTGGTGTGGACACAAACGGAATTCACATTTACAGCATCAGGGTTTTTTTTTCCCTCCAAATCTTTTTTTTTTTTTTTTTTAAATGCTGCCTCAAAGACATGCACTTTACTTATTTTTTTTAATTGACATATAATGTATTATTTGTCGCAGGGGTAGAAGTCTGTGGTTCATCAGTCTTATATAATACCCAGTAAAGCATAGGATTAATGTGGGAACACTGTCTTTGGGAAAATTCTCATTTTTCAATGCATATACTATTTTTACCCTCCTGTGAGTCCGTATGTGGTACCAATCTTTGTATTTGATGAGTATAATCCTCATTGACCTAAGAGAGTAAACCTTATCTTTCTTTTTTTTAAAGATTTTATTAATTTATTTGATATAGAGAAAGAGAGAGATAGAGCATGGGCAGCAGGGGAGTGTCAGAGGCAAGGGTCAAGCAAACACAGATAAGCAGGGAGTTGGACACGGGGCTCTATACCAGGACCCCCAAGATCATGACCTGAGCTGAAAGCAGACACTTAGCCGACAAAGCCACCCAGGTGCCCCAAAACCTTACCTTTCAAAGTGGGTGATTTTTCTACTTCAAAACCAGATACATTATTATATTTGGAAGGCTAAATACAGTACAGGAATATATCAGGGAAACTCATTTATTGTGAAAGTCTTAAAAAATAATTTATTTCAGGGGCGCCTGGGTGGCGCAGTTGTTAAGCGTCTGTCTTCGGCTCAGGGCGTGATCCCAGTGTTATGGGATCGAGCCCCACATCAGGCTCCTCCGCTGGGAGCCTGCTTCTTCCTCTCCCACTCCCCCTGCTTGTGTTCCCTCTCTCACTGGCTGTCTCTCTGTCAAATAAATAAATAAATAAATAAAATCTTTAAAAAATAGTAGTAATTTATTTCAGTGTATTTTTTTCTTCAATAATGAAAGGAGTTAGTCATTGAATTATTTTCCTGTGCCTATGAATATATATATATTCATAACATATATATACGTGTGTGTGTGTATGTATGTCTGTGTATATATGTGTGTGTGTATAATGCCGCCACTTATGGAACTAGAGTTTATAGTCAGTTTGCCCTCAGACTGCATTGCCTTGATTAGAGGTTTCTAATCTTGCTTTGTAGCAGTAATTTATTTGTTCTTACTTTAAATCATGGGTAGGCAAAGTATCACCACAGGCCAAATCCAGCCTACCTTTTGTTTCTGTAAGTCCTTTTACTTTTTTTTTTTTTTCCATTTTGCTGGTAAAACATTTAGGCCTTTTATGTTTTTAAACAGGAGAAAAGTCGCAAGAATAATATGTCATGACACCTGAACATTCTGTGAAATTCAAGCTTCATAGAATGCCAATAAATAAAGTTATTAGAACACAGCCATGCTCATTTGTTCATGTATTGTTTATGGTATTCTTTGGCGGCTTTTGGTATGACAGTTCAGAGTTGAGTACCTGCAGTAGAGATAGTATGACCCTCAAAGCCTGGCTTATTTACTCCGTGGCCCTTTATAGGAAAAGTTGGCAAACTTTTTTGTCAATCCTTGGTTTAAATCATGAAAATATATGGGGGGCACCTGGGTGGCGCAGTCGTTAAGTGTCCGCCTTCGGCTCAGGGCGTGATTCCGGCGTTTTGGGATCGAGCCCCACATCAGGTTCCTCCGCTAGGAGTCTGCTTCTTCCTCTCCCACTCCCCTGCTTGTGTTCCCTCTCTCACTGGCTGTCTCTGTCAAGTAAATAAATAAAATCTTAAAAAAAAAATCATGAAAATATATGGAAGCTGTCATTGGTAGATTTAATTAAACTGCAGTTGATTTAGACAACTGCTATTTGAAGATCTTTGTAATAACTCTCAGACTAAGTAGGTTTCCTGTTTAGTAAATCCTTACTAACAAAGTGGATTCTTTTATAAGTTATACAAGAACTGCTATGATAGCAGTGGGTGTCACTCGACCTATATGGACTTAGCAATTCACATTTTTAACTGTTGGCTAGCAATCCCAGGGATCTAAGGACAAGCAATCATTTGTAGTTTTGCTGAAGCATGAATTTAAATTATGACTGTGGGGAAATGGTGTGGCAGTGTAGATACAGGTAGTTACTTTTATGAATAACTCTGAATGAAATACTGTCAAGTGTAGTTTTTTATGGGGAAATTTACGTAATATGGGATTTAAGAGGTCATCACAAAGGTCAAGGATTTTATTGCAGGGAGAAAAATCATTCCATTACTAAGCCACATATCAGTATCAGTTTAAAAGCAGGTATTATGTCATTGTGTATCAGAAACTGTCCAAAGGGAGAGAAAGTTGGTTTTGTGATATTTCTTGTATTCTAAAATGGAAGTGCTGTCCTACAGGGCGCCTGGGTGGCTCAGTTGGTTAAGTGTCTGCCTTCTGCTCAGGTCATGATCCCAGGTACTGGGATCAAGCCCTGAGCCCTGTGCCCCATGTGGGGCTCCCTGCTCAGCAGGGAATCTGCTTCTCCCTCTGCCCCTCACCCCTGCTCATGCTCTCTTTTACTCTCTCACTCATTCTCTCTCTCTCTCTCATAAATAAATAAAATCTTGAAAAAAAAAAAAGTGCTCTCCTAGACATCAGTTAGGACTTCAGAGTAAATCTCTGACAGTATTAAGCCAGGCAGCTCAGTCACCTAGATAAAAACTAACAGCTGGTATATTAATCTCTAATTCAAGCCTCTGTCAGCTGTTCTGTCAGTAGTTACATCCAGAGTATATGTGACATAAAGAAAATATTTGTTGAACCAGTGAGGAGCACTTAGTCATGGTAAGACAAGTCGTTCCCTTATTATCTTAGAAAACTTGTTACATATATTATGAACACTGTCATAATATTCCTATCATTAAACCTAGTCAGGCATATCTGGATATCTTAGTGCCATAATCTTATTTTTTATACTATTTTAATTGTTATTTTTTTCCTTTGAACTGGAATGAAATAGAGAATCACTTAAAAAATAACGTTGGTACAGTAAGTAGTCTTACTGTCAGAATACAAATTCTAACCTTATTTTAATTTTTATATTTTGAGAAATGCTTTTTTTTTTTTTTTTTTTTAAACAGATGCCATCACATTCTTTACACAGGAAGAAAAATCTGGTTTTTTAAATCTCAAATAGTAGTTTAGGGCAGTGTTTACCTAGAAATAAAGCATTTGAGAATTTGTAGGTCATGACGAAGTCACATTTCCAAAGAGATTATATTCTCTTTGATGCTTTCTGATCATAAGATTGCATGAGTTTAACATCCTAAATCTCCCCTCTTGAATGAGTGGTTGCTACATATGGAATTTCACATAACTAATCTGAGGGGGTTACAGCAATATAACTTCCACCTGATGTTCAGTTCTTCACTTTTGCCCCATTCTGGCTAAATAAGGTAGTCTTTTACTTATTTTACTGCCTTTTACTTCTTACATATAATGTGAAGAAATGTTTCAAATTTTGAAAGGCAGTTATAGTAAATAATTCATTCCTTTTCTTTGTACTAATTCAGGGAAGAAAGAGTAGTTGAAAGGAGCTCTTTAGAATTATAGAACTGGATTCAAATGCTAGGTCTTTCCATCACATTCTGACTGTATAGCCATGGACCTCTCTGTGTATAACATGTAAAAAGGGCATAATAATTTAAGCCTCAAAACGGTGTTATAAAAATTGATCCGTAGGAAAGCATCTAGCATGTTATCTGCCATAGTAAACATGCACCATCATGTTAGCTGTTGTTACATACATTAACGTGCCCCACTAATGTTCTGTTAGAGTTAACTTCTATCTGCAAAAGACGAACAGCACACAAATCAACAATGAATGTAGTCCAGAACCTCACTTAAGGCATTGTTCAGAACTTTTCCATATTTTCCATATAAGCTTCTAGGAAAGCAAATCTTGCTTACCTGATTTTTTTTCCATTAGTCATTTTCTGGAAGTTATAATTCGCAGAATAATACATTGGATAGAATTTATGGCAAAGAGGAGCTTCACAGAGGGTGCTATTGCTTCACTGTCTGGGTGATTTGTTTTGGGGAAATTGAAGAAATACATATTATTTCAGTTAATCGATATAAAAATTATGTGTGTAGGTAACTTAGCTACTGAAAAGTGAAGTACTGTGTAGTTGATTTTTTTTTTTTAAGATTTTATTTATTTGACAGAGAGAGAGACTGGAAGAGAGGGAACACAAGCAGAGGAAGTGGGAGAGGGAGAAGCAGGTTTCCCTCTGAGCAAGGAGCCCAATGTGGGGCTCGATCCCAGGACCCTGGGATCATGACCTGAGCCGAAGGCAGATGCTTAATGACTGAGCCACCCAGGCGCCCCTGTGTAGTTGATTTTTTAAAATCTCATACAAACTCAAGGCACAGCTGACGTTCTTTATTAATCAGTTGTATTCTGAAAGATAGTGAATATTCATATTAATAATTAATATTAATTACAGAGCCTTAGTTTCTCTTCTCTGTGGGTTTGCCTTATAGCCTTGTATCTGATTTTTAGCACTTTTACAAAATTGTTCAAGTCAATAAATAGAAAAACAAGCCCTACGTTATTTGGCTACCTGGTAGCAGCTCTTAGAAGATTTGATCATTTATCCTTTAAAATGGGAATGATGACTTAAACAGAAATACCTATAGGAGCACCTGGGTGGCTCAGTCAGTTAAGCATCCAACTCTTTTTTTAAAGATTTTATTTGTTTATTTGACAGAGATAGAGACAGCCAGTGAGAGAGGGAACAGAAGCAGGGGGAGTGGGAGAGGAAGAAGCAGGCTCATAGCGGAGGAGCCTGACGTGGAGCTCGATCCCATAACGCCGGGATCACGCCCTGAGCCAAAGGCAGACGCTTAACCGCTGTGCCACCCAGGCGCCCCTAAGCATCCAACTCTTGATTTCTGCTCAGGTCATGATCTCACAGTTGTGGGATCCAGCCCCGATTTGGGCTCCACGCTCAGTGTGGAGCCTGCTTGAGATTCTATTTCCCTATGCACCTACCCCCTGTTTGCCTGCACGCTCTCTCTCTCTCTCTCTCTCTCTCTCAAATAAATAAATAAATAAATGAAAAAAATTTTTAAAGAAATAACTATAACTCACAGAGCACTATTCATAAAGAAGTACTTCAACAACAATGTGACTATCATAACCAGACAGTATGTTAGGATAATTTTCTTGCGTTTTAATTGATTTAGTAATACCATGGATAATTCAGAATTGGGTGTCTTAAGAAAACTAGTTTCAGTTATTTAAGTCTTACTAGGAAAACGTATTCATTAAGATAGAAAGAGGCAGATATTAGTAACTGTTTTATAAATGAGGAAATTGATAGGTAGAAATTTGAACTTCTGTAAGGTCATTTCAGTAAATACATTCAAGTTACCAGATTTTTTTTTTTTTTTTAAGATTTTATTTGAGAGTTAGAGCATGAGCGGGAGGGGCAGACAGAGAAGGAGGAACAGACTCCACTCTGAGCAGGGAGCTGGACCCAGGGCTGGATCCCAGAACCCTGGGATCATGACCTGAGCTGAATGCAGTCGGAGGAGCCTGTGACTCCTGATCTCAGGGTTGTGAGTTCAGGCCCCATGTTGGGTATAGGGAGTGCTTACTAATAAAATCTTAAAGAAAAAAGAGAGAAAATAAATGGGTCATTGTCGAGGAGGTTTTTGTATGTTTAATGATCTTGGAAACATAGCCATTACCTTAACTTTTTAAATAAATAATAAATGAATAAATGTTGAACAAATTTTTTACCCCAATAGGGTTTTTTTGTTGTTGTTTTTGTTTTTTTACATAAACTCTGCACCCACCATGGGGCTTGAACTCATAACCCCAAGATCAAGTGTCACATACTCTACCAACTGAGCAGCCAGGCACCCCTAATTCCAGTACTTCTAAACTGGAAAATTTCAATACAGGAAATTGGTTTTATAGAGCATACCTGTACCAGTCTGCAAAGTATTATCAGTGCTGCTTTAATAGCAATTTGTTAAACCCTTCCACCCCAGAGTATAAAAGCTTGGGAGCAATAGACCATAGTAAACTTAGTATTAAGTTAACACTGACACCCACATGATTGTATGGTTTTCTAGACAAGTGCCCATCTTTTTGCCAGTTAAATGTCTAGAATAAGAGAAGAGTGGTTGTAATAAAGGTGGGTGTTTAGACTAGAGAAGACTCACAACTAAGAAACAAAACCAGGATTCAAATGTTTGAAGGACTATAGGGTAGGAAAGTGATTAGGCTTGTGTTTGTTTGACTTCATGGAATTAAGCTTGGATCTCTGTGTGGAAGTTAAAGTAAGAAAGATTTTAAAAGAACTTGATAGCTGTCAGAACTATCTGGAAATGGTAATGGTTTTCCTTGGGAAATAGAATGTTTCGTCTATCATAGACTAGACTGTCATCTGGTGTGCATCAAGAGGTTTAGAGTCTGAACTTCCCATTGTATTTTCTATTCCTAAAATGAAGAGGTTAGCCAAGTGTGCAGTGCATTCATTATAAAAGGGGTGTGGAGGAAAGGGATTCTAGAAAGTTTCTTTGTAAAAAAAGAAGAATGTCATGGACATTTTTTCCCCCAGATGACAGATTTTACCTACTTTTGTATGATATTTTCCCATTCCACTATTTCCTTCTGTAAAGTAGCATTTCTGTATATTTTCCAAGTAATATAGTTGATAACTTTGAAGTCCTTTATTTCTTCCTCTTGGTGTTCACTAGGTATAAATGAAGTATCAGAGTACTTACCACACTGTTGCTGTAAAAATACATAGTAGTCCCTTACAGTAGTGATGAGATGAGAAGAAAAAGCTTTATTTAGATAAACTTTAGAGTAGAAGAGTAAAGTGTGACCGACATGATTAGGGGTTCTTCTTTGTACTCTTCAGCCACTTTTTGACTTTTCCAAATTGCCACATTATTTTAATTCACCACATATAATTCCCTTTACTTAGCTCCCTTCTGTTCACTGGTTTCCATGATCTGCCAGTCCACTTTTATAAGGGCCGCCAATTGACAGTGCTGCTTTGTTGTTCTTCCCAGCTCTACTCTAGGGCTCCTGCCGCTGATCTCAAATGCAGGAGCAGCAGAGGTGCTTTGAGAGAGAGAGAACAGAATGTCAAAGAGTCCAGCGGGGGACCAACAGATTGTGGGAAACCATGTGACTGTGTGATTCACATCTCCAAGGAGAGAGAACCGGTTGTTTCTGTGTCTAGATCCACCCTGTTATGAGGATAATACCATCAATAATGTAATTTTAATTGCCTGGATGCTTTGACACTGGATTGAAAAAATAAAACTTAGCAGTGAAGTTACTGGTCAGATGAGTTTGAGTAGAACTGAATTCAATGACATTTGAATCAAGATAGTGGATAATGACTTCTGTAGTTTAAAACTCAAATATTTTAGGCATTATGGGAAAGAGGGTAATTCATCTATGTGTGTATGTATTGTCACTAAAATAACTCAACTCGATTCTTTTGTTACCAACCTTAGATGACCTGATGCTATTTGGTTTGTATATTGCTTCTCATTGTGAAACCCTTAAAAATGTGACTTATCTAAGGCCACACTTAAAGTTACAAAACACATTAGTAAATTTCAGATTTTGTCTTTAGGACATTGTTGTCAAGGATCAAATCTTACCACGGGTTAATTTATTAAGCTCTGTTATTCTGTAATTGCTAATGAACTATATAACTTATGAATTTGTGTGTTTACATACATTTAGATGAAGGAATTTTCTTCAATCCTTAGAAAATATAGGAGGGAGAGTTTGTAACATTGTTAGGACAGCATAACATGGACCTTTCTTTTAATCTGTAATTCTAGGACGACATAGACAGCCTAAACCCAGTTCTCAGGGACAACCCGCAACTTCAGGAAGAAGTGAAAGTCTGGGTAAAGGAACAAAAGGTTCAGGAGATTTTTATGCAAGGTAACTATTTTGAAGTTATGCATTAAGTTTTATTTGGAAACTGGGCAGTTTTTTATGTTTGGTTTTGGTTGTTCAGTTACATGCAATGTTAATAGAAGACCAGTTTAATATTTTGAGTACTATCCAGTCCAGGGAAAATAATAGCAAAATGATGATTTCAGTAGAAAGTTGATAACTTTACCAGTTTATTAACTCATTTGCTAAATGACTTGCATGAAATTATAACCATACACAGGTGTTTTGTTGATAGGAAAATCTCCATATTACAAAATACAGTTAGGTGTGTCCTTCCTGGAGAAGGAAACATTGTTTGCAGTAGAGGATTGCCCAAAGCCACAATTGATTTCCTTTGAAGAATGCTGTTAGTATCTGATAAAAGTGGCCTATTTCAGTTCACCCATTTCAGCAATGACCATAATACTAGTTTTAGTTTTGTTTCCTTTTTTTAGGAAGTTATAAATTCGTCTATTAACATGTGACTTTCAAACCAGTGAGGTTTTATATAATTCCTAGTGATTTCTTTTTCAGTCAGTAGAACCATATATTATAAACTTTTTGTGAAATTGAATTGAAACTGAGAACAGTATGGTGCAAGTATTGATATTTTGTTGAATGTTTTTTGAAAGGAATTTTATTGTTAAGTACCCATATTCATCTCAGTCCTCAACTTCCATGTCATTTAATTTCAGCATTAATAATCTCTTCAGGTGTGGCTCTTTTGCTCTTTTGCTTTGTGTTATGGGTATTTATAGCAGCACATCATCTACTTATTAAATTCTTCTCAGGCTAAATATGCTTTAAAATTTAATATAGAGAATATGAAAAATACACAGAAATAGAATATTTCAGTGAATTTCCATGTGCCTATCTTCCAGCCCCAACAACTATGGTCGTCCTGCCCCATCCACATTACTGTTTACTTCCATTAAATTTCAGACCTCACCAAATTCTATTTTTAAACAAAGCGACTATACCATTATTATGCCCCCAAAATTAATGGTTCTTTAATCTGAAATACTGGATACTCAGGTTCAAATTTCCATTTGTTTCATAAATGCTTGAATGATTTTTAACAGGAATGACTGATTTTTATTAATATTATTCATTTTTTTATTTTAAATCGGGATCTAAAAAATGTCCATAGTTTAATTAGTTGATATGCCCCATCTCTTTTTTTCCTCCTTTCCTTGCAATTTAGTGAAGATACAGGCTAATATTTTCTTTAGCAATTTTTGTTTCCTTATCATAGTCTTACAGTTGAAAAATTGAGGTAGCATAGTCCCTGTCCATCCTAAACAGAATTACTATGTGAGGCTGACTCCAAATTGTGTTTTGTGGTAGGAATAAGACAGTTAAGAATTGGAAATTGTGCTAGTGGAAATTGCAAATTGGTCATGTTTGGAGATAGTCTATAAGCTTTTGCTATATTACATTTTTAGAGTCTTATCCTTCCATAATTAGAAACAACTAGAGTTTGTATAATTATTATCATGGCTCTGAATATATTTAATTTATAGGTCAAATGGAATATTTTCTATACATTTGTTAATTGACTTTTATTTTAGGCTGATAGTGGCAGAGTTTTATTTTGTTTTTTGAAACTGACAAATAAATATTAAACCATTAATTGGTATGTTAAATGGCTTATAACTGTCAAAGCATCAACCTAGGAATCAGAAAAATAAATTCATTCCTAGCTCTTTCACTTAAGATTTTATTTAACCTATCAACCTCACTTTCTTAGTTTTTATAAAAGGGAAAATAATATGAATTGAAGAAGATTAAATAAACCCTAGCACATTTTGGAAGCACTTTATAATTGTTCATATATAATAGTCATCAAGGTATACCAGTTTCCACCCCACCCCTCACAGTTCTTGTTAAACTTTCAACTATTTGATATTTTAGTGCCCGAATTGAAGAAATTTTTATCTCTCATTATTCTCTTCTGTGGAGTGACTTTTGTTTTAATAGGCATATTTGAATATATACAGATAGATATCTTTTATTATTAATCCTTCCCTTTAAAACGTGAGTTTAATCCAAAAGTACAGGATATTTCTTTATTTAAAAAACTAAATATGCCATATTTATAATTCACTTAACAGTCTCTATATGTTGTAAGACTTTGGCAGCCTTTTCTAGCTCTTACAGAAGAATTAAAATTTATAGCTGTTATGGTAGAGTTTTGGCAACTTAGAAAACTAAAATATTGAGTTCCAAATTACCTTTCCATTTCAGCCAAGTAGTAGTCTTGTATGTACCCCAAACCTATTAAGTAGCTTTGTAACCTTGTGACTTTCTAGACCACTCTAACTTAACATTTTGTACTTACCTCATGATCCCAGAAACATTCTTTCTGGCTTAAAATACTTTATTCCTATTGAGTTATGTGTAATAGGAAATATATGTGTAGTAGAGTGTGTTCAACGATAACTTCACAATGATCTGGCTCTGAAGTATGTGTATATCACTTCTAATACATTTTTTTGAAAACTGATACTTGAATAGGATATTACTCATCTGTCACAAAGCTCATGTTTCTCCTGAAGGATAGTTCTTCAATGAAATTGTCTCCATTTAAGATATCCCTATTTCTTTTGTGTGTGTGTGTGTGTGTGTTTAATTTAAGGTCCTTATTCCTTAAATGGATACAGAGTGAGAGTATATAGACAAGACTCTGCCACCCAGTGGTTTACTGGCATAATTACTCATCATGATCTCTTCACTCGCACCATGATCGTTATGAATGATCAGGTAAATAGTCCAACTAATATTCTTGGAGAGATATTTATAATTCAGATATTTCATGCCTTCCAAAAATGGTTCAAGAGGTCGACACTAAATAATTTTCATCTCTAGATTTTTTGTAGTCATATACTCCTAATAAATTTAAATGTATCTGATGTTAATTAGAGGTCACTTTAGGTCACGGGAGATTAATGCTAACAAATTTATTTCAACAATGATTAAATAAGTCCCTGAAATAGAAACATCAAACTCTAATTGATTAGTCGTCTTTTTTTTTTTAATTCTTAGGTCAGCTAAAATTTTCTTTCTTAAAATCTCGTTTTTTTCTGTCTCCAGTAATAAAAATATTTCCCAAATGATTGCTTTTCACTAATGAAAACTAATGCACACCACTATAGGTCTTGTCAAATCAAGTTTCATAGTTGGTACATTCCCTTAAGTTTTGTGGTGAGTATTAAGGACACAAATTTCATATGAAGTTTTAAAGAACAGTCTGAATGTCTTGATTTTAAATCTTTCAAAGTTGTGGTTTATTTACCAAAAAAAAAATTTTTTTTACACCTTCCAAATTGAGTGGATTGTGGAGGGTTTATGAGTGAGTGCCCCATTAGAAACAATCCAGATGCTTTCGGTTTAAATTTTAGCCAAAATGCTGAATAAATTATATTGTTTAGTTGTATTTAATTTTTTTCCTAAAACGGTGACAAACTTTCACTTCTCAGTGAAACTTAGAATTGCCTTTCGTTTTTGAAGGAGTTACTTATTTAACCTGTCTTTTTAAAATTATTATTTGTATTTATTTACACAGTTTTTGTCATTTTCTTCTTAAACTCTACTTTCTTAGTTTTATAGCTGGTTTTGGAAATTACTTCTTATTTTTAAAGTACATTTTATGACTTGATAAACTCATTTTAAAGTACATTTTATGACTTGCACATTTTATGACTAAGTACATTTAAAGTACATTCTATGACTTGATATTATACTCCTGATTAATTCTTATCCTTGCTTTTATACCTAATGTTATATTGACTATCTGATTGGATTTAATTTTTGTTCTTGTTTTGTGTCATGGATTAGGTACTAGAACCACAGAATGTCGATCCTTCTATGGTTCAAATGACCTTTCTAGATGATGTTGTTCACTCTTTGTTAAAAGGTGAAAATATTGGCATTACATCACGGCGAAGGTCTCGTGCCAGTCAAAACAGCAACGCTGTTCACGTATGTATGTTGTTAGTGATATATTATTATAAAATATTTTTCCTCAGATTACTTAGGATCCGGTAATAAATAATCATTGTTAAACTGGTTATTTTTAGGGTCATTATACACGTGCCCAAGCAAATAGTCCCAGACCAGCAATGAACTCCCAAGCTGCTGTACCAAAACAGAATACACACCAGCAACAGCAACAAAGAAATATTCGTCCCAGTAAGAGGAAGGGCTCAGATAGCAGTATACCAGATGAAGAGAAGATGAAGGAGGAAAAGTATGATTATATAGCACGAGGAGGTAGTACTCATTTTTCTTTTTAAGGGAATGAGAACAAAGAAAACAAAAATACATTTAAGTTGTACTTACTTATTATTTTAATTATGAAAAATAAAACTGTTCCTTTTTAAAAATCTTACAGAAAATCCTAAAGGGAAAAACAAACAATTGATGAATAAAAGAAGGAAACCTGAGGAGGATGAAAAGAAACTAAATATGAAAAGACTACGGACTGACAATGTTTCGGACTTTTCTGAGAGCAGTGACTCAGAAAATTCAAATAAAAGAATGATAAATAATTCCTCAGAGCAGAAGCCAGAGAATGAGTTGAAAAATAAAAACACTTCAAAGATAAATGGAGAAGAAGGAAAATCTCAGAATAACGAGAAGGTAGGAGAAGAGACACTAATAATAGATAGCCAGCCTCCATGGGATCAAATACAGGAAGATAAAAAAAATGCAGAAGCAGAGAAGCAGAAGTCTGTTGACTCTCAGCTTCAAGAAAAAATGATTACTCATTCATCAGAGCAGGCCACACTTTCGGATCATAATCCTAATGATTTACTTCTTCAGGAATGCAATATGGAAAAAACACATACAGTGGAATTATTACCAAAGGAGAAGTTTGTATCCAGACCACCCACACCAAAATGTGTTATTGATATTACAAATGACACTAATTCAGAAAAGGTGGCTCAGGAAAACGCAAGTACCTTTGGCCTTCAGACACTTCAGAAAATGGATCCTAATGTTAGTGATTCAAAACATTCTATTGCAAATGCAAAATTCTTGGAAACAGCAAAACAAGATTCTGATCAGAGCTGGGTCAGTGATGTAGTTAAAGTAGATTTAACCCAATCAAATGTTAGAAGTGCTTCCTCAGGAAACGATCACCTGAACATGGAAAAAGAGAAAAGTCAGTATGTCTCTTACATGTCTTCTCTAAGCGCAGTTTCTGTCACGGAAGATAAGTTGCATAAGCGAAGCCCACCCCCAGAGACAGTAAAATCTAAACTTAATACTTCAGTAGATGCTCACAAGACAAAATCAAATCCCTCACCTGAAGTTATTAAACCCAAAATTACCCATTCTCCTGATTCTGTAAAGTCTAAGGCCACTTATGTGAACAACCAAGCTGCTGGTGAGAGAAGACTAGCAAATAAGATAGAACATGAGTTATCAAGATGCGGTTTTCATTCAGTTCCTACACGAGGCAGTACATTGGAAGCTACAAAGAGCCCACTTATCATTGATAAAAATGAGCATTTCACAGTTTACAGAGATCCTGCACTTGTTGGGTCAGAAACAGGAGCTAATCACATTTCACCTTTCTTAAACCAGCATCCCTTTCCTCTTCATTCTTCATCCCACAGAACCTGTTTAAATCCAGGTACCCATCACCCTGCCTTAACTCCTGCACCCCACTTACTTGCTGGGTCATCCAGTCAAACTCCATTACCTACCATTAACACACACCCTCTGAGTAGTGGTCCACACCATTCTGTTCATCACCCTCATTTACTTCCTGCCGTGTTACCTGGAGTGCCTACTGCCTCCCTACTTGGTGGCCACCCACGACTAGAGACTGCTCATGCCAGCAGCTTAAGCCACTTAGCATTAGCACACCAGCAACAGCAACAGTTGTTACAGCATCAGTCACCTCATCTTCTCGGACAAGCCCATCCTTCTGCTTCATATAATCAGCTTGGACTCTATCCAATTATTTGGCAATATCCCAATGGAACACATGCATACTCAGGACTTGGTCTACCTTCTTCAAAGTGGGTTCACCCAGAAAATGCAGTTAATGCTGAATCTTCATTAAGGAGGGTAAGTTACACTGTGGTTTGCCACATATCAATATATACTTATTAATCACCATTAATCACATTTTACTATAATAAAATGTTAGAATTGTTCAAACACTTATTTTTCCAATTAACAGTGAAACTTTTGATACTTAGTAACTTTGGAACCATGGAAGCTGAAATCTCAGAAAAGCCTGTTTATTTTAAAAAGCCAGTTTAAAGAAGTAAAACTTACTGCTTCTCACATATCTGTTATAAAGAATGAATGTCTTCATAACTAATTATGGTACCTATCTGTAATTATTTTGCTCAGCTAAATTCCCAGAAGTGAAATTTGTAGATTAAAATTTATATAAAATTGTAAGGCTTTTGATATACATCATCATCTTAATATTTTTTTAAAAGAGGGGTGGATCTTGGGGCTCCTGGGTGGCACAGCAGTTAAGCGTCTGCCTTCGGCTCAGGGCGTGATCCCGGCGTTATGGGATCGAGCCCCACATCAGGCTCTTCCACTATGAGCCTGCTTCTTCCTCTCCCACTCCCCCTGCTTGTGCTCCCTCTCTCGCTGGCTGTCTCTATCTCTGTCGAATAAATAAATAAATAAAATCTTTAAAAAAATAAAAGGGGGTGGATCTTAAGCAGGCTCCATGCCTGGTGCAGAGCCCAATGCAGGGTTTGATCTCACAACCCCAAGAACATGACCTGAACCAAAATCGAGAGTTGGACATTTTGACTGAGCCACCCAGGTGCCCCATCATCAAATTATTTTTTAAGACAGATTGTTATATTCCCCAGTTAGATATATTGATGGTATGTTACAAGCTATGACTCTCTGAGGCCCTTGTTCTTGTAAGGGTGCCTAGGTTGGAGACTTCTGGTATGTGGGAATAACGTTGGGGCTGAGATACTGCCAACATCAAATATGAGTAATGTTGCTGAAGGTGGTGGTATAGAGAGCTCTTACTCCTTCATAAGCTAATGTGGTTTCTCTAGCCAAATTTTATTTTCATACTAAGAAATGATTGTTGAAGAGCACCTGAGTGGCTCAGTCAGTTAAGCATCTCCCTTCAGCTCAGGTTGTGATCCTAGGGTCCTGGGATGGAGCCCCACATTGGGCTCCCTGCTCAGCGGGGAGTCTGCTTCTCCCTCTCCCTCTGCCTCTGTCCCCCACTCATGCTCACTCTTTCTCTTTCTCAAGTAAATAAAATCTTAAAAAAAAAAAAAAAAAAAAGATGCCTGGGTGGCTCAGTTGGTTAAACATCTGCCTTCGGCTCAGGGCATGATCCCAGGGTCCTGGGATCAATTTCCACATCAGGCTTTTTGCTCAGTGCGGAGCCTGCTTCTCCCTCTGCCCCTCTCCCCACTCGTCTCTCTCTCTGACAAACAAACAAACAAATAAAATCTTTAAAAAAGAAATGAAATGATTGTTGAGGGCGTTACCACCCCCAGTATCAAAAATAGTGAGAATCAGTGTCTTAAACTCCAGAACAAAACTTAGTTGTTGGTGCATCCCAGTTTGCCCTTTAAGTATCTCCCAGCATCTTTTTTTAAACAGTATTTACTTATTTCTATTGTGGTAAAAAACAATTAACATTAAATTTATCATCCCATTTTTTAAGTGTGCAGTTCAGAATTAAGTATATTCACATTGTTGTGCAACAGATCTCTAGAACATTTTCATCTTGCAGAACTGAAACTTTATACCCATTAAACACTAATTCCCTTCCCTCTTTCCCCTATTTCTTGGCCAACTACCTTTCTACTTTGTTTCTGTGATTCTGACTGCTATAGATAATTCACTTGATGGAATCATACAGTATTTGTCCTCTTGTGGCTTCTTTCATGTAGCATAATGTCTTTGAAGTTCATCCATGTTGTGGTATGTAACATTTCCTTTGTAGTGCTCTGCTGTGTAATGTTCATTATATGCATATACCACATTTCTTTATACCTTTGTCAATGGACTTGGGGTTTATTCCACCCCTTGACTGTTATGGATAGCGCTACAATGAACTTGTGTGTTTTTGACCTTCTCATTTGGGCAAGATGTACAGTAAATACGTTGGGCGTGACTATTTGGAAGGTAATGCTAGTGAGCCTCTCACTTCAGGGATAATACTGTTTATGTAGAACCTTGGTCATAGATGCAAGGGTGGTGTTCCTCATGCCAAAAGTTTGCCAGAGGAATTGTTATATTCTGGGTAGCAGTGATGATAATAGATTACAGTCATGAGTCCTTCCGTGATACCCAAGTTGTGATTGTTGACCTTGGTGGATGTGGTTAGTGGTGCAAGATATAGTTCTAACAGTTTTGAATGATATTTTGTATGGTTTAATCCCATAACAAGTATCAGATATTTTGGGCTCCACTTCTATATGAGCTTTGGCCTTCTTTAATGCAGTCACCAGTAAACTCCACACCAGCATCTCCATATTCAATGCTGGCAGGATTTCAATTCTGGATAAATTGTGCTTGCATTGATCTGATCCATAAGCTTCCCATGTCCATTCTTGATGGTGCTGTTGAACTTGTGATAGGTGGAATCTTACTGGAACATTATGTAGTTGAGGTCAATGAAGAGTCACTAATTACTACAATATCCTCCTTGCCATTATTGAAAGCAGGCCTGGTGACCCTCGTGCCTAATACACCCACATTTTTACTCTGACCCTTCATACTTGTGTCATGAATGTTAGGTGCAACTGATACTGGACAAAGACAGGCCAAAAGAACACATGAGCTGGCAGATAGTTTTGAGTCTTCCATAATTTTCCAACCCGGAAAAACCAATCTAAGTAACTGTTAGAACTGACTTGGGTAGGATTTTCTCTCAGTATATGTCATTCTAGCCTCCATGTATATAAAGGCATAAAATGTTTTATTAACTGGGCACAAACTTGTTAAACTAAAAACAAGCATATGAAATTTTCATCTGTTATGTAAAATTATAAAGCAGTATATTTAACATTTTGAGCAAAAGGGAAGATCTGTTAACGCTAATATTGTGAGAAATAAAGAAACAATTAGGAAATAATTTTTAATGATACTTTATAGTCAAAAATTTATCATTACCTTAACTGATTGCAACTTAATAGTTCTGGATCATGTAGAACTGAGGCCTTTTAAACATATTTGAATGATCCTTATGCGTGTGTATATATATTTTTTTTCTCTAATGTGAGATTTGTGCTTTATAATATATATTTTTAATCTAAACAGTTTTACAGCAGCATGTTGTTGGTGTGATAGATCATATTGCTTTTGCATTATCACTTTGAGATGTAAAATTTACTCTCTTTGTTAAAACCAAAGGGGATTATATTTTCTCAATATTACAACAGTGTATAACTCCACAAAGTATGTTCTGAAAAAATGTCAGTGTGTCATAGTATAGAAACAATCCTTAAGCATGTAATTAGAGAGTTTTAAATATCAACATAGAGATCAATGTACCAAATATTCAGAATGAGAAAGGCAGCATATTGATACATAAAAAATTAATTTTGTTGCACTTCCATACCTCCCAAGTTTAATGGTCCAATAGTGTTTTATAGTTTATTGTGAAACGGAGTACAAGTGGGCTTTGCAAATATAATCTTCTGTCTATTCTAAGTAAATTACTACATTGGAAAAGTTTGTTATTTTTGACAACAAAAATTAGCAAATGAATTTAATATTTCTGTTTCTGGTTACATTTACTTTAGGAATAACAAATTCTGGTTTTTGTATTAGCAATATATTTTTGGTGTTAGAATGACTGGAAATCTGATGAACTATGTTTTCTGTACATTTATAAGTTAAAGGCAGTGATTTCAAGATCCACATTCAGTAAAATAAATAACAGATTTTTGGAAATTACTATTTTGATGCTGATTGATTTTCTCTACCAGATGGAAAAATCCATATAATTATGTTATTTATTTGTCTGAATATTTTTCATAAGATACATTTAGAAAAAGTCACATGCTTCATAAATATACATTCTAGTCCTGCTATGATACTGTGTTTAGCTTTTTTTAGTAACTGAAGTCTGATATATATCTATATTTTGTTAAATAGAATTCTCCCAGTCCTTGGTTACATCAGCCCACCCCTGTGACCTCAGCAGATGGTATTGGATTACTTAGTCACATTCCTGTCAGACCTTCCAGTGCAGAGCCTCATCGGTCTCTTAAAATTACAGCACATTCCAGTCCACCATTGACAAAAAGTTTAATAGATCACCATAAAGAGTAAGTTTACTAATGCTTAAAACTTAAAAATATCTTGTCTTTTATAGTTTTTCTTAATTCACTTTCTAAACAGGTAATTTTAAGTTAATAAACATCTTAAAAGCAGTCTTTGAATAAGTACTGATCTTTCCATTTCAATATATCTTCTACCTTACTCAGAAGTATTAAAGTAAATGCAAAGTTGTGTTTTACTTTCATGATATTGCATAGACGTTATCTTTATATCATGCAAGAAAAAGTTGTTATAGAAATCTTTATGTGTGTTTTCTTTACAGAGAATTGGAAAGGAAAGCTTTTATTGAACCATTACGTTCTGTTGCATCCACATCAGCAAAAAATGACCTGGATCTAAACAGGTCACAGACTGGAAAAGATGGTCTATTGCATAGACATTTTGTGGATCCTGTACTGAATCAATTACAGAGACAACCCCAGGAGACTGGAGAGAGATTACACAAATACAAGGAGGAACACCGTCGAATCCTGCAAGAAAGTATTGATGTTGCTCCCTTTACAACTAAAATCAAGGGGCTTGAGGGTGAGAGGGATAATTATTCCAGAGTACCATTGTCATCTTCTAGCCCTAAAAGCCATGTCATTATCAAACAAGACAAAGATGTAGAATGTTCAGTATCAGATCTTTATAAAATGAAGCACTCGGTGCCTCAGAGTTTGCCCCAAAGTAACTATTTCACTACATTGTCTAATAGTGTGGTCAACGAACCACCAAGGTCATATCCATCCAAAGAGGTTTCAAATATTTACACTGAAAAACAGAGTAATTCTGTTGCAGCAACAGCTAATCCTCAAACTCTGACTTCATTTATATCATCTCTTTCAAAGCCTCCACCTTTAATTAAACACCAGCCAGAAAGTGATGGTTTAGTAGGCAAGATACCAGAACACCTTCCCCATCAAATTGCTTCTCACTCAGTAACAACCTTCAGAAATGATTGTAGGAGTCCTACCCATTTGACAGTTTCTTCTACAAATGCACTTCGGAGCATGCCTGCTTTACATAGAGCACCAGTATTTCATCCACCAATCCATCACAGTCTGGAAAGAAAGGAAAGCAACTATAGTAGTCTTTCCCCTCCAACTTTAACCCCGGTCATGCCTGTAAATGCTGGTGGGAAAGTTCAAGAATCACAAAAGCCTCCAACTCTAATTCCAGAGCCAAAAGACTCTCAGGCAAATTTTAAGAGTTCTTCTGAACAAAGTTTGTCAGAAATGTGGAAATCTAATAATAACCTCAGCAAAGAGAAAGCTGAATGGCATGTGGAGAAAAGCAGTGGAAAGTCACAGGCTGCTATGGCATCTGTCATCGTACGTCCACCATCTAGTACAAAACTTGAGAGCGTGCCAGCAATGCAGTTAGCTTCCAAAGATCGAGCTAGTGAAAGATCTTCGACTGGGGCAAATCAAACAGATTGCCTCAAACCAGCAGAAGCCGGAGAGACTGGAAGAATCATTCTGCCAAGTGTGAATTCAGACAGTGCTCACATAAAATCTGAAAAAAATGTCCAGGCTGTCTCACAGGGCAGTGTTCCCAGTTCAGTCATGTCTGCTGTAAATACAATGTGTAATACCAAAACGGATGTATTCACATCTGCTGCCACTACCACTAGTGTTTCCAGCTGGGGTGGTTCAGAAATAATTTACTCTTTATCAAATACCATTTTGGCCTCTAAATCCTTAGAATGTACCTCTTCGAAAAGCGTCAGTCATTCAGTGGCTCAAATACAAGAATGCAGGGTCAGCACGACAGCTCCAGTTACACCAGCTAGTAGTCAGACAGGAAGTGCTGTTCAGCCCAGCTCTGGGTTCTCAGGCACAACTGATTTTATCCATTTAAAAAAGCACAAGGCAGCATTGGCTGCAGCTCAGTATAAAAGTAGTAATGTCAGTGAGACTGAGCCTAATGCTGTGAAAAATCAGACATCTTCAACCTCCCCTCTCTTGGATAGCACTGTAGTCTGTAGTACAATAAACAAAGCAAACTCTGTAGGAAATGGGCAAGCATCCCAGACAAGTCAACCTAACTACCATACTAAGCTGAAAAAGGCCTGGCTTACTAGACACTCAGAGGAAGATAAAAATACTAATAAAATGGAAAATTCAGGGAATTCTGTATCAGAAATTATTAAGCCATGTTCTGTCAATTTAATAGCCTCTACATCTAATGATATACAAAATAGTGTAGATAGTAAGATCATAGTTGATAAATACGTAAAAGATGATAAAGTCAGTAGGAGAAAAGCCAAAAGAACTTACGAATCTGGCTCCGAAAGTGGAGACTCAGATGAAAGTGAAAGCAAGTCAGAGCAAAGGACTAAGAGGCAGCCTAAGCCAACTTACAAAAAGAAGCAAAATGATTTGCAGAAGAGAAAAGGTGAAATAGAAGAAGATTTAAAACCCAATGGGGTTCTCAGCAGGAGTGCCAAAGAAAAAAGTAAATTGAAATTGCAGAGCAACAGTAATAGTGGTAAGTAAGTTAATTACTTTACTTTTTTTTTTTTAATCTGAGGTAAAATGGGCTGTATGTTCTTGAAATAATGGTGTCTTTCTCAAAAGATTAGTGAGCTAACAGGCATCTTTTGACTTTGTTTGCATGTCCTAGTCTATTGTATGTGCTCGTTGACCTCATTTCTGCATTTCCCAAGTACCGTAAAAGGAAATGAGAGAACACCTACCTCTCCATTTTTAATAGAGTCGTAGATATATGTTTTATCTAGCATTCATATTGACAAAAAGCCAATGTGTAATTTAGTAGTTACTCAGAATTTTGACCATTTCTAATAACTGTTAAAATGCAGTTACAGCTATCACAGCAAAAGAGGATTCCTAATAATTAGGTATTTGACTTTACCATGATGTAGTTATAAAAGAAATCCTATTTACATGTATTTCCACATTTTTAGAAGAAAATAACTTCATTTAGTTTGGATATGGCCTATTTCTTACCCTTCTCTCATCCGGTAACAAAATTGAAAGCTTATTGAGATTACCTTCTATTTAACTCATATTGCTACTCACTCAGGAAGTTCTTAACAATGGGTAAAAGTTAAATAAAAGCAAGGGATTGTGGTTTTGTGTGCTCATTTCTATATTCAAGAAGAATTTTCATAAGTAAAAGTTTAAAAACTGATAATATTTACATTTCATTTCTGGTCTCAGCAGGGCAAAATAAGTGGTACTTGCCAGTCATATTCACTATAAAGTGTTTCTCTGTTTTTACTCTAGAAGTAGTTTTTCTCAGTTTGCTTATTTCTTTTTAGGTATGTTGCACCATGCAGAAAGCACTTAATAGTTTCACTATACCTGTGTATCCATCCCCATACAATATATGAAATATCTGACAATGTGGACATTCAAGAAGTACTTTCACAAGCATTTGGATGCTTGAAGGCTCTTATTTGGGCCTTTTCACTGAATGAGGTTTTTTCACATGCCTGTGTGGAAACCAGAGACAAAGTGAAGGAGAGAAAAACAGGAGGATGGAATCATAGAAAAGGACAGTCAGAAAGTGAAAGACCGAAGGAAAACAAGCTCAACTAGAGACAGAGAGGCTGACAGACTGAAATGCAAATATAGTCAGAAGAAAGAGAGGGAGATTGACATCGGAGGATACAGGATACATGCCATTTATTTGAGTATTGGATTGTGTACAGTGTTGTTTTTTCTTTCTCATGTTTTCTACTTCCCCAGTGAATTCTTAAGAGGCTTAGTGTGGTCAATAATTGTTTTCTTTTCTGTTTCACATGACATTTCCTTTGGTGTCGAGTATACAAATACTTGAGTTAAATTTACAGAAAATGAAGATAGGCATCGTCCAGCTTTTAACACTTAGAAAGCTCTTGTGAGGGGCGCCTGGGTAGCGCAGTCGTTAGGCGGCTGCCTTCGGCTCCGGGCGTGATCCCGGGTTCTGGGATCGAGCCCCACATCAGGCTCCTCCGCTGGGAGCCTGCTTCTTCCTCTCCCACTCCCCCTGCTTGTGTTCCCTCTCTCGCTGGCTGTCTCTCTCTGTCAAAATAAATAAATAAAATCTTTAAAAAAAAAAAAAAAAGAAAGAAAGCTCTTGTGAAGTTAAATTTATAAAATTAACTCTTAATGAAGTACGTATTCTATTTCATTTTGAGACCAAATGTACATGTTCCCAAGTAAGAGTTTGAAGACAAAGACTGAAATCAGTACTTTTCCCCCAAGTTGTGATGCCTAGTCTAATCTCTTCCTCCTTAGTAACTAACAGTTAACCTCAGAGAGGGTATTCTAAGCCCCATCTATTCCCAAGTCTTAAATAATAAGTGACTGTTATTGCCATGTGTTAATTATGGCCAGAGTTGTCTGGCCTTTGTTCTGGCTATCTAGAAAAGTTCTCTAAATTGGGAGTTTATGAATCTAACTTCCAGACTTGAGTGGATTTTCTACCTCATGGATTAAATATGACCTTTATTTTTTTAATGGTCATTGGAGTTGTCCTTGCTCATAGTCGTAAGTCTGTACTTAGAGAATGTAATGTGATTACGTACACTGTTATACATGTATTAATTATATACACATAATGCCTATAAGAAACTTGTGTTTCTTAGTACATTCTAAAGCCAGGTACAGTAGATTTTATCTGCTGTTTTGGAATGTCTTCATATCTGCTGCCTTTTCATAATGATAATTAAAAGTTGGCTGTTTCTCTGTGGCTAAATTCTTACATAATTTTATTTTGTAAACTGAAATTGCCCATCAAATTTAACTATAAGTCCTGTGATAAATAAAACCAGTGGTTTTACCAAAATCAGTTAATTTCTGTTATCTCAAAAAATATTTTTAAAGCTAGTGGCATATCAGGGATTAAAGGTTAGCATGTATTTGTTTCCTAGTTTTCTGTTGGCAGAGCAGCTGTTTGAGGATTTGCTAATAAATTGAGAACTGAGGTTGAAAATACTCTAACGGTAAAAGGAATACTAGGTATTTTTGTTTATTAAATATCTTATTCTCAAAGTTTAGATTTTAGATGTTGCCAATAAATTAGATGTATAGAATTGAAAGATAAAGTTATTTTATTATACAAATACTATTATAGTAATATTCATAAAAGGAGTTAAGTTACCATCGTGTGTGGCCTAATTTAGAAGCAAAAATTATAGTATCAAAAACCGTCTATATGACCTGGGCCTTCATGTCTTTGTAATTCATTCATTTATTTAAATTTAAAAAATAGCCTTAAGTGTCTTTTTTGTGTCACAGAATTGAGATTTGCTTTGAAATGTCTGGTTCTTTATTATAATATTGTTTAAATGGTTCACAGTGGTATGGTTATCCATACTCTCTGAACTGTTGCATTACCTGAAATGTAAAAACATATTGGTTAATAATTGTTTTCTAGTCAAAACAGAAATAGATTGAATTTAGTTTATTCTAAGTGTAATAAATAAAAAAGTAAATAAATGATTTGAAGCAAGTGTGCCAAGTAAAAATTTATGAGCAGTGTACCATTTTTGTTGTTCATTCTGACTTCTAAAAGCTCTGAATTTTTTATACTTTCTATAGAGGAAATCTGTCTTATATGCAGTGGAAGAGATAATAAACCCTTTATATAAGGCTTCTGGAAACATTTTATTCCATAAGTGATTTTCATGCCCATAATATGTCTTTAGTGGATTAAGCCAAATGGCTTGCCCTAAGTCAGAGATAGAAGAGGGGGAAGCATGTCATTGTAAAGAACCAGGCAGCAATCCTAGAAGGTCTTAATAACTGGAAGCAGATTTTAAATGGGCAGTCCTGGAGCTTAAACACAATACTTCCTATGTTAAGGTGTGTTATCTTGCTGTCTGTCATTGCACTGCTTACACATCAGCAGGTAAGTGATAGTGGGAGCTCAAGACCAGAGGTCTGCTACATGTTTCTGCAAGAAGTATATAGTCTCAGGAGAATAGTTGTACTGCCTCTTTTCCACAATATCTGAGTGATTAGAAAACACAGGGTAGGAAATATCTTTTAACATGACAGAAATAGCAAATTATGTAAATCTCATACCCGACATACAGATAATTTTAAGTATACTTTTAAGAGTTTGATATTTGCCTGCCCCAACATAGGTTGTTTTTAAATAAACATGCTTTTAATTTTTTATCTGCTCTGTAGATGAGTGATTACTTGAGCCAGTGTTATTACAACTAAGTTCATGTTAATAAACGTGATGGAGCAATGATGTAGAGTATAAGTAAATAATTTCTTTTCTTCAAATGTTAGTCATTTGAGGGTGTTTTTCTTTAGACTTCTCTGATGCTTTTCTTTCTACCATCAAAAAGTCAAGTTAATATTAGCTTTTTTATTTTCTTCAAACCCTTTTATTTTCTAAAGGGTACTGCTCCATCAGTATATTGAATCAAATGGAGGGCATCATCCTGGGGGAGAGAAATAGCTTACCCCTCTTCTCTCAAATTCTAGTATTATATTACCACTTAACTTGTCTTAATGAGCCACACTTACCTTGGAGAATCATATTAAATATTTCAAAACAATACAAGCATGTTTGAATTAACCTGTTTCTAAAACTTTTGGTCTTCAGGTTCTTTGGGCAGATCTTGAAAGAACCTTCTCCTACATATACCAAATTCCTGTGTAGAAGGGCTATATTTTTAACTATAGATTCACATAGAAAATGAATGATTCCTGTGTTTACAATTATACAAATATGAATATTTAATATATAAAGATTTCAGTCAGTTGGAAGATTTACTCAGCTCTGTATTTCCAGTATACTGACATGAGAGTTCATTTGATTAATAGAAAGTGAGTGAATAGAAATGCTGCTGTGGACTTTGTTATTAATGAGGACCTAGAACTGTAATGTCTTTGCTTCTTTTTTACAGTCTTAATATCTTGTGACAGTTGTGTACTTGTCTTGAATTTTATCTCAAGGAGTGTATGTACTTTTTAAAAAAGTTGTAATCTTGCTAATAATTTCCTACTGGTTTTACAGCTGGCATCCCTCGTTCAGTATTAAAAGATTGGCGTAAAGTCAAGAAACTGAAGCAAACTGGGGAATCCTTTTTACAGGATGACTCCTGCTGTGAAATAGGGCCTAATTTGCAAAAGTGCCGGGAATGTAGACTTATTCGGAGTAAAAAAGGAGAAGAACCAACTCATTCACCAGTGTTTTGTAGATTTTACTACTTTAGACGGTAAGTGAAAGCACGTAATTGGGGGAAGATATGTTTATTGGATATTGGAAATCATACTGTCATTCTGAAGGTCCCTTATAGAGGTAGGAATGAGTCCTTCCAGCTTCCCTATTTCTGAAACATTATAAAAGAGTATTAAACTTTTTTGTGGTAAATTTAACAATAGCTAACTATAGGACTAAATTCATAATGTGTTGTGTTAATACGGCCTTTCTCTTCTGAGAGATTTATTCATCCTTAATGAGAAAATGTTATTATTTTTTCTAGAAAATAATAGGAAACAGCAATTTATTTGATTTAAGGAATTTTTAAAAGTTTATATACTTTGACCAAAACAGTGTTGCATTTAATATCTGTGTATTAGCTAGCAATCACTAATAGTCTATAAATCTAGTTAAACAATCTAGTCATTAAACTAAAGTCATTGCATTATATTGCACTACCCATACTCTAGTTAAACATGTAGCTATAAAAATATGAGTTATGAGAAAAAGGATGTCATTAATACCATGACACATTTCACAGGTTTTGTAGTAAGTATAAAAACAACTTATAGTTGTTATTATCCCACATACTACTGTAATATTAACATTACTAAATAATTCTTCAATACTAAAATCATACATAGACTTGTAAGAGTTCAACAAAAAGAATAACTGGGTGACCCAGCCACTAGAGACTAATAGTTAAATGTCTCAGGTTGTAGAATCATTCATTCCTGGGTTTTAGCTCTTTCTCTTGACTCCTGTATGACTTTATTACAGCTAAGCCTGTCTCATATGCATAATACTAATGATAGTGGTACCTACCGCAGAGAGATTTCATGATTAAATGAGATAAAGTACACAAAGTCCTTAGTTTAGTACCAAGCACATATGAATGATGTATTAATGTTAGCTTGTTATTTTCCTAATCATCACCATCATCCTCTTCCTAAGAGGTTAGGAGACACTTTGCTCCGGCAAATATACCTATGCTGGTGGCCCAGTAGAGACCCCAGGAAATGTATTGGTAGGAACAGAACAGGTTCTATTTCTTATTTTTACTTCATGGGCTTTCTAGCCAACAATCCCTAAAGGACAGACAACTTTAAAGAATAGTAACAAAAGGTCATACACATGGAATTGCAGAAAAGATGAAAAAAGAAAAGGAAAGTTGGTTGGGGTGCCTGAGTGGCTCTGTCACTTGTGTCTGACTCTTGATTTCAGCTCAGGTCATGATCTCAGGTTGTGAGATGGAGCCCCGTGTCAGCAACCTGCTGGGTGCGGAGTCTGCTTAAGATTTTCTCTCTCCCTCTCCCTCTCCCCCTCCCCTATCCCTCTCTTTAAAAAAAAAAAAAAGGGAAAGCAGGTTTGAAGGAAAGAAATGTTCAGATAGAGATAGTAACACAAAGCTTAAGTGAGATGATGGATTACAACAAAGGGAGAAATCTGGTTTTAAAAAAAAAGGAAAGGTTTAGGTAATTAAAAGTATGAGAAAAGGGGACGATAAAAGGAAGGTTCTTGGTGTCCATTGGAAAAATAGAGAATGAATTGTAATGAACTGCCGATATCCCCTGATTAAGAGTAAAAAGAATAAGTACTATTATAACTGAAAAATAACCACCAACCAGGAAAAGAATGGCAATTTTGCCTTCCATTTACCCTAAAATTTTCTGAATTGAGTTGTTACATGAATTGGATGTCAGAAGCTGAGAGGAACTAAGCACACATAATTGGGTTCCTCATAAACCTTTGAGAGTTTCATCCTTGTTCCTCTAAGTCATAAATAGTCATTTTAATTAATGAAAACAATGTATCTTTACTTGGCATTTTTTTTTAATCTTCCCAGTGAAAGTCTTAAGGTGATTTAGGGCATTTTCTTTCCATTTATGTGTGTATATATTTATTTATTTAGAGGGAGAGTGGGTACAGAGGAAGAGGCAGAGGGAGGGAGAATCTTAAGCAGGCTCCTCGCTCAGCAAGAACCCAAGACAGGGTTTGATCTCAGGACGCTGAGATCATGACCTGAGCCAAAATCAAGAGTCAGATGCTAAACCAGCTGAGCCACCCAGGCACCTCAATTTAGGGCATTTTCAAGTAAGAGGTTCTTGATTTAGGTTATGTGTAAAATAACAGCATTACTCTAGGCAGCATTTGGCCAGCATTTTAACTCTTGTCCTCATCAAACACTTGAAAAAAATCTTATTTCTTGAAATAACCTAAAATTGCTGCTGCTTATCATTGCCATTTGTGTAACACTATGGGAGTCATTTAAATTTGTTAAATTTAATTAATAATTAAAGTATGTGTGTATATAAAAGACTACCCTATTTTCTTATTTTTTAACATGAATATATGTTTATAATATAAAAGTGTAAATTAATTATAAATTTACAACATTATAAAACTGAACTTCTGTCTAGGTATCTAATCCTTTTATGTTTAATATTTCAGATTGTCATTTAGTAAAAATGGAGTGGTTAGAATAGATGGTTTTTCTTCTCCTGACCAATATGATGATGAAGCTATGAGCTTATGGACACATGAAAATTATGATGATGATGAACTAGATGTAGAAACTTCAAAATACATCTTGGATATCATAGGTGATAAGTTCTGTCAGTTAGTAACATCGGAAAAAACAGCTTTGTCCTGGGTGAAAAAGGATGGTAAGGAAGTTAAATATACAACTGTACACATTTCATTTTAAGACTTTCTCTTTCAAGTGTGCTTAATGGAATTAAGTCCCTAATTTTACCTGGTTTCATTGATATTTAATTTTGATTTCACTTTTTTACGTACAAATGGCACCTATATGTACTTAAGGTAACATATTTTCCAACTGAGGTTGTAATGAATGGATTAATAGTTCATGAAATCACAATAGCATTATGCTGTGTCTGCCATTATGACATACAGTTAGCATCATAGGGATATTTCAGAAGTGAAATGGGGAAATTTCAGCATTTGCCAGAGAAAGACGTGGTCCATACCAAGTTTTTAATCTGCTGTGGTTCATCACAGTCTTTAGAGTTAGATGGATTTGTATTTGAATCTCAGCTTTACTCCTTGCTTTTAACTGTATGACTGTAAAATGTGAATAACTATCTCATAGCTTTGTTTAGAAAGTAGTTAATTATGTTTAATTACGTAAAGCACCTAACATGAATTACTCTAAATGTTAGCTTCTTTTCCTCCCTTTCTTTTAAATCAGTGGTTTGTCCCTCAAGGGATGTTTAACAATGACTGGAGACATTTTTTGGTTACATAACTGAAAGGTTGGGGGTAGGTGATAGAGTACTAACATCTAATGGGTGGAGGTGCAGGTGCCACTAAATATTCTACATTGCACAGAGTAGTCCCTCACAATAGAGAATTATTCAGTCAGAAATCTTAAAAGTGCTAAGGTTGAAAAACTCCATTAGATGTAAATCTTCTGAAGAGAATTACTAATTCGAGAAATCTGTTGATCTTTAGTTAAAATACCCTTGGAAGTTCTTGGTTTGTCTTTAAATTTTTGTTTTTGTGTATTTCATCGAAAATTGTGTGGAAAAAAGCATGTTTGCCTTTAAATTTTTATTTCTCTGTATTTCAGCCAAAATTGCCTGGAAAAGAGCAGTGAGAGGAGTCCGGGAAATGTGTGATGCATGTGAAGCAACATTGTTTAACATTCATTGGGTCTGCCAAAAATGTGGATTTGTGGTCTGCTTAGATTGTTATAAGGCAAAGGAAAGGAAGAGTTCTAGAGGTTGGTTTATAACTCTGTATTAATTGAAATTTTTATGATGTTCATTTTCTTTAGGATCACTCATCTGGAAAATGATACGTGTGTGAGGGTTTTTCTTTTTTCCGCTACTTTATTTTGAATATATTATATTAAAGAAGTTTTGTGACGTTTATTAATGGCCAGATTTTCTAGAATAAAAACTGCATCTTTATCCTTTTATCCTCATTAGTAAGATCCACCCTCTCATTTCAAGTAGGTAGTTTTGTTGTTGTTGTTTTTAAGATTTATTTATTTATTTATTTATTTTAGAGAGAAAGCGTGAGCGGGGTGGGGGTAGGGGCAGAGGGAGAGGAGGGGAGAGAATCCTCAAGCACTCCCTGCTGAGTTTGGAGCCCAACAAGGGGCTCGATCCCATGATCCTAAGGTGAAATCAAGAGTCAGACATTTAACTGACTGAGCACCCAGGCACCCCTCAAGCAGGTAGTTCTTTAATGTAGCCCAGTTTAGGATGAGCTTTGCTACTTTCAGATTCCAGTGTGTAGGAGCCCGAAGTCCGTTCTAGAACCTGTTAATTACACGGTCATGCACATAAGTCACAACTGAAGACTTACTTATATGAACTGATTTTTCTAAATAATTGGTCCATAAAGTTCTTTTTTTTTCCTTCAAATTTTTATTTAATTGCTAGTTAGTTAACATAGTTAACTGTATAACCAATATTGGTCCGGAGTAGAATTCAGTGGTTCATCACTATGTACAACACCCAGGGATCATCACCAGTGCCCTCCTTAATACTCATTACCCATCTAGCCCATCCCCTACCCACCTTCCTCTTCCATCAGTTTGTTCTCTGTCCTGAAGACCATAAAGTTCAAATCAAAATGTTCAAGAATATGCTTCCGTCAGTATCATTTATCCCCTAGTTCTTAGAGAATGAAGAAGTCTTTATTACATATGAAAGTAGTCTCTGAATCTATTATTTCTAATCTCTAGATAAAGTGGCACAAAAACAGGTGTTCTGCCTGTTAGTACATCTGGAGATAATATAAAATTTAAAAAGGAGGTAACTAAATTCACCTTTTCTCATTCTTAAAGTGTTTTTAGAAAGCGTATCCAAGGCAAACTTGGAAGTAGCTTCCTAATACTAGTAACCTGAAATTTTTCAGTAATTTGTTTGGGATAAAGTCATCATGAAATGAGAGGATTCAAATTGTAAATATTAGAAGTAAAATCATGTTTAGTGATAGAAACTGTTTAATGTCTAAAAATGATGAACATCATTTTCATATCCAGGTACTCTTTTTCAGAATTGTGTATCAGATAAGTAAACCATGAGTTAGCCGTCAGTATCTTTTCCACTGGTAAGATTATGAAAGCCTTTTAACTCTTTTTCTTAAACACTGAGCACTTACCCAGAAAGACCCCTGGAGTGGGGGCACGTTTCCAGACATCACGGCCAGGTGTTTCTGTGATATGCAAAAGACAGAAAATATGAGTAAAATGTGAAACTATAGTAAGGAGTGCATTCTAGGGGCGCCTGGGTGGTGCAGTCAGTTAAGCATCTGACTCTTGGTTTCAGCTCAGGCCGTGATCTCGGGGTCGTGAGATCGAGCCCCACATTGGTCTCTGCGCTCCGCAGAGTCTGCTTAGAACTTTCCCTCTGCCACTCCAGTGTACATGCATGCATGCACATGCTTTCTCTCCCCGTAAAATAAATAAATCTTTTTAAAAAAAGGAATGTATCTTAGGCATTTACTATCTTCAAAATTATAAAAATATACTTGGATATTTTCTGTTAATAGAATTAGCTGCACTGTTATAAAACTTCATCACGTGCATTTTATCTTCCTTTTTCCTGACTCCATATTACTTTTGTTTTCCCTTTGTCTAATTAAAAAATTAATTTATTATATTTTGCCTTTGTCTAATTAAAAAATTAATTTATTATATTTTGCTATATTGTATGCACATATATATATAAGTATATAGCATTTTCTGAATAAGATAAGGTATATATAATAAACCTAAATAGTGGTGTTTCTATTGATATTCATAGTACAGTTAATTTTAAAAGCATAGTCTGTCAGTCACTGTATCTTTTTTTTAGTATAATCTATATGCCTTAAGTTATATTCTGTTATCTCTATATCTGTTTCACTGTTAAATATTGTAATAAACTCATTGACTAGTTTGTACCTTTATATAGTGGTAATTAGCATAAGTGTCTAAAATATAAACAGTTAGAAAACATAAGTTAACTGTGTAGGCTCTGGGGGGGAAAAGTTGGGTTTTGGGTTTTTTTTTTTTTTTAAGATTTTATTTATTTGAGAGAGAGCTAGGGAGCACAAGCAGGGGGGAGGGGCAGAAGGAGAGGGAGAAGGAGGCTCCCCGTTGAGCAAGGAGATGGATCCCAGGACCCTGGGATCATGACCTGAGCCGAAGGCAGATCCTTAACCAACTGAGCCACCCAGGCAGCCCGAGTTGGAAAGCTTTTAAAGAAAACCAGTTTTAGACATTTTAGCCTGGATTTGAATTTTATTTCATCTGAAGCTTTTCATGAAATAATAGTTGTGGATTTTTATGCTGAATATAATGAGCTATTTGGTATTTATTGAAGCTGTTACAGCTACAATGTAAGTAGCTGTCTGTCATTAAATTTATAGAAAAAGATTTTCTTGAGATCAAGATAATTGAATGTTTTTCCTGTGTATTATTTGCCTCATGCTATGCCTCAGTATGTTTACAACTCCAGGTATGGAGCCTTGTTTGAAGGCAGTAGTAACAAATATTTTGTGTAAAATAGCAGCTTTTTGACATCTTGTGGCAGTTTGTCTACATGTCTTTAAAACATAAAAGAAAAATAGCAGTAGCCTCAAGTTTGTGTCAGTCTAACGTACTAAGGTCAGGCAACAGTACTTTTTTGCATAGAAAATAGTGAAGAGATAAAAGGAGATTAGTGACAGAGAAGCTAAAATCAAATAAGGAAGATAGAGGTAACAAATACATGGTAGTTTTAGAAAAGCCTCTATCAGTTGATACATTATATCAAGTTTGTATCTTGTTTTTATAAAATTCTTATAAAGATGGAACTGTTTTATTTTTTAAAAAACTGAACATTTGAAGCCTACTATTGGCATTTTATATAATTGTTAAGCTCTTAGGACACCTGGGTGTCTCAGTTGGTTAAGTGTCTGTCTTTGGCTCAGGTCATGGTCTCAGGGTCATGGGATTGAGCCCTGCATCAGGGCTCCTTAATCAGCAGGGAGCCTGCTTCTCCCTCTTCCTCTGCAGCTCCCCCTCCTTGTGCTCGTTCTCTCTGTCAAATAAATTAATAAAATCTTAAAAAAAATGTTAAGTTCTTTATATACAAGCCACCAATTTTATAATTATAAAACCATGACAGATATAAAAGTATATATGTTGTAATCATACAGATAAAGAACTGTATGCTTGGATGAAGTGTGTGAAGGGACAGCCTCATGATCACAAACATTTAATGCCAACTCAAATTATACCTGGTTCTGGTAAGTATAAATGCACATTATTTACTTAGTAGTGTAATAGCTCTTGCTTACTCTAGATTATTTAGGAGTATGTAGGAGTATAATAGAACGGAGCGGTAAGATTTATCTGATCTTGAATTGTTTTTGTTCACTTCTTAGAATCTTCTATGTAATAACACTAGCAAGGCAAGCCCAGCCCCAGTGACAAAGAAGCCCAGAGGAACCATTTTAGAGGGGGATAACTAGAGTGTAATGAAAATGCTTATTAGATTTATGATATTCTCCCTTTTTTGAGCATACTGAATTTTTAATAGTAGAGGTAAGAGAGAAATAGAGAACATGAATTTGGCTGAATGATCAAACCTGAAATATATGGAAGAGATGAAGGAAAAAACGGGAAGAAAAGTGAAAGGACACAAGAAAACCTGCATAAGAAAAACAGGAAAAAGTTTTACGATCTTAACAACTAGGGGTAATCCTTTTATTAAATACACTATTATTTTTTGTAGTTTTGACAGATCTTCTAGATGTGATGCACACTCTTAGAGAAAAATACGGTATTAAATCCCATTGTCATTGCACTAACAAACAGAATATACAAGTTGGAAATTTTCCTGCAATGAATGGTGTATCTCAAGTGAGTACAACTTTCTAATTATTCAAGTGAAACGCATGGTTAAATTAATCAGCTTTCATATTTGAAATCCAATTTAGGACTTGGGTTTTATGAACTTATGTTTCTAATTTACTGTATAAATATATCTACTACATTTAACTCTGAATAATTGAAAAGGTAGTATTTTAAAAGTTTAATTGTTCTACCATTACAGGTTTTACAGAATGTTCTTAATCACAGTAATAAAATTTCTCTGTGCATGCCTGAGTCTCAGCAGCAAAATAACCCTCAGAAGTCTGAGAGTAATGGCAACAGCAGCCCAGGGAGTGACGTAAGCACAGACAGCAAGTTAACTCCTCCAGAATCCCAGTCACCACTGCACTGGTTAGCAGATCTTGCAGAGCAAAAGTCCAGAGAGGAAAAAAAAGGTAAATATAATTAAATATGTAATAGAGGACCATAATATAACCAACAATGTACATTAATGTATAATATTCACTTATTATAATCTATATTTGTCTTTTGCTTGCATTATGAATGGCTTAGATTCAGGAAAACATTTGTTTTCTATTGTTAGGAACTCACCTTCCTATGATTGTATCAAAATTAGTTACAGAATCATTTGTGGATGAGCATATCACTAAAGCCACCAGGGCAGTAGATTTGTAACTTAAACTATACTTTCTCCCTGTCTTAGCTGTAGCATTTTTCATTTGTGACAGGTGCAAACTCAGCTACATGTCTGAGATATTGAGGAAGGCCTTTTCATATTCAAACTGTTTGACTCCATTTTGAAGGATCTAATCCATCCTCTGGTGTGTGTTCAGGTGAATAAATCACTAGTGCTACACTTTTTACCTCTCACTGTCAAATGTAGGGTCCCAGTGTTTTCTGTACTTTAGTAGCGTGCTTAATTTTATTTGAATTTTGTAAATGTTGTATTTCAGAAAACAAAGAATTTGCCCTTGAAAAGCAAATTAAAGAAGAGAGAGACCAAGACAACCCTGATTCTCCAAATAGCAGAACATCACCTCCTGTGTCCCAGAATAACGAACAGGGCTCAACTTTACGAGATTTGCTGACCACGACTGCTGGCAAGCTACGTGTGGGTTCTACAGATGCTGGCATTGCCTTTGCCCCCGTGTATTCAATGGGAACTCCAGTGAGTAAGATGCCAGATTTTTGGTTTTCATATGGACCTTAAATTTAGATGATTTGGCTATGAGCTACACAAGAGATAGATGCAAATGAAATAAAATACACTTATTACTAGATATACTCCCAATTGCATTATAAATTTCATAGCTTAAAAGCTGGAGGTTTGGGGTTTTTTTTCCAAGATGAAAACGGTTGTGGGGAGGGGCATTTAATGCCAGAAGAGCCCTAAGGGACTACTTCAGAATTTGAAAATGACATATTTTGTAGGGGAAATAAATCACATGGTTAATGTTTTATTACTTAAAATATTTAGTAATCAGTTTTTGTTTTAATTATGCACCAGAAGAAAATAAGAAACAATAATTGCATAGGTAGGCACAAATTTTTAGTGATCTGTAAAAGTACATGGGAGATTCCACCCATCTCTCTCTTCTGCCCTAGCCCTAAAATAATATAAAAGGCCACACTTAGACTTTCTGCGGACCTGATAGTTTCTCACGTAGAAGACCACCAGACTTCTGGTTCCTATCTGTTAGGAACAGTGTAAGGACTATAGATGCATATCCACTGACATGATTACATATTCTTGAAGGCACATAAAATGTTTGTGTTGGTTGTTTGCTATGTTAGTAATAAACCAAAGTGAATGTTTAAAGATGTATACATTTCCTCTCAAAATATAACTTTTTCCCTAATAGAGTGGTAAAAGTGGAAGGACTATGCCAAACATTCTTGATGACATAATTGCTTCAGTTGTTGAAAACAAAATTCCACCAAATAAAGCCTCTAAGATAAATGTAAAACCAGAGCTGAAAGAAGAGCCTAAAGAGAGCAAAAAATCACCCATGGAGGAAAACAATAAATTGTACAGTGATATACCACATTCTTGGATCTGTGAGCAGCATATTCTGTGGCTTAAGGATTATAAAAATACCAATAATTGGAAGCTTTTCAGAGAGTGTTGGAAACATGGACAAGTGAGTATTTTAAGCTGATTAGTGAAACTGAAACGGTTGGATAGGAACAAAGGGGAAAGATAGTATGTAACACATTTGGAAGTAAGATATCAAAAACAAAAAGGTTATCAGAATTACTGTTTCTGAATTCTTATTTTTTGGTCAGATTTATATAAATTAATAGGGAAGCACTGATTGATGTTATATTTTTTAGCTATCAGTCAAAAGACTTTTAAGAAAGCCATATATTTACAAAATTTGGTACTTCCTTTTTTACATTTGTATTTTAGTCCAGTTAACAGATTCATATCTATAGAAGCATTTACCTCAGATTAACGAAATGTGTAGATCTTTTTGCCTTTAATGTTCATCCATAGATCATTTATTCATCATATCTTGAATGACATATTTAATTCTGTTCAAATGAAAATGATTGTCTCTTTTACCAGAGTTTTCATAGAATGCTTAAGACACATTTCAGATGGCAATATATTACATTAATGAAGAAATTTTGTGAACAAAATTAAAAATTTGCATGATTTAGTATTGTGTTGTTTTTTTCTTGCTTCCTGGAAAACATCATTTGCATTTTATTTTACTTTCTTCATTGAACAGGTAGTTACTGAGCTCCTAATAAAATCTAGTCTTTGTGCTGGCTATTAAGGATATAAAAATGAGTAAGTTGTATGAAAATAAGTAAGATGAGTAAACTATTTTAGTGCAGTGGTTCTTAATCTTTTTAGGTCACTAATCCTTTTCACAATGTGAAGAAAACTTTGTTCCTTTCTCCCCAGAAAAAATTCATACCCATGTAATGCACATACACAATATTTAGGTTCTTACTTCCTTTTTTTTTTTTCCCCTTTGTTTTCTGGTTGGCTCCCCTTGAAGCCCTGATGCCATTGGCGGGTCATAATTTAGACCACTTGATTTGGTGTGTGCTTGAGCCGTCACATAATTATTTTAATAAGTACATTAAATATTCTGAGAACTTTGTTAAAGTGCTATAAAAACCCAAAAGAGGGAGTGATTAGGCTAGAGTACTAATTTAGAAATGCTAGTCTGAATTGATGCCTCAGGGGTTAAGTGAAATTTTTCTAGATGTGAACAAGAGGTTGGAAATAAACAGAAGCATCAGGTGCTTGGGGAACTCTTAAGTAGTTTTGTTTGGAACATAGATAAAAGAGTTCTGTGGGAGAATGGTGAGAAATGGTAGTTAGGGTTATGATTATGAAGGCCCTTTGTGTATTACACTAAGGAGTTTGAATTCTATCCTATAGATGATAGTTTTAATTGATGAGTCAAAGTAATCAGATTGACGTATTAAAATAACTGATAGCAAAGCAGATTGGAAATTGAATTAGAGGAAAATAAGGCTATAGGCAAGGAATCAAAATAGGAAGGTTTCCAGTATTTTGAGAAGATGATGATGATGGTAGCCTAAGAATTCTGCTTGAGAATATTCTAATATACTAGATAATTACTTGCCCCTCATTTTTTTTAACAATATGATTACCATTAGAAAGAGTGGCATAGGGCTTAATAGGAGTATTATTGGATAGCCATAATAGGGGCTGGGAATTAATACCTGAATTGTCAACAATAGGTAATTAATAGCTGAACCTGTTTTTAATAGTTGATCGTATTATTAGCCTGTTGAAGGGAAGTTTAATGGAGTGGTGCCCCAAATAAGTAGTTAAGCAGCCTTAAGGTGATTTTTGTTGTTTTTCTTTTCTTTTGAGATATCTTTTGTGATAAGAACCCTAGCTAGAGGTTATTCTGCTCTGTGGTACCCGAAATAATAATTATCTTAATGAAGTTTAAGATGACTTAATAAATATATTTCATAAGAGATTCTCAAGTCACAACTTTCTTTGTTCTCTATATCCCAGATTTTGCTTCTTTTAAAATAAAGGAATTGAAAAAACCCAAAACCTTGGGGATAGTATATCAGATTGTTGTAGAGGTTTTTTTACATCAGCATTGGAGTTTTAGAAGCTTTAAATCTTCAGTTGTTAGTTTTTGGGTTAGATACCCGTGAGGGAATTCAAACTCATATGATTTCGTAGGAGAGATTTACTTTCAGGGAGTCAGCCATTAAGCTTGAAATTTAATGTCTTGCCTGGTTGTTTAATATTTTTATTTATCATGATCCTTGTGGAGGTAAAGAATGTGTATATGTGTTTTAAGTGATAAAAATTATGTTTTAATCTCAAGGCCTATATGTATGCTATTAAAATCTTATTATATATATCACACATATAGATATATAAGTAGGTTATGTTCTGCCTTCAAAAACTAGTCTATAAATAAAGCAGCCAAAAATCCATATTTATACTACCTAGAACTGAAATTTTTAGTCTAGACTTCTTTCCTGAAAATTTACTACATGTTAATTTTAATTTTAAAAAAATGGCAATGTATTTTACATGGCATTCTCTCATTACCTGTTCTCTTTGACAGTATATTATGTACAGCTTTTCAGGTTAGGGACTATTTTCAGTAGTCCTTTTATTTTCACAATTTGTCATTAGTCCTAAAATTTAACATGTTATCTGTTTGTTGTATATGTGTATAAAATCGAATTTTGGAAGTGTCCATATACCTTTTAACTTACTTATCGATCTATCTATTTATTTATTTATAAGCCTGCAGTGGTTTCTGGTGTGCATAAGAAAATGAACATTAGCTTGTGGAAGGCGGAATCAATTAGTCTTGATTTTGGAGACCACCAAGCTGATCTCCTGAACTGCAAAGACAGCATTATTTCAAATGCCAATGTTAAGGAATTCTGGGATGGTTTTGAAGAAGTTTCAAGTATGTTGTTTTTTGTTTGTTTTACTGTTTTCTGAAACATATCCCCCCAAAATTATAAATTGCAAATATGACTTAACAGATTTTTAATCTTTGAAACTTCTAAATTATTTTGGCTAATAAAGAAGAGACAGATACTTGGAAACAAGAGACTGCGTCTTATTTCTTGATTCCACCCCTAATTTATTTATACCATGTTTCTTTATATAGGGAATATTTTTGGCAATCCCATAAACCTTTGAGAATTATAAAAGTTATGTAAAACACTTAGAAAATTAAAAGTAAAAATGTAAGACTAGTTTCAATAACAATTGTAAACAGATTTTTAAAGAATATTTTTGCAATATTACAAATACCTAAATACATAAGGAATAAAAGTCCTAATACTATATAAGTACATAAGAAATTAAACTCAATAAGCAAGCATTCATTAAATACCTACTGTACAACAATCGAGTCATTCATTTTACATCTCTTCCTTCCTCTTCAAACATTAATGAAAATTAAAAGGCAGAAATTACCTTTTAATAATAAACTGTGTTTTTTATAGAACGACAAAAAACGAAAAGTGGAGAAACAGTTGTTTTAAAATTGAAAGATTGCCCTTCAGGAGAAGACTTCAAGACTATGATGCCAACAAGGTGCATGTTTTTAAAACTTGTTATTTTAATCCTTGGGTTTTTTAAATTGAGCTGAGATTATCCCCAGAAGTAGGATAAGGAACTACATATTTGACCTTCAAGCATTTTCCTTGCCAATTAAAAATAAATTAAGAACAAAACCCAATCTCTGTATTCTCAGCAGGATGAAGTCTTTATGTTAGGGCAGTAAAGGAAAGAATGCTAATATCAAAGGATGCGCGGTCCTGTTTAGGACCTCCCTTCTCTTGATGTTTTTAATTTGCTATGATTAGAGAAACAGAATTGCAGTTTTAGTCAGTGTCACTTCTGTTGTGTGCTTGTCCTTGTGTTAGGCATTGATTTAAACTTGAATGAAATCAAGGAAAGTGTTATTTGTCAGAACCCTTAAGGAAAGGTTGTATTAGGTTTCAAACAGCCTGAAAATTTTGTATATGAAGGCACCTAAGAATGTTAATCTGTATTCAAAAGAAGTCAATGTTGTTATTCTTCAGATACGAAGATCTTTTAAAAAGCCTACCATTGCCAGAATATTGTAATCCAGAAGGAAAATTCAACTTGGCCTCTCATTTGCCAGGATTTTTTGTACGCCCTGATCTAGGACCCAGGTTGTGCAGTGCCTATGGTGGGTATATATTTGCGTTTCTGTGTACTTGGAATTACATGAAATTTTAACTTCTGTCCGATGATAAATTGTCTAGTGATTTTTTAGGCTCTACTAAATCCGTTTTTTAGTAATCCATTGAAATCTTTTTTTTCTGTCAAACATTATATTAGAAATTAATAGCCAATATAGTTAAGTACTTGCTAATTCCTTGCAAAATATTTACTTCTTCTAGTAATTTGATTTTTGTGGAAATTTCTTGGATTGTGGCTCTTGGGGAGCAGGCTTTGGAGCAAGGAAACTAAAGCTCAAATTACAATTAACGAATTTTCCTCATAGAGCTGATTTTAGGGAGAATATCTAGGATATGTATTCAGTCAAATAAAATTCTATTTTACACACAGGTGTAGCTGCTGCTAAAGATCATGACATAGGAACGACAAACCTTCACGTGGAAGTCTCTGACGTCGTAAATATTCTAGTCTATGTTGGCATAGCAAAAGGAAATGGCATTCTCTCAAAAGCAGGTAAAGAAACTTGAAGAATAGAGGTCTGGAATGAAATTGAATAACCACACACACTCGGATTTATTATCTAGAATATCAGCCTCTGAGTAAACAGCAAAGATTGCAAAAAGAATTGCAGTGGATATAGAGATATTCTAATCTTTATTACTTTAAGAATGCTTTATTTACCTGTCTTTTTTTCAATATAGTAGAACTTTTAATTTTAAAAATTAGTATTTTTATTTGCTCCTTTCCTATCTTTAAATGTTCTGTTTGTGAAAATAAACTGTTAGGCTTACTTATAAACACTTTATTGGAGAATAGAAACTGGGTCCTGGGGTTCTGAGGATGATTAAGATTTGGTTTGTGCCTCAAACATTCTTCATTTTTTCCCCTCTACTGTCAGAGACAGAAGGGATCTTTTCTCCTAAGTAGATGCAACCATTCTGTCCATTGTGTAGGTTTTAGATTCCATCCTCTGGATTTCTTTCTGAAACCTTGTTCCATCTGCTGTCGCCTTCTATGTAAATAGGTCTTTAAACTTTTCCTCTGCGCTAGTTATTTTCTTCAGAGTAGAAGTACACTCTAAACTATTCCTTCTTTCTCAGAAGAAAACCTTCAAATCTCGTCTCCTTGCCACCATCCTGTAGCTCCTGCCTTCATAACAAATTCTTTGCTGTCTTTGTCAGCTCTTACTCACATTTCAGTTCAATGCAAGTTGGCCTTATACCTGCTGCCTCACTGAAATTACTATTACTGCAGCCCTCACTAACATTCACAACTGGATAAGTGGTCTCGTGATTTCTTTCTGGTCTTCTTAATGCTTGCCCCTCTGAAGTAAATGGCACTGTTGTTGATCACTGCCTCTTCTTTACATATGGCCGTTAGCTTCTGTGATACTACTCCCCTAGTTCTTAACTAACCTTATAGAATCCCAGGCTTTCCTAGAGTCAGAGAATTTTTTTCTACCTTTTCTAGTTTACAGGTACTTTATATGAAATTCTGTGCATGACCCAGTCACCACGTACATCACCAGCTCTCTATCTGGAGCCAAGAATGTATGTAAAGCTTAATGACTAGGTGCTGAGGACATGGGGGTTCCTATAGTATTCACTCTACTTTTCTGTGTATTTGACAGCTTCCATAAAACACAACCTAAATTCCCCCAAAACTAAAAACTCATACTGTTTCTCAGCTTCCTAAATTGACACTTAATTATAATTGATAAACTCTTTGCCTCCCCGACTCCCAAGGATTTGAGAGTCAGGCACACTTGGATTGTAGTCCCAGCTCTGATACAGAAATGTGTGACGTGCGCTTCAGAATACTTATCTTTTCAAAGCCTGTGACGCCACAGAGTCAATGATCTCTTTTGTGCCTCATTGCACTTTGTTCCAATCAGCCCCTATAGCATTTGTTCTACAAACAGAAGTTATGCCTGCTTTTCTCCTCCACTAGTGTCTCATGTCCTTGAAGGCTGAGACTTCGTTATTCGTCTTTGTTACTGCTCACCTCCCATCCCACATTTATAGTATAGTATTTTGTGTTTTAAGAAAACATTCATCATTTTAATCCTGTGGCTGCCTTTATCTGAAGCTTTTGTCACTCTTTATAGATGATCACCAAAAAAAGTGATTAAAAAAAAAAAATGTTGGGGCGCCTGGGTGGCTCAGTCGTTAAGCGGCTGCCTTCAGCTTAGGTCATGATCCCAGTGTTCTGGGATCAAGCCCCGCATCGGGCTACCTGCTCAGCGGGAAGCCTGCTTCTCCCTCTCCTACTCCCCCTGCTTGTGTTCCCTCTCTCACTGCCTAATAAATAAAATCTAAAAAAATAAAATAAAAAATAGTGTTTTAGGGTAAATGCTTAAAACACCTCAAGAAATACTGACCTACTTAAAGCATAAGCTTTTTCCTCCACCTGGAATGGCTGTTCTACACACTTGTCTCCCTGGCAAATCCCTTCAAAGTGTAGCTCATGTTGTCATCTCCTCCTAGAGAGGCCTTCATTTAAAAAAAGCTTTCCCTACCGCAATAATCCCCCTCCTCCTTTTTTTTCCTTAAGATTTTATATATTTATTTTGAGAGCGAGAGCATGGGCAGGGGGAGGGGGCAGAGGGAGAGGAGGAAGCAGACTCCCTGATGAGCAAGGAGCATGATGCAGGGCTTGATCCCAGAACCCTGAGATCAGTACCTGAGCCTAAGGCAGACGCTTAACTGACTGTGCCACCCAGGTGCCCCACCCCTCCTCTTTTTTTTTAATTCAAAGAGCAGTAAAATTTATTTATTTGGGTTTTTTTTTAAGACTTTATTTATTTATTTGACAGAGAGAGAGCACAAGCAGGGGGAGCAGCAGGCAGAGGGAGAAGCAGGAAGCCCATTGCGGGACTTTGACCCAGGCACCTCAAAGAACAGTAAAATTTAAAGGAAAAAAAAATTGGGGAATCATTCTGAGGTCGCCAGTTTATAATTTTGTTAACACATAACATTTGAGAACTGAACCAGTCTTTGTATATCTTTTGTATTCCTATGATTGCATTTACCGCACTGTGTGGTATTTTTATTTCCTACATTTATTAATACTCTCTTTTACTCTGTGAGGTCTTGACTGGGTCTTGTTTAACTCTATTCCCCAACATTCTAGGACAGTGCCTTGTATACATTGTAAATACTTAATGTCTGAATAAAGAAATCCTTGCATCCAACTTTAAACATAAAAAAGAATTTACTGTTACAAATTAAGAAACACCTGATGTATTCTTTATAGCAAACAATAAATTTCTTTTACTCTCAAAAGAACATTTCTTTAAAATATTCACTGTAGTTGGGGCACCTGAGTGGCATTCAGTTAAGCATCCAACTCGGTTTCCACTCAGGTCATGATCTCAGGGTCGTGAGATTGAGCCCCTCATCGGGCTCCACGCTGAGCTGGTGCTTGCCTGCTTAGGATTCTCTCTCCCCTTCTCCCTCTGCCTGCCCCTCACCCCCCAAAAATAAAATAGAGGTTATGATCCTTGCCTAGCTTACTAGGTGGTTATTAGTGGTCATGAAAGTCTTTTGTAAGTTATGAAATGCTGTATGAGTACAAATCATTGTTATGACCACCCCCTTGGGACAGGAAGAAAGTTGGTGAAGTTTGATTTAGAAACCCTTGAGTTTTTAATCTCTCGTTCCTTGGTTTGCAGAAAACAAATGATCTGGGAAAGTTACTGTTACTCTGTCCCTTGTTACACATGGTCAGTGTTTTCTCTTATGTAACAGTTTACTGGGTTTACTTCCTCTTTAAGAGTCGTGATCTAGTCAGGCACTATATTGTTCTAGTAGATCAATTCTAGGATACTTGGCTTTCTGGTAGTTTTTACGGACCGATTTGAAAATATTCTCCTATGTTTCAGGAATACTCAAGAAATTTGAGGAAGAAGATTTGGATGACATTTTAAGAAAACGATTGAAGGACTCAAGTGAAATACCTGGTGCTCTGTGGCATATTTATGCAGGGAAAGACATTGACAAGATAAGGGAATTTCTTCAAAAGGTATAAATTTAGGTTGCAAATAGTTTATCTCTTTACCTTGAGCAAGGACTTAGTAATTTTTCAATGTAACCTCATTTAGCATTCAGGAATATAAGATCATTAAGTAATTTTTACTTCAAAAGAGAAGGGGACTTCTTACTGTTAAAAGTCAAAAGCTCCTTTCTCTTGCTCCTTTTGAAGCCTGTTTTGTGTTGAGGTATTTGAATGGCAACAACTTCTCAGTTGCTAGTGCTCTCCTGTCTCCTTAGAGCAACGAACTAATCTGTTGATGAGTCAGATGTTACCCTTGGTGAAAAGTGGTGAAAATTAATATTAATATGTCATAGAAACATCTAAAGAAGGTAGGATCTTTTTTTTTAATTCGATTAATAGTTTTGGCTGTTGACGTGGGCAGTAATTCTGCTCTTAACCACATCAATTGCTCTGTTATACTTAGTTGAATAGACTGAAATTTTGAGTAATCGTACCTTTAATTTAGTTGTTAGACACTGAATGAAACTGACATATTAATTTAGAATGGTTAGTTCAGTCCTTTGCTCAAATATTTGCTAAATCTGCAATTATAGTGATTAAAGGGACCATCATTGCTGCTTTTCTTATTATACTTCATTTTCTTTCAGAATGGACTTAAGGTTTGTCTCTGTGTTCAGTATGAAGTAAAAGAGCTGTAGCTCTGTACCTCTATCTTATCTCAGAATACCTACCAGTATTTTAACTTAAACTATTATAAATTATGCTTTTTAAAGCAGAATGATTATTTCACAGGTTAGTAAAAGGGTCCCTTGAAATTGATTTGTCAAAGATTAGAGGGTTAGCAACATAAAGGTATTTATCTTTGTACTTACATTTTTAAAAAAAGCAAGATCAGGAAATGTTTAAGTCTGTACATATGGATAGTTCCGCTTTTGACAAAAAAGCTACTAAACTAAGCTTTTCCTGATCTCTGTGGTATACTTTTGAAACAATTGTAAGGAAGAAACCAAAGGAACGGAAACTTCATGGTGGATGGAAGAGGTGAGAAGGTGCTAGTATGATTTATTTTATTAACAGCATCTCAGTGTGCAATATTGTTTTAATATCCTTTGGCTTTTCAAATTGTTATAGAACATTATTTTCTTTAACTTAAGCACATGCATTGTTCCATAAGATTCTAAAAACAAAAGATGGTTATTGTAAGGAAAATTGAAATTTAACTGAACAGAATTTACTATTTCCCTTACTTAAAATTGAAGCGTATATTTCAATTTTAATTCATATTGCAGATTTCAAAAGAACAAGGCCTTGAAGTTCTACCAGAACATGATCCGATACGTGACCAAAGTTGGTATGTGAACAAAAAGCTCCGCCAAAGACTATTTGAGGAATATGGAGTCAGAACCTGTACTCTCATTCAGTTCCTTGGTGATGCCATTGTGTTACCAGCAGGAGCACTTCATCAGGTACATAAAAACTTATTTCTCACACATCTATTACTGAAGGAACTGATTTTGAAAAAGAAATTGTTCTGACAAGTTAGAGAATGATCTGCACCCAGTTTGCTTTCATTAAGAAATCACTAAAATAGCTTTCCAGTGCTTGAAGAGATCTTACATAATTAAATGCTTTGAGAACTTAAATTGTTTCAGCGTGAGCCAGATTTCCATTTTTGTATTGTTTCCGGTTTAGTGGATCAAAATCTCATTTTTAAGACTTTTTATGGAGGAAAAAGAGATACTATATGTTCAGTTCTCAGTAGTGAGACTTAGCACTTAAGTATTAAGACTTAAGAGATCACATATTTTCTAAGGCACCAGATTGAGCAGAATGAAGTGTTGGCTAGACCATTCCATAATTCAGGCTTTTAGTGTAACTCCTGCCTTGTTGTTTGCTAACAGCAGTAGCATGTCCAAAGGAAGATACGTAATTTTTATAGCTATTAATCCATAAAATTTAAAAACTAAAATAAACACGTTACCTTTGTTTCTGTGGCTTGACTATGTGGCACCTGGAAAAAAGGCATAGAAAGATACTGGGCATGGAGGATTGGGTTAAAAGCATACGGTGGATTCCTATAAATAGACTGGAGCTACCACAGACCAGTTAGCCCTCATAGTAACAGAGTGTGCAGAGTAATCCCAAAAACCCCAAAACCTAGTTTGCCTCAGTTGGTTCTCCACATTTTCTACCACCTGGTAGTTGAGATGTATCTGATATGTGTACCTTTTTTTTTTTTTTTTACCAAGGAATGTTTTTCACATTTTATATAACTATGCAATTACTCCCTACACCATTATATAATAGCACAAATATTCCTTAAGTGATAATAGTTGCTTAGTTTTTAACATGTCAAGCTCAGGGTTAGATTTATCATTCTTAGATATCAGATAGCATTTATGACCGTAAAATACAAACATCATAATAATTATACCTGTTTCACTACCTTAACTTCTTGGAGAAAAAAATACATTAAATGTATTAAGTTTAATGCATTATTTATATTAAATTGTTTTATTTTCCCATGGTCTTACCTGATCATTTCGGGGATGTTGTATCATTTATGATTCAAGTTCCCACATACCATTTTTTTTGCCTTCTAGTGTCCTATCAGAAAAGAGCTGATCTGTATGAAAATGTAAAACACCCTCAATGGAGCAGCCTATTTAAGAGGATAGTACAGTCAATCTTTTGTAAATAGAATTCTTTGATAATACAAGACAGGTTCCCTTGAAAATCCTAATAAATTATTTGACTTATCCAGTATCTATTTTCCTAAAGTTAAACTGGACATTGCATTTTTTTAAATTGAGGTATAATTTTAGTGCATAGTTCTATAAGTTTTGACAAATACATAGTTAGGTAACAACACAACAAAATACCAAACACTTGCATCACTCCTAAAAATTCCCTCCTGCCACTTTTTAGTCAACTTCTCCCATCTGACGTTCCTACAACTACTTACGTTTTCCTCCTATAGTTCTGCCTTTACTAGAATGTCATATAATATGTAGCCTTTGAGTCTGACTTTTCTTTTAAAATATATAATAAATTCAACATTCTTCTATGTTGTTGTGTATACCAGTAGTTGGATTCTTTTTATTGCTGGGTAGTTGTTCATTATATAAATGTAACAGTTTTTTAAATCCATTCACTAATCGAAGAATATTTGGGTGTTTTCCAGCTTGGGACAATATTAAGTAAAGCCACCAAAAATTTTGCATACAGGTTTTTCTGTGAACATTGATTTGCATTTCAGTTTGATAAATACCAAGTGATGGGATTTCCTGGTCATATAATAAATGTATGATTAACTTCACAAGAAACTGTCAGGTGGTTTTCCAAAGTGATTGTGCCATTTTCTATTCCCCAAAGTAGTGTATGTGATTTCTGTTTCCTCTGCTTATTGTCAGTTTGGTTTTTAAACATTTGAATAAGTGTGCACTGGTATCACATTGTAGATTTAATTTACTTTTTCCTAATAACTAAGTATGTCTAGCATCTTTTCATGTGCTTATTTGCCATCATCTATATATCTCTTTTGGTAAATCTGTGTGTTCAAATATTTTATACATTTTGAAGTTGGATTTTTCTTTCTTCTTAGTAAGTTTTTGAGTGTTCTTAACTACTCTACTTTATAAGCCCTACATCTGATATATGCTTTGCAAATATATTGTCCTGATCTGTGACTTGTCCTTACATTTTCTTAATGGTGTCTTCCTAAGAGAAGTGTTTTATTTTTTTAATTTATTTTTTATTTTTTTTATTATGATATGTTATTCACCGTACAGTACATCATTAGTTTTTGATGTAGTGAAGTGTTTTAATTCTGATGAAATTCAGGTGATCGGTTTTTTCTTTTATGTATCATACTTTTATTGTTGTATATCCAGAATTGCTGCCTAGCCCCAGATAGCAAACATTTTCTCTTACATTTTCTTCTAGAAGCTTTCTTGTGGTTAGTTTTAAATTTAGATCTGTAATCTGGTTTTAGTTAATTTTTGTACATTGTGCAAAGTATGGACCAAGGTCCGATGTATATATATGTATTTTTTGGTATGGATAGTTTAGTTGTTTTAGGCTATTTTCAAATAATTTTTTATTTTGAAATGTAATGTAGTGATACGATTTTTAAGAATCTAAGTAGTACAAAAGGGTACTTTTGTACTACTTCAAAAACCATTGCAAATACAAATTCAGTCTTTTTCTCACCTTTGCCCCCAGTTGCCCTCCTTCAGAAGCAATCCCTGTTTACCACAGAGATTCCATGCCATGTACGTGTCTCTCTCTGTTGCTTTTTTGTGGGTAGAGAGCCATGTTTTCTCAAAATAGTAGGCACAGTGATCCTTTTAAAAAGTTTAGCTCACATAACATTGCTCAAAGCTTCACAAGGCCCTAAATGATCCGTATTTGTATCCTGTCCATGCCCTCATGTGTACACACACATAACCCCCTTCACTGTCTTTCTTCCCTCCTTCCCTCCTCCTTACTTCTCTCTGGCTCCCCAGCTCTCTCTGTAGTTTTCACATACACCGTGCAAGTGTCCATCGCAGGGCCGTGGTGCTTGCTAATTCTCTGGCCCAGAATTCTTCTTTCAGGTATCTCTAAGACTTGCTTCTTCACATCCTTTAAAAGTTTGTTTGCTCAGATGTCACCTTTCTTAGTGGGGTCTTCTTAACCACCCTAGTTTTAAAGTGCAAATTGTGTCCCCAAATTCCCTGTCATCTTCTCTGCTTTATTTTCCATTTCAATCATCACCTTCTAACATTATTCATAATTTATTTACTTAGTTTATTGTCCTCTAATCCACACTGGAATGTAAGGTTCACAGGGACAGTTTTCTGTGTTTTTCATTGCTCTCTCCCATGTTTAGAATAATGCACTTAAATATTTGTAAGTCCTGACAGCCTGAAAATATGTTCTCATACACAACATATTTTTGCACAAGTACAGATGAAAACAAAGTTATGACTTTACATAATTTATATATATTGTGTTCTTTGTACAAACATGTAAACTTCGGCCTCTTCTTAAATGTGTCTTCTGGCTACTTCAGAAAGTTTACTTAGGTTGGAATCTAACTTCCAATTATGACTATATACGTAAGTACATAGGAAAACATGCTTTCTTTTGAGATATATAGAAATATCACTTAGATTCTAGAGAGCAAATTTCATCATAGATTTCTAGAGTATAAAAGATGTTATACTTAAATACAGCATGTATAACCTAGATTGGCAAATTCTATTCTGAGCTCTGCTACTAACTTGCTGAGTGTTCCAAGACCACTCTGCTGCATATCTTGGCATAGAATTGCCAGCTATAAGCACAAAAATTTCTGTCTTCTTTTCCTTATGTGGTGTGATAATGACAGCATGGTTATGTGTACTCTGTTGAAAGGGTGTTGTCCATGACTCAGAAGTGATGATAATGTGGTTTTGAGAGAGAATTAGAAGGAAGTAAGAACTCTCTGTTCACAATATTAATTTGGATTTGAGATGTATTATTATTTCCAACTTAGTCCTTAGAGGTCCTGAAAACTTTTCATTGATGACTTCACTTCCAATAGACTACAGGTAGCCCTTAACATAAACCCAGACTCTAAGTTAGTGCTTCTCATGTGTTCGCATACATCAGGATTTCCTAGATTTGATAAAACACAGATTGCAGGACCCTACCCCCAGAATTTCTGATTCAATGGATTTGAGGAGGGACCTGAAATTTTACATTTCTAACAAGTCCCCAGGTGATGCTTATGTTACTCTTTGAGGAACACACTTCAAAAACCATTGCAAATACAAAGGCCTTGCAAACCCAAGGCACCTAATCAAAAAATGGTTTTGACCAGATATGATACATTTTATTCTGGTTTGTCAGCAGGGAGCACTTTGAGAAGCCACACTGAGGGAAAGTATCATAGCCACAATCCTCCATATATTAAGAACAATTGCAGGCTTAATCTTCTGTTGGCAAACATGAGTGAATCTGTGAAACCCCAGTATATCACTAGGTGGAGCAGGTGGACCCTGCCCTCCAGGATTTGCTTTGCTTAGCTCTAGTACCCTGATGTCCTCAGTGGCCTTCATTTCATTCATGCATTCATTCATTCATTTTATTTTAAAGATTTTATTTATTTGAGAGAGAGCAGGGAGAGGGGTAGATGGAGAAGCAGACTCTCCACTGAGCAGGGAGCCTGACACAGGGCTAGATTTCAGGACCTGAGATCATGACCCTAGCTGAAGGCAGATGTTTAACTTACTGAGCCACCCAGGCGCCCCAGTGGCCTTCGTTTTAAACAACAACAGTTTTTTTTTTTTTTTAAGCCACAAAATCTTTAGGATAAATTTGTGCTTAACTACTTATCTTAATTGATCATGTTTTCTCACTCATAGTTTATAATATTGCTAAGTTGTGAATTTTCTGCATTCATAATGCTAAAAGGACTTTGGCAAAATCTTTCACTCTTAAGTTCTCATAAGTCAGTATGTATATGACATTCACAGTGTCAAGATGATAACCTTCCTACTGTCAACACAAAGAGTTACATTTTCTTAACATTACCTATTTATGATTACAATTGATCTGTGGACAAGTATGAATAAGAGAGTCTGTCAAGGAAGTGAAATGTAAATAAATCAAGGATAGTTGAAAAAAGGGATTGGTGGAATGGGAAGTTCAAATGGGTTCTACTTTTAAGACTAAACTTTGTCTCTTCAAACTCTAACCTGTAAGCCTTTAAGCAAAATATTATCAGGTTGAGGTCATCAGAAAGCATAATAGCATTTTTAAGCACTAATAAAAGTCACCGTCCTAAAAGTGATTTTAAAACAACCATGAACTGGCAAAAACTGACAGAATCAACTTTTTTTAGAACTCTAGAATCTAATCCAAATATACATAAATTGGGGGACTGTTCAGTGAAGAAAAGGGCAGCTGACTTGGGGCATTTAAGTAAATCTCTGACAGGTCACTGGCTGACCACTGAGATAACAGAACAGAGACTTCAGTGATCATACCCAACAAGGAACACAGCCTTTGCAAGAATAGTGTGGAAAAGTCACAAAAGAAATGGATGACTGCAGCCTTGTCTGACAGAAGCAAACCCTGAGGCAGAGAGAGAATCTGATTTTCAGTAACCACATTATAATGTTCAGGTGTCCAGTTTTCAGCAAAAAGTTTTAAGACATACATAGACACTATAAAGTATGTCTATTCATAGGGGAAAACAGTCAGAAGAAACTGTCCCTGAGGAAGCCCAGACATTGGACTTACTAGACATAGACTTTATGTCAGCTGTCTGAAATGTACTCAGAGAGCTAAAGGAAACTGGTAAAAAGGATCAGGAAGATGACATATGAACAAAATTAGAATATTGATGAAGAGACAAATTATAAAACAGTAGAACTAGACATGCTGAAAGAAAGGTACATGCCAAAACTTTTGAAGGACTTAATCCCCATGGCATGTTCACATAAGTGGAAGACATAACAAGATAGGACATTTGGAAACTATGCTGGTGTGACTGAGTTAATATAGGACCATAAAGCATCTGTTAGACAAGATGTTACAGGAGCTGGGCTCCTGTTAGCTTGCCATTTGTTGGCTGGTTTATCTTGGAACAGGCACTGAACTTCTTATCCATAGTTTCCTGCTCCGTGAAATAGAGCATCTGTTCTAGAGACACAGTGAAGATCCAGTGAGCCTGTATAGCAGTGCTGAAAATGTGAGGCATCATTGTGTTCATCTTGCAGAGGAACCGACAGCCTAATGATTAAAGGAAGAGAATGTTTATATATGCTACCAGGTTATCAGTTGAGGGACAGTGCTTGACCTAAAGAACTCTGCAGACTTGAGCAGCTGTTCAGACATTGCCCAGAGGAGGAATTTCAGGGCCTTTGGAATCCATCACTCTATTGTTAGATTTTCCTCTATTCCCCACTTATTATCTTCTTCTCATGCCTCCCAGTTAAACTTAATTTCATCATTTTAAAATTAGAAATAGTGTAGTGGTGCCTGGGTGGCTCAGTTGGTTGAGTGTCCAGCTCTTGATTTCAGCTCAGGTCCTGATCTCAGAGTCGTGTGTTGAGCTCTGCGCTCAACGTGGGGTCTGCTTGTCCCTCTCTGTCTGTTTCTCTCTCTTTCTCCCAAGTAAATAAAATCTTTTAAAAAAAATTAGAATTAGTATAAATGCTTAGTTTTCAGTTATTTATCCTTTCCCAGGAATATTATGATATCCTTTCACTTATCACTAGAAGACAACCTAGAATGTCATAAAATCCAGATTGGATCAGCTTGGTCCTTTCTATGTCATTATACTAAGCGTTAAGAGAAGAAAACAGTTCCAAGAAATAGGGAAGTACTAAGTCAGTTTGTACATGGTGTACAAAGAACAGACAAGACTGTTGACTGGCTTCTTGTGAAAACCATTTATTTAGTCAGGGGAGGAACAACTATTGAGAACAGTGGTACTGATGCCACTGGAGCCTGAAGGTTTACTTTAGTTGGTTAATTTGAGAAAAGTACACATAAAATCCTCGGGTAATTCTAAAACTATTGTGAGTGATAGATCTATTTGGAACTACAGTTTTCATCCCCGTTCTTCACAAACTAAATTTCATTTCTTTTGCTTTCATTTACTTTCTGTTGTAAAATTTAATGGTGAGGGGCATCGGTTAAACATCCAGCTCTTGATTTCAGCTCAAGTCACGATCTCAGGCCCCGACCAAGTTGAGCTCCACGCTCAGCGGGGAGTCTCCTTGAGATTCTCTTCCTCGGTCTCTCCCTCTGCTCCTCCCCTCCTCTCTCTCTCTCAAATAAATAATCTTTAAAAAAAAAAAAAAGGTAACAGTGAAATGACCCAAATACTCAAAGCCAAAGGAGCAGCAACAAACATCAGATTCTTTGCACTGAATGGTAAAGCAGACACTTTCCAGTTAGCTTTTTTTTTTTTTTTTTAAGTAACACCAAAAAATCACCTTGACTAAATTGATAATTTTGGATCTGATTATCAGCCTCTCTGAAGGATTCCTGGAAAAGTTCTGTTCTTTCCATCATTTAAAAATATTCCATGTCGGTGTGCCTGGGTGGCTCAGTCACTAAGCATCTGCCTTCGGCTCAGGTCATGATCCCAGGGGCCTGCTTCTCCCTCTCTCACTCCCCCTGCTTGCGTTCCCTCTCTCGCTGCCTCTGTCTCTGTCAAATAAATAAATAAAATCTTAAAAAAATTCCATATACAAAGTCCCTCGGAGGCATGAAAACTTTTCAGTGATGTAACTCTCATATAAGTATAGTGTTCTGCTTTGAAATGCATTTGATATTTTGGAGAAAATAAGTTCTCTGGTATTCCTGCCTCCTAAAATTGATCTTTTACTGTACTGTTTTTGTTTTGGGAATAGGTACAGAATTTTCACAGCTGTATTCAGGTAACTGAAGACTTTGTGTCCCCAGAACATCTTGTACAGTCATTTCATTTAACACAGGAACTGAGACTTTTGAAGGAGGAAATCAATTATGATGATAAACTACAGGTAAGAGACAAGCTTTCTAACAAGCTCCTGCTCTACATGCCTTTTATATTCAGAGATAGGGTGCCTGCAGAACAGCTTAGGTCCTCACTGCCTAGTCTGTCACATTTGGATAACAACCACAGGCTAACAATATGCGTTTAATTGTTTGAATTTTAGTGGCCCTTATCCTAACTTTCAACCATGACATTTGTTTTTCTTGAATTTGGCTTTCTTTCATTAAGAAAAAAAATTGTTTTAATAGCAATTTTCATTTGTTACTTTATCTCCAGCTGAAGTGATTAGAAATACCAACATCTCTTTCAGGTTAAAAATATATTGTATCATGCAGTCAAGGAAATGGTGAGAGCTTTGAAGATACATGAAGATGAAGTAGAGGATATGGAAGAAAATTAGGTGTGGTCCAGTTTAATGTTTTTAGGCCATTGAACTGGAATTTCTCTCGAACGATGACATGTATGCACATTGACTTAAGCTTCATAAAACCATCAGTGCCAAGAAATTCTCTTTTGTAGTAATTACTTGTTACTGATACCGCAGCAGTATGGCATACGTCACAGCTCCTGTGATTCAATGTTAGTTATGAAAACAAGCTAAATTTAAAAAGCAGCGCTTCATAGCTGTTTTTGTATTATAGTGTATATGAAGTTTGTGAAAATGCCAGATTTAAAATGATGTATTTATTTTTGAAAAAAAAAAACCCACAAAATTCTATGCTATATTGTTGATCAAGTGTAAATGTGACCTTGTACAGTTTACTAAAATAACTGATATTTTTCACTACATTGAGACAGTTACTGTGAGAATAGGACACAAACACCAGCTATTGCCTGCATTTGGGAAATTGCTGAATCGCACAGCATTCATGTCATAATCAGAAAATTACTGCCAAATAATTGTAAAATTTGTAAAATATGAAGTATATAAAGTAGATACTAAATACGGACACTTCAATATTTTGTTGAAGCTATTGACTGTACAATTAAACATTTTCAAAAGGTGTAATTTATTTAAAATTGTCTCATTTTGGTAAAATTTATGTGAACTTTTAAAGCTAAATATTAAACTTAATATGCTATGTAAATATATACATATATACATTTAATGATGTATTTTTTTAAAACATTGGCTTGCTTTTATTTGTTAAAAGTGCAAGTGTTACATATGGCTTTGTACATTAAAGTTGAAAGGGGTTTTACATTTTCCATTAAAAGGACTTTATCAGAAAATGGCTTGTTCCAGAGTTCTTCCTCTTATGACATACATACTACTGGGGATTCATCATCATGACAACTACTAGCATTTTCTTATGATACAGCATTCTTTTCTGGAACAATTTTCCTTTGTTTTACTCTTATAAGTTTCCAGCTTTTCTGCAGATTTTATGAGCCATCATCGCTTCTCACCCTTTTGGCTAAAATCAGGTGTAGGTTTTATGAGCCATCGTAAGTGTCTCAATAATACTTGTCCTGTGGCCCAACTAAAGAAAGGAATACAGGTAACTCCCATTTGTTATTTATGAACACATTTTCATTGAAAGAAGAACCCATACATGAATTTAAAAAGCCATGATTATGAGTGTATGTGATTAATTTCAAGTAAGTGTTTTTCATAGCAGAGATAGCTGATAATACAGTTTTGTGGGTGGGAGGAAGGCAGGCGAAATAGCGGCAGGGAAGAGACTAAAGTCAGCCAGCCTCGGCTGAATATGAGTTCTGTTTGGAAATTTGCTTTAATTTGAAGTCTTGGCTTTAATAGCTGACTGTTACCAGTTGGTTGCTTTGAGGTTCACATAGCCTTAACGATTTGAATGCTCCCGGAAATACATAGTCCTCCACTGACACCTGCAGGATATGGAGGGGACAGCCTTTTATTTTCATCTGAAAGCACATAGTTTAAAAGAAAAAAGTAAGCAGCCCAAGTTGTGACCTTGTAAGTTGCTTAGTTTTCCTCCTGTTGTTTCTGTCTACCATTTTTAGCTCCGTGTGAGCTATTTATTATATCCCCTTCTACTCCAGACAGGATGCAGCCAGGAATGTGAGCAGTTACATTTCACATTAATGCCCCACGTGACACAAAAGTTAATGGGATGGATGATGACTACTGGGCTAGAAAAGTTGGGCTGAGGAATAGTTCAAATGATTATGTGAATCTTCTTTTGTAAGTTTTTGACTTTTTAATACTGTTCTTCAAAACATGTTTCATTGCATTTAAAATGGTACTTTTTGCTTAACACTTTCGAAAGTCCTATCTGATTTAATTTTGTTGTGAAATTAATTTCAAGCCCAAGATATTAATTCTGGAGTAGACTGCCTGCTTGTCCCCTAAAGTCTGCCAAGAACCCAAAGTTTTATGCTGATTTTCTTCCAGAAGGTTTTGCTGCTTTGGCTGTTTGAGCTACCTCGTTAACCATACTACAACCCCTACAGAACGGTGGGAACTAAGGCAGTGTGGCTTCTCTCAGAGCAAACTCCTCTGATAAGAGTGTTCTTTCTTTCCATGGTCAGAATTCCATGCTAGGGACTTAATTCTTGGTAAGGCAGGGTGGAGAGAATGGACTACAATGCTTACCTCATTAAAGACATTTGACTTTTTGGAAGGCTGGGAGTTGTGTTACTGATTGTATTGCTGATCAGTTGCTCCCTGATGGAGCAGGTCCTCTGACCATTTACTCTGTTCCCTCCGTCCTTTCGGTTGCCTCGGATGCTTCTCACACATGAAACCACCTGAGCGTGTCTGTTTACTCCTGATAGTGATAGAGTAAGTGATAAATGTGTAGAATAATCCGAAAAGCTTCGAGGAGACTTTATATAGGGAAACTAGTGCTGAATATTTAGGTCCCTCCCATTTTACTGTTATTTGGACCTGAATACGAATACCTTTTCCTGACCAGTAAATTACATGAGTCCAAATCCATTTCTCTTCTGCCAACACGTTCTGGGATTGCAACACCCATAAAATGTCTAGTTTCTTATTACTTCCCTTTGGTAGATGGAATATTAATGCTATCTGTGTAAGATTAATGAGCTTCAGAAGAAAAATGTGCTCTCTCATACCTTTACTTTGCTTATTCTGTGTGTGCACACATGCTGTAGATACACAGGTGTAAACTTGGCATGTTCTGTCTCTAGATGCCAACCTATCGAAGATACTCTGTCAGACCAGGTCAGGAATGTTGGCCACGGAAGAGGAAAGAAAAAGAAAATGCTTCAGTTACCATTCTACAACTATACTGAGCACTATGAATTGGGGTAGAGCAAGTGGCCAAGATTCAGACTCAACAGTAATCTCAATAGTGACACCTTGAAACTATATGGACGGTATAGGAACTGAGGAGTACATAAAGTACTTGGGCTCTCATAGTAATCAACCTGGTTCTTTTAATGAAAGCAAAGTGACTTTCAAACAAAAATGAAATGTAGGTGAGCTCCAGGTCACTGGCTGCATACGAAGTGGGTTCCCTTCCTGACAGGGAAGATTTTCACAGCTGACTTAAGCTGTTCACTCAGTTCTCTGTAAATAAGCCAACCAGCTGCAATTAAGACTGGAGGATTGCTTGTCTCTTCTGTGTCTTGTCTTTGAAAAAGACCTCAGCCCTGGGGTCAGTGGAGGGGCAAATCAAGAATGGTGTGTTGTGTGTGTGGGCCACAGCTGGACTCCATTTTGAGAGGAGGTACATTCTGAGGACAAATGAGTCCCAACAATGCTCTCCTTGCCCCTAATCTTTGACCCCAGATTTGACAGACGCTGAAAGATTTGGATAGCTGGGTCAGTGAACAAATCAAAATGGAGAAGCACAAAACAAGATGGGGACTGACTCCCAAGGGGAGCCAGTATAGTCCTCCGCTAATAGAGTCTGATAACGGATTCACGGGTCCTGTCAAGCTATTAATACAGGCATGGGGAAAAAGCACAAGATCAATGTGAATTTTCTGTTAGCAAACTTTTTTCCAGGTGTAAGTTTTAAAGATCAGCCTATAACTAATGTTTTGGGAAAGGAGATTGAATCGCTTGAATCCCATTATAGTCAGTCCCTAAAAATCACTGGATTATGCCGAGTCCAGTAAATAAACCACAGGACTTAAAAGGGGAGAAAAGGGGGATTTGGGCATAACATTGAAAAACTTCATCAGTGACCCATTTAAAAAAATGAGACAATAGTGTCTTACATATGTTAAATGTTTAAGAAATAGATTAACACTATAAAATAAATATGGCACTTTACCTTAAAGAAAACAGACCAGAAATTTGCTGTAGAAATGGGCATCAGAAAGCTTGCTGCTTGTGACAAACACTGTGAAGTGGTTGAAATACAGGGTTCTGTGAAATCGGGGAAAGTGGTAACACCAGATGTGGATGGATGGCTGGGGCTCAATACCATCATGAAGCTTCAGGGGGTGGGTTTTCTGCATTCGCTTAAGTTTTTCTTGTAGACAAAATTGCCCCTTAAGTAGACACAAAATGCACATCATGCTCAGATTGTTCCCTCTGAATTTATTTTGGGACAAATTTGCATTTTCAAAACAATACTTACCGCTGAACTGACTGTACAACAAAAGATTCTTCAAACCAAAGCTTTGAGCCAATGAAGCCGTAGCATTTCAGAAACAAATTCTAGTAAATTAAAAATTTGGTACATCTGTTGAATTGTTTATCCTGTGACTTGATGCATCATCTCACATTCCCTCCCAGGGGAGAAATGAAAGTAGCTAGTGAGCCCAGTGACTAATGGTTATGTGTTCTAAGAGAAATATACAAGCTCTAGAAATTGTAGTCATGGGAAATTGCAGTTCATCCCTTGTTAATGGAACTTTTGAGGAAATACATAGGACATACTGATCTACCATAGTCGGCTTTCAAGTATGCTGAGTTAGGAGTCCATGTTTGGTTCTAAATATTCCATTCACGTCTTTCCAACCATTAGCAGTTTCTTGAATTTTTCAAGTCCAGTGTTGACTCCTCATCTTCCTGGTGTTCAGCACATTTTCTGTGGTGTTCAGTGAGCTCGGTGTCAAGTGAACAGGGAGAAGGGTTTATTTAAAAGGTAGATAGAGGGGCACTTGGGTGGTTCGGTCGTTTGAGTCTGCCTTCGGCTCAGGTCATGATCCCAAGGTGCTGGGATCCAGCCCCGAGTAGGGCTCCCTGCTTCTCCCTTCCCCTCTGCCACTCCTCCCTGCTTGTGCTCTCTGTCAAATATATAAATAAAATCTTTTAAAAAAATACACCTTAAAAGTAGATAGGGATGACCACTAATTGAATGAAGCTCAAACCATTTTTGATTGTTAAAAACCTCAGGAGTCAAAAATTCCTTTTTTTCTGGATTTATCAAGATATGTACCACCAAGTATGAAGAATTGGGGGTAAATGGGGGTGCTTGTAGTTTCCCCACCTAGAAAGACCACTGTTACTGGTTTACTTGCCACAAATCTTTTCTATGTGTTTTTTCCACTTCATGTATTATATAAAAATTGGTATGCCGTTTGGGATTTTTTTTTTTTCCAACTACTACTGTGCCATCCTAACTTTTTTTTTTTAAGACTTTATTTTTGTTAGAGACAGCGAGCACAAGCAGAGAGAGCGGCAGACAGAGGGAGAAGCAGGCTCCCAGCTGGGCAAGGAGCCTGCCGTGGGACTCGATCCCAGGACCCTGGGATCATGACCTGAGCCAAAGGCAGATGCTTCACCGACTGAGCCACCCAGGCGCCCCATCCTAACTTTTAAATTAAATATTTCTAATAGCTTTACAAACCCGCAAACAGATTTGTCACCATGGAACGATAATGAAAAATAACATTTAAAAATAGCCAAAGATAGGGGTGCCTGACTGGCTCAGTCATTAGAGCATGCCACTCTTGATCCTGGGGTCATGAGTTTGAGCCCCACACTGGGTGTAGAGATTACTTTTAAGAAAGGTTTTAAAATAATTTTTTAAAAATTAAAATAACCTAAGATAAGTCCAAATCTCTATCTTGAATTGTGAGCCTATTCGTTCTGTTGGCAGTCTTCCAATAAATGAGCCTACATTTAAAAAATTCAACAAATACCTCAAGTATTATATTCAGTCATCATTTTTAAAAATTTCATAAAATTTTAATTCCACTGTAGTAAATGAAGTATTCTATTAGTTCCAGGTGTACACTACAGTGATTCAACAATTCTATACTCAGTGCTTATCATGAGGAGGGAGGGTACTCTCAATTCCCATCACCTACTGCATTCATCCTCCCACCCGCCTCCTCTCCTCCCCTCTGGTTACCATCAGTTTATTCTCTACAGTTAAGAGTCTGTGTTTTGGTTTGTCTCTTTTTTTCCTTTGTTCATTTGTTTTCTTAAATTCCACATGACTGAAATCATATGGTATTTGTCTTTTTTTTTTTTTTTTAAGATTTTGTTTATTTGACAGAAACAGCGAGAGAGGGAACACAAGCAAGTGGAGTGTGAGAGGGAGAAACAGAGGCTTCCCACCGAGCAGGGAGCCTGATGCGGGGCTCCATCCCAGGACCCCAGGATCATGACCTGAGCCGAAGGCAGATACTTAACGGCTGAGCCACCGAGGCACCCCAGTATTTGTCTTTCTCCGACTGACTTATTTTACTTAGCATTATACTTTATAGATCTATCCATGTTGTTGCAAATGGCAAGATTTAATTCCTTTTTATGGCTGAATAATAGTCCATTCTATATCTATACCACATCTTTATCCATTCATCTATCAATGCAACTTGGGCTGCTTCCATAATTTGGCTATTATAAGTAATGCTGCAATAAACATACCCAGTGCTTATATCTTCTCAAAGTAGTGTCTTTGTACTTTGGGGGTAAATACCTAGTAGTGGAATTACTGGATCATAGGGTAGTCCTATTTATAATTTTTTGAGGAACATCCATACTGTTTTCCACAGTGGCTGCACCAGTTTGCATTCCCACCAACAGTACAAGATTCCTTTTTCTCCACATCTTCACCAACACTTGTTTCTTGTGTTTTTTTATTTTAGCAGTTCTTTGTGGTATGATGTGAAGTGATACCTGACTGGTTTTGATTTGCATTCTTCTGATGATAAGTGATGTTGAGCATCTTTTCCTGTGTCTGTTGGCCACCTTATGTCTTCTTTGGAGACACGTCTGTTCATGTCTTTTGCCCATTTTTTAATTGGATTATTTGTTTTTCTGGTGTTTATTGTAGAAGTTCTTTATAGATTTTGGATACTAACCCTTTATCAAATGTGTCATTTGCAAATATCTTGGTTTTTCCTTTGCTATGCGGCAGCTTTTTATTTTGTTGTAGTCACAATCGTTTTTGCTTTTGTTTCCCTTGCCTCAGGAGACATACCTACAAAAATGTTATTATGGCAGTGTCAGAGAAATTACTGCCTGTGCTCTCTTCTAAGATTTTTATGGTTTCAGGTCTCACATTTAGGTCCTAAATCCATTTTGAGTTTATTTTTGTGTATGGTGTAAGAAAGTCAGGTCCAGTTTCATTCTTTTGCATGTAGCTGTCCTGTTTTTCCAACACCATTTGTTGAAGATTATCTTTTTCCCATTGCATATTCTTGCCTTCTTTGTCAAAGATTAATTGCCTATATAATCCAGGGTTTATTTCTGGGCTCTGTATTCTGTTACAATAATCTGTGTGTCTGTTTTTGTGCCAGTACCACATTGATTACTACAGCTTTGTAGTATTTCTTGAAATCTGGATTGTAATAACTCCAACTTTGTTCCTCTTTGTCAAGATTGCTTTGGCTATTCAGGGTCTTTTGTGGTTCCCTGCATTTTTTAGGATTAATTGTTCTAGTTCTGTGGAAAATGCTGTTAGTACTTTAATAGGGATTGCGTTAAATCTGTAGATTGCTTTGGGTAATATGGACATTTTAACAATATTTGTTCTTCCAGTCCATAAGCATGGAATATTTTTCCATTTGTTTGAGTCATCTTCAGTTTCTTTCATCAGTGTTTTATAGTGTTCGAGTAGAAGTCTTTCACCTTCTTGGTTAAGCATGTCCCTAGGTATTTTATTACTTTTGGTAATATTGTAAATGGGACTATTTTCTTAACTTCTTTTTCTGCTACTTCATAATGAGCGTATAGAAATTTCTGTATATCAGTTTTGTATCTTGTGACCTTATGAATTCATTTATTACTTCTAGTAGCTTTTTGGAGGAGTCTCTAGGATTTTCTGTATATAATATCATGTCATCTGTAAATAGTGAAAGTGTAACTTCTTCCTTACCAATTTAGATGCCTTTTATTCCTTTTTCTTGTCTGATTGGTGTGGCTAGGACTTCCAGTACTAGGTTGAATAAAAGTGGTGAGAGGGAACAGGCTTGTCTTGTTCCTGACCTTAGGGGAAAAGCTCTCCATTTTTCACCATTGAGTATGATGTTAGCTTTGGGTTTTTCATAAATTGCCTTTATTATGTTGAGGAACGTTCCCTCTAAACCTACTTTGTTGAGGGTTTTTTTTATCATGAATGGAGTTGTACTTTGTCAAATGCTTTTTCTGCATCTATAGAAATCTTCTCTCTTGTTGATGTGCTGTGTCACGTTGATTTGTCAAAGTTGAACCCACCTGCATCCCAGGAATAAATGCCACTTGATCATGGTGAATGACTTCTTTTTTTAATGTTTATTTATTTGAGAGAGAAAGAGTGTGTGTGTGTGTGTGTGCGCGCGCGCGCGGGGGGCGGGGGAGGGGCAGAGGGAGAAAATCTTCAGACTTCCTGCTGAGCAAGAACCCGATACAGGGATGGATTTTATGACCCATGAGATCATGACCTGAACCGAAACCAAGAGGCCAACGCTCAACTGACAGCCATCCAGGCGCCCTGGTGAATGACTTTTTTAAAATGCATGGTTGGATTTGGTTTGCTAATATTTTGCTGAGGAATTCTTCATTTGTGTTCATGAAATATATTGGCCTGTAGTTCTTTTTTGTAGTGTCTTTATCTGTTTTTGGTTTCAGAGTAATGCCAGCCTCATAGGATAAATTTGGAAGCTTCCTTTACTCTTCTATTTTTTGGAACAGTTTGAGAAGAATAGGTATTCACTTTTCATTAAACGTTTGGTAGAATTCACCTGTAAAGTCATCTGATTCCATGTCATTGCTGGTAATCGGTCTGTTCAAATGTTCAATTTCTTCCTGATTCAGTTTTGGGGGGTTATATATTTCTAGGAATTTATCCATTTCTTCTAGGTTGTCCAATTTGTTGGCATATAATTTTTTTTTGGAGTCCTTTATAATCCTTTGTATTTCTGTGGTGGTGGTTACTTCTTTCATTTCTGAATTTGAGTCTTTTTTTTTTTTTTTTAATGAGTCTGGCTAAAGGTTTATCAATTTTGTTGATCTTTTGAAAAACCAGTTCCTGATTTTATTATCTGTACTATTGGGTTTTTTTAGTTTGAATTTCCTTTATTTCTCCCCTTATCTCATTTCCTTCCTTCTTCTGGTTTTGGGTTTTGTTTGTTGTTCATTTTCTAGCTCCTTGAGATGTAAAGTTAGGTTGTTTTGAGATTTTTCTTGATTCTTGAGGTGGGCCTGTATTGCTAATATACTTCCCTCTTAGAACTACTTTTGCTGCATCCCAAAGATTTTGAACCATTGTGTTTTCATTTTCATTTGTCTCCATGTATTTTTTAATTTCCTCTTTGATTTCTTGGTTGACCCATTCATTTCTTAGTAGCATGTTATTTAACCTTCATGTATTTGTGTTCTTTCCCGATTTTTTCTTCTGGTTGATTTCTGGTTTCATAGTGTTGTGGTTGGAAAAGATGCACGGTATGACTTCAGTCTTTTCGAATTTGCTTCTTCTGTGGTCTAATATGTGATTGATTCTGGAGAATGTTCCATGTGCACTTGACAAGAATGTATATTCTGCTGTTCTAGGATAGAATGTTCTGAATATATCTGTTGGATCCATCTGGTCCAATGTGTCATTCAAAGCCACTCTTGATTTTCTGTTTGGATCTGTTCATTGATGTAAGTGGGGTGTTAAAACTCCTCTACTATTGTATTACTATCAGTTACTTCCTTTATGTTTACTACTAGCTGCTTGTGTATTTGGCTGCCCCCCATGTTGGGTGCATAAATATTTACAAGTGTTATATCATCTTGTTGGGTTGTTACATTTATGACTATATAATGTCCTGCTTTGTCTATTTTATCCGATAGTGTTTTAAAGTCTATTTTTATCCGATAGTGTTGAGTCGAGTCAGACCAGGCATTTGCCAGAGCCGCAGTAGCACCAAACTGCGGGCTGCTTTTCCCGTGTTGTCCCCTGAAAAACTTTCATTGGTGGTTGGGGCCTGTGGCCAGATCAGTTGTTCTGCCCTCTGCCCAGGGCAGGAGTCACTTTAGAGGGGTTCTAGTCCCTTTTGGGACTGCTTGCCCCATGCCAGGCTTGTGGCTCCTGTTTGAATAGGCTCCGGCCAAGGGCATATTGGAGGGAAAGGTCAGCAGGAGCATACAGGGTGGGATGAACGGCATCAGCAATTTTGCATGTGTGCTTTGGGAGGGGACCTGGAGTGGAGGCCTGGCTGGAGGGGGGCATGTCCAAGGGGACATATGGGGGTGGAGCGTGCTGTTAGCAGGGGAGGGAAATGGCTCCACCAGCTCCCTGGTTCCAGGAGGAATCTCTCCATGATCCCTGCCCCTCCAGCATGCACGCTGCCTCCCATGGACCCCTGAGGTTTTCAAATTGCTGCTTCTATGCTGTGTCTCTGCAGGGTTGTTTGTAGTGCTAAGGGTGGGGACTCAGTTTCCTCTCGTCCTCCTGGCTCTCCCAGAGCTGACCCCATTGATTCTCCAGGTTGCAGGTTTAAGCCCTGCAAATTGTAAGAACTCACAAGATTATGCCCCTCTAGTTTTCAAAGCCAAACATTTTGGAAATCTGTCTTCCCTGGGTGGGTTCCAGTGCCTGGGGGGCTGGTTGTGAGGGTCTGTTTCTCTCCCTCTTTCTGCACCCACAGTTCCCTCCCTCCTGTGGACAATCCCACTGGTGGGTCCCTTTAGCTCTCGACCACATCACCACCCTTCCTACCGTCTGCTCTCCCTTTAGCTGTGCAGTCTGTTCTGCCAGTCGTTGGGTCATTTCCCGTGTTACCCAGTTGTACCTGTGGGACAAGGTGTGCTCAGGGTCCTACTCCACCATCTTCCCAGAAATCTCAATTTTTTAAGTACAGAACAAAGGTCCTTCTTGGGGCGCCTGGGTGGCACAGTGGTTAAAGCGTCTGCCTTCGGCTCAGGGCGTGATCCTGGCGATCCGGGATCGAGCCCCACATCAGGCTCCTCCGCTATGAGCCTGTTTCTTTCTCTCCCACTCCCCCTGCTTGTGTTCCCTCTCTCGCTGGCTGTCTCTATCTCTGTCAAATAAATAAATAAAATCTTAAAAAAAAAAAAAAAAAAGAACAAAGGTCCTTCTAGAACTTACATTATCCAAAGTGTTGGGTATTTAGGGATGCCTGGGTGGCTCAGTCAGTTAAGTGTCTGCCTTTGGCTGAGGTCATGATCCCAGAGTGCTCAGCGGGGAGCCTGCTTCTCCCTCTCCTGCTCCCCCTGCTTGTGCTGACAAATAAAATCTTAAAAAAAAAAAGTGTTGGATATTCAAGTAAATGAAAAAGATGAAAAAGGGCCTATGACCCTTGTTCCACTCGATTTCTTGCTGCCGCCATAGTTTATTTTTTTTTTAAGATTTTATTTATTTATTCGACAGAGATAGAGACAGCCAGCGAGAGAGGGAGCACAAGCAGGGGGAGTGGGAGAGGAAGAAGCAGGCTCATAGCGGAGGAGCCTGATGTGGGACTTGATCCCATAACGCCGGGATCACGCCCTGAGCCGAAGGCAGACGCTTAACCGCTGTGCCACCCAGGTGCCCCGCCATAGTTTAGTTTTAACCCTAAAATACAGGGTTTGGGGGCAGATGTTAACATGTGTTTCAGATAACCAGGCCCCTCCCTGAAGAGCCATTTCCTTGGAAGTACAGGGAATCATCGGCCCCAAAGCCAGTGAGAGACCTACTGGTGGTGACAGAGGCTTTGGGACTTCACAATACCCTCGGCAGCAGAATTTTTCCTTGGGGAATTGATTTCAAAGGAGCATCGGCCTAAAAGTTGTCTGGTTCCTCAAACCAAGAATCCCTTTTCCAGACTACAACCTCCCTTTCCTTGTTTTAGAAAGTATCCTTTACTTTTGGAAACCCCTCATGCGGCTTTAGTACCTCAATCCTACCCTCCTCCCTCATCATCTAACCGGCCTTGTTTCCTTTGTGGATCTTGGACTGTTTGGTGACCTTAAAGATATTCTCATTTGTATCCTTGATTCCTTCACTTTTTATCCCCATGTCGTAACAAGAGTACCCGACCCTCTTTTTCCAGTTTAACATCTACAACAGAGAAGCAGGCTAAGGACCAGCCACAAAAACTGACCCCAGCTTCTGAGATCCTTTTGGCTACTGAGCAATCCTAACCTTGAGAGCATATTCCAAATACGTTCCACTCCTCAAGACCAGGATCGGATCCAGACCCCCTCACTTTTAGGATACTAAAGGACAATCCACATGAGCCTCCAACAAATTTTCTCATGTGTCCGGCCATGATACGATTCTGACCAAGCTTACAGGTTCCTCTTTCCCATATCTGACTCCGTACTTTTGTTCATGCTGTTCTCTTCCGTGAAAGCCACTTCCCCATCCTCTGATTGCTCTTACTTCTCCCGTGAAGGCTACACTAGCTCCTTTGTAGTTTTAGTGGCAGAAGGAAAGATGGCGGTGCCTGTATTCAGATTACACTGATTTAAGTTGAGGCTTTTTTTTTCTGTCTATACATATCTACAAATGATTTTTTTTTTTTTTTTTTACAAATGGCTCTTGAACACAAGAATATTTACTAAATACTAGAGGAATATTTAGTGACCAACTAAGGATTTTTTTACCTCCGCTGCCCACACTCCCCCTCTGGCCCAACATGAACCACTAGATGGCACTGCTTACTTGTTCAGCGGTGACCCTTAAAGGCTACTATTCCAACTGGGACAAAATAGACAAATCTTGAAGCCATTCTCCTTTTTTAAATCATGCCACTTGCTCCTGCAGAGGTCTCCAGTTAGGCTACACCGGGATTATGATGAAATACAATAGCGATCACTCTTGATCTTCACGCCTGCTGCGTACTGGTCCAAGCCGCTACTGTTACTGCAGTTCGCAAGCCCTTGACTCTTCAGATACGGTATAACCATCCTAAGGCTGACTGCCTCACGCTAGTGTTCATCTTCACCTTCTAAAACAACGGCACTTTAATCACAACTCCCCACAAATGAAAAGGGACACCAGAGAAAATGGAGATTAGGCTTTTTACAACAGAGGGCAGGGGTAACTTCCAGCAGGCGGTCCCCAGCTGCTCCTTGGGAAGCAGAGGAGCTGAGGCACAGGGAGACAACGCGAGCCCACAGAGAAATGCGAATGACCAGGCCACTTAGCCCGAGCAGGAAAACCAGCCAACTCGGCCCCGTGTGGCCCGGGCAAAGCTGCACGGGACTGTCAGACCGTGTCCCTCCTGGCTCTGCTCCCAAGCTGGGATAAAACTTCACCTGAGTCATAACCTTCTGGGCCTCAATTTGTTTCACTATAAAGTCAGAGGTCTTAAAGGCTTTAAAAATGATGACATATAAAATATACTAAAAGAAATAGTACCTACGAAGTGTTAAAAGCAGAACATAATGGATTTAACATTTTGAATTGATTCAGAGACAAGTATTTTCATTATTTCAATAACCTTGATCAAACGAGGGACTATCTTCTTGTCTCGTCTTAAGCCTGGTTTCCAGGTGGGAGGGATGACCTGTGGTTACCACGCAGGATAGCGGAGACTTACTACATACCACTTACCTTCTGAAGGAAATGTTTGTTGTCTTTCTGTGAAAAGCTGAAAGTAAGAACTTTCTGGCCTTTCTAACATCCAGCTAGCTATCTGCGTTCAACAGTGAGAGGCCGCCACCGAGTGAGTGGGGCCAGGAGCCCGCTAAGCATCCGGTACAAGCAGAACGCGTTGTCATTTCATTCCGTGCGACCAAGCTCTTCCTGAGTCCCACTCGGTGCCTTGAGCTGAACGAAGACCCGGGAACACGGGAAAGCCCAGCCAGCAGAGGGGCCACGCGCCCGGAGGCTGGGTCTTACAACTAAATAAAACAAGTGCTTTTTTATTTCATTATCTGCTCCATGGAAGACCCGCTGGGATGCTGCAAAGGTGTCAGGGTCATGCTGGTCAAGAGGCACATCCATTCTAGCGACAGATTCAGACACAAAACTAACCAGATAAACGAGAGTACGAACTAGCGTGAGAGCTTCAGGACAGCAGTAAAGCCGAAGTCCGTCAAATGTGCGTTTACTCTGGAGACGCTGGAGAGCGGGGAGGGCAGGGAGCCAGGGCACGCCGGCCGGGCAGAGGGGGGTGACTTAGAGAAGGTTCACGTCAAAATACAGCAAGCCTCAGTTTCGAGAGAGAAATGATGAGGTGGCTAAGTTTCTTTGGGGCACAAACTTTTATAATTTTTTTTAAGCAGGCCCCACGCCCAGCCTGGAACCCAACGTGGGGCTTGAACTCATGACCCTGAGATCATAACCTGAGCTCAGATCGAGAGTCGGACACTTCCCTGACTGAGCCACCCAGGCACCCCTTGGGGCACAAACTTTATATCTGAAGTTTTGTGAGGAAGGTTAGGCAAACAAAATATTCTGAATCTGGGCTATTACAACACTGAGATGGACAAACTGACATAACTTTAGCAGAACAGGAAGAAGTCTTCCTTTTAAGAAGCTAGTTTATTTTTGGTTTCACCTGCAGCAAGATGAGACATAAAAAAATGTGGCCTCGCCAGCTTGCTTCAGCTCATCTTACTTCTGCCAGTCTCATCACCAAACGTGTGTGCCCAGTCCTACCCCGCGGCCCCACTGTCCCTGAGGCCGCACGGTGTCCGTCCATCTGTCTGGCACTCCCACAATGCCACACCGGGAACAAAGTCTAGGCTTCGAACACACCCAGTGGCCTGTAGCCAAGCATTTTTCACTTACCTCCTCCTCCTCCCTCCCTCCCGGCTCCTGGAACATCGGCAGAACATTGTCGGACTCCACGGAGCTGGGGCCGGGGACCCGGGGACAGTTGCCTCTCCCCCCCCCCCCCACCTGAGCACTGTCCTTGCGGCTGGGCAAGAAGAGGGAGCACGTGTAAACCTCAGGAACATACTTCCTCTCCTTCACCCCCCCCACGGGAAACGAACTACAAAACCACGAAGCACATGTCTTTAACAAACCCAAGTGATCGTTTGGCTGAATCTCTTCAAATGCATATTCAGAACTGACAAGAGACACACAAACCTGCCTGTCAACTACCGACCACATTCAACAAAGGTATAAAACACAATTACTTTATTGACTTCTTACAATCAAACACTGCCAACTACCATTACTTCCACTCATGCATCAGTAAAGAAAGGATCTTTCCTTCGTACTTTCAAATGATACATTTAAACAATAAACAAAAAGTTAGAACTTAAAATGCACCCTGATTAATTATGTAAACTGGTAATTAAAAAAAAGCATAACTAACAATTTGGTTCCTTTCTTCATAAAATGGAAATTTAAATATTTCTCCTGATAGTCTTGAGGTTCTCATTATGTCATGAGTAGTGCAAAGTGTGGCACACAGTTTCATCTAGAAAGGTGTGTCTTACACGCCTTATTCAACAAACGAAATGTGCATAACAAAATGCATACAGTCAATGCATGATAGAAAGCATGTTTCAAATACAAGGTGGCCCTCGGGCCGCCCTATTATTTAGGTTTTGCATTATCATTTATGGCATTAAAGATTAATTATACATAACATACGTTTATACATTTTAACCCTGAAGATAAGAAAAATAACTGTTGCTTGAAAAAACTATTCCAGGTAGCCATTTGGTTTGTATCAGGAGAAAGCGAGCCCCCGAGAGGCCGGTGTCTGCCCCGGCCGGAAGCCCTGGCGCCAGCGCTCGGCAGACGCGGGCACGTTTCACGGGGAGCGTTTCGGGCCGCGGCCCCGCCCCCACGGCCGGAGGCCGGGCGTCTCCGCAGTCACCTGCGCGCTCCCCCTGTTTTTCTGGAAGCACTGCATCACTCCGCTCCCTCGTCTTGTCTTCTCCGCTCTTTGCTGGCCTTGCGTTTCAATTATTCATAAGCCCTTTGAGAATATCCTCAGAGAGCTCCATGAGGGGAAGCTCCGGCGACGGGAAGTCCAAGGGCGGCAGGCTGGGTATCGGAATGTCCTTGGCCTTCCCAGGGCCGGCGGCGAACTTCTGCCAGCTTGCCGAGGCGGCGGCGGGCTCGGCCTGCGGCGGCAAGTTCCACAGCTCCGACTTCTCCACAAAATCAGCGTCGACGTCCGGCTCCTTCTCCGCGGGGCCTTTTAGAAGTCTGGCCTTCTCGGCCCTCAGCTGCTTATTTTCTCTCCTCAGTCTTTCATTCTCGGCCACGAGGAGCTGCACGTGCCGCTCCAGGTCGGCGATCTTGGTGGCCTGCTCCTCTCGGACGGTCTTCTCATCCTTGGGCGCCTTGCTGCCGGGGCACGGCTCGGCCGGCTCGCTCTTCCGCTGCAGCAGGAACAGCAGCGTGTCCGGGTCCCTGTCAAACACGCCCGGGAGCCCGGGCGGGCGCTTCTCGGCGGAAGGGCTGTACTTCTCCGAGAGAAGGGGGCCCCGGCCCTCGGCGTCGTCCGCGGGGGGCCTGTGCGACGTCTGCAGCTGGGCGGCCGCCTCCCTGTCTGCGCCGCGCTGGGCCTTGAGCCGCTGCTCGCGCTTCGCCCGCGTCCACCTCTCCTGGATGAGCAGCAGCTGCTTGGCGTGGCTCTCCCGCTGCAGCCCCAGCGACAGCCGAGCCTAGTGCGCACAAGGAGAGGTCATTTCACACGGACGTCTCTGCAGTGAGAGCCAGCGGATACCATCCCAAGGCCCTAGCTCCTTTCCCAACAACTTCATCAACGCTTAAAATGTACATACTGTGTTGGCAATTCAACAGAACCTCGCCTTTTTTCAAAACAACTTGGTCTCGGCTGGGCCAGAGGCCGCTCCCACCCGCAGCAGTCACGGCCGCCACACACACAGGGGGTCCACGCAGGCCACAAGGGGATTAGGGAGGGCTGCGCTTCTGAGACCCACAGGACGTCTACACAAGGCCACTCCGTCAAGACCGGCGGACGCAGGTTAACTCCCTAACAGAAATAAAGACAGAAAAAATCCAAGAACACATTCTAAATGAAAGAATAAGACAGATCCTCAGAAAAACTACTAAATGAAACAAAGAAAAGAAATCTACCCCTTTAAACAGCTCAAAGTAATGGTCATAAAGTGCTCACCAAGCTTAGGAGAAGATGGAGGAACACAAGTCTTCAACAAAGAGACAGAAAATATCTCCATGATAGAAGAAAGTACCACGCAGAGCAGAAGAATACAATAAGCAAAAAATACACGATAGGGAATAAACAGATTAGATGATACAGAAGAAGAGAGAGCAACCCGAAAGGGTAGAAATCACCCAAAATCAACATCGAAAATTTTTCTGGATGAGGATATAGTTACTTAAAGAGATCTCTGTGACAACAAAGCAGAATAAGAAAACTTACATGAAGAAATAATACCAACGTCTGCAACAGCCAAACTATGGAAAGAGCCCAGATATTCACTGACAGACGAATGGATAAAGAAGGGGTGTGTGTGTAAAGGACTACTACTCAGCCATCAAAAGAATGAACGCTTGCCATCTCCAATGACGTGGATGAACTAGAGGGTATTATGCTAAGCGAAGTCAGAGAAAGACAAATACCGTATGATTTCACTCACAGTGGAATTTAAGAAACAGAACAGATGAACATAGGGAAAAGGAAGGAAAAATAAGATGAAAACAGGGAGACAAACCGTAAGAGACACCAAACTCTGGGAAACAAACTGAGGGTTGCTGGAGGGGAAGCAGGGTAGGGGGACGGGGTAACAGGCTGATGGCATTAAGGAGGGCACTTGTGATGAGCGCTGGGTGTTATATGCACCTGATGAATCACTAAATTTTAGCCCTGAAATTAAAAAAAAAAAAAAAAGGAATAGAGCTTTTTAAATTAACTTTTATTTTAAAACAAAACAAGAAACAGCTGAAAACTTCAGGGAAGAAAACAATCAGGTCCAGGAATCCAAAAAAGCCCCAAACAAAATTAACCCAAAGAGATCCATACCAAGATATATAATAATTGAATTGTCAAAAAATTAAAGATAAAGTGAATCTTAAAAGCAGCAAGAGAAAGACAACTAGTTGCGTATAAAGGAATCCTCATAAGATTATCAGCTGGATTTTTGTGGGGTTTTTTTGTAAATCTCTTTCTTCATCTTTGTAACAACATCTAATTTTTAGGGTGGTTTTATTTTACACCATTTCTGTACAGATCTTTTGCACTCTGGTTTAGATGAAAACTATTTAACCTCAATTATAAAATAACATATTGGGATGCTATTAATTTATAGATCAATTTTATTTTCACCACCAAAATGATCATGTTCTGTCCACAGCGGTGTAAAGTCCGCTACCTGCCATCGCAGGAACCGCAGCTGCAACTGGGGGAGCCACATGGGAAACACAGTTCGGCAGTTTCAGAAATGAGAACACTTTTCCAATGTGCACGAGCTCCATAAAAAGACCAATGTGAAATGTGCAAATACTGGAATAAAACAGAAAAGCATCCCATACTATTCAGTAACTGAACATGTCTACTCTTCTTCGGCGACCGACCGAAGTGAGGACACAGCGGGAAGGCAGTGGTGATCACCGGCAAGTTTTTGTAATTTCCACACAATTCCTTCTCAGGTTTCCGGAGTAGAAGCACAGACTGGAGAAGTGTCACTAAAGAGGAGGGGGACAAAAAACCCCTAACGGAGCTGACCACAAATCACGTGGTACACATTTTCGGAAAGTGCGTGACTCCTGTCTGGAAGCACGAACTTCTGACCACCACCGAGAAGATGGCGCAGAAATGTGATCATCTGTTTTCCCCCTAAGGTCTTGTTAGGTCTTCGAACATCACAACCCTGATTCACAATAACAATACTAGAGCCTAACAAATAATATCGATTATGGTATCTGGAAGGAAATGGAGAATATGTTTATTTTTCTGGTACTCTGCTGAGGACCAACTAAGGCCCTGGTCATTGACACAATGTCTCCTAACTGCTGGAAAGGCTCTGGCCTTCTAAGATAAATGCTTCTGGCTGGTGCTCACGTCTGTGCAAGGCATGCCTGCGAGTCCCTGGGTTCAGGGCTCCTGGTGACCCTGTGCCGAGGACAGAAACTCCCAGGAGGGAGAAGAGGGAAAACACCGGCTCTCTCCCACTCCGCCCAGCACAGCAGGGAGCGGCCCGGGGCACCCTCAGCAGGACTCCCGGGACCTTCCAAGGCCAGAGGCCAGGCCTCTGGGCAGCCGGCGCAGGGGAGGCTCCACCGGGCAGACTTCGCCTGCCGCACTCCTAGTAGAAGATGAGAGACTTCTACAGAAACTTGTATATCAACATACTGGACAACCTAGAAGAAATGGATAAATTCCTAGAAACATATAACCTCCCCAAACTGAATCAGGAAGAAATAGAAAAATTTAAACAGACTGAATACTAGTAACTGAACTTAATCTATAATAAAAAATTCCTAACAAGCAAAGGTCCAGGACCAGATGACTTCACAGGTGAATTCTACCAAACATTTTATGAAGTTAATACTTATCCTTTTGAACCTATTACAAAAAATAGAAGAGCTAGGAAAGCTTCCAAATTCTGTGAGGCCAGCATTATCCCGATATCTAAACAAGACAAAGACACTACAAAAAAGAAAATTACAGGCTAATATTCCTGATGAACGTAGATGTAAAAATCCTCAACAAAGTATTAGCAAACCGATCTACCACAATCTAGTAGGGTTTATTTCAGGGATCCAAGGATGGTTGATATCTGCAAATGTATCAACCAGATATACCAGGTTAACAAAATGAAAGATTAAAAATCATACAATCATCTCAACAGATGCGGACAAAGCATTTGACAAAATTCAACATCTATTCATGATAAAGAAGCTCTCAATACAACGGGTTTAGAGGGAACATACCTCAACTTAATAAAGGCCATATGTGAAAAAAGCACAGCTAACATCACATTCAATGGTTAGAAGCTGAAAGTTTTCCCTCTGAGATCAGGAACAAGATAAGGATATCAACCCTTGCCACGTATTCAATGTAATACAGAAGTCCTAGCCCCAGCAATAAGAAAAAGAAATAAAAGGTATCCAAACTGGTAAGGAAGAAATAAAATTGTCACTATTTGTAGATGACAGAATACTATACACAGAAAAACTCGTAAGAAGCCACCAGAAAAGTATCAGAATAAATGATTTCAGTAAGTTTGCAGGTCAGAAAATATACAGTAATCCATCACATTTCTGTACACTAATATCAAAGTAGCAGAAAGTGAAATTAAGAAAACAATCACATCTACTATTACATCGAAAAGAATAAAATACCTAAAAATAAATTTATAACCAAAGAGGTGAAAATGACCTATTAATGGATGAAAAAAATTAAAGATGACACAAATAAATGGGAAGATATACTATTAAAGTGTCCATATTACCCAAAGCAATCTCCAGATTCAATGCAATCCCTATCAAAATACCAATGACATTTTTCAAAAAACTAGAATAATCCTAAAATTTATATGGAAACACAAATGACCCCAAATAAATAACCAAAACAATCTTGATAAAGAACAAAGCTGGGGGTGCCTGGGTGGCTCAGTCGGTTAAGAATCTGCTTTCAGGGGGCGCCTGGGTGGCACGGAGGTTAAGCGTCTGCCTTCGGCTCAGGGTGTGATCCCGGCGTTATGGGATCGAGCCCCACATCAGGCTCCTCCCTGTGAGCCTGCTTCTTCCTCTCCCACTCCCCCTGCTTGTGTTCCCTCTCTCACTGGCTGTCTCTATCTCTGTCGAATAAATAAATAAAATCTTTAAAAAAAAAAAAAGAATCTGCCTTCAGCTCAGGTCATGATCTCGGGGTCCTGGGATTGAGGCCTGTGTTAGGCTCCCCTGTTTCTCCCTCTCTCTCCCCCTCCCCTCACTCACGCTCTCTCCGTTTTTCTGCCTCTCTCTCAAAATAAATAAATAAAATCTTAAAAAAAAAAAAAAAGAACAAAGCTAGAGGTACTGTACTCCCAGATTTCAAGCTATACTGCAAAGCTACGTAATCAAAACGATACGGTGTGGCACCAAACGGACACACAGATCAAATAAAACAGAACAGAGATCACAAAAATAAATGCACACATAGTTAATCTATGACAAAGGAGGCAGGAACATACAATGGGGAAAAGACAGTCTCTTTATTAAAACTGGTCCACTACATGCAAAAGAATGAAATTGGACCACTTGCTTACACCACCCACAAAAATAAACTCAAAAATGAATTAAAGACCGAAATGTGTGACCTGAAACCATAAAATTCCTGGGAGCAAACATAAGCAGTAAGTGCTTTAACACTGGTCTCCATGATTATTTTTTGGATCTGTCTCTTCAAGCAAGGACAACAAAAGCAAAAATAAATGGGACTGTATCAAAATATAAAACTTTTGCACAATGGAGGAAACCATCAACAAAATGAAGAGGCAACTACCTCCGATATGGGAGAAGGTATTCACAAAATGAATCCAATAAGGGTTAATATCTAAATATATAAAGCATTCATAAAGCTCTTTATGAAAAAAACAATCCAGTTAAAAAGTGGGCAGAAAGCATGAATGGGGGGCGCCTGGGTGGCACAGCGGTTAGGCACCTGCCTTTGGCTCAGGGCGTGATCCCGGCGTTGTGGGATCAAGCCCCACATCAGGCTCCTCTGCCGGGAGCCTGCTTCCTCCTCTCCCACTCTCCCTGCTTGTGTTCCCTCTCTCGCTGCCTGTCTCTATCTCTGTTGAATAAATAAATAAAATCTTTAAAAAAAAAAAAAAAAAAAGCACGAATGGACATTTCTCCAAAAAAAGACATCCACATGGCCAACAGACCCATGAAAAGATGCTCGACATCACTACGCATCAGGGAAATGCAAATGAAAACCACAAGATACCACCTCGCACCTGTCAGAATGGCTAAAATCAACAACTAGAGACACAGCAGGTGCTGGCGACAATGTGGAGAAAAAGGAACCCTCCTGCACGGCTGGTGCGGCTGTAAATGGGTGCAGCCACTATGGAAGCCAGTGTGGCAGTTCCTTAAAAATTTAAAAATAGAATCACCATACAACCCAGTAATTCCACTACTAGGTATTAACCCAAAGAAAACAAAAACACTAATTGGAAAAGATATACGCACCCTTACGTTCACTGCAGCATTATTTACAATAGCCCAGATATGGAAACAACCTAAGTGTCTATGGATAGATGAATGGATAAAAAAAGATGTGGTGTATATAAATAGAATATTATCCAGCCATTAAAAAGAATGCGATGTTACCACTTGTGACAACATGGATGGACCCAGAGGGTCTTACGCCAAGCAAAGTTAAGACAGAGATAAGACAGGGATGCCTGGGTGGCAGTCAGTTAAGCATCTGGCTTTGGCTCGGGTCATGATCCTGGGGTCCTGGGATTGAGTCCCACATCGGGTTCCTTGCTCGGTGTGGAGCCTGCTTCTCCCTCTGCCTGCCACTCCCCCGCTTGTGCTCTGCTTCTCTCTCTGACAAATAAGTATATAAAATCTTGGGGCGCCTGCGTGGCTCAGTCGTTAAGCATCTGCCTTCGGCTCAGGGCGTGATCCCGGAGTCCTGGGGTCGAGCCCCACATCAGGCTCCTCCGCTGGGAGCCTGCTTCTTCCTCTCCCACTCCCCCTGCTTGTGTTCCCTCTCTCACTGGCTGTCTCTATCTCTGTCAAATAAATAAATAAAATCTTAAAAAAAAAAGTATATAAAATCTTAAAAGAAAAAAAAAAGAGGTAAGACAAACACCGTATGATTTTACTTCTATGTGGAATCTAAAAAGCAAATGAACAAGAGAAACAGACTCAAACACAGAGAACCGGTGGTGGCCACAGGGGAGAGGATGGTTTGATGGACGAAAATAGGTGAAGGGGATTAAGAGGTACAAACTTCCAGTTATAAAGTAAGTCATGAAGACAAAAAGCACAGCACAGGGAATCCAGTCAATAATACTGGAGTAACATCATATGGTGAGAGCTCAGACCTATACTTATGGTAAGCACTGCGTAATATACAGAATTGTCAAATCACTATGCTGTGCACCTGAAACTAATGTAACACTGTATTATCAACCAACCAACCAACCAACCAACCAACCAACTAAATAAATAAATAAATAAATGGCAGTTGAGGAAGAGACACACTCAGGAACAGGCCCAGGGTCACTACAGCCCCACTGTGGTGGTTTTGTTTGTTTAAAGATTTTTTTAATTTGAGAGAGAGAGAGCACAAGCAGGGGGAGCGGGAGAGGAAGAAGCAGACACCCCGCTGAGCATGGAGCCCGACACAGGACTCGATCCCAGGACCCTGGGACCATGACCCGAGCCAAAGGCAGATGCTTTACTGCCTGAGCCACCCAGGCGCCCCCCAGTGTGGTGGTTTTAAAACATGTCTATAAATTTTTAACAGTCCTATCAAGAGACAGAGTCTAATAACCCTTCCCTCAAACCTGGGTGGGCCTCTGTGGTCAATTCAAGGAACAATGCAGAAGGAGGGACAATGCTGGGAAACTTCAACGGCCACGTGGCCAGATGGCAGAAACTGGAGAGAAGAGGAGGAGGGAAACGAGGCCGTGCTGCCTAGGGAGCCCCAGCTCTCTCAGGCCGTGTTAGTCTCTCCAGCCCAGCACCAGACAGAAGCCCCCTCGGAGATGACATCATCAGCTGCCATAATCTGACTGCATGAGAGCTCCCCAACCCCCCAACTGACAACTGCCCAGCTGAGCCCAGTCAACCTGATTTGTGAACAAATAAATGCCTATATTAAAAAAAAAAACACAACCTTATGATCATCTCCTTCCACTTAATGAAGAGTAAATTATCATCATGCCACATAGTTAATGAACTTACCTGTGTGTGAGCCGCTTCATGTGAAAATCTAATAACTATGCTGCAAGAACCATATGAAATGCTTCTGTGTCCTCATCATCGCTGAAGTAGTCATTGTGTCTGACACCATGTGCAAGGCTTGTGTGCAAGCAGTCTACCTTTACACGGGCACAATGATGTTTTCTTACCGTTTTATGACTTTGCTTTCAAAGAGTTACATTACCATTCAGTATGCCTCTCCCATAAGCGGGAGAAACCACATATTAGCCTACCATCACAGGTAAGCGGGTTTTTTTTTAAATGTAACAATGTTTCCAATACTATACGATGAATAGGACTGTAATACTATACACCATAAACATTCTGTAATGAATGATTCATACATCAGTGTTTAGACTAGTCTACCATGAAGCAATCATACTGCTGCTTCTTCATTATCAGTACATGAATTGTTTTATCTGCAAATAAACGAGTTTTTTTCATTTTCATTTTTGATGTCTCGTGTCAGTAACACATGTTAATTAACATCTACAGTACTATGTCCGTAGTAATACAATTCACTTTCATAAACAGACAACAGAAACTTACTGTGTTGACAAATACAGGACAGTACTCTAAACGTATTTTTTTCCTTGTGATTTTAATATTTTCTTTTTTTCTAGCTCATGTTTGTATAAAAATACATGTATAATCACGCAACATACACAATATGTGTAATCAACTGTTTTATGTTATCATTAAGGCTTCTGGTCAACAACAGAATATTAGTAATTAAGTTTTGGAGGGGGACAAAAGTTACAGGCAGATTTTTGACTATTCATGAGGCTGGCACTCCTAAGCCTCAAGTTGAGACTCAACTATATTTTCCAAATTTTTTATGTTGAATGTGTTTTTTGTCAATGAGTTATTTGTGGAAACTTTCTGTTAACAATTTTCTACTTGTAAAAGTAACATATTCACGGTAGAGTGTGGGGGGGGAAACTTTAATATTTTGTTTAAAATAGTAACTGGCATTTTGTTAACCATACTGGGTACTTTAAAAAAAATTCTAAGTAAGAAAAACAATGGTCTAAAAAATAATAATTATGACAATGTGATTCAATCAGAATTCTATTCTGTTATGATGTTTTAAAATTTTTTAAACAAAAAAGCAAAAACAAAATAACTGGGCCTTTCTACCTTAGATAAGCTAACTTTTTTAATTCATAAACAAAACCCCATTCATTCAGAAAGTCAGAAGTCCTTTCCAAATCAACACTGTGAATAAGACCTTTTTTGAATGGCCCTACCCCTCTAAAATACCATTTGTACTCAGCTTATAATTAGAAAAACTTTCCTCTTTAGGCATTCATTCTACAACTAGTTAAGATCTTTTTTAAAGATTTACTTTATTTATTAGAGAGAGTGATTGAGAGAGAGCAGGGGGAAGGGAGGGAAGGAGAGAGAGAATCTTAAGCAGACTCCATGCCGAGAGCAGAGCCCAGCTTGGGGCTCGATCTCAGAACCCTGAGATCATGACCTGAGCTGAAATCAAGAGTCAGACGCTTAGGGACACCTGGGTGGCTCAGTCGGTTAAGCATCTGCCTTTGGCTCAGGTCATGATCCTGGGGTCCTGGGACAGAGTCCCACATCGGACCCCTTGCTCAGCGGGGAACCTGCTTCTCCCTCTGCCTGCTGCTCCCCACTTATGCTCTGACAAATAAATAAAATCTTAACAACAAAAAAAAAGAGTCAGACGCTTAACCAACTGAGCCACTGAGGTACCCCAACTAAAATCCCTTTCTAGCAGGGGTTCAGGAGGCTCAGTGCGTGTTTGTATTGTGTGGCTAACATGAGCAGTTCTATACAGTCAAAAGGGAAGAGCATGGAATAGAACATAACTTTCAGGTTCTCTTGGTTCAGTCTGAGGAAGTGGTATTTTTTCCCTGCCCAGTGATATGCCCTTACAGAAAGGATCTCCTTAACTCAAATTAGACAAACATTACTGAGTATCTCCTATATACCCTGCCACTTTTATAATCAGAAAATCATCTTTGGATAAAGGTATTTTCAAGACATAGGTAGGCCCTCCCCAAACACAGAAGAAATTTAGAGCCGCTGGTGAAACAAAATTTAAAGGTACCAAAACTGCTTAGGAATTCAGGAAACGACAAATTCAGATTTAAATTATTTTTGGCATGCAAAGGGAAGGCCAACTGGTTTCCCCTTGGCCAGGCCTGCTTACTCTCTGTGAGCTAACGCTCAGGAAAGGCCCTAGAAGTCTCTAAGGAACACATTTGGTGGATGTGAGATCTAGGAGTAACTAACAGAAGACAGAAGTTTCTGCAAGCCATGTCTGGGACATCGACAGCAGTTCACTGAGTTTTAATTTCTGAAGTACTTTTCTCTTGTCCATCTTATGTATTTTGGACTACGGTTTTTTGAGAGGGGCACAATACTTTATTTTATACACAGTTCAAGTCTCCACAAGAAAATTCTAACCTTTATCACAAATTTTAAGAAATTGTCTCACCTGCTCAGACTGTGTGAGTTTCATGGCTTCAGAAAGATAAGCTGGTTAAAAAAAAAAAAGGCACATTAATATGAGTGTCATAATCTTGTAATCAACAGGTCAAAGGAAGACTTTTAGTACTCCTATTGAAAAAAGAACTGGTTTTAGAAGCAATTCTGCTACATAGTTTCCTGTTTCTGAAAAGAAACAAGGTGGGGATTTTAAGACAGGATTCTTAACCTCTCCAAGAAAGGAGTCAGTGGTAACCACCTGTAGATACTCTCTACCCCATCTTGAAGGGGTTTGTTCTTCAAAATCCTTGTAGATTTCATAATTAAGAAAGTAAAGATGGTCTAATCAGAAATATAGGATCAGGAAAGATTAAAATTAAACAAGAACCTATCAACACCCTATTGCTCATTCTGATCACAAAAATATCAAGAGATGGATTTTTAGTGTCTTTTTATCCACATGAATACCTGGACTATATCATTTTGGCCTCCTACAGAACTACTTTTATTGAATTATTTCTGAACTATCCCATCAACCTACCATGAATCAGGTAGTTAAGAGCCTTAAGAACTCGTTGACTTATTTATTATAAGCAAGTTGTTGAGGATAGTATGTCTTTTATGAAGACCATAAATCGTATTTCAATAAACTTCTCTCTGACCTTAGGATCAGTTCTTGGGTGACTTAATTTACTTGAATTTAAAAAGTCACTGTAAAAATCCCTAATTTTTCCTCTTTGAGCTATCTTCCAGAAAGCTCAAAGCCAAGTTCTTCTTCTACCAAATAAGCAAGAACTCATGGTGCATTTTGCGAACTATGCTCCCAGGCACTCCTCATTTTATCTTTCTGTGGATTCCTCATCCGCTTATTTTTAATTACATTTTATATTTTGCTGTATTCCTCTCTAAGGCCTTTTATATACTATCTGGAACAAAACAGGGTATAAATGACAAGTATTATAACAACAGATTACACACAATCTCCATTTTTTTATTTCTTGCTTACTATAAACTTTTCAGTATCTCTCATCCCTATATTAAGTTCCTTTTTGCCTTTTTGCAGACACTACAAGGCAATCTTTCTGTCGTCTTAATCCAAATATTTTAATGATTTTGTTGTCTGCCAGGTTCTACCATAGTCTTCAAGATACAGACTAACTGGATGGTCTCTCCCCAACAGAGCCCAGTTGGTTCTACAGCCTTTGCTCTAGCCATACTTATATTTTTTCCCTCAACTTTTGTGCCTTTTATTCCTATAGTAAGTCTGTATAGCTGCATACAGACTATTTCTTTTTCCTTTTCTTCATGTTTAAGGCTATTGAGACATTGTATCTATTGCTGATACAGTGTGGATGAACTTCCTTAAACTTCCTATTATGTCTGCATACATTTGTGTCCCTGTGTGAACTACAGTTTGCTTTAAATCCACTTTATGAACAAATGGAACAGTTTCATAAAACCAGGCTTAAACCAACTGGACTACCCTTTAGAACCTTGAAACCATAACATGACAGCAGAGGATACCCAAGGACACCGAGTTCCCAAAGTGCAAAAGAATCAAAAAGAGTCACACCGTCACTTAAAGTATGTCCCATGCTTCGATTTAAAATTTGGGTTTTAAGGGGCACCCAGCTGGCTCAGTCAGTAGTGTGTGTGACTCTTGATCTCAGGATTTTACATTCAGCCCCACAATAGGTGTAGAGATCGCTTAAAAACAAAATCTTAAAAATATATATTTATAAATAAAATAAAATTTGCTCTTTTTGCTATTTGTGAAAAAAATGAAACCCACTTAGGGAAGTGGACTGTACAAGACTACAAGCAAGAATTCTAACTGACTGAGCCACCCAGGCACCCCTAACCACGTCAATTTTTAAACTAGCACTACATTCACAACTCCACTCTAAAACACAAGGCTACTTTTAACCAAGTCTAAACTCCAAATCAAATCAGCTCAGCGGGATTAACTAATCACACTTAAAATTCTATCTCCCTAATTAGAGCTAATGGGATCCAAAATGCTGCCTTTATCTTTTCTACTCCTGAGAATGTCGCAGAAAGCAGATACCGAGGAAGTAGGGAGAGGCGTGTAAAGCCTAACAACAGTCTTAACTCCTCATATAAAGACAGGGATGTAGGTTAGGAATGAAGGAGACCTTTCTCCCTTTATATACTCAATCTCCTACTGCTCAATGCACAACATATGCTGGTCATTCCATTGTATTATATTTTATATACATGTAACCATAACCACTGTGGGTTACTTAATTAAAGGTATTATTTGGGTGGCATTCATTCACAACATTTTTTTTTAAGATTTTATTTATTTGACAGAGAGCACAAGCAGGGGGAGTGGGAGGCAGAGGGAGAGGGAGAAGCAGGCTCCCCGCTGAGCAGGAAGCCCCATGTGGGGCTCGATCCCAGGACTCTAGGATCATCACCTGAGCTGAAGGCAGATGCTTACCCGACTGAGGCACCCAGCACAACACTGTTTTATTTAAAATAGTGTAGTACATTGTCTTCTGTAAGGTGACTATAAATTTAACAACTTGATTCACAACAAAATATGGTGCATGAAAGATGTAAAGAGCACTAGCTGCCAAGTTTAATTCTGTATAAAGTTCTCCATAAAACACACCATAAAAATTCACGAAGACTTACAGGGTACATATTATGCACTCAGCCCTACTGCTGAAGGAGTATACTTCAGTGGCAAACTAATTCTTTAAAAATAAGACTTGAAATTTTCTCTGAAAATCACGGGCGTGTAGGCAAAAATCACTGACATAAAAGAACTTATTCAAACCAGTATCCACTGGCTGGTCTGTATTTCACCACTAAGGCAACACTGGAGGGTGTGTACACTCTGCCAAGAAACAACATGGCTGTAATCATCACAGTGGCCTAGAAGGACAAAAACAGCGTCCTCCTCCAGCAGAAAGACTACAGGACTTACTCTAAGAAAGGTGGCCTACTTTGAATGCAGCATGAGTAAAATACTCCCTCCCCAAAGCTTTTAGGTTTGTTAACCAGCCGACAGAAACCAGTCTTACAAAACAGACCCCAAAGATCTATCTCTAAGTTCAACACATGCTAAACTGTGCAACTAACTGTGATAAAATAACTGTTTGATAAGAAGTCATTAATTCTAAATTTCATACCTAAAAGAAAGCAATCATCAGATGATACCGTAGGCATGAATGTACAGATGAAATATTCAGAAGGAAGCTAAAGAAAGAGTATTATCAGCATCTCAGAAAACAGAAATTCAGTGAAAACTAACTGGTTAAAATTAATTTAGTTATTACTTTCATAACCCAAAATGGCTAATTATTTGAAATCCATTTTCCATAACAACTAATATAAACTGGTAGACTTCTTGCAATCAGTTCTATCTTTAGGAATCTTTGGATTCATGAAGCTGTGTCCAGAGTCATTTACCAATATGGCATATGCAACCTTCATGGTTTTGGAAGACTAGGTTAGGAGAAACTGGGAAATCCAACATACTCACTTGAAAAGTAATCCAAACCGCTGTTCTGGTGGGTCAGTAGTGTCAACCTTGTATATGCAGGGCCAACAACACATCATTACTATTGTGACTTTCATTCTGAATAAGTTGTTGAGAGATGCTGGAGAAAAGAAATTGCCCTCCAGTTTTAGACTCAGTATTGCTTTAGAATAATACTCACCTGAAGCCTTTTTGTGACAAGAAATAGCCTCTTCGTATTTCCCTGCAGCTAGTAAACGATCTGCTCGTCTGCTCTGCTGATGAGCCTAGAAGACAAACACTCCTAAATTCCTCTGAATTATATAAAAAGACATGACTTAAAAAAAATTTTTTTGACAAGATAAATGATGTCCTTATTTGCCACGCATCAAACCATTGCAGCTCTACCGGTAAGAAATCTAATGGACAGCTCCTTGAGCGGCAGCATCTGAAAGGACTGGCAACTTTTCTCAACTCTACGAATAAACCATTAAGTTTCACACCAGGCACTCAGCTCCTTCAGTGACTCACATCCTTCCACTCTTCAGAGATTAACCAAGAGCTACAATCACAGATTGTTACCTAAAATGTATATTCACTTGATTTTTAACAACCTGCTTTCAAAACAAAAGTCATCTTGCAGATCCTTTCACGGTTTGTATCATTCAACAACCGTGATCAGGAAATTACTTACGGAAAAGTCAAGCTTCTCTTTTAACAACTCATTCTTCCCTTCCAACATTACAGTTACTATTTTTAAGATAAAAATTGGTACACTGTACAGCTGACGAATTAACTATACAAATATTTAATAGTACAGTGATTTCTTTTTCAGGTACCACCGCCCAAAACAAACACAGGCTCAGAACTTCTGAAAGCAAATGACTAAAGTGCCCCCGAATGTAAAGGAAAATGGATTAACAAGTAGTCATCGGCCTCTTCACATCTGTGCTACACTTTAAGAATTCCTACAACTTGGGGCGCCTGGGTGGCACAGCGGTTAAGCGTCTGCCTTCGGCTCAGGGCGTGATCCCGGCATTCTGGGACCGAGCCCCACATCAGGCTCCTCCGCTGGGAGCCTGCTTCTTCCTCTCCCACTCCCCCTGCCTGTGTTCCCTCTCTCGCTGGCTGTCTCTATCTCTGTTGAATAAATAAATAAAATCTTTAAAAAAAAAAAAAAAAAAGAATTCCTACAACTTTATGGGGCGCCTGGGTGGCTCAGTCGTTAAGCATCTGCCTTCGGCTCAGGGCGTGATCCCAGCGTTCTGGGATCGAGTCCCGCATCGGGCTCCCTGCTCCACTGGGAGCCTGCTTCTTCCTCTCCCACTCCCCCTGCTTGTGTTCCCTCTCTCGCTGGCTGTCTCTCTGTCAAATAAATAAAGAAAATATTAAAAAAAAAAAAGAATTCCTACAACTTTATGTTTCCGTTTCTGACATAAGAAGGTCCAGCAGACTCCCAAGGCCCACATAACCTCACCTAAGGTTATACAATCAGCAGGCAGGAAGACAGAAATGATCAACTCAATTCTTCTAAGTAGTGTAGTTTTCCTCACAAACTCAGATGATTTAACAAAGCTTCTTTAAAAAAAAAAAAAGTGAAAAGCACTGTACACCCATGTTCACAGCAGCATTAATCACAACAGTCAAAAGACAGAATCAACCCAAATGTGCATCAACGTGGATACAGATACACACACACACACAATGAAATTCGTATTCAACCTTGCAAAGGAAGGAAATTCGATATATGTCACAAAATGGATGAACTCTGAGGACATTACACTAATAATAAAATATAAAATAAGCCAGTTACAAAAAGACAAATACTGTATGATCCCACTTTTATGGGTATCTAACGTAGTCAAAGTCATAAAAACAGAAAGTGAAATAGCGGCTGCCAGAGCGTGGCGGGAGAGAAAAGTGGAGCTGTTGTTGGAGGTGCAGCGTTTCAGTTTTGCAAGGTGAAAGGTTCTGGAGACCTGTTGCACAGCAAGTGAATATACTTGCTACCATACTGTGTACTTAAAAATGATAAAGAGTGGGGCGCCTGGGTGGCACAGCGGTTAGGCGTCTGCCTTCGGCTCAGGGCATGATCCCAGCGTTATGGGATCGAGCCCCACACCAGGCTCCTCTGCTATGAGCCTGCTTCTTCCTCTCCCACTCCCCCTGCTTGTGTTCCCTCTCTCCCTGGCTGTCTCTACCTCTGTCAAATAAATAAATAAAATCTTTAAAAAAAAAATTTTAAGTTTTTTAATTTTTTTTTTTTTTAGTAATCTCTACACCCAATGTGGGGCTTGAACTCACAGCACAAGTCACATGCTCTTCCAACCGAGCCAGCCAGGCACCCCTTTACCTCAATGTTTTAAGAAGGCAAAAAGCATATCTGTTCTGTCAGGTGTAAAGCGATTTATCTTGAAGGCTTTTCAAAGACTGTGCCACAGATGCCTCATAAAAATACTTCAGAGAATCAGTTTTGCAACTGAGATTAGAACTATTCTGGGCATGTTTGCAAATTATGCTCAATGTGAACAGAGGTGAAGACAAAAGTAGAAAACAGCACTCTCAGCAATGCTTGCTGTTTATATTTTCCCTTCTATTTTTGTAAGGAAGACACAGCAACACACTTTAAAAGCAAGATCATCCATTTCTACCATTTGAGGTTTTTATTCTTCAAATAATAATTAAACTTTTCCTCTAAGTCTCAATTTGTTCCTGAAAATAATAATGGGTAAAAGAAATGGCTAGGAGCTTAAAATACTTTTTTTTTATTTTAATGTTTTTTTTATTATATTATGTTAGCCACCATATAGTACATCTCTGGTTTCTGATATAAAGTTCAATGATTCATTAGTTGCGTTAAAATACTTATAACTGAGCAAAAAATACATTCTGAACACAGGAGTATTTTATAGTACCCAGCAATGATACAGATCTTTTGGGAAGAGACTATATATGAAGAAAGCTAAGTTATGATCAACACAATTTCTCTAAGTAACATGTTCCAATAATATAATTAAAGCAAGTGGCACTCTATCAACAAGGCTCTAAGTGTAGGTAGTAAATGAAACCAAAGAAAAGGGGTGAATCTCCAGGTGTCTTAACCTTTCTGAGCTTTGAAAGAAGCCATATAGAAGAGACAAACCTGCTCTGAAATTCCAAAGTACCTCCTAACTATGCGTGGCAAAGTGCAGATCCTACCCTACCATGAAGCCAGGGCTCTGGGCTCAAGTCTTGGCTTTCCCACTGCCAAGTTAAACTACTTCATCCTTCAGGCTCTGTAAAATCATAGACATGGACCAGATCGGTACTTGAAGTTTTAATGGAGTACAAATCACCGGGCGATCTGGTTAAAATGCAGGCTGATTCAGTATGTCTAGAGCAGATGCAGGGGAAGCAGCTGGCTCCTGGACACACTCCTGAGAAGCAGGGACGAGATACGCTCTGAGGTCACCTTGCTCTGATGCTATGTCTCTATCATCTGTGTCTCTGATGACATTAACCACTTTCTACCTTGTACTATATTTATGAAGCTCCCTAATTCAATTTCAAGCTCCAGAGTAATCGAGTAAATTGTTTCTTGAACACCAAAGAAACAAAAAGTTCTTGAGTGGTGAGAACAGATCTCCTACCCCTCCCGAATTCACTAAAACCTCCCCACGTAAAGTCCAATCTCTGATCACTCTGTAAATTCAGGAGTTACAGCTCATTTAAAAACACACAGCTACTCTAGGTTATTTGGCACAACAGCAATCAAATTCCCTATTAAAAAAAACAAAAACAAAAACACAGTTCCTACTAAGTTCTTGTTAGACACCCAGCAAGCCATGACTATGTACAGAGCTTGACTGCCTAGGTTCAAATCTCAGCTTGAACACTTACTAGACACATGAAATTGGCTTTCTAAATTTTCTGCCTGAGTTTTCCCATCTCTAAAATGAGAGTATTGTGAAAAACTAGTTAAAAGACAAAAGTACCTTGGCGGTACTTGCCATCAAGTTCACAATGTAGTTGGGAAGACTAAATTGCTTTTTTCTCTAACTGAAGATATTATAGGAAATTTATTTTGGTAATACCTCTTATTGTATTTATTATTATTATTGATACTTCCTTTTTTTTAAGTAGACTCCATGCTAGGGCTTGAACTCACGACCCTGAGATCAAGAGTTGGATGCTTAACCAACTGAACCACCCAGGTACCCCAATACTTATTTTTAAAACAATTTTTAAAGATCCCTTTAATTTAAAATTAATCTCTTTAAATACTGTTCTTGGTAGAATCACAGCCATTAAACATACTAAGTCTATAAATAAGTTTCTTTGGTAATTCAAAATAAAACAGGAACAAGAAGCAATTAATATGGAAATGTTGGTTGAGAGATTCTAAAAGCAGTCTGGGCAGTGATATATTTTAATTCTGATAACGTAGTGTTTTTTGGCCAAGTATTTCAAGATGGACCGATTTATGGAAAAGGCTTTATCTCAATATTTCAAATTCATTAAGAAAGGATAAAAAACACTCCAGGTCTTTATGAATGGTTTCACTAACAATTCAAAAATGTTTAAGCCAAGAATGCATCTATTTTGGCTACTAAACAAAACAAATTAAGCTTAAATTTTATTTATCTTTTTCTTAAAAGTATCAATACTGGCCAGGAAACTTCGGCGGAAAAGGCAACATAACACTCTTCAAGAGCTTCAACTCCATTAACCCATTTTCATCTCCCTTGCTGGTAAATAAATGAGCTCGATTTTTTGTCTGTTTTAACCTCCTGGACTTCTTATAAAAGTGTGTAAATCTTTCATAAAAATCAGTGTTTTCCAAACCAACAAAATAGAAACAGACTCATAAATACAGAGAACTGGTGGTTGCCAGAGGGAAGACGGGTGGGTTGATGAAGGAAACAGGTGCAGGGGATTAAGAGATAACAAACTTCCAGTTTTAAGTCATGGAGATGAAAAGTGCAGCACAAGGAATATAGTCAATAATACTTTAATAACATTGTATGGTGACAGATGGTGATTATTTATGGTGAGCACTGAGTAATGTATAGAATTGTTAAATCACTATGTCGTACACCTGAAACCATAGGATATTTTCTTTTTTAATTCAGGTATAGTTGACATGTAACATTGTATTAGTTTCAGGTGTACATGATTTGATATTTGTGTGTATTGCAAAATGATCACCACAATAAGTCTACTTAACATCATACACCATATATTATTACAAAAAACTTTCTTCTTTTTGTTGTTGTTGTTGTTGTTTTTTTTTAAGGTCAGGAGCAGAGGGAGAGGGAAAGAGAGAATCTTAAGCAGGCCCAACACAGGGCTCAATTTCATGACCCTGAGATCATGACCTGAGCCAAAAATCAAGAGTCGGACACTTAACCAACTAAGCCACCCAGGTGCCCCAAAACTTTTTTCTTTGGATCAAGACTTTTAAGATCTACTACCTTCACAACTTTCAAATACGCAATACAGTATTATTAGCAACAGTCACCAGGCTATACATTATATCCCAGGACTTATTTATAACTACAGGTTTGCACCTTCTGACCTCCTCCATCTATTCTGACCACCCCCTTACCACCACCTACGACAACTACCAATCTGTTCTCTGAGCTTTTCTGTTTGTTTTGCCTTTTAAGTTCCATATGTAAGGAAAATCACACATATCTTTCTCTGACTTACTTCACATAGCATAATGCCCTCTATGTCCATTCATTTTGTCATAAATGGGAAGATTTCATTTTGTGTGTGTGTTTGGCTAAATAATATCCCAATGTGTAAGTACCACATCTTTATCCATTCATCCATCAATGGAAACTTAGGTTGTTTCCATATCCTGGCTATTGTAAATAATGCTTCAATGAACACGGGGTCTATATATCTTTTCAAGTTAGTGTTTTCATTTTCTTCAAATACCCTCAAGTGGAACTGCTGGATCATAAGGTAGTTCTAGTCTTAATTTCCTGAGGAGCCTCCATACTGTTTTCCAGATTGGCTGCACCAGTTTGCATTCCCACCAATAGTACACAAGGGTTCTCTTTTCTTCACATCCTAGCCAACAATTGTCATTTCTAGTCTTTTTGATATTAGCCATTCTAACGTGGGTGAGATGGTACCTTGTGGTTTTGCTGTGCATTTCCCTGATGATCAGTGATGTTAAGTATCTTTTCATGTACCGGTTGGCCATCTGCATGTCTCCTATGGAAAAATGTCTATTTGGGGCACTTGGGTGGCTCAGTTAAGTGTCTGCCTTTGGCTCAGGTCATGATCCCGGGGTCCTGGGAATGACCCCGTGTCACGCTCCTGGCTCAACAGTGTATCCTGCTTCTCCGTCTGTCCCTCCCCCACTCATGCTCTTTCTCTGATAAATAAAATATTTAAAAAAAAAGAAAAGGAATAACGTCTACTCAAATCCTGTCCATTTTTTAATTGGGCTGCTTGCTTTTCAGCTATTGAGTTATATGAATTCTTTATATATTTTAGACATTAACACCTTAGCAGACGTATGATTTGCAAGTATTTTCTCCCATTTATTCTGTCAATGATTTCCTTTGTCAGGCAGCTTATTAGTTTGATGTAGCCCCACACAATTATATTTCTTGTTTCTTTGTTGATTCAGTTATTTTCTTTGCTTCTCTATCAACAACTGTAGTAAGCAGCTTCTGATGTAGCTCCCAATGACCCCCGCCTTCTGGTATTCACACACTTACGTAATCTCTTCCCCTCACATGTGTGCTAAACCTAGTGACTTGCACCTAAGGGAACAGAATACAGCAAAGGTGGTGGATGTTGCTTCTACGATTAGGTTACAAAAGACTGTCACTTCCATCTTGGTAGGACTTTCTCTCCCTTGCTCACTTTAATGAAGCCAACAGTCCTGCTGTGAACTGCCCTATGGAAAGGCTCACATGGAAGAAACTGAGGGTAGTTTGCCAACAGTCAACAAGGAACTGAGTCCAAAAGGGGATTACAAAGCCTTCAAAGAACTGAACCCTACCATCAACCATGTGAGTGAGCTTGGAAGTAGCTCCTGCCCCAGTGGAACCTTCAAATGGGACTGCAGCCCCAGGTGACACCAGTGTTGGGGAGACAGGCTGCAGTCTAGGCTGGACAGACTACAGGAAACTTGGTGAGAAGCCGCATTCACTCTCACCTTCCCCAATAAATTCACTGTAAGTCTCCTACAGGCAAGTAGTATCTCCTAACAGTAAAGTAAGTAATGAATTAACCTGTCAAACTAATGTAATATAATTATACTTAAGGTAATTGCTCAAGTGTTAGAGAAGTCCAAGACCTGTTTTTGATTTTAAGTCTAAGGATCAATTTCTCCCACATGCAGCTCTGCTTTATCTTTTTTCCTACCTTATTTCCAATGTAGCTTACTTTTCTTCAGAACTGCCATCATCTGCTGTGAAGACAAACTGTAGGATACAACCCACCAATGAGTTATGAAATCAATTTAGTGAGTCAAAACCACCATTTTAAAAAACTAATAGTAAATATTAGAGTAAATGTTTAAGCTCTAACAGTAAATATTAGAGTTTAAAAAACCTAATAGGAAACATTATACAGTAAAAAGTAGTAAATGCTACTCTAATTTTTAAAAAATATTTGTAATAGTAAATATTAGAATTTTGTTTTGGGTGAAATTTTTGAGCACCCCTGCATTTTGCATAATTTCAAGAGGCATATGCATAATGTGGCAGCTCTACAGTAATATATACATATGTATGTGTGTACTGGTCATTACGTAAAAATCTCACTGTGGATCACAGTCAAAACAAATGGGCAAACGCTGATCTAACAGATCACTATTTTAATGAGAATCTTGCTTTCACACCCCACTGTCACCACTTGCTCTGCATTTCAATATCTTAATCAGTAAAACGGGGAAATATACAGCTACTAAGAAGATAAATAAGACAGCTGACCCTTGAACAACATTGGTTCAAACTGCACAGGTCCACTTATATGTGGATTTTTTTTTTTTCAGTAAATACAGTGTAGTACTGTAAAGTATTTCCCTTATGATTTTAGTATTTTCTTTTCTCTGGTTTATTGTAAGGATACGGTACATAATACATATACAAAATATGTGTTAATCAACTGATTATGTTATTGGTAAGACTTCCAGTCAACACTACGCTATTAGTAAGTCTTTAGGGAGTTGGGAAAACTGGACAGCAACATGCAAAAGAATGAAACGGACCACTTTCTTACACCATACACAAAAATAAATTCAAAATGGATGAAAGATCTAAATGTGAGACAGGAAACTATCAAAATACTAGAAGAGAATACAGGCAGCAACCCCTCTGACATCAGTCATAGCAACTTCTTACTAGACACACCTCCAGAGGCAAGGGAAACAAAAGCAAAAATGAACTACTGGGACTTCAAACAATCAACAAAACTAAAAGGCAACCTTCGGAATGGGAGAAGATATTTGCAAATGACATAATCAGACAGGGTTAGTCCAAAATCTATAAAGAACTTATCAAAATCAACACCCCAAAAACAAATACTCCAGTTAAGAAATGGGAAGACATGAACAGACATTTTTCCAAAGACACCCATGATGGACAAGACATGTAAGATGCTCAATATCACTCATTATCAGGGAAATACAAATCAAAACTACAATGAGATATCACCTCACACCTGTCAAAATGGCTAAAATTAACAACACAAGAAATAACAGGGGCTGGCCAGCATGCAGAGAAAGGGAAACCCTCTTACACTGTTGGTGGGAATGCAAATTGGTGCAGCCAGTCCGGAAAACAGTATGGAGGTTCCTCAAAAAGTTAAAAATAAAACTACCCTACGACCCAGCAATTGCACTACTAGGAATTTATCCAAAGCATACAAAAATAGTGATTCAAAGGAACACATGCATCCCAATATTTACAGCAACATTATCACAACAGCCAAATTATGGATGAGTCCAAATGTCCACTGACTGGTGAATGGATAGAGAAGATGTGGTATATATTTACAATGGAATATTAGTCATCAAAAAGAATGAAATCTTGCCATTTGCAACGACGTGGATGGAACGAGACAGTATTATCCTAAACGAAGTCTGTGAGTCAAAGACAAATATACGATTTCACTCACATGTGGAATTTAAAGGAAAAAACCCCACATGAACATAAGGGAAAGAAAAAAGAGAGGGAGGTAGGGAGGGAAGCAAACCATAATAGAGATTCTTAACTACAGAAAACAAATAGGGCTGCTGGAGGGTGGCGGGGGAGGGGGGATGGACTACATGGGTGACAGGTATTAAGGAGGGTACTTTTGACTGAGCACTGGGTGTTACATGTAAGTGATGAATCACTAAATCCTACTCCTGAAACTAACATTACACTTTATGTTAACTAGAATTTAAATAAAAACTTGAAACATTAAATAAAGACTATTAGGGTTATGGAAACAGAAATATTTAAGTTTAGGGGCGCCTGGGTGGCACAGCGGTTAAGCGTCTGCCTTTGGCTCAGGGCGTGATCTCGGCGTTATGGGATCGAGCCCCACATCAGGCTCCTCCACTATGAGCCTGCTTCTTCCTCTCCCACTCCCCCTGCTTGTGTTCCCTCTCTTGCTGGCTGTCTCTATCTCTGTCAAATAAATAAATAAAATCTTAAAAAAAAAAAAAAAAGAAATATTTAAGTTTAGGTAAATACTGGTAAAATAATAGAGGCATATTTAAATTATGTTCTCATTTATTAATAATATTCTTTATGGGGGGCACTTGGGTGGCTCAGTCAGTTGAATGTTGGACTCTTCATTTCAGCTCTTGATTTGGGCTCGGGTCATGATCTTGGCCTTGTGGGACTGAGCCCTGCATTAGGCTCTGTGCTCGGCAGGGAGTCTGCTTGAGATTCTCTCTGCCCCTCTCCCACCCCCTCAAATAAATAAATCGTTAAAAAATTATTTATGATTATTGCTGAATATACAGAAAAAGTGGAAAATAATAAAGGAATATACAGAAATTTAAGGAAGGTAGTCATTTCATAAAATTAACAGTATAATCATAAAAAAAGTCTTTGGGGAGTCAAAAGTCATACGTGGAGTTTTTGACCACACAGGAGGCTGGCACCCCTAATCCCCACATTGTTCAAAGGTCAACTATATATGTAAAGTGCCGGATGCCAACGCTAGCACTTAGTAATTGTTGCTCTACCACCTTTCCCCAGAGCACCTCCATTGAGCCCAACATAGCTGTGAGAAGATGAACTTTACCTGAAATTTTTTAGGGCAACAAGAAAGTGGTTCAAAACAGCCTCTTTTTTTACCTTAAAGATTTTACTGCCACCATAAGTAAGACGGGATAATTATAAAGGCTCTGGGTATGTACAAGGCCATTCTCTGGACCATGATATCTGATTCCTTGTCTCAGATGAGAAATGACCACTCTAGAGGGACGCTCAGTTACTCAACAAAACATTCTCAGCACTTAATAGAGCCAAACACATACAACTGTGGCCACAGTCACATGGACCCTGTCCTTAAGAGTTTGCAGAGTAGGTAAACAAAGCATGAGCAACAGTCATGTGTAAATTAAGGTCTGACATCACTTCCCAAATAGGCAGTAAACAAATCAAAGAACTACAAATTATCTCACACAAGTTTTGACATTTGCTACCAGCACTCACTTTGACAAAATTAAATGGAAAGAAATGCCTAAATATACACTAAGTAACTTTATAAGTTATAATTTTTCTATATTAAAAACTGACAAAAAGAAAAAAACTGATGAAACAAAACTTATTCAGTCCAAATAGTCATTCCTCTTCCCCCAACAATGGAAATATGATTTTTTCTTTTGACCAATTTCAAAAACCAGAACACTAGAACACAGTATCTGTATTAAATATTAAAATGACTATTTTTGAACCAGTCTCTTCTGTATCTTAAAAATCTACTGCTAGGAAATAAGCATATAAGGCCCTTACTACAAACCTGACTAAGAGAATCAATACTAAAGCAAAGGCACTAAAGACACAGAATCCACAGTTCAATATAAATAAGGACCATACTGAAATGAAAATGGTGAGTACTGTACATTAATTCAGAACTACTGTTGGAAAAGGTCATGATATTAAAATAAGTTCTGACCCACCAATCTAAGTAATTACTTAATTTCTCTCAGTCTAGGCTTATTTTTTTGAAAAAAGGGGAAGCAGTTCTCCCTAAATTCCAAGCATGCTCTGAGGACACATAATAATAAACCTAGGTACTGTAATAAGTCCTTATACAACAGATCTGGACTACACTATAATGTCATTAGAGAAAGCCTATATAAACTACTGGTATTTTCACAGGCACTCATTAAATCATAGCACTAAGAGCTATTTCTCACTTTTAGTCAACTGGATACTAAGTTGTTAATTGCTGATGTAAAAAAAAAAATTGATAAGTCTTAAAAAAAAAAAACCAACAACCATCTTTTAAAACTGACAAATTCAGACTCGCATTGGTACTTAGCAGTTAAAATGATTCAAGAAAATGTTAATCGCTGTTCAACTGTTATCATCCAATAAACAGCTAGGTTAGAACTCAGATCTTTCAAATCTCAAATGGTTTATGAATTTAAGATGCCAAATTTCTGATACTTGTCCAGGTACATTTTCTAGCTGGATTATGGAACTATGCTAGTCTGCCTGACAAGGCTCTAGCCAAATTCTCCCCTATAGAAAGATAATACTATTGTCACCATTTAACTAAATTTTCCTAAACTGGTGATTCTGCTGCTCCATCTACAAATGTCACCCAACTCCAGTCTTCTCATAACTACCACACACTAGTGGGGCAGTTGGCTGGCGTTATGCTGCAGCCTGTAGCCAAATAAAGTGAAGCTAACTGGAACTGAACCAATGGTCATTTTGCAAGGACACTTGAACTTTGAAGCACTCTGTAAACTGCTGGTTATTTCTAATAATATTCCTGTGAAGCCATCCATTATATTTCACTGTAAACTATACGTCACCTTAAAAACAAAAAAGGGCAAGATAATGTCCCTGATTTTTTAAAAACTCACAAATCTCGTCCAATTCTTTTTAAGTGTAAACAACTCTTAGCAATGGGGGCAAGCTCAACTTAAAACTGGGAGGCGCTTCTTAGAGCAGCTAACCTGGCATCAGTCATTTGGGAACAACAGCTTTAGGTCCTAGAATCTCAGGCTTTTCAAGCCCAGCAAGTCCAAGCCTTCATTTTACAAAAGAGATTTTAAATTAAGAGCTTATGGTCTGGTTACTATAATAGCTAATTCTTACATTGTACTGGGTACAAGGTACTGTTCTAAGCCCTTTACACCTATTTACTCCTTTAATCCTCACAACAAACCAGAAACAGGGTGAGGTCAACTAATTTGCCCAAGGTCACAGAGCTACTGAGAGACAAAGCCAGAACTGAAATTGAAGCAGTCTAGCTCCAGAATCTATACTCAAACCACCAAGCTCTACTGCTTCTCTATAAAGTGGTTTAAATGCAGCCTAGCGCTCTTCCAGAACACTAGGGTTCAGAGTTCCAACCTGAGAAACTAATTCTCCATACCTCCCTTTCTCCAATGCCGCCGTCGCCCACCAACGCAAATGAACTGCAAACCCGTGACTCCAAAAGTTCCTCCTGCCTGTCTATAACCTTACTTCTGTATTCAAGTAGGTGCCCTCTAGGAACTACTGCAGTAATCAGTCAGGAAAGAACTCGCGTTGCTCGCTGCTGTTTTAATGGGAACATCTGAAATGCCTAAGAACATAATAAGTAAATGGCCTATAAGCACTTTTTCTGAGAAGGGGTAAACATCTACCGTATTTTCAAGATGCCTAAAGTGATGAAACGGAGCTAAAAACAGGGACGGCCCTGTCTTTTTTTTCCAGCTGTCTCTCACTTATCCGAGAAGGGAGATTCTCAGTTTATGCATCTGAATGTAGGTGAGAAATGGGTGGAGGAAACAATGGGGGTAGGGGGTATTACTCCAGCTCTCCAAAGTAAGGAGGCTCGGTCTTCAGACCCTGTATGTTAGAAGTTAAACCCAGTATTACACACCACTGCTGCCCTGGCCGGCCTCAGTGCCCCTCGAGGCTGCAGCGAGGTGGTTACGTGGCGCTTGGAGGCATTTCCTCCAGCCTGAAGAGGAGGTGGCTTTCCCGGCCGGTGGAAGCCCCTCGCTCAGGGCACTGCGGCAGGGGGAGCCCCGGGGCAGCGGGAAGTGGGAGACGTGAGAGCTTCCCGGGGATGCCATAAGGCACAACGTCTGGGGCAGCCTGCGCGGAGCCGCTGGGGAACCACGCCTGCTCGTCTCCCCGACCCCTCAGGACCACCCCCGCCAAACCCGCCTCCCAGCCTCGAGGGTCTACAGCACGCCGGAGACGCGACCGGACTCCTGAAGCAAAAGCTCCCGAGGACGGACACGACCCTCTGGGGGCTACTCACCAGATTGAGGGGTCCTTCCATTACTTCCATAGACCCCGGAGTAAGCGGCGGCCTGAGGAAGGGGAGCGACGGCGCCGGGGCACATGGAGGGAAACAGCAATAAAGAGGGCGACGCAGCGGCAGCGACAGCTGCCCCTCTCCGCGCCCGGGGAGCCAGCAATGGGCGCAGAGGGAGAAACAACCGCACCACTTCCTCCTCCGGTGGCGCGCCGCGGGCCCGCCCCCTGCGCCGCGGCCACGCACGCGTCATGGCGTCACACGTGGCTGGTTCAAGGTGGGAGTGAGGACCGGGGAGTGGGTGGGGCTTAGGGAAGGCGGGGCACAGACGGGCGTACACTTGCTCCTGGGCGATCTTTCCTCTCGCGAGAGGCGTATCTTCATCTTCTTGAAGTCTTCTCTGACGTCACGTAGGGGTGGACAGCCTTGTTGAAATTTAAGTAAGGTGGTTGATTTACGCTCTTGGCCTCTCCCATTTTCTTCCAGCATGACTTTTCCCAAAATCCCTCTGCTTTGCTACACCTTTTCTTGCTCTCAAATTCCCAACTTTATTCTTGCACCTGATTTTTTTCAAAAATCAGATTTGAGCAATGCTGAACCACGCGCTGGACTAGACCTCCCCCTGGAGGGAGGCAAACGTATGATAAAGGGCTCTGCCCTCTAGGTGATAGCGAACTAATTAAGAAAGTAATATGGGTTACAAATAGCCAAATAGAATGCTTGATTAAGTTAACAGTTATGTGCTAAACCGCTCTGCTAGGTTCTTTCCGTCAAGGAATTCACTGACAAAAAATAATTATGATTTATGTTGTAAAGGGAACAGATGAGATGGTATAGAGGCACCATTAGTTGGCTTCAAGGAAATAAATTTGTTCAAGAGCCATGTGATCTTGAAAGAGGACCCCAATTTTCAGATGAGGCCCCAGCCCGGGCATACACCTTGATTGCATCCTTGTGAGAACCTGGGCAGAGGACTCATTGAAACCATGCCCAGATTCCCCACCCATGAAAATTGTGAGATAATGAATGTGTGTTCTTTTAAGCCACACATTAGGGATAATTGGTATAAGGCAAAACAACAACAACAATTACAGACCTCTTCGAGGTGGTAGATAAACTGTAAAGGTGGGTAGTAAATCCATGTCACTGCACTAGTGAATTTCCAGCAGCTGGCTGTGCAGTGGACAGGTTTAATAAACTTCAGTGATAGCTGGACAAGGAAGGAAGAGTATGATGTATTCAACCACTCACGAGTGTTTGAGAGAAACTTCCGTCATATCAGCAAAAGAGAGGACATGATGGATATACACAACCATATCCAAATGGTGACACAGACATTGCATGTACCAGTCCTAGTTTGTCACTCGCTGTCACCCTGTTAGCCCGACCAGCCACAGGCTATGAAGAGCATGCTGGACATGGACACATCATCAAAGGAAAAGGTCACAGGCCTACAAAGGCTTTAGAGCTATCCAAGCTGATTCCTTTGAAAGTTGGGAAACAGCAGCTGCACCAGAAGCTTGCCACTGGCCATTTTTACTGCTTGCAGGTTTGTATCCCTTCAGACACATGGACGACTTCTTTGCCTTTTGGAAAAAGCCCATTTATCTCCTGAGACCATCAATGGAGGGTGATAGAAATCCTCAGGCCATCATAGCTGGGAACACAGTGGACATTCGTAGTATTGGGTCAGAGGTGAGAAGAGCTCAGCACTAGGTCTCTGCTGCAACTCAGCAAAATGGGGCCAGAGGCCTTTGGAAGAACATTTATTTTATTTTTTAAGATTTTATTTATTTGAGAGAGAGAGGGCATGAGCAGGGGGAGGGGCAGAGGGAGAGGGAGAAGCAGACTCCCCACTGAGCAGGGAGCCCAGCCCAGGACCCTGAGATCACAACCTGAGCCAAAGGCAGACACTTAACCAACCGAGCCACCCAGGTGCCCCTGGAAGAACATTTAAAAGCTGTGAAGCTTTTTGTGCTTTCTGTGGCTCACCTGGAAAATGCATTTCATGTTAAAGAATCCATTCCTAAATGGGCCACCACTGATGGACTTGCCACATCAGAGAGGTTCCTTTGTTTCTCTAGAATTTACCTCAAGTCATTCAGATATTCCTTATATTGACATTGAACTATAATCTGTCTTCCTGTGACTGCCATGCCCTAAGTTTGTATAAATCACCGTGACACTTATGTGTGAACACGTGCACAATCTACTCCCTGCTATCACAATGTAACGTGCATACCCTTGACTCAGCAATTCCTGCAGAAATACTAGCATAAGTATAGAAAATAAAGGTATGTGAGGAGGTTTACTGGGCCTTTGCAATAATGCTTTCCGTAGTTTTGGAGCAGCTCAAGTAAATCTAGAAGGACCATTTGGCAGAGACATCATAGAAGACATTGCTGCATCAAGTGGGAGCTTGGATTGATGACCTCAAAAGTTTGTCTAGTTATAGGACTTTGGTGTGCTCAGTTACAGGAAGAGAAGAGAGCAGGCCCTTCAGGTCTCCTGCTCCATCCTCTCTACCTTTGCTGTTCTCTCCACGGGAGTTCCATGGAGAAGGGGGTCAGGATAAGGCCAGTATCAGGAAGCTTCACATGGTCCTTGAGGTGTCTAGGAGCCCCTCCAATTATGCTGTGGAAAAGGGAGTCCAATATGCCTCTCACACCTGCTATGTTTATGGACTTCCCAGCGAATCCACACAAAGCACAAACTCTTCTGTAGTCATGAAACCTACAGGCCCTACCAAAGTGTCAATAACAGGGGTAGCAGCAGGGGCAGCAACAACAGGGCTGGGTGCAAGGCAGCAACCAGGTCTGCAGGCCCGAGACAGGGCAACACAGCAATGTCAGGAGCAGCCAGCAAGGGCCCAGGAGGATGAGGAGCCAGCATGGTTACGGCAGAACAACTGACGTGTCCTCAGTGGGTATGTGAGTGGTTCTGGCAGGTGTTCACACATGTTCTTGCAAGGTACTTCCAGACCTGCTGTACAAAGAATTACAACAAGGTGGGGAATTGTTTTGTATCCAAGCAGGGTGGCAGGTATGTGGGTGCTTCCTGTTGTAATTTTCCCTATTTTACCAGGTCTGAGATCTGGTGATCTTATAGTCACTGACAGCCAGGTGGCAGTTGTGATGAAGTTGCATTGCCTTAGAAAAAACCTTTAACCAAATTTCTTTCATTTATGTTTACCTTTTTATGTATGCACAAGAGTGATATGGGGCAAAATTACATCTAAGTCTGAAGGACCAACCTCTTTCACTATATATAAAATACAAATTTAAGTAATGAAAACAATGCCTACATTGCAGAGAAAACCAGTTTAAGTGGATAATAACCCTCTTTCCTGTACTTATCCGTATGAGGGCTCATCTTCATGCCTCATCATCCCTTGCCTTGAAAGGAACCGCCAAATCCTTCCCTTTTCCGAATTCATCATGAACAAAAAGTAACACTGCATTTAACTGTGGGGCGCCCGGGTGGCTCAGTTGGTTAAGCGGCCAACTCTTGGTTTCAGTTCAGGTCATGGCCTTGGGGTCTCGGAATCAAGCCCCAGGTCAGGCTCCACGCTCAGCAGCAAGTCTCATTGAGGGTTCCTCTCTCTGTCTCTCTCCCTCTGCACCTCCCCCCACTCTCTCACACACAAATAAATAAATAAATCTTTAAAGGGGCACCTAAGTGGCTCAGTTGGTTAAAGCATCTGCCTTCTGCTCAGGTCATGATCTCCAGGTCCTGGGATCGAGCCTCACGTTGGGCGCCCTGCTCAACAGGGGAGTCTGCTTCTCCCTCCTCCTCCCCCTGTTCATGCTGTCTCTATCTCTCTCGCTCACTCTCTCAAATAAATAAAATCTTAAAAAAATAAAAATAAAATTTAAAAAGGACTGCCTTTACCTTTAAATGGAGGCTATAGTTTTAGCTGTTTGTTTTTTAAGACTGAGCATGATGTTGAACAGAGGGTAAATGCTGTCTTGCTTCAAGTTGACCCCAGTGCTTCTTGAAGATTTAAATTTCTTCTTTTTCCTAAAATTTTTCAATCCCCATTTCTAAATAGCAATGGTTTACCTTTGTGTAACACTTTGCAAGATTCCAAGCACTTACATGTATGCTTGCCCATTTAATTTCAACAGGCTCAAATTAGTGACTTACCCAATGTCATAAAATTGGTAAATAGCTGAACTAGGTTTGAAGTCTAGGTCTGTCTGGCCATAAGCCCAGTACTCTTTCCACTACAAGCAGCTAAATATCTACTAGCGTGACATCGAATGTTGGTAATAACAGAAATAGACTGCTAGGGTAACCCACTGTAATTACATAGGTTATTTTGGGTTTTCCTAAATTCACAGTCCTGAGTACCAAGAGATTCAAGCTAAAAAGGGAGTTGCTATTGTTAGTGGCTCTCTTCTCCTCCGGGGTATTTGCCAAGAACTATTCACAAACCAGACTGGGCAGGAACAGGCCATGTGAGGGAGGGGGAGGGTAGCCGTGAGGTCACAGGCTCTAACTCCTTGGACTCTGAGCCAGGCTGTCCAGTTGCTTCAGCATGAGCCAGGATGAAGAGAGCCAAGTTAGGCAGGAGTCAGGCATTCTATTCAACAAAGTTCAACAGAGGGGACGCCAAGGAAAGTAGAATTTCAGGGCAGGTTTCTTATCCAGTAAGCTGACACCTGGGAAAAGTCAGTCAAATAAAGGCAGAAAGGCAATGATTCAACCAACTTTGTATTACGTTAGTGTTTGTCAAACAAGGGAGCAGAAGAGAACTCTCCAAAATCCCAAAATGTCCTTGGACCATGTGTCTGCTGTTGCATCAGCAGGGCTGCTTCATTTCCATCTAGAAAAATATAACTTCCCTGTTTATTTGTGGTAGGTCTGGCATCAGGGAAACCCTTTTCATATATATATATATTTATTTATAAATATAAATATATATATTTATACGTATAAATATATCTAATTATATATAATGTATTTTATAAATATAAAATTATATATATAATATATAAATATATATAATTTTATATATATATAATTTTTTAAAAGATTTTTATTTTTCCCTTTAAAGTAACCTCTACACCCAATGTGGGGCTTGAATTTACAACGCTGAGATCAAGAGTCACATGCTCTATTGACTGAGCCAGCCAGGTGCCCCCACCTATATTTTTTTTACAAGCACTTCAGAACACTGAGGCATCTCTAATTAAATCCTCTTCAACCATTCTAGTCACCACGCCCGATTACACAGACCTCAAACTTCCAGTTCTACCTCTTGCACTGACCCTTTGCTGCAAAATGCTGACCCATCTGGACTCTGTTTCGAACAGAGGGGAAGGGATCATGGGAATCCTGAGATATTGGAAGATGATAGGGCTTGGTTACTCTTAAATAAATACAGATGAGAGGGGGCTTAGAAATGGAATGGTGGAGAAGAAATGATTGAAGTCAAAAGGCAGAAGTTTAGAGATTGTTTTTCCTTATGTTTCTAGGAGAGATTTGCCTCCAGCAGAAGTTGTCAAGATTTGCCAGTCCACTGTTAATCTGTTTAGTTCCTCTGTGCCCCCGCTTCCATTCCTCCTAAGCAACTCTAGCACCCAGCACCTCTGACTGACAGTCTTGGGAAGCCGTGTGAGGGCTTCAGGGAAGGAAGGGGCCATAGCAAAGTAGCACAGACAAAATAAGAATTTTACCATTAATTGAATATTTTACCTCTCGCTATCAGTGTACTCTTTACTTCTGAGATGGTCTTTTTCACGTCTTTATACTTTCCTCACCCTTCAGGGAACTGGAAAACCCTCTGGGAGCTTCTCTTAAAACCTTGTAGGTAAATGATTCCAAAACAAACAAACAAAAGGTAAGGTGGGGGGGGGAAGATGGGGAGGGAGAGAGGAAGAGGAGGGAAGAGAGAAAGAGACAGAGAGAGTGAGAGAGAGAAAAAGGAGGAGGAGAAGAGAAAGAAAGAAAGAAAGAGAAAGAGGGAAAAAGGGAGAGAGAGAAAGAAAAAGAAAATACGACAAATACATTATACTTTCTGTCCTGATGTGTTGACATCATATGCTGTTGACATCCAGTCCAGAAGCAACCGTGGGAAGAATGGTGCAACCTCAGATGTGAGGATCTCGGGCCTGCAGCCAGAGAATTTTCGCAGCATACACGGAGGCTGGCCAGGCTTCAGCCTTGGCCAGACACACTTAGGTTATTCCATGCTGAATTCTCTCTCGCCAGTTCTAAAACCTGAACAACTCTGATTGACTCAAGTGGCTTGACTGCCATATTCATCACACTATTCCTTTTCAGTTCAGGTTTGGGGGGAAGGGAGAAAAGTAACTGGGGAAATAAACCAATTGGAGAATTTTTGGTCACAATGTTGAAATTATTTGCAGAATTTAATTCTTGAATTCTTGAATTCTTCAGTTATCACAGAGCAACTACTACTTGATTAAATTGTAATTATTGGCTATGTTTTTTAGGAAGTATATTTTATAATTGTATAAACCATTAAAGCCTTTTTTGCATAGATGCACTTTGTATACCTCATATGAAAAGTTTCAAATATATTGAAAAGTATAATAGTATAATGAACAGCCATATACCCAAAACCCTGTATTTAGTAGTTAACATTTTACCATATTTTCTCCATCTATTTGTTTGCTAAAATTTTTAAATTATAAACAATATATTACTTCCCTCTAATTACTTTAGCATTCATCTCTAAAAAGTAAGAGCATTTTTCCTACCTATGATTTACTATAATACCTTAGTCAGAGTTCCCCAACTGTCCCCAAAATGCCAAAATTGTAGCAAGTCAAGATCCAGTCAAAGTCCCCGCCTTGCGTATGATGGTTATATCTCGTAATTCTCTTAATTTGGTTTTAATCTAGATAAATCCTGACTCCTTTTTTTTTCCTCATGACATTTACTTGTGGAAGAGACTTGGCAAGTCATCCACTCCCTCCCTATTTGTAATCATTGATCACACTGTCTTTTTTTTTTTTTAAGATTTTATTTATTTATTTGACAGAGATAGAGACAGCCAGTGAGAGAGGGAACACAAGCAGGGGGAGTGGGAGAGGAAGAAGCAGGCTCATAGCAGAGGAGCCTGATGTGGGGCTCGATCCCATAACACCAGGATCACGCCCTGAGCCGAAGGCAGACGCTTAACCGCTGTGCCACCCAGGCGCCCCCTATCACACTGTCTTTTAAAATCATTGGATATAGGAGCGCTTGGGTGGCTCAGTTGGTTAGGCGTCTGCCTTCGGCTCAGCCCTGTTGGGCTCCCTGCTTCTTCTCCCTTTGCTTGCCCCTCCCCCTACTTGTGCTCTCCCTGTCTCTGTCAAATAAATAAATAAAATCTTTAAAAAAAATTAAAAAATAAAATCATTGGCTATAGATAAGATATTAATTATACTTTCTTCACATATTCACTTATAATAAGCCTTAAAGTAAATAAAATAAAGAATAGCAAACTCTGACTTTATAACCAAGAATCTTGTGCCACCTATTTGGCAAATAGCAGAAACCAACCTTGACTAGATTAAATCAAATGGGGAATTGAACTGAACTTGTTAGTTACGAGTTGCATTTTCCTGCATGTAATGTGAAATCCCAGAAGAAAAATGGCTGAAGTAAGATAGATGACTGTAAAAGACGTCTAGAGGAGAGCAGCCCAGGCCTGGGGGCAGAGCCACAGCAGGGGCCCAAACTATCTCTCCACTGTACACGCAGTCACCTGGTTTTCATGTCAAGGTTAACTCTCAACCTGCTGCTTCTTCCTTTGCTTTGATCCTCAGCGCGCTCCGAAGGAGTACTGCACCCTCGAGGACCATTCTCACCAATAACTTACCCCTCTCCCTTTTCCTGGGGACCTCAGTACAGATTTGAATTAATTATAAGCCTTGGTTCATGACCAAATGTCATTAGTAATCCATGCCTGGCACTTTTTATTTATTTGTAACGGATGTATTTAGAATATAGTAAGTGCCCATGCACCCACCACTACTATAAAACAAAACTAATACGAACATTGCTGTCCATGTACTTCGGAGCACGTATGCATGCATGGCTGCTGAGCATGTATCTAGGACTAGACTTGCTGGGTCATGTGTGATGCATACGTTTAGTTTTGGTAGATGTTGCCAATTTCCCAAAATGTGTATGCCAATTTACACTAACACTGGCAGTGAATGAAAATGCCATTTGCTTTAAATTGCTGTCATACTTTGCATTTTTTGTCTTTATCATTTTAACCATTCTGTTGATAGTTTGTATAGTAGTTTGTCTTACTGTTTAACTCTTCAAAAGCCGACTTGTGCTCCCAAAACTTTATCCTAGTAAAGGATATGCTCCTGAAGATATCTCTATTAATTTTTTGATCACCACATCTAATGACCTTTCTTCAATTGATGCCCCTCATCTCTCAGTAACATTTGACATCACTAACCACCACTTTCTTCTGGAAACTCTGTTTCATTGACTTCCATGATTTTGCATTACCCTGGGAAGTCCACCTTTAGCCCCAATTCCAAAATCCAGTACACCCTGAAAACAAAAAGGTTTTGTATTACTCATTTTGTGGCAAAACCTCTCCTGAGCTATCATGAGACCATTTAGTCCTTCGTTATCCTACTTGGTGTTATGTTTACATGATTCACTGATGATTTGTTAATGTATCCATTTATTAGGAGATACTGCCCCAGTCTCTGTTCTATGATATGGAGTATAAGCACCATATTAGCTTGAAAATTCAGAAAATTCTGAATTCAAAATAGATCCAAGTCTTAAGAGTTTTGGGTAAAATTTTGTAGGCTATTGTAGAAAGAGCATAATCTTGGAGTCAGATAAACCTGGGTGTCGATCCCACTTTATTCAACCTCTTGAAACTTCAGTTTTGTTCTTTTAATCTCATCTCTAAAGAAGGAATTGAAATAACTAGCTGGTAAGGCTGTGAACATTCTTACTTGGATGACTCACACACCTAAAACTCAATATATTGAAAACTGAGCTCACCATCCTCCCCGCCCCCGACCATCTGTTCCTTTGTTCCCTATCTTAGGGCATGGCACCGGCTTTCCACCCATTTGCCCAACTCAGAAACCTAAGCACCAACCTCAGTTTACTCCTCCTTTCCCAGTCCATTAGCAAGTCCCGTCCATTCTACATCCTGAGGGTTTCTCAGTTCTGCATATTTCTCTCCATTCCCCCTACCATCTTGCCTATTTCATTGTAACAGACTCCTAAGTTGTCTTCCTATCTCCAGTATTGCCACTTTTCAGTTCACTCGCCACACTGGAGCCAAAGCCATCAATGCAAATCTGATTATGACACTCTCTTGCTTACAGCCATTGTCTTCCTATTGCCCTAAAATCAAGTCCCAGTTCTATCATGATTTCCCAGGTCTTCCCCGATTGTCTGCTTACCTCTCTAGATTCATGGGCAAATTACCTTTCGTTCCCTAACTTGCCATATTCTCTCTTGTGCCCTGGTATTTGACTGTGCTTCACCTGATGTTTGGAAGCACACTTTTCTCACACCCTGTACCTGTCTATTTTCAAGCAAACTTAAGATGTTACTTTGAATGAGACTTCTTTCTGAAAAGTTGATCTGTTTTCGACTGAATTGTGTTTTTCCAAAATTCATATGTTGGAGCCCCAACCCTCAATGTGACTCTGTTTGGAGATGGGGTCTTTAGGGAGGTTATGATAGTTAAATAAGGTCATAAAAGTGGGGTCCTAACCCAGTAAGACTAGGCTCCTCATAAGAAGAGCAAGAGACAACAGGGAAAAGCCCATGTGAGGACGCAGTGAGAAGGCAGCCAAGGAGAGAGAAGCCTTAAGAGAAACCAATTCTGCCAACCTTGATCTTGACATTTTAGCCTCCAGAACTGAGAAAATAAATTTCTATTGTATAAGCCACTTGGTCTGTAGTATTTTGCTGCGACAGTCCCAGTGGACTAATACATAATCCTTCCTCTGTCTTCTCAGGGCATGCTACACTTCTTCCATCAGAATCTTCATCATGTGATATTGTAATCATCTGTTTTGTTTTCCATATCTCCTTTTAGGTCAGGGATTTGTCTTTTTTGTTCACCATTGCAGCCCTAGCTCCTCACAGAACAGCTTGCATGTCATAGACACTCAATAAATATTTTTTTAAATGTTTTTTTTAAAAGATTTTATTTATTTATTTGACAGAGAGAGACAGCCAGAGAGAGAGGGAACACAAGCAGAGGGAGTGGGAGAGGAAGAAGCAGGCTCATAGCGGAGGAGCCTGATGTGGGGCTTGATCCCAGAACGCTGGGATCACGCCCTGAGCCGAAGGCAGACGCTTAACGACTGCGCCACCCAGGCGCCCCTCAATAAATATTTTTGAATGAATAAATTAATTAATAGAATAACACATGTAAATGTTCTTGTATGGTTAACAATAGATATTAACACTTGGTAAGTGTGTTATATCTTTTTGTTTCTCCGATTGCTTCCTCCTATCACAAGCTCCTTTTCCCATTCAGTAAATGTAATTGCAGCTTGAGTCTACTATTTAAATTGAGACATGCCCAAGCACATCTGAAGATCTTATAGGATAGACCCACCAGCTGTGTCTGTGTATGACAAGTTGCATCATCTCCTGTGAATCCAGCATGACACATTTGACTTAGGAGTAACAAGCCTTGGTGGTCTGTGGGAGAAGTGACCCAAAGTGTAGTGTGGTTTCTGTTACTAGGAGAGCCTACCAACCTGGTTCCATTCTAAAATAGGCCCACTCCAGAAGGGAGTGTAGTAGTTTGCTAGGGTTGTCATAACAAAGTACTACAGACTTGGTGACTTAAACAACAGAAATTTATTTTGTCTAAATTCTGGAGGCTACAAGTCCAAGATCAAGGTATTGGCAGGGTCGGTTTCTTCTGAGGCTTCTCTCCTTGGCTTGTAGATGACCGGCTTCTCCCTATGTCTTCACATGATCTTCCTTCTGTGCATAGCTGTGTCCAAATTTCCTCTTCTTGTAGGGACACCAGTCATATTGGATTAGGGTCCATCCATATGACTTCATTTTACCTTAATTATTTCTTTAAAGGCCCTATCTCCGGGGCACCTGGGTGGCTCAGTCATTTAAGCACCTACCTTCAGCTCAGGTCATGATACCAGGGTCCCAGGATTGAGTCCCATGTCAGGCTCCCTGCTCAATGGAGACCCTACTTCTCCCTCTCCCTCTGGCCTCTCCCCAGACCACTTGCGGTTTCTCTCTTTCTCTGTCTCTTTCGTTCTCTCTATTTCAAATAAATAAAATCTTTATTAAAAAAAAAGGCTCTATCTCCAAATATAGTAATGAAGTATGAAGGGTCAGGACTTCAATATATGCGTTTTAGGGGCACACAATTCAGTCCATAATAGGGAGCTAGACATTCACATCCACATTGCCATCAAATGTTGCAGTTTGGGTACCACACCGGGGACAGGAGCCAGAGAAACAGCATATTGCCCAGCAGAGGTGGCAGGACCCCCTGAGTGAGAAGGAAGTGGCACTGGTGCCCAGCAAAGAGGGACAAAACAGAAAGGGGGAAATGGAAGTTCTCAAGAACTCCCAGAAATACTTGAGGGAAACTTTGAAGAGAGTCTTGGGTCCTATTCAAGCAAGAAAGAGCTGCCGTGATGTGTTACTTTGGCATTTTCCAAGACTGGAGCCCTCTACTATGAACTCACTTTAGACAATGCACAGTTTCGAACTTTGATGATCACCTTTTCAAAGGTTCTAATGAAAATTACTTCTTTATCCTATTTCATCCTACTTCTTTATCCTACTTCAACCTATTTCCTGAACCTGGATATTCCACCTGTCCTTCATTTCCAGCTTCTGGCTTTCCTGTGTTAGTTCATAACTCCAGCATTCTTTCATCTTTGACCTTCCCTTTTTCTCACTTCCAAAATCCAAAAGCTTATCAATTATGGAGATTCTACCTCCATACTTTTTCTGAAGGATGCTTTCTCTCATTCATGACTCCTCACTGGTCCTATGAAATGGCTTCCAAAATTTTCTTCCCATTCCAACTAATCCTCATATTTTTATAAATGATGATGATGATGATTTGGTTTTGGCCACAGTTAGCCCCACCCCTCTCAGCTTCAGTAAAATAGAGCTTTGGTCATAGCTGGACTTAACAGCAGGACCCGAGAAAAATTCAGAAGTATTGGAAAGAGCAGGCAGGGAGACACCATATAGCAACGAAAGTGAATAGCAGCTATACACGTTATCGTGGATGAATTTCAACTAAGGGTGAGTAAAACAAGTCACAAAAGAACATGGGTGATAGAGTGTCATTTGCTGATCAAGTCATAAACAAGAACAAACAATGTTGTTTAGGGTACATATTTGGTAAAAGTGGGGAGGAAACGTGTTAAGCTCAACGTTTAGGACAGTGGCTGCCTCTAGAGTGGGAGGAGGGTGTGCGATGGCGAGATACGTATATGGAGTCACAACAGTGTGGGGAACTGATCTGTATCTAAGCAGAATGATGGGTATGTGGGTGCTTACTGTTGTATTTTTTCCCATTTTCCCACCTCTGAAATGAGGTGATCATGCAATCGCTGTGAGCCAGGTGCGGTTCTGAGGAAGCTGTATTGCTTTAGAAATACTTTCATCGGTATGAGGACTCACCTTCCTGCTGTGCCATTCCTTGTCCTGAAGAGGAGTTCAAATCTTTTCCCATTTTCAACTTCACAGAATGAAAGGTAAGACTGCCTTTAACTTTAAACAGAAACTAACTATAGATTAGTTTTAAGACTGAACACAGTATCGTGTGGATGGCTTGCATCCTCTTGATTCAAGTGCAAAATCTTTGACCCTAGAGGCAATCTTAATTACCTCCATTATCTGCCCCCATGCCTCCCCCCACCCCAGTGGCTCCCCTAATATTTTGTGTGCAGTAGAGTAGGTGAAATTCTTAAATGATAAATTTCATTATAGCTGAAGCATGCTAAATAGTTAAATGAAAACTAAAATCTGCGTTTAGTGGTCTATACCTATAGTTTTGTTACAGGATTTCCTTCTCCTTTAGGTCCCGCAGTTCTTGGTCACACCACTTTGAAGAATGAAGAAGACCCGACAGAGAGTGGTGGGCGGCAAAGCAAAGACTTCCTGAGCAATAGTAAAGTGGTAATACAAACTCCTAGAGAGGGACGGACCCAGAGGGTTACCACCGGAATTTCTCAGTCTAGGGTTTTTTTATGGACTTGGTGGTGGGCTGTTTTAATCCGATTAACCCTCCATGTGCCTGTCATCCAATCAGGTTTTTGTGATCTATCTATCATGTGTGAAAGGATGGAGGGCTCCTTCCAGGGTGGGTGTAAAATTCTTTCAAGGGTGGTTTCCTCTTAGGGTAGGGGACCCTTGTCCATGCCTGCTTTTCTTGCAACTATCCTTCATCAGTTTCACATTAAGACATCTCAAACCAGAATATATCCGCTCCCACAGGTGACTTACGGTATTGTGCCAAAGATTCCCAGAATAGGAAACACTTCGTTAATTATCCTGCATTGCCAATATTACTTGTGAATAAATGATTGTGAATAAATAATTGAAAACATTATTTTATTTGTACCTCAGACTAAAAAAAAAAAAAAACCACCTAATTAATTTGTTCCAGCTGATACAGGCTGGCTGGGTCCAAGGACCCAGAGGGGGTCTCACAGGACCAGCCAAGAGGGTCCTTGGTTTTGTGCAGGATGGAAATCAAACATGAGCCAAGAGGAAGTAAAAACAGAGTTTACTGAAGATATAGAAGTGCTGTGGTTTTGGAATATAGGTGAGATTCAGTGGGGTAGAGTCCAGAGCCAACAACCAAGAAAGAATTCTTGAGACATCATTGGTGCAAAATGGTGATTTTATTAAAGCACAGGGACAGGACACGGGGGCAGAAAGAGCTGCTGCACTGGGGTCTTGAGGAGTGACTGACTAAATACTCAGGAGTTGGGGGAAGTAAAGAAAAGGGAGGTTTCAAAAGAACTTTCATATGCTAAAGAGGACCTACAAAATACTGGAGGCCTTGCCATCATCAAGGTAAGGTTGTTTTCCCCTCTTGCAATGTGTTAACATTAATATAGCTGGGAGATCCCCGGAAGAATGTCACACATGTCCCACCAGGGAGTGGGGGGTGGGGGGAGGTTGCAGGGTGTCAGTTTGTGCTTAGTCTTCACCTAGCCTTCTGCTCCCTCATCGGAAGGAGAGCAGATTCAGAGTATCTGGGAGACTCTGAAAGAAAAGGAGACAGTCTTGTCTTTGTCTGGAGTCTGGGGATTTTACTGAGGACTGTGGTCTGTTGTACGTGTTCTCTTAAGCATCTAGGAACTCATCAAAGACCAGGAACTGATCTAAGATGAGTGTTCAGGTATCCTCCATAAGTCACTTCTGCCCTCGAGTCAGAGTTCTTGGCGTCAAGGTGTATGGGGTCCGTGGTCTTGGAAAATGTTCATGATGACCTTGCTCTGTCACTCCTTAGATGTTATCTATTGTGCTAGAAAACTCGACGAAATCATTTACTCCTTGACCATTACAAGGAGGACATACATGCAGGCATGTGTAAGGCGGGGGTGCAGGTCCTGGTGATGCAGGAATTGGTTGGGGTTTCGAGCTGATGACCAAGAAAGAATTCTTGAGACGTCTTGGGTGCAAAAAGGTGGTTTTATTAAAGCAGAGATAGGATCCATGGGCAGAAAGAGCTGCACTGGGGTTGTGAGGAGTGAGTGGCCCATTATATACTTTCAAGTTAGGAGGGGGTTAGGGATAGCACAAGCCTCCCACTTGTTTTGGAAACAAGGTTTCCAGGACCGTGAGGGGGCTAGCTATTGTTGGGAAAATGTCATTTATTACTGTTCGGTAAAAACTCAGTCATGAGACCCTTCAAATGTATATCGGTGGTCATATGCTTGGAGGATGATTTCCAACATATATCTCGGGAGGTAGAGACAATGAAGTTTCCAAATGAATTTTTTATGTTAAAGTAAACTTACAGGATCCTGGGGGTTGGGCTGATTGCCTTTTGCCCTTAGCCAAGTATTAACATCGAGGCAGCTGAGCTCCGAGAGGAAGATCACTCTGCCTGTTTCAAGGACTTGCTAATGGACTGTAAGTAGTAAGGAAATTTAATTTTTCTTTTGCCTTTGTTTCCCACATCACTAGAGGCTGTAAAAAAAGCAGTCTTTTTTTTTATTTTTAAAGATTTTATATATTTATTTGACAGAGATAGAGACAGCCAGCGAGAGAGGGAACACAAGCAGGGGGAGTGGGAGAGGAAGAAGCAGGCTCATAGCGGAGGAGCCTGATGTGGGGCTCGATCCCAGAACGCCGGGATCATGCCCTGAGCCGAAGGCAGACGCTCAACCGCTGTGCCGCCCAGGCGCCCCCCAAAAAAGCAGTCTTTTATATGTGTCTCTTCAGTTTCCCTGGCTCACAACTTCTTGTACACAAACCATGATAAAGTTAATAGTTAATAGCAAACTCCAAAATATTCTCCTCATGCTCAAACAACTGAATGGATTTGGTTTTGTAACTCTGGCAGAATGAGTAATTTTGGTTTGGTTTTGTGTTGTTTTATTTAGTTATTTTCCATTTAATAGTAGTCATGGGAGATTTCTTCTTTGCAACAAGCAATAACGAAGGCATCCCCGGAAGAGGGCTACACAGGGCCAGACCATTCAGAGCTTGGAATTGTTAAAAAAACAAAACTCAACTGGGTAAATGTGAAGATCTAATTGGCTTTATTCATTGATCCATGAAGCGGTTGCGTCCCGTCTAGCAAGTAGAAGGGAGTTCTGGGGAACTGTATAAAATGGAAGGTGTTTATAGGCAGAAGGGGGCAGGGACAAGGACTTCACAAACCAAAGAAAGGATTATTTTGGGCAAGGTCACCTTCCTTGGGGGGAGGGTGGAGATATACCCTGCAGATTCCCTCAGGCATGTTGACCAGGAAATTCCAGACTGATTGGTGTAAAATTCCACTCCTGGGAGAGGCTAAAACTACAATTAGGTTAGGTATTAAGTCTTGGTTTGCCCCCCTCCCTCCCACCAGGCCCAGCACAAGTGACTCCATCTTGGGCCTGCGGTTTCTTTTTTAACAGAATGTAGATTTTTACACTTGCCTCCAAATGAAATTACTCTTACACCCCCAGACATACAGAAAAGACTGAGAACAGAAGGCATTTATCTCACAATTTGAAATGTGTATCCCCTCCTGGATGCCATGCTTGTAGTGCACTATGAATTAATTTGTTTTATGAATCTCCCAATTATCTTTTGAATGACATGATTTAATTTGTTTGATGTGAGTATTTAAACTGTGTCCTATTTGGGGTGCCTGGCTGGCTCAGTCAGAGGAGCGTGCAACTCTTGATCTCAGGGTCATGAGTCTGAGCCCTGCGTTGGAGGTAGAGCTTATTTAAATAAATAAATGAACTTAAAGAAAGAAAAAAAACCATGACCCAATTTTAGGCCAGCTTTTAGCATGTCTTTGTCATTTAATATGATGAAACTTGGCTCTTTCTCTCTCATACATAAGGAGGCATACTACTCAGCCATTAAAAAAATGAAATCTTGCCATTTGCAACGATGTGGATGGAACTAGAGGGTATTATGCTAAGTGAAATGAAATAAGTTAATCAGAGAAAGACAATTATCATATGATCTCACTGATATGTGGAATTTAGGAAATAAAACAGAGAATCATAGGGGAAGAGAGGAAAAAATGAAACAAGATAAAATCAGAAAGGGAGACAAACCATAAGAGACTCTTAATAATAGGAAACAAACTGAGGGGTGCTGGAGGGCCGGGAGTGGGAGGATAGGATAACTAGGACATTAAGGAGGGCATGTGATGTAATGAGCACTGGGTGTTATATAAGATTGATGAATTACTGACCCCTACCTCTGAAACTAATAATGCATTAATTGAATTTAAATTAACAAAATTATGTACCAGGACAAAAAAAAAAAACACAAAAAACTTGGCCTTAAAGATCTTCAAAGTCTTGAGTAGAAGACAGGAAACCAGAAAACATTGTAATTTCAAAGTCTTGGGTGATTCTCCATGTTGGAAGTTATAGAAACCCGAAGTCACTTTTGTGGCCAACTACCTGCAATTCTTCTAATAGGCTGTTAGTCCTGAAATGGAAAGTAAAGAACCTTTGCTGACATAGAGACATTTCGAGGAACTCCACTTCCTGCGGCTGACAACTGCTTTGGGAGTGACAATGGTTTTAAAATGTTTTTTGTGGGGAAGGGTGAATTGTATCCAGGAAATGAGTAACCTTTGAGGGGACTTCTTTTAGCTGCGAGGCTAGGAGCACAGCCAGTCAACCACCTATATTCATATTAATTATCCTTGTGTAGTAACTTCTCGTATTACTTTCCAAAGCAACTCTCCTCGTCAGACTTTCTGCCCCCCCTGGCACCTCCTCACTCTTAATTGATGACCTTGCTTCAGACTTTACCAGGAAAATAAAAAGAAAATAGAATTAATCATTTGGGAGTGATTCCTTTAAACCTTTTCCTTTCACCCAATTGTGTCCTTCTCTGTGTCCACAGATCTAATCTTTCATGTCATGATTCTTGCCTAATCCTCATCAAACCTCCACTGTGGCCCATATGGAGTGACATGACTTAAACCAGACTCCAAAACCTCGTAAATGTTCTGATTTTGCCCTCCCCACTCTGAGACACTTGGACTATACAGGTGGGCTCTTCCTTATCTTGGTGAGAACAAACTTACGTTATCAGCAGCCAGTTCCTCCTCAGCAGAGCTGAATGGCTCCCCTCTCCCCTCAGACGCTTGGCATCTACAATTAGCCTTTCTCTTCTGCATTATTATTCTCTTTCTCTCTACTGGGTCAGCATACAAACCCACCCATCCTGAAACACCCATTTCCCTCCATTTGTGTGTCTTCTAAGTTCCAGCACTTTACTGCTTCCCATCACAGCTACGTTTCCTTTAATACACATGCGCGACGGCACACACACATGATGTTTTAAATAATATATTCACATGCTTCAAAAACTCCAAAGGCTAATTCTCCTTGCTAGAGACATCATGTATGTACTTGGAGAGATATACATATCGAGGCATCCAGCAATAATGCCATAACGCACACAGTGTTCTTTACCTTTTACTGGACAACAGATCCTGGCAGTCTTTCCGTATTAGAGCAGAAAGATCATAGCCAAACTTCTGGTAGTTTTTGGTCTAACTTTCCTAACCTTTCATTCTCTCTCTAATACATTCTAATATGACTTCTGTCCCTTCCAGTGAAATGGCTATATTCCAAGTTACCAAAAAGCTCCACTCGCTAAATCTAAATGTTGCATGTCAGTCTATAACTGGGGCACAGGTGTGTAAGAGCACCTGGTGCGACGGACCCAAACAGATCAGGTTTGGCCACTGGATGCCGACAAAATCCAAAGGCAGAGAGGTGGGTGGTGGTGAAACAAGAAAGGGATTTATTTCAGTGAAGCCAACACTCAGAAGGCAGAGGACTAGCGTCTCAAAGACTGCCTCCAAGGTGCTGAAATACTTCTAGGTTTACATACGGAAAACATGGGACAAAGGTCAGTGGGTACCTGCAGGTGGGCAGTGAAGGTCGGGTCAATCATTGTCTTGGGGTCAGGCACAGGTGGGTAGGTCCTTGCTGGCTCAGAGGAGTCCCTATTCTTTTTTTTTTTTTTTTAAGATTTTATTTATTTATTTGAGAGAGAATGAGAGCCAGAGAGATCACAGAGGGAGAGGGCAAGGGAGAAGCAGGCTCTCCATTGAGCAGGGAGCCCAATGCAGGGCTTGATCCCAGGACCCTGAGATCATGACCTGAGCTGAAGGCAGATGCTTAACCGACTGAGCCACCCAGGCACCCAGGGCAGCCCCTATTCTTGAGGCAGCAGATTCGGTTCCCATCAAGGGGTGCTTTGCCTGCATGGTCTTTTGCCCAAGTTAAGAGATAAGCTGGAAATAAGAACTTATTCAATTAGGAAATACAGACTGCGGTCGAATGGAGATAGTTGAAGTCCTCTTTCAAGTCCTCATCTTATTTCACTTCTTGGCAGCATTGGACACAGCAAACACTTTCTCCCTCTTGCACTCTTTTGCCTTGCAGAGAAGAATTTGCTGCAAAGTAAATGAAGCATGGGCCATAGGGCCGCTCACTGGCACCTGCTCCGCCCAAGAACCTTCCAGTTCTAGCCATGTGTTCACAGGATCACGCAATCTTGTAAAATTTACAAAGTACTCTCACTGCAGTCAGTCAAGACCACTGTCTCTTTTCGTTCTGATCTCCACTTCATCATATTTCTCCCTGCATTTAGGGACCCTGCTCAGGGCAGCTGAGTTGCAAGCATGTTTAGTTCGGATCTCGTCCCATCAGTGCAGTGGTACCGGAGCGGCAGGGGCTCCAGAAATACTCAATTGGCCCACTTTGCCAACCTCCCACCCCTCGCTGTGACATGAAAATGCGGACCTGGGGTCATGTCATGACATCAACACTTTCCGTAACACCCTGCTCTGTGGGTCCATAGGATGTGGGGGCAACAATGTTGGAAACAGATTGAGCTGGAAGCTAATCTGTGAAGAAGGCTTCTAATCTTCAGACACATATTTGCAAGCAGGAGAATTAGATTCTCTCTGACAGTCGATCACATGAGAAGTCCTCTCCTATCAGGTATAGGCTCGATCCTGGGCACATGCATTAGAAATGCACTGTGCTTGGGGAGGGAGGTGGAGGGAGGGGGTAACTGGGTGATGGACGTTAAGGAGGGCATGTGACGTAATGAGCACTGGGTGTTCTGTAACACCGATGAATCACTGATCCCCGATCTCTGAAACTAATAATACACTATATGTTAATAAAAAAATGCACTGTGCTTTTAAAAACGGGATTCATGCAAAACAGAATTTATCAGAAAGCAACTGGGGCAGGAACCTGCTCAGTACTGCAGTGAGTACACATGCAAGTACAACGCTAACATACTGGATTGCATTTTAATGTACTTGCCACTTCAAAATCTGGTGGTTTCAGATGAAACGGCACCAAAGTTGCCACCAGGAGAGTGAAGTGGTCTGAAGAAACTGGTGTTTCAGACGCGAAATTCCTATACTTTCTCATCAGTAAGTCAGTGTATGTAGAATAGAAGAAATTTGGCCTCACAATGGCACTAGTCTACACATCATAGCAGCCATTTAAGAATATATTTGAGTTGCTCTTGTGTATACATTCATTTTAGATCTTGATTTTTTGACACTAGTGATTATGTCACTATTCAGCTATGATGAGAAGTGGTATCCTTTGGAAGCCAAAAACATAAACTGAAAGAAAGAAAGAAAGAAAGAAAGAAAGAAAGAAAGAAAGAAAGAAAGAACAGGTAGAAGGTTGAAAATGCGCCCCCCCCTAATTTTTTATTATATTGCAACAGACACTAAGGTCTCTGGTATTCAAAATCATGATTAGGGAACAATTCATGATAGCCAACAGAAGAGATAAAAATGCTTATGACAATTGAAATACTTGAAACAGGAAACAGAAAACAGAAAAAGGAAGATGAAAGTAACAGTAAAGAAAAATAACCGTTGTGCGGTCAATAGGACACACCAACATCAGAAGCTGCTTCACTTTGACGAATTAATTGAATTTGGTGATAGCCATGATTTTTCACTGTGGTCTGCTATGAGGAGCAACAGTTTCATTCAACTTGGAATAACGATAGAGTTCACTTTTTCTAAATTTTGATCTAATACTATTCACAGAGAATTCAACAGAACAGATCATGGGAAAACATACTTCTCGAGCAGATACATTTTATGTATATTTAAAATGGTCAGACTGCCATGAGCACCTGGCTAGCCCGTTCCAAAACCAAAACTTGCATTTATTATTTTGTTGGTAGACTGTTTTCAACAAGACAGATTATGCCTGATGGGTTTTTGGACTGGATAAATACACTAGGAAGTTTAAAAAGTCAAGTATATCCCACAGAACTAGTTAGGACGCCGTGTTTACTGGAAATACTACTTGACTCTTGAACAGCACAGGTCTGAGATGCACAGGTCCACTTATTCACGGATTTTTCTTTAAAATAAATACCGTACTGTAAATGTATTTACTTTTCCTTATGTTTTTCTTTTTTTTTTTTTTAAAGATTTTTTATTTATTTGACAGAGAGAGCGAGCGAGAGAGGGAACACAAGCAAGGGGAGTGGGAGAGGAAGAAGCAGTCTCCCAGCGGAGAAGCCTGATGTGGGGCTCGATCCCGGAATGCCAGGATCACGCCCTGAGCCGAAGGCAGATGCCCAACGACTGTGCCACCCAGGCTATGCTTTTCTTAATAACATTTCCTTTTTTCTGGCTTATTGTAAGAATATAATATACAGTATGCATAACATACAAAACATGTGTTAATTGATTGTTTATATTATAGGTAAGGCTTCTGGTCAACATTAGGTTATCAGGAGTTCAGTTTTTGGGGAGTCAATAGTTATACATAAATTTTTGACTTCGTGGGGATCAGTGCTCCCCAACCCCCACATTGTTCAAGGATCAACTGTATATATAAGCCTAATAGAAATGCACTAAACCAGCTTCTTGAAAAATAAACAGGAAAGAAAATAAGCAGGAAAAACATTCTGAGTTATTTAGAATGCCATAAACAGTCGCAGCAGCTATTAAATTTGTTTTTAAGATTTTATTTATTTATTTGTCAGGGAGAGAGAGAGAGAGAACACAAGCAGGGGGAGTGGCAGGCAGAGGGAGAAGCAGGCTCCCTGCTGAGCAAGGAGCCAGGTGCGGGCCACCCAGGTGTCCCCAGCTATTAAATTTTTAAATAAAAACGGCTTCAGAGGTCCTAGTGAAAACATTGTGTTCTTCAAACAAAGGTGATTTCGTGGTAATCCCTGAACTAATTTCTGAATTCTGTTTTTGCATAAGACCTTGGAAAAAAAGTCAAAAGAATGAAAGTGACTTATCTAAAACCTATTAAAGACTAATACAAATAATGGAAAAGGTGTATAAAATTAACTCATGAATCAAATACATAAACCAGATATCCCGTACTACTCTACTCTATTAAAGTCTATAAACAGAGTGCCAAACACTTTCAGATGGTGATTATGTAGTCTACATGAACAATAGAAACACCCATGAACAATTTTTAACTTCTCACTAACTAAAATCTACCCGTGACTTTATCCAACAGTTGCACTCCTCCACTGAGCAGTGTCCATGGTCAGGTGCTATCATGTAACTGCTAGGAATCGTGAAAGCAAAGGGCTACAAGCATTCTTTTGAAACATTAGTTATGGGGCACCTGGCTGCCTCAGTTGGTGGAGTGTGCGACTCTTGATCTCAGGGTTGTGAGTTTGAGCCCCACGTTGGTCAGAGAGATTACTTAAAAATAAAATCTTTTGAAAAACCCCATTAATTATGCAGAATTTTCTTAATTTGGGGCAGGGGGAGAACGAGCTGCCTTGGTAGTACGTGAAGTTATTGACTACTTCCATATTTTGCAACAATTGTAGTTTACTGTTTTGATTTCCTCTCGCATATAGAGCATTTTATTTATTTATTTATTTTCTTTTCAAAATTTTATTTAAATTCCAGTTGGTTAACGTATCGTGTAATATTGGTTTTAGGAGTAGAATTTAGTAATTCATCACTTACATACAACACCCAGTGCTCATCACAAGTGCCCTCCTTAGTGCCCATCAGCCATCTAGCCCATCCCCCCCCACCTCCCCTCCAGCAACCCTCACTTTGTTCTCTGTCGTTAAGAGTCTCTTATGGTTTGCTTCCCTCTCTCTCTCTTTTTTCCTTCCCATATGTTCATCTGTTTTGTTTCTTAGATTCCACATGTGAGTGAAACCATATGGTTGTCTTTCTCTGACTTATTTTGCTAAGCATAATACTCTCTAGCTCCATCCATGTCGTTGCAAATGGCAAGATTTCATTCTTTTTGATGGCTGAGTAGTATTCCATTGTGTATATATGGCACATCTTCTTGGTCCATTCATCAGTTGATGGGCATTTGGGCTCTTTCTGTAATTTGGCTATTGTAGATAATGCTGCTATAAACATTGGAGTGAATGTACCCCTTTGAATCTCATACAGAGCATTTTAAGCAAACATGCCAACTCCGATTTTTTTTTAAAGATTTTATTTATTTATTTATTTGAGAGAGTGTGAGAGAGAGAGAGAGAATGCAAGAGTGAGGGAGGGAGGGGCAGAAGGAGAGGGAGAAGCAGGCTCCATGCCGAGCAGGGAGCCCATTGCAAGGCTGGATCCCAGGACCCTGAGGTCATGACCTGAGCAGAAGGCGGATGCTTAATCAATTGAGCCACCAGGTGTCACTCGGATTTTTTTTAGAAGAAATCTAAGTGTAATGAGATGATCTGCCTAATATAAAGCTGTTCTAAGCCTTGCAATATGAATATAACAATGTTTCAAGGATTCTAACACATACTTTTTAAAGACCCAGAAGAGAAAGCTTAACACAACCAGATGCAGAGTTTATCCAAAATGTTGGTTAAATAAGACTATGTTGTTTTAATTGCAATTTGGAAAAATGTTTTGGGATACTTCAGAAACAAGTGAGAAATTATAGACTTCTGATTTGGACTTATATAAAGGATATTTCTTCTGTCATTTTAAATATATTGGTATATTAAATAATGGAGAGAAAATTCAGAAGAAACGGGGATGAAATGTGAAACAAAAGCGATCGATTAGGGGCACCTGGGTGGCTCAGTTGTTAAGCGCCTGCCTTCGGCTCAGGTCATGATCCCAGGGTCCTGGGGTCGAGCCCCGAGTCGGGCTCCCTGTTCGGCGGAGAGCCTGCTTCTCCTACTCCCACTCCCCCAGCTTGTGTTCCCGCTCTCACTCTCTCTCTGTGAAATAAATAAATAAATAAAACCTTAAAAAAAAAGTGATAGATTAATTATCCTGATATTGAGAAGCAAATTTTAACAAAATGTTCACAGATCGAAACAAAAGCAGCAACACATTGAGAGGAAAAGATAGATTTGAATGGAAGGAATGAATAAACTTGTGAATTATGTAGAAATCCCGCTAATAAAGAGAGGTAAATCATATAAGCATGTTGGGAAAAAGACTTACTTTCCTTGCTAATTTATGTGGAAAACTGAGAGTGATGAAAGGAATGTAAAACTTCAATTTGACACTACAAGGACATCAGGACATTGGTGACAACTGGTAATGAAAAACTACAGAAGAAAACTTAAAACGCCCTACTATCCCACAGCTTGTGAAACAAACCTGATAGAGGTTTTCTAAATTTGACATCCGTCCTGAAAACGTACATGACATTACTAACTATGACTTGTGAGGTTGAAAGCAACTTTAAAAAAAAAAATATTTTATTTATTTGAGAGAGAGAGAGAGAGACAGCGCACGTGCCCGAGCACGAGCTGGGGGAGCGGCAGAGGGAGAAGCAGCCTCCACACTGAGTGCAGAGCCCGATGCAGGGCTCCATCCCAGGGCCCCATCCCAGGACCCTGAACCAAAATCAAGAGTGGGATGTTTAACTGACTGAGTCACCCAGACGCCCCAGTCAAAAGCAACTTTTAAAAATTAATAATAATAAAACAAATTCAATCAATAATGCTAGAGGAAAGATTGAATTCTTTCTATTCAAACCATAGACAATCATATTATAAAGCCATACTCACATGAATAATCAGTATGAAGTCAAAATATGTACAATAAAAAACTATTATGAGATGATTTTTTCTCATTTGAAACAAGTATTCACTCTGTACCTAATTTCGTTTCCATAATTTTGCTTCTTTAAAGTCAGAGCTGGTTCCTCCCCAGTTCTAAAGTCCTCAGGCTCCACAAGATGTATATCTGCCCCCATACCTTTGGTTTCCATGGTGCTATTGCCCTGGTTTTCCTCCTAACTACCCCCATTGCCTCTACTCATTTTCTAAGAGGTGTTGTGCTCCCAAGCTCTGGGATGGGACTCCTGCTTCCTCCATGCACAGTTTCTCCCAGTGGTGCCCAGACTCGTAACCCAGCCTTTTCTATCCCCTGAACTCCAGAAGGCCTCTTTGCCTATTCGACAATCTGGATGTCTAATAGGCATCTAAATCACAACAGGTCCAGAACAGAACTCTTGACACACACAAAAGCAAATAAACGAAAACTATTCCTCTTCCAGATTTACCAACACAGGAAATGGCATCAAAAACCACTCAGTTATTCATGTCAAAACCACCAGCAATCATCCTTGATTATTCCCTCTCCTTCACCCCTCAATTCCAATCCATTACCAAATCCTGTTGACTCTGCTCCCAAACCTATCCTTGAGCCATCCATTTCTCTCTATTTCTGCTGCTAACATCCTAGGCCAACCGCCATCATCCTCTTCCTGTACATCTGAAACAGTCTCCCAACTGATCTCCTTGCCTGCCCTATCACAGTCCATTCTCCACAACCACAGTGGCTAACCAGTGTTCACTAATGACCTTCCCTTGCTCAACTACCCCCTCTTAGCAAGCCTCTGTCCCACCAATAATAACATCTAAGTCTTTGGCCTGAAGGTCCTATGTGGTTTGACCTCTGTCCACCTTTCCAAAGCCATGTTCAGCACACTCCTCACTGAATCCATGCTACTCCCAGCCCTCCAAGCTGCTTGAGCCCTCCAAGCCTGTTGCATCACCGTAGTGACAGTGCATCCAGTGTTCTTCTGCTCAGAATGTTTTTCCCCAGTGGCTCTTAAAGAGTAGCTTCTTAGCAAGCCCTTCCCTAATCACTTATTCTAGTGGTTCTGCATGGGGGTGGCACCAATCCAAGGAAGTGCTTAGAAAATGTGTGGGGAAATCTTTGTTAGTCACAGGAATTAGGGTACTCCTGGCATTTAATGGCAGGGTGGGAGGGGGTGCCGGGGTTGCCAGATGTCTGGCAATATGCAGTAGAGTCCTCCCAATGATGGATTGGCCTGCACGTTGCATGACTTGGAGTCTCTCACTTGTCATGTAGGGGAAACACCTGTTTATAACTGTATGTACCAAGAACCCACTCCATACACCCTTAGATACTTAATGACTAAATATTTTTTTGCCTAGTTTTAACACCCACTAAAATTTCTAAGGATGCAATTACCATGTAAATTGATGAAAGATAACCCATTGTTTTGTTTGAGGCATTACCCAGAGTTGTTCCCTGTTTAGGTAAATCATGTCACTAAGGGCAATGCCAGTGGTATTTGAGTCACTTGCAACACTCCTATAATCGTTGGACATTTGTGGTTCTTGCACGTATGGCGACTCAATGTATGAACGCAAACATCTGACCATCTCATTATGTTTTCGAGTATAGTCATGTTCAATCATTTACATATTGGAATGCATATTTTATTATAAAGTTAAGTCCTCTTATTTCTCTTCTTTATTATAGTTGGGCACATACATATTTCTGTACATATATACATATTATGTATGAAGGAGACTGTATCATCTAAGAATGTTATGTTAGAATCATAAATGTTGTTATATTTGTTATGGATAGAGGATGTTGGGTTTGATAGGATTGAAAAATATTGAACTAATCCAAAGTAGTTCCCCAGTCTCTTCCCATCACTTACCTTGTTTTATTTTCATCATAGCAATTATCACTAGTTAATAGCTTCTTGCTAATTAATTATTGATTTGATTGTTATCTGCATATCCATTCTAGAATGTAAGCTCTGTGAGAGTATTAATCTTATCTGTCTTATATAATGTTTTATTCTCAGTGCCTAGAACAGTGTCAGAAACAAACTTGCCTCAACCAATGTTATTCAAAGGGTGGATGGTGGGATGGAGGGTTGGGTGGAGAAGTTGGCAATAGTGTCTGTTTGCTGTTCAGCCCCTGAGATTGGATTTGAGTCTCTCTAGTAAAAGAAGTGATGAGCAGAGGGGCGCCTGGGTGGCTCAGTCATTGAGTGTCTGCCTTCGGCTCAGGTCACGATCCCAGTGTTCTGGGATTGAGCCCCGCATTGGGCTCCCTGCTCAGCAGGAAGCCTGCTTCTCCCTCTCCCACTCCCCCTGCTTGTGTTCCCTCTCTCGCTGCCTCTCTCTCGCTGCCTCTCTCTCTCTATCAAATAAATAAATAAAATCTTAAAAAAAAAAAAAAAAGAAGTGATGCCCAGAAACTGGTAGAAAGGCTAAATGAGATTCTGAGCATGGGGTAAAAACCTTTTATGGAAGATTTGGGATGTTCTGGATGCGGACAGAGCTGTTTGGGGTCTTAGGTGAGGAGGAGACCACCCTCCAGCCCTCTGCACTGACCGCGGTGTTCCTTGGCGCTTGGAGGACTGGGAGCCTTGATGGCTTCCAAAATGTGTTGGTAAGGCTTCTGTGGTTTTAGGAGAAGCCAGCAATATTGGCAAGTTGGAGCTGGAGCAAGAGGTGATGGAACACCATTAAGTGCCTAGAACTACCATCTGGATTGTAGGCACGTGTGAGGCTTCCCTTTGGGGATTTCCAGAAATTACTCGTGTTGGGGGCGGGTATGCAGGGACTAGGAGGGTATATTTAGAGTCCTGGATATTTGGGCAGCAAAATTAACTTTGACCTCTTTCTGAGTTTACAGACTGATGGCATAAGCAAGGTACAGATTACAGATACGTCACATTTTAAATCATCTAGATCTTTGATATAATCTGTAAATACGATTAACGAAGAGGCAGTATTGAGCTACATGATACTCGTGTTCTCTCTTTCTCTTGTCCTTAATTTGGAACCATCATGTACCATTATGAATGTCAAGGGCCCCCAGCTGAAGGATCCTGTGGGAGTTGAGATTCAGTCCTTGCTTCACTCACCAAACCTCATGCCCTACCTCCTTTGCCTAGAGGAGAAGTACTTCTCTTAAGTGACACGCAAATACTATCTGCTTACCAAGCCTGGGGACTGTGGCCCACTTAAAGGACAATTTTTTTTTTTTTTCCAGAAAATGTTTGCACGAACTAGGAGAGTCCCTGCCTAATTCTTCTGTCTGTTTGCTCCTTTTTACCTTGGGGTCTCTGCAATGATGTCTTATAGCTGAGCAAAGGCCCAAGTGGTCACCTTGCCACCAGAACATGCTAAATGAAGCCTGGTTCATTGTAGAGCTTCCCGAATGGACTTCAGAGCCAGACTGCCTGGCTCCAAATCCCAGCTCTGCTGCTTACTAGCCATGTGACCTTGGGAAAGTAATTTAATCTTTCTGTGCCTTAATTTCCCCAAAAGAACATAGGGATGATAATAATAATAATACTCCCCTATTAGAGTCGTGAGACTTAAAATGAATGAACATATGTAACGCGTGATGTCTGACCTACAGTAAACCTCATAGAAGGGTTAGCTTATTAAGGTCTTCCTCCTCCTTCTTCCATTGAGATAGTTATAAAAAAGGGTGCTGCCCACGTGATCTCTAGCACAGCAGCCAACCTCGGATATCAAGGCTGTGATGCACCATGCCCTTGCCTAGCGGGGCCTCGACTATTAACACAGCTGACAGCAGCCCAGCAAGGCTGAGCCATAGCTGATGTTGCTGAGGCCTGTGGCAAGGGCGTCATCTTTGGCGGGGTCTTCATCTCTGTGACTGCAGTATTTCCACACTCTGCGTTCTGTGCAAACAGACCCCGGGGAGAGAGGATGATGGTAGGAGGAGGGTCAAAGAACAATTTTTCTTTTTCTTTCTCTCTTTCTTTCTTTCTTTCTTTCTTTCTTTCTTTCTTTCTTTCTTTCTTCCTTCCCTCCCTCCCTCCCTCCCTCCCTCCCTCCCTCCCTCCCTTCTTTCTTTCTTTCTTTCTTTCTTTCTTTCTTTCTTTCTTTCTTTCTTTCTTTCTTTCTTTCTTTCGTAGGCTCCATGTCCAGAGTGGGGCTTGAACTTATGCCCTCAAGATCAACAGTCCCATGCTCTTCTACCTGAGCCAGCCAAGGCCTCCAAAGAACAATTTTTTTTTTTTTAAGATGGGAGTGGGGCGCCTGGGTGGCTCAGTTGGTTAAGCATCTGCCTTTGGCTCAGGTCATGATCCTGGGGTCTTGGGATGGAGCCCCGCATCAGGCTTCCTGTTCAGCAGGGAGTCTGCTTCTCCCTCTCCCTCTGGCCCTCCTCCCTGCTCATGCAGACACTCTGTCTCTCAAATAAATAAAATCTTAAAAAAAAAAAAAAAAGGGAGTTACTGGCCTATGCTGCTGGGAATGATCCAGTTGGGAAGGAGAGGATGAAGACACAGAAGAGAAAGAGAATAATGCGTGGGGATGGAGCATTTGGAATCTAGCCACCCTGAGCCTTGGAGAGGAGAAGAGGTCCCCTGATCCCTCTTACTGTAACAGGAAGAAACAAGACAGCGATGAACACAGGTACTGGAATGTTCAGAGATTCAGTGCTGGGAAGATGAGGGTCCTGTAACAATGCCTGATGTCCAATGGCTTCTATTTTGTCACGGAACCAAGAGGGTATTTCTCAGCAGACCCACGTCCATCTCTTAGCAAGCTTTCCCTGGAGCAGTGTGGCGTGGTGGTCAAACATATAGGGCTTGTAGTCAGGCAGACTGGAATTTGTTTTTTTGTGTCTCGGGGCATGGAATGGAATTCGCCCCAATTCTAATGATACACTTTCACCTTTAGTCCAGGCTGGTGCTTCACTGCTAGCTCCTCTGTGTGACCCTGGGCAAGTAACTCATTGCTCTGGGGCTTGGTTTCCCCAACTGCACGTCTCACCAACTACTATTTAACATAGGATTGGATGTCCTGGTCAATACTATTTAAAGAAAAGTATTTTCTCATTGCATCACTGGGCAAAACCCAACTGCTATCAAGAGAGACAACTTTCTCATTCCAGGGCAGAACAAATGAACAAAAAGCACAGTGAGAATATAGAAAATCTAGAAACCTTCCCTTCACTTTTCACATCAAGGCATGCATAGAATAGGTTAATTTTGGTGGCGCCTGGGTGGCTCAGTTGGTTAAACATCCAGCTTTGATTTCAGCTCAGGTCGTGATCTCAGGATTGTGAGATAGAACCCTGCATCAGGCTCCGTGCTGGGCATAGAGCATGCTTAAGATTCTCCCTCTCTCCCTCTCCCTATGCCCCTCACCACCCCCTCGAAAAAAAAAAGTATGATAATTTTGTATGAACTCTGGGGTAAAGTAATAATGCAGACCTGGGGGTGCCTGGGTGGCTCAGCTCATTAAGCATCTGCCTTTGGCTCAGGTCATGATCCCAGGGTCCTGCATTGGGCTCCCTGCTCAGCGGGGAGCTTGCTTCTTCCTCTCCCTTTGCTGCTCCCCATGCTCATGCTCTCTTTCTCTCTCTGTGTCAAATAAATAAATAAAATCTTGAAAAAAAATAATGCAGACCTGGCCAGAAGGACCAATCTAGATGCCAGGTCCCAGACCCTGCCTATCCTGAGGGCTGAGGGCGATCGATAGTTTCATTTCCCTGTAACCCTTTCATGGCACACCTGTTGGGACGCTCTTAAAGGAGAAGAGGTCAGTGAGGGCCAGATAACTGAGAAGGGTTTCATGAAAGAACTGGTGGTAGAACTTGGCTTTGAAAGATGGTAGGCTGAAGGGACAGTATTGATGGGAAAAGACATTCCAGCAGAGGAAATGACATGAACCAGAGCAGAGCAGTGGAGCAGAATAGTAGGTCTGTGGCCTCTGGGGAGGGCTGAAGGCAGTGACAGATGACGGCAGGGGACCTAGGTTGACATGCAGGGGAATTTTTGTGCAGTAGACCCAGAATAGGGAAATCCTAGGAATGATCATATTCAGGCTCGGGGAAGGAGGAGGGGAATATTTTTAAAAAGTCTATGTGTTGGGGAGAACTGAGGAAATAGACAGTTCTGTATGATGCTGGTGCAATATATATGGTGTGACCTCTTTGGGGAAATGTTAGCAGAATCTACCCAACTTACAAATGCACATGTGCCTCGACCCAGAATTCCCCTCTGAGGAATTTATTCTACATATATCTTGTATATAGGTATGTACAAGGTTACATACTGTACCATTTTTGTAATAGCAAAGGTTGAAAACAAGATTTGAAAACACTTTGAATATCCACAAACTGGGGCTCATTGAATAAATGATGGTACATATATATATAGGAGAATATTATATAGTTATAAAAAGAACAAGATAGTCCTATGTACTTCATGGTTCCAAAGATACGTTAAGTGGAAAAAGCAAGGTACGGGATACAATGTTTAGAATGCTCATGCAGGTGCAAAAAGTAAGGAAAAGAAGTGTGTGCACGTGTGTGTATGTATGTGTATGAATTTATGTGTAAAATAAAAGATTCATAAAAATTAACATTGATTGCTTCTGAGTCAGGAAACTGGTTGCTAAGGGACAGGAGTGGGAAGAAAACTTTTTATAGCATATCTTATTCTTCTTCCAAAAAGTTGAACTCATGTGGATTCATTATGTATTTAAAACTAAATAAATCAAAATTGAGAAAATCCCTTAGACTACTGAAAAAGAAACCCACACAGTATCCATGATCCTTGATGCTCTAAGAGTGCAGGATACTTCCTAGGAGAAAAAAAAAATTGATCAGTTTACTTCTTTTAAATCAGTCCTTTGTTTATTCTACTTTTATGAGTCTTCTGGATTCCTGTTTTCATATTAAATGTTCCAGTAATGGTCACTTGGTTCCATTTTAATTCAAAATCTCTTAATATCATCTGCACTTAATTCACCATCCAAAAACATTTGATTGTGCTTATTTTGTACATGGATTTAAATGAATTGTATCATTCGAGCTTCAGACTGAAATACACTGTGTATGGATGGTCCTCACAGTTATTCACATCATTTAATTCTGTCCTTTTCATGCAGGTGCTCAATAAAGATCGAACGATAATGCTATCCCCATGCGTATTCACAAATGACCTTGGTGAAACTAACAAGTCTTTTCATTGTTTTCCTCCTTGAAAAAGAAACAGAAAATTGCCAAATGCACATTTCCCCCAGTTCTAAGTCTATGTCTAACCACACCCTGTCTGGACATAAAAATGCAGCCTCATTCAAGTTTGTTAATTGGTAAGTACTTCCAGACACCACTAAGCAACTTCTTCCTGTCCCCTGATCCCTAGCCCCAAAAAGAGAAGAAAACATCTCGGTAGAAAGCTCTAGTATTTTTAATCAATAACTGGGTCAAGAAAGCAGATGTTCCTGAAGTAATACCTTTGATCAATATGTAGTCTAATCCCTTTGTAACAAAGGAAAAAGAAAATGTCTCATAAGATAGGACAGTATCTCCATGGGAGGGCCCTGTTTAAATTCCATTATAAAGGAGTGCTGCATTCTTGTTGTGATAAATATTGCTTGAAATATTTAAACTCTCTGGGCCATGGAATTTTGTGTTAAAAATAGTTGTTCTTGTTATAGTTGTAGCTGTGTTGTAACAGACTGGTACATTTGCTGTAACCGCATGTTTCTGCCCACCCAGACTCACGAGTCCAACTTCCTAAAGCAGGAAAGTACGGTCTCCACCAGTTCACCAGTTAGTCCGTTGAAAAGAATACTGGAGGGAGGTTGATGGGCCAAAGGGATAAGATGGGTCATCTCTCCTTTCTACCAAAGGGCAGAAAAAGTTGGGGCTTTTGGTAAACCAAAGGGAAGTTTTCAATGGCCCTAAATAATTTTTTACAGTTTACAGAATCCATAGGTCCAAGTAGCACTAAGTAACAGGAAAGCAAATAAGGCATCAGAACAAAGGTTTTTCTGCCTTCTTTGGCCACTATCAACCACAGTGTAGGTTTTCGGTGATTTTCTTCTTAAGCCAATAACACTCATTCTTACCTATTTTGACAAGAGTATCACCAAACATGCTCTTACAGAGCTAATGCAGCCCATCAGCATCACGAAGAAGTGGTCTGGCATGTGCTGACCATCTCGTAGCCCGGTGTTCGGGACCAAAGCCCGGTGCTCAACTCTGTTGCCCTCCTCACACCAGGCATCCTGAATAGAACACTCCTTAAAGACAGAGGCAGCAAGAGGAACCCTCGAGCAGTTGCGGTCCTGTTCCCATGTAGTTTCCAAATACGTCCTCTAGGTGTCTTCAGTGACCAGTCTTCGCGGAGATTTGCGTGCATGGGGGCCAGCTGGCGCGGGGCGAGCTCGGTTTGCAAGAACAAGTTCTGCCATCGCTTCTTTATAGCATTTGGATGATGAAGAATGAAGTATTTTGGATTTCACGTTTGTCTTTTGTGCAATAAATACTTCTAACATTTAGGAAACGTTCTGCATTCATCTTAGGTAAAATACTGATCTCGTATTTGTACGGCGTGACTACTCAGGAAACTCTCCTCGTGCAAGTGGTTTAAATTCGGTTGTTAAAAAAACCCTAAGTGGCTAAAACAAACACATTTTTTGGGGTGCAGGGGGGAGGTTAGGAGATAAAATGTGCAATTATTAAAAATGTGAATCTAGTCTGTATTATGCAAATTAGTTGGCACAAAAAATAGAGTCTGAGTAAACTCCGCAGTGGGCTTAGGTTGTCAGCCTGTGAGCTCCTAACTGTTCCTTTGTCATTATAAGTTTGGATTTGGGGAGAATTCTAAAAATTTATCAAGTAGGAAGATCATGCTGTTCTCTAAACCTAAGGGGAAGAGTTTGAGGAGGGGGACGTGATTTGGACTTTGACAGGTAAATGTGGGTAGGGTCCACCTACGTTGAGCTAGGGAGTTTCTGTTGCAAGCCAGATCTATTGACTCCATTTGCAAGACTCTGCGATGCTTAGCGTAAGATATTGATGACCCAAGAGGTTTGCAACGTCTAGAAATGTCACTTTCAAATAAGTTTCGTTCAAATATTTTTCAAATAAGTTCCTACATTCAAAATAAGTAAGCAAGACAATTAATTTGCAATTATAATTAAAAGATAATAATAAATCATCCCAGGAAATAATTTCCTTTTGTTCCTTTGTCCTGAGAGCTACAGAATATCAAAGAATTTCTTTTTTAAAGCTTTTATTTGGATATAGTTTTAAACTTACAAAAAAGTTTGCAAAAGTAAAGAGAGTTGCAAGGAACACTCTTAGATCTTTTATCCAGATTCACTTATACTCAACGTTTACACCATTTGCTTTGTCATTTGTGCCCTTTGACCCCTCCCTCCCTCTTTCTTGGTATTTTTTTCTTAACTCTTTAAAGGTAAGTTACAAACAGCATGGCCCTTTGCATCTAAATTCTTCAGTGGGTATTTCCTATGAATGACTACCATACATTTACTTCCTAAATTTACATTGCTTCAAGGCTTTCTTTTCATCTGCTCCCCATGTTCTGATTTTATCAGTAATCTAGTGATGTCCTTTTATAGTATTTTTCCTCACCAGTGAATCCAGTCTAGGGTTAGGTATTGCATTTAGTCGTCAAGTCTCTCTAGCCTCCTTTAATCTGGAGCAAACCCCACTACCTTTCCTTGTCTTTTATGATACTAACATTTTTTGAAGAATATATTGGGACCTCCCCTTTTAGAAATGAATATAGCATTTCTCATTTTGTGTTTCCCTCATGTTTCCTTGTGATTAGATGGAGATTGTGCATTCTTAACCAGATTACTGCCTAGGTGGTGTGTCCTCTCTGGGCATTGCATCTGGAAGCATACAATGTGCATCTGTCTCTTGTTGGTGATGCTAATTTTCATACCCTGGTCAAGGCGTTGCCTGATTTTTGCATTATATAATTTACTTTCTCTCTCTCTCTTGCAACTGATAAGATTATGCAAATATTCTGCATCTCATTCAAAATTTCCTCCAAGACTTAACATTCATTGACAATTCTTTCTTAGTTTGATTTTAACCAGAACAGTTGCAAAATGATAATTTTCTAACCCCAATACCACCTCTGTATTTACTATTTGGTCCTCTGCATTCTACAGTAAGCTAGAGACCTTGATTTTTATCTATCTATCATCTATCATTTTTTAATCATCTATCATTATAATTACCATTATTTTCTATGTATTTTTGGAATGGACACATGAATTCTTATTTATTCAATGGTTTAAAATTCATGATTGATGCTGGGACACTGATGTTCAAATTGTTCCAGATTTGGCCAGGAGTAGCTTATTCAAGCCAGCCTTGGTGTCCTTGTAACATGCTTTCATCATCGTTTTGCACACCTTCTTACTTCCTGGCAAGCAAGATACCCCAGGGTCTTTTGCACCTATTCTGTCTGTCTCTGGAATCAGACATCTCTCTGAGAGCCCCTAGTTCTTCTTCATGGGGAGTTGTATTAGATACCAAGATCTAAGTATGCTTGTTGCTACTGGGGACATCTTTGCCCCTTGGGCCTTTTAGTGTATAGAGCTAAGAAGTATATACAGTTATATATGCGCATGTATGCACAGATACATGTTTATAATATACATATGCACACAGATAGGCATAGAAACATACGTGTCTTAGAAATCACAGTTCACACCCGTACCTCCAATTTCAGCATAGGATTCTTTTTGGCTTTCTCTCGTCTCATATCTGTATGTCTCTTCTTCTACAGGGAGAAGATGACTCTCAAAATCGTCCTATTTACTCATTTTCAAAGCATTTTCTTTTCTTTTTTTTTTTTTTAAAGATTTTATTTATTTATTCAACAGAGAGAGAGAGTGAGAGAGCACAAGCAGGGGGAGTAGCAGAGGGAGAGGGAAAAGCAGGCTCCACTGAGCAGGGAACCCGATGTGGGGCTCGATCCCAGGACCCCGAGATCATGACCTGAGCCGAAGGAAGATGCTTAACCGACTGAGCCATCCAGGCATCCCAAAGGGTTTTCTTTTCAACCTTTCATATATGGCGCCACACACAGAAGACCATTATTTTTGAAAAGTTTGTTACGTACCCAATAAAGAATAATGCAAAGACAAATTTCTAACCACTGAGCAAAACTAAAAAATGGAAAACTCTGAGAATTTTTTTCTTTCAACATTAAGGGCTTTGTAAATCTGTAGTTCCAGTTCTCATATAATTTCTTAGGTTGGAAGTGGGTTGAGTGGGACAAACACGTTGAGTTAGAGAGAAAGGCAGAGTAGCCAGCTGCCCTGTACCACATAGGATAGGGTGGATTTTAAGTTTCCTGTCTCGTGACTCAGTGGTCTCTAGTATGTTTTCTTTTATGATGTGGGGCAGGAAGAAGACAAGAGGAGACTGAGGTAAGAAGTAAGCCAGCAGCTGTGGTGAGAGGACTGGTACTTGGAAGTACCAGTTACAAGAATGGAGCTCACTGGTTCTAGTTTCTGTGAATCAGTTTTAGTACTGTAACTAGACAGGCCTGCATCTCAGTCTAGCTGGCTTTTCTTTTAAAAGAAAAGATTGTATCATTGTTGAAAGTGACTTCCTCTTTGAATTTTTATAATGAGGGCGCCTGGGTGGCTCAGTTAGTTAAGCGTCTGCCTTTGGCTCAGGTCATGATCCTGGGGTCCTGGGATCGAGCCATCATCGGCCTCCCTGCTCAGTGGGGAGTCTGCTTCTCCCTCCACCCCTCCCCCCTGCTCTCTCTCTCTCTGTGTCTCTTGGATAAATAAATAAAATGTTTAAGAAAAATGAGAATAGATTGCTTTCAGTTTAGAATACTGTGGGGAAAACGTCTCCGAATACTGTGAGAGCTGATTAAAAGTGTCCCCAGTATCCTTTCAGCCCTTAAGACTCTGTCATCCTATGAACGAAGAAGTAGCTATACCAATTACTGAGTTAGTTTTGCAATTGTCTAATTAAAGTGCAGACATTCCTGGAGTGATATTCCCTTCCCAGAGAATTCTCCTCCAGATTCTCATCTATAACTGCTCAAGTCTTTGGACCTTCCTGTTCTTACAACCCTTCTGATTCTCTAGCTAGTCTCCAGGTGGCAGGGAGACATCAGGGGGGAGTCACTGCAAGTCTGATTTGACCAGTTCTAGACTCAGTATGAGGTTGGTCCTAGAAATGCTCTTTTCCTTGGATGGGCACTCCCTTTCTATGCACACACCTCCTTTCCCCTTGTTTCCCTAATTTGACTCTTTCCTGTTTCTCTAATGTCTCTTTCTTCCTCTCACACCTCAGGTACCAATTTGCTTCTAAACCACGACTGATGGACAGCATTGCCCAGTGTGGCATCTCTACATTCTTAAATTTCACAAGATTTGACGTGATACTGAAGGTCCCCACCCCTTCTCCTCAGAAAGAAAGCTTTGTTTTTGAGTCTTCGGGACAGGGCTCCATCTGCCTTCAAGAGGAACGTAAAATACTCAGTGAGTCTGAGATAACGAAAGAGAGCTAAAGACAACCCCACCAGGCTTCACCAATTGTCTTGGAGGAACACTTTCATTCATTCATTTGCTCGTTATTTATTGAGCACATACTGTGTGCTGGGCAGGAGATGGACAATAAGTAGTAAATAAGTAAGGACAAAAGGAAATGAATAAATGAATTAAAAACAAGATAATAAAAGTCTGTGGTAAATCTTAGGAAGGAAATAAACACAATGATGATATAAAGTATAACTGGAGTAGAGGTTGCATTTCTTAGTCTTTACAAAAGAAAAAAAGACCCAGAAAGGTGGAGGTTATAGACCAGAAAGGGAGTCTCCTGTCATCTGATCCCGCTCTATCTATTCAGTTATTTTCCATCAATACCTTCAATGCACTCTTTTAATCAGATGTGTCTCATTTTCCTGAGAAAGTCCCCCTTCACCTCTGTCCCTGGGCCATTGCACTTTTTGGATCTCCTGTTCTTTCCTCAAATCCCTGCTGTCACCCTAGAGCTTATTCCTCCCTTCGTTCACTCATTCATTGACAAAGCCCTCCATGATTGCTCGAATTCTTCCTTCTCTGAGTTTTATAGCACTTGAAAGTTTATCGCACAATTTTCATTATATATTGTCTTAACGTATTTGATATTCTCACCTGATTGAGTTTTGTCTCTCTGATCTGTTAGGTCTTGAAGTCAGGGACGATGCTTCATATTTGCTTTGGTGCTCAGCAATCATTGGGCCTACAGAAAGTATTAATACTTACGTACGAGTTTTATACTTCGCCAATACTGATTGGTTGAGGAGAATATTGGGCTGTTGCAGGCTAGTCTAAGAGCTGCTTTACAGCCAGCAGGGCCTCGTATACATGGAATGGTGCTACGTAGGTGGCTGCCCACCTTCCTACACGTAAGGCTGGCTGGCACTGCGCTGACTTACCTAGCTGCAAAAATAGCTTTCTTCCACAAGCAGCACCTGCCAATGACTTCTTCACTCACTTCCTGGCAGGATGTAGACCAAAACCCCAGACAAACCACAATTTGTTTTATTTAATTGTTTCACTAGTCTTCACTGTTTCTCCTTTCCTCTTCCCCTCCCTCCTGCATAGATAATCCAGATCTCTAGAGCATAATTGGCTTCCATGAAAAATGCCGTTATGACTCCTTGTGAAGTTGGAAGGGAAGGAGAATATCATTTACTATTTTGTAACGTTCTCTGAAGTAAGAGCCTAAGCAGGCAAAGCTACATTTTCCCATCGGCCGTAACATTTGGGTAATATGGATACAGCTGTTGTTGACTGCTGCAGACATCAATTGTTTGAAAGACAGCATTTTAAGCAGCATGGGTTGATAATCCATTTGTGAAATCTAGGTCCATTCTTTACTCTGTGGAAGTATTATTTGCATTACACTTTAAAGATAATTTAGAGAACAATGCCTATATAAAAATCACATTATATCAGCTTTTCCTTACTGTTTACTTGTTCTCCGCCAAGGCTTTCATGGCTGCTCCAATTTCTGGTTCCTTCCCTTAATTCTCTGGCACTTGAGATCTATCATGGTTTTAAGTGTATATAGTCCTATGTTGTTTGATATCAATTCTTCAAATTGATATTTATGGCCCTCATTTATTTGCTACTGCTTCATTGAATCCTTTATTTGTGGGATCTTACATAGTTTCATACTTTGTCCAAACGAGAATATTTTGGGTCTGTGTCCCGAACACACTGTGGTCGACGACAATGTGGAGCTTGCGAAAGGGGGACACATGTTCTGCTCAGTGAGTTCCTGCCCAGTCAAGTTTTCCTATAATAGACATTTAGTCACTGCACTTATATATTGATTCTGTACTTACTATTGGAAAATCGACTTGTTATCTCATTTCACAGAAAACAAAGCAAGGCAAGTTTAAGTGATTAAATGCTAGGGCACAAGCGGGAAAACTCGCAGATTTCCTGTGGCCGCTATTGAACACCTTCTGAAACAGTGCCTGGCGTTTCAGAGGCTTGTTTGTTGCCTTCCTAAAAAGAGCTTGGATGTGAATGGACCCAATAGTGGAAGAGGTTCCTGCCAAACCAGCGTTTCCAGCCTGGAATTTGCGAGTGGGTGGGAAATGCTTACTTGCTATTTACCTGCCTTGCGCTGCCTTTGACACTTGATGAGCCAGCGTCATTCGACTGTCACCTCCTCAGGAGGCAGGATTCTTCAGCCCACACTCTGCTCGGCACTGCCTTCTTCTCTGTGCATGCTTTGTGTCTGTATTTTTTGCCCAGACTGTGCATTTCGAGGGAACCACCAACCCAAGACAAGCTCCTCAGCTTTGTCATTGTAGGGAGACCGACAGAGCCTCCCACACAGCAACACCCTCAAAGGGAGGCAGGGATGCCAATTCCTTTGAAGAAGCATTTCTTAAACAAAAGGGATTCCCCTATGGGCTGGTGTGCCTGACAATTCTTTCTTTCCCACCACATTGAGCAGAACTCACAGATGGGTGGCTGTCTATTCGTACTTATCAGGACCTATGTTGCCAAATAAATAAATAAATAAATGTTTTAGACCTCTAGGCTCGGGCTGCAACTCATTAAAGGTTTAAGTTGCAAAGATGCATATACAGATTTATAAACAAGCTCAGTGTGTTTTAGAAACAAAATGGATGGGCACCCAATGTAACAGCTCTGGCTAGTGCATGGGCCAATATTCGTTAATTCAGATACACCACAAGTCCAAGTGCATTCTCCGAAACATGGTAGAGCCTTGTGGTCAAAGCTGGACCTTAGGCCACCTGGACACGTGTCTTCCACAGATTAAGTATCTGCTGTAACTCTCCGCGAGTCTACGCCGCTGGAGAACCCCCCCACTGAAGTCTTCTGCTTAGAATGGACCCGAAGGACCAGAACAGTATCAAACGAAACTCGCTCTCTGCAGGCGTCCTGGGGAGGGAAGAGCCCATGGCGTTCTAGATGAGACCGCTCTGCTCCTACAACAGTCCTATAACCTGATCTAGAACCCCAAGACCAGGAGGGAACTCAGTCAGTTGTTGGGAGGGGGGCTGCCAAGGGGAAGCCGTGCTTCTCTGGGCGTTCCTTGGTGTGTCAGCCCACATTCTGCTGGCTCCCCTCTCCTGACAGAAGCTTCGTTGAACACACTGAGACAATGGGAGGCCCAACCCTGGCCCACAACAGCTCCCACCTGCCATGCAAGGTGCTCGATGAGAGTCCCTCAGGGCCTGGGTGGAAGTTGGCGCTGCCCTGGCAGGCCCAGACACTAGCACTTGGGAGACGGTGTACTCACTCCGGGGGCTTTCCATTAGTTGTCTAAACTGGTTCAGCTCTCCAGCTCTAGCTTACTTCTCTATTTGTTTTTTCCCTCCCTTTGGGGCACGTATTCTTCACCTTCACACGGCCAATTCATCTGCAAATTAACAATGTCCTTGCTTACACAGCTCCCTTCACAATAGCTTTAGATTCCCAAGAAGCCTACCAGATTAGTAGGGTACTTTTTCCCATTCTCAGAAAATCCTTTTGGACACATTTCTCTAGTTACTACTGTGTCCCTTGCTTTTTTTTTTTTTTTTCCTTCTTCTTCTTCCTGATGGACTCTTCCGGTCCATAGATGCTTTTTACAAGTGATGGCAGATATTCAATGAGCATGTCATCCAGGTTGTGCAGGATACCTTTACCTCCCTCCCTACGTCCCACCCTGGGGGCACAGGGAATTGGACCTGTCTTCCATGCTGTGGTGGAAGATGAGAGGAAATCAATGCTCTATTCCCATGATTCTGTTCCTCTTTCTCCATTTTGGGCCTGGTTGCTGATTTAGGTCCATAGAGAGGATAATTTGGGCAATTGTTTTTGGTAGGCCAGAGGAAAGGAGATGGAGCCAAGACTCAGCCTGTGGTTACGTGACAATTCACTGGCTGAGCAAGGTGGCAACATGCCCAAGGGTGGTGAGGAAACTGCAACTCCTTCTATGGAGATAAGAACCAGAATGTGCAGTGAATTCCCCCAGGGTCAAACTAAAGGCAGAAGGATAGGGAGAACTGTGTGAAAAGTAAGATGGCGCCTTTGTCTAAATATAGTATAGCACAGAGATAGTGATACTAACGTTAAAAGAGACTTTGGCGTTTTGATCGGGGCAAGCTACTCATGTATCTCGGTTTGTGCTGAACACTTAAACGCGTGGGAAGCTGGATTAATGTGCCTATCTCTGCATTTTTGCACTGGCTTTCACCAGAGAACCCAGGTGCTCAGACTGCACCCAGTTGGATGACTTGCCCCCTCCCAAAAACCTGGCAGGGGCCCAGGCTAAACATGACAGTAATGTTTGAGCAAGAGAGGCTCCACCCCTGCCCAGGTCCTGCCTTTATACCTCCTTCCCCTCCCAGCTGAAAGCAGCTAGGCCCCTCATGGGACCAAGTGAACAATCAGGTCAGCTTCTGATAATGAGATCTTGGGCTCCAATAAGAAAAGAAGGAAATTGACATTAGTGCTTAGTGCTATCCGTAGGCCTGTCTGGTGGCCTCTGCACATTCATTGACTGCTCCTTGACGCTGGGAGGAAACCCCTGGGCAGGGATGACACGACTACCTGGCACGGTGATGTGGGGAAACACAGACAAGGGTGTGTTCCTTTTATCACACTGGTCCAAAGGATGGCGGGGAGCAGGAATGGCTGGCCACCTGGCATGACTGGCCACCTGGCATGACTCTCCTGTTTGGAGAGTTCCCACCAGGGCACAATCCAGCAGCATTTCCTCAGCTTCATGATTTTTTTCACCCTGGTGCACAAGCTGCCCTGTTGCTTACTTACTAGTTTCTAAAAACATCTACCTACTTTCAAAACATAAATATTCTCCTTTAGCCTTGTCGTAAGCAATGATATCCATGAACTCACTGGTTTGATATTTTCTAACATACTTTTAAGAAAATATGGAACTGCCAAAATAAGAAATAAAATAAATAAAAAGTGTAAAAATTAAATAAAAAGTACTAATTCATGAAATACCTAAAATTATTTGGAGTACTATGTTTTAGGAAAATGAACAAGGTATGTTGGCTTCGGAGGACAGGATATACTTGGTCAAGAATGTTGTGGTGTGTCTATGTGAGAAGACTGAAACTGAGTTGATTCCATATTCTTTTTTTTTTTTAAAGATTTTATTTATTTATTTATTTATTTATTTATTTATTTATTTTTATTTATTTGAGAGAGAGGGGGGTGGGTAAGGGCAGAGGGAGCAGGAGAGAGAGAATCTCAAGCAGACTCAGCACTGATCAGGGAGTCTGATGTGGGCTCAATCTTACAACCCCGAGATCATGACCTGAGCTGAAATCAAGAGGCGGATGCTTAATTTGCCTGAGCCAGCCAGGCGCCCCAATTCCATATTATTCTAACATGAGATTCAAGTTTTCATTCTTCTCGTGCAGAAGGAGGAAGAGAAGGAGGAAGTAGAAGTAAAGGAGGTGGAGGTGGAAGAGAAGAGAGAGAGAGAAAAGGAGAAGTACCCATTTGGCTATTAGGAGGCTAGGTAGTTGCAAAACATGGATTTCAGTCGGTGAGGCTAAGGTAAGACAACACTTTCATAACCATACAGACCACTCCTTCCTGCTTGCAGCACTAACCCTGACCAGTCCCGTCTCAAGTCTGCAGTGGTGTACAGGCAGCCCAGGTTAGGCAACCTTGAAGTGCCCCAAATCTTCAAAGTCCTGCTGGCCGCACACACACTAGTTTGCTTCTCCCTCGTGCAAAGCCTCTAGGTTACGTGGGTTCTCCGAGGCATCTTCCTTCCAAGCATGAGTCAGAGATCCAATCTTGTGGCTTCACTACCTCAGCACGTGGTTGCTAGCGTTACCACAGCGGAGGAGCGGCACCTGGAGAGTCACACAGGGACGGTTCACTGCCCAAGCCCCAGAACAATCCGTGTGGCTCACGTGGCCCTGTTGAGCAACGAGAGGGGCTACGACATGCTTTTTCCTCTCGGAGTCCAGGAAAATGAGGAGAACAGGATACGGATGAGCACTGGAAATCTCTACCATAAGTAAGAAGAACACAAGTTTTGGAACCTGACCGTCTGTCCTACTGCTCACAGTTATGTGTTTCTTCATACATAACGCCAGGCACGGATGGCCATGTTGTGGCTTTGCCTTGAGGTTAGGTGAGAGATCACCTAGAAAGTGCCCAGGGTTGTCCTGCCTCTATCTAGTTAATCTGGACAAAAAAAGTGTGGTGTGGGGGCGCCTGGGTGGCACAGCGGTTAAGCGTCTGCCTGCGGCTCAGGGCGTGATCCCGGCGTTATGGGATCGAGCCCCACATCAGGCTCCTCTGCTAGGAGCCTGCTTCTTCCTCTCCCACTCCCCCTGCTTGTGTTCCCTCTCTCGCTGGCTGTCTCTATCCTGTCGAATAAATAAATAAAATCTTAAAAAAAAAAAAAGTGTGGTGTGATAGAAATAGCAAGATCGCTTCAGGGAGTTGGACTGAGTTGGAGCTAGGACTTAATTCCAAGCCCCAGGGTGAGGCTGCTATTAGACAAAGTGCCTCCCTGGCACTTAGTTCTCCTTGCCTCCCCTTCTTGGCAAGACCGAGGGAGCCAATGTTAGGTTCTAAGTTCCATTTGCAATGCTACCACAGCAACAACTTGTTAAAACATTGTGGTAGAAAGTACGTAACATTACATTTACTACCCTCCCCATTTTCAAGTGTAGACTTCAATAGTGTTAAGGATATTCACGTTGTTGTGCAACAGATCTCTGGAACTTTCTGGTCATGCAACACTGAAGCTCGACACCCATGAAACGACAAATCCCCGTCTCCCCCTGGCCCCGGCCCCTGGAAACCACCGTTCCACTTTCCATTCCTACCCATTTGTCTGCTTTAGAAACCTCATGGAAGGGCAACAATAACAACCATTTTTAGTTAAAAACCATGATTAGAAAACAACAAATCCCATGGGTCACAAATGTGCCCCTCTTTCACTGCAAAGATAATTTTTGAAACCCAGAAAGGGAATTACAGGATCTGTGACCCTGGTGGCCTTGATGGATCTAATGTCTCCTCTGGTGACTGTAAAGCAATTAACAAAACACAACTGTGGAAGTGGAGATCCTTATATTTCCTCATAAAATTCACTTCTTGTGCTTAATCTGTTACTCTCAGTAGTGAAGTTTGAGAGTCATCAATATGACAGTACAGCAATATTGCCTCATCAGTCATGATTTACTTAATGTTTTCTGAATTTAGTAATATTTGATTAAAATTTAATGTGAACATATCATATCATGCCATATATATTATTGCATCCATTAATCAGGTAACTATAGTAATGAAATGCCGGAAGGTTGGATGAAAAAGGAGCTAAAGTCTTGATATATGTTTGACATAATTCTGTGAGTGATTAACCAAAAAGAAAAAAGTCAGTCATACAAAACTTCATTAATATATATTACTTTTACAATCATCTATGTATCATCAGATATTTTTAACCTTTGTTAAGCTGGATTTTTAATTTACTTAAAGACACTGAATATTAATAACCATGAAAGATATACATTGTTCCATGGAATCACAAGTTGACACAATGATTCATAGTTTATTCTAATTTTTTTTGTATAATGATGTGTGTTAAAACATTATTTAAGTTATTCAATCAGTTTATCATGGGGGGAAATAGCACATATTCAGCATACGGCTGTGCAAAATACTAATTTAAACATCATATCACATTTCTATCATCTCCAACTTTCATGTCATTGACCATAGCAGGTGATCAGTATGACTATGCATAATTTATGTTTGACACAGTCTGGTTTTTGTGTACAAAAATTCTCTTTTCCCTATCAAGACACTGAAATTAGTCATAACTTCTTTCTTTTAATAAACTAGTAAATGACCAATTGCTATGTAATCATCTATCTGCCCTGTTCATCAAAATAGTTAAGGAGCGATTTGCATTTGGAGAAGTAATGAATAGGATAGAAAATTATTTGCAAGATGGTTTTACTTTGACTTAATGGAAGAATGTTGACTATTTAAGCACAGTTTTCCTCTTAGTTGGAATTCTGTCAAATTGCACTTTGTTCACTCATTCATTCATCACATTTTTTATTGAACACTTCTCTTGACAGGCATTGTGCTAGGCTCTGGGATACAACCTGAAACGATATGGTCCCTGGTTGCCGGTAGCTCACAGTCTGGCGATGAGCAGAAGCTGACACAAACGTAAGCCGGGACGAGCTCCAAGATGGAGTCGGCACAAAGAGCAGTGGGACACAAAGAAGAGTGTTGGAGGGAGCCTGGGCGGGTCTGGAGAGGCTTGTCAGGGGCTGCAGCTGCCTTGTGTGGAGACTTGAGATATAAATGAAGAGTTTCCCAGACACACGTAGGGGAGTGAGACTGTGGGCGAGGGGCAGGATGGACAGATTCTAGAAAGAATGAACAGCATGTGCAAAGACTCAGAGGCATGAGAAAGCATTTCCAGGAAGAAGAAAAAGTCACAAACCTGCCTCGATCTAGTTAACGTATACTGTGGTGTGATCGAGATGTCAAGATCGCCTCAGGGTGCTGCAGGAAGAGCGATGACTTCTTTCCAAGCCCTAAGGAATTGGAGCTCGTAAAATACTGCCCAGAAAATTAACTTTAATTTTCCCCTGAAGTGTTCAAACAGAGTAGTTACAGATGGAATCAGGGAGCCTAGGACCATGACCGACGTTGTAGCTAAATTCTACCTTCGTAGGGAATCCATCCTAAGAAAGTAGGTGTGAGGAAGGGCTTTAAAGAAAAGGGACAACTGGACTCCAGGTGTGTTGGAACTGGAATTGTTTCTAGGATAAGATTGATTCAAAATTAGGAGGTGATAGAGTTAGGAAAGAAGGAAAGTGATACCCGGAAGGAAAGATCAAACCTGCCTGTCGTATGTATCCGAAATGCTTGACCCTGTCCTTGGGAGTGGGAAGTGGCTCCCAGTTGGAGATGAATGCTTTTCATGGTTGGATGAGTCTGGTCCATGGTGAGGTCAAACATCATTTTCAGTGACTTGTTGCAACATTCATGATTAATGTTGATTTATTACTCGATCATTGTGTTATGTAAATAGGCGGCAGTTTTTTTGTGTGTCTTGGTGTGATGCTGGCTTAATTGAGTTTGGGAATGGGGGGAGGAGGTGGGAGGTTCCAGGGTTAATACCGTTAGCTTCTTCCTCAGTAGCAAACTCTTCTCATGATGGATGAAACAGCCCAACTGTTAATGGAATTCCATATGGAAAAGAGGGGTTTTATTATGGCAATCTTATGACAGTAACAGAGAAAGATCTATAAACTAAAGAAAGTTAGTTATAAACGTTACCATGAATCAAAAACTGCAACAAAGCATATGTTAATTTGCTGACTCCTTAACCAAACTAAAATTTTATTATTTTATTCAATAGTGAGCTTATTTAAACACAGACATGCATGGATACACGGACACACACACACACACACACACACACACATGTGTGCGTGCGTGCAGAGACAATTCAAAGAAGAAGCAAACATATATTTTCCAAAATGATTGAAGCTTATGCCAAATGAAAATGGAAAACCCCATATTTATTCTAAGATTTCTATAATGAAAATGGAATAGTTTTATAATCAGAAAAAATAATTAAATCCAGATTGAACCAGTACTTTATTTAAGTATCTAGTTCATAATCTGGAAGCTTCTACTGGGGATTTGAAACTCCAAGTGGAAACAACTTTCATATCCCTGAAGGGAACATTCACTTCAAGGATTTCCTTGGTCCCAAGAACTACAAGCGATGAGGAAAAGAATCTCTACCTTAAGGTTTGGAGATTCTGGGTCGACACCTGAGCTTCTGATGACCAAGGAATCTTTCCTATCAATCTGCCTTGGCCTGTGGAGCTGCTGATCCCGAGTGTGGGAGGTGAGTAGGACAAAGCCTCTTCAATTGTGATCAGATAGCTGTTCACAGAAAGGTCTTCCCAGCGTTTGCTGTATAGAAAGCACAACCCACACATCATCATTATTCATTCTTCCAGCTTAAGAGGCTTGTTTTTCACAGATGTGCCCTTCCTGTTTGGCATTTGTAACTGTGGACTGTTGTTCAGTTGAGGAAAATGCGTCATCTAAATATGAACTGAGATTTCGAGCTGATTCATGAACACCTTTTGTTGAGTGAGACATAAAAAGGAGTATCGTTGCCCAGAGTGAGGTATGCAGCCTGGCAAAATTTTACTATGGTATGCCACCCCAGGCATAAGGGAGGAGACGACCGCTGGGGCAGTCAAGGGAGCCCCTCTCTCAGAAAAAATAAAATATGAGTGATAAGAAATTTCCTACGGAAAATAAATAGACAGCATGCCTTAGCTGCCATTTTGCTTGTGTACACACTCTATATTTCTCTGGAAGCTTTTCCCACAGAGATAGTGGCATTATTTTTTAAACCAACTCCCTGATTCATTCTTTGAAGCAAATTAGCCTTCCTCCTACGCTTTGATTCAGGCATTTGTTTTAGAAAATGTTGTAGCTACTGAGGCAGTAGAGGGAGGGGAGCTACTAACTCAGTCAAACTGACAGGAGGGGATCTTGTAATTACAGGGGATATATTCATTCATTTAACATTTATTGAGCGCCTATTGTTAGCTAGGCGGTGTGTGCAATAAATGTTTGTGGAATTGATTTCTTGCCACCTCTGCGACCCTCCAAACTTCCTGTGTCAGCTGGTGAAACAGGACCCAAGCAAATTCGGTCTGGGGATTCAGAGTCCAGGACTCTGTGACCATTAGAAATCATGGAGACAGTAACAACACCTCAAGGAATATAATATTTCTATCAGGCTGAACATTTGCTCAAAGTTGGTCTGCGAGCTATTATCAGAGAAAATGAGATCATTCTAATAAAGGACACATATAGTTTCTCTCTTATGTCTTTTATTGTTTCCACAGTGAGTCATCATCATCTAAGTTCACATTTGCATTTCACCAACCGGGAGGAAACAAACACTGCCCTCTTATTTCTAACCAGTGTTTTATAGAAATGGTCTAATATGGTCAAAGTTCTGGGTCTGATTCCTAGCTGTTTCTCAACTCTGTGACCTTGGACAAGTCACTCCTTCAAATTTCAGTTTCCTTAACTAAAAAAAGAGTAGAGATTAATATATATTGAATGAGACGGTGTTTATAAAAATCGTTTAAAACCTGTGGAGCCCTATGCAAATGTAAATTTAAAAAGGTTAGCTTAAAATCAATTAAGTCAAAGGCAGGAAATGATTTTGGTTATGGAAAAATTTATTTTGTTGTATTGAACCCCTTAGTCCTTTCCCACTTAATTAGAATCTGCTGGATGCTAAATTCTGACATGAAATTAATTATGGGTTAATGCCTGCAATTCCATGTCAATGTGGTTATCTCTGTCCAAATACAACTATACTTGAACTGGCTATTAGTCATTTACACCTTAGTATAACTGAGAAGAGATTAAGAAGTTTATTTTAAGGGGTGTCTGGGTGGCTCAGTCAGTTTGGCGGCTGGCTCTTGATTTAGCTCAGATGATGATCTCCGGGTCCTGGGATTGAGCCCAAGTCATGCTCCAAGCTCAGTGGGGAATCTGCTTGAGGATTCTCTCTCTCCTTCTCCCTCTACCCCTCCCCCTGCTCATGCGTTCTCTCTAAAATAAATGGATAAATCTTTCTTTCTTTCTTTTTTTTTTTTTAAAGAAGTTTATTTTAAGAAGCGAGATAGGTTGAACACCCCTAAAGGGAAACTGAAGGATTGGAAAAGATGTCCATATTCCCTTAAACTGTAATTCTGAAATATTCAAACCACAGGATTTTTTTTACTCATTTAGCAACAAAACTTGCCCTGAATGGATGTCAGACTGTTTAGATTCCTTATTTTCCCCTCTTAGTACGATCGGATGTTCATATGCTTTGCTGCAAAATATACATGGGTTTGACTATAGGGTGTTTTCCCAGGCTCTGGTGAGGATGTAATGTAGTATATAACATATGCACAAAGTAGACAAAAATTTCAATTCCAAAAAATACCGGCCCCAATGATTTCATTGAACTTATGCAAATATTTTGTACTGTCCAGATTACCTCCATATTATTGTCTAACCCAACTGAGTCCTTTTAAAAGCTTGCTTATTTGCAAGAGAAATAAGCCAAACTGTACATAAAATGAATGACCCCATGGAGCTATAAAGAACGTAGGATTAGCTTTCTAAGTGCCCCATTTTATCTACTAGCATCTATTTACTTCTTTTTTTAGGAGGTGAGGAGGGAGGCGGCGAGGGGCAGAGGGAGTAGGGGAGAAACAATCTCAATTAGACTCCCCACTCTGTGGGGAGCCCAACTTGGGGCTTGATCTCAAGACCCTGAGATCATGACCTGAGTGGAAATCGAGAGTCGAACGCTGAACCGACTGAACCACCCAGGCACCCCATCATCTAGTTACTTCTATTGGCCTTTTTCTTGCACATCCTCAGTCTTTTGGCTTCTCTATTGTCTGTATGTTCCAACTCACAGCTTTTTTTTTTTTTTAACCTTCTAGACTTTGGTTTATCTCTGAATTCTGTTTTCCCTGTGTCATTGGTCTCCTGGATCAACAGCTTCTTAACGACAATATCACTGGGGAGATCATGGGACTCTAATTCTGATGTCGTGAACTAGGCAGTGACCCTCACTGGGAGCCTGGCCCTGCAGCCAATCCCCAAACATCACTAATCAGTATTAAGGGCACTGAAGTAAGTGTTTAGTGCCTTAACGTGTAGTCCCTGGACCAGTATAGGCTTCAGCTGGGAGTTTGTGAGGAATGCAGAATCTCAGGCCCCACCCCAGATCTTCTGAACCAGAACCTGCATTTCAGTAAGCTCTCAGGCTGTGCTCACTCACATTAACATCTGAGAAGCCCTGCTCCAGACTAGTGTCCCCACTATGCCTGGCCCAATTGCAAGCTGCTTTCTGTAGAAGTTGATTTCCATTAAGAAGCTTCTAAATATTTGAAACTGGCAGCTTAAGGGAAAATACATTTCTACATTAATTTATTTTTAATGAGATATTTGCCTCAGTCTTTATCTCAGGATCATCAAGCAAGTAAGACTTCCAAGAAAATTCTTCTTTTAAAAGTTGTATTTTCAGTGTCAACTGCTCTTTTGTAAATTTTTGAGCAGTAGAATGACATCACACTTGTAGGTTTTGATGAAGATCAATGATTAGTTTTTACTTTTTAATACCCAATTTACCAAAACCTTCATGTATACATAACATCGTACCTGTTCTTACAAATGTTTTAAGAAGGCATATACTCATCCCTCCCTTTCCTCTGCTTTGTAATTACAATTGGCCCAGAGGTACTCATAAGGAATATCTAATTTAATTTAATTTTTTTATTTTTAAAGATTTTATTTATTTATTTGGGGGGAAAGAGAGAGAGAGAGCGCGTGTGTGCAGAAGCTGGGGGAGGGGCAGAGGGAGAAGGAGAGAGAATCTCAAGCCAACTCCACGCTGAGTGCAGAGCACCACGCCAGACTCAGTCTCAGGATCCCAAGACCATGACCTGAGCCAAAACCAAGAGTCTGCTGAGGCAACCAGGAGCCCCGTAAGGAATATTTTAAAATAATAGTTTATTTTAAAAAACTGACACTTTCCCTGACTTACAAAGCCCCTTGATAAAAAAAAAAATCTCACCTTAAAATAATCAATATACTTAACAACGAGTACGTTTTAAAATATCTAGATTATTTTATATATATACTTATATACATATATATACATATATATACATATATATACATATATATATATATATATATATATATATATATATATATATATATATATCATAGGTTACTGCTTGGGTGGCATATTTTGTAAGCAAACCAGTAAACCCCAATTTATCATTTTTGGGCACGGTCTTGGGCTTTGTGAGGTGTGAGCATGAAAGTCCAAAATCTCCAGGGCCTTTTCTCGGGGAGTTTACGGTCTACAGTGCAGCCTGAAATGGCTGTGTCACGAGGAGAATATAGTAATTGTTATAAACGCATAAACAGGCCACCAGGAGACTGTGGAGAAAGGAGAGAACACATCTGGTTTGGGGGGGGTGCTGGGGCACATCTAGTAAGTCTTTCAAAAGCATGAATTTTCACCACGCAAACTCTCACTTTTTTTATGATTAAAAATATAAGAAAATCCAGCCCTGCCTGCACGGTTGCTACTGTTTTCTTTTCTTGTCTTCCACTTTCTGCCTTCTCTCTCCCGGGAGGATCGCTGGACGAGGGAGGGAGTGAGGGAGCGCGCACACGGTTTGCTGGTGGCGTTCCCTCTGTCACTCGAAGACCCCGAGTGCTGGTGCGCCCCCGCCTTCCTGACCCCCTCGGCGGTTCGTCTCTCGTGCGCACCCGGTCTTTGCCGGCGGGTCGCTTCCCCGGCCTCTGCCGCACTGGCGGTCGGAGGCTCCCTGGAGCACAGCGCCCGTGCTGGTCTTCAAAGATGGCAGTCTCTCATGGTTCATGCCCCACGAGAGACTCTGGACTCTGGGAAACAAACTGAGGGCTGCGGAGGGGAGGGGGGTGGGGGATGGGCTAGCCCGGTGATGGGTATTAAGGAGGGCACGTATTGCATGGAGCACTGGGTGTTGTACGCAAACAATGAATCATGGAACTTTACATCAAAAACTAGGAATGTACTGTATGGTGACTAACATAACATAATAAAAAATTATTATAAAAAAGGACTGGAAAAATTAATTGATTAAAAAATAAAAGTAAAAACAAAAGAAAAAAAAAGATGGCAGTGTCGGCTTTCAAGAAGGAAGGAGATGAAAAGCAAGGAAGCGGAGGCGTGGGAGGACACTGCAGGCCCGCAGGAGCAGGCCAAAGGCCGCTGACCTGGACAACTTCAAATGCGACAGCTCTGAAAGTAAGACTCTTCATAGTCCTTCAGTTACTGGAGACCTATGATATATATTCCATTTATCATATAGATCAGCATAATACCTTTGCTTGCCAGAACAGTAGCTGAATTTAGTCCCCCTAGAGGGGGGCCAGGGAGTCCAGAAACCTGACTTCCGGCTGCACAGAAGCCATTGCCCCACCGGCATTAACGTCCCTGTCCGTCCCTCTCATTGAGGGCGTTCGCATGCAAGTCAGCACTCCTGGCCATCACATCCGCTAGAAGTTCTTTGAATTCTCTGGCTAAAGCAACCTCTTTAGCCCAATGCAATACAGGACAATGCTTGACAGCGAAACATGAAACTCTGGTAATAAATACAAGGGAGGCAGAACGCTTCACCAGTGAGGCTGCTTCGTCTGTCACGGAATTCTTGAACGGCTAGTGTCTGTACAAGTGCTGCGTTTTTATTATTCATAGAAAAATAGACCCATTGAAATATTCGTGGAGGCCAATCTTGAGCTGCAGTTGTTCGTATGACACAGGAAAATGAATTTGCAAAACTGTAAGATAAAATACTTGCATTATCCCATTTTTTAACATTTTAAATGAAAACAGATTTGGGAATGGAACGTTTATATTTCCACAAAATATTGGAAATCCAAAGTCTAAACTGTTTAACTACTTGTGAATGATAATAAAACCAATTCTCCCCAAAACCTGACCTATTTGGTTTTGGCTGTGCAGTATAATTATATATTTATACACTCCAGAATCCTGCCTGACAATTGAACATTCAGAGCAGAGGCATAGAAATCAGATTGGAAGCTAATAGAGCGTTCCTTTCTCTTTGCAAAAGTTTGCCGGGTCAGGCAGTGTGGGAAATTTTACATGGCTCACACTCTCTTCTTATTCTAAGGAGAAGTAAATGGCCTGAGAGCCCTCGGGCTTTCTTTGGGAGGAGTGTGGTCACAGACTTTCAAAAACTGGGCTTTTTTCACCATGAACTTATTTGTTAATCCTCTTCCAGTCTGTAAATACACTCCTCCCTCTGTTTCCCTGAATAAATTATGAGCTAAGCTAAAAAGCTGTTTAAGGCAAGATGTTTTACTCAGATAAAATGAAAAAACCAAAAAACCTATGTAAGGTACCCAGCAAACATAAGGGGGCAGTGGGGCTTCTAGGCAAGTCACCAAACCTTCCTGCACCTCAGTTTTTCCATCCGTGAAATGGGGTAATAACGCATATTCTGCCACCTCACGAATAATTCCTTGTTAGGAGAATATTTACATGTAGGACCAAGGAATCTCCGAGCAGAGAAGTGAGGGCCCTTCCGCAACGAATGCTGTGTGTTCATTCATTATACCAACACTGTATTGAGGGTCTTCACGACAGATGTGTGGACAGTTCTGGGGACAGAACAGTGAGAAGATGTCCTGAACTATCTGAGCAAAGTGGGGGCAAGGCAGAATGTCTGTTGGTCTAATCTGTGTGGCCTTGTGCCTGATTCCTAGGGAGAGGCACTGCAATTCAGAAATAACTATGATTGTCTGACTATAATCCTGTGGTCCAGGGGGAGACCTGCTGTAGGATTCATGGGACAGGGCATGACCCTGACTTCAGGGCCATCAGTGCCTCCATCCATCGCACAGATAGAAGCTCTCAGTTGGGCTTTTGGGACTTTCAGGAGCCTCCCCCATGGCCACAGGGAGCTGAAGTGAGAGAGACGTGTCAGTTCAGGCTGTTAAAACAAATACATAGATTGAAGAGCTTAAACTGCATTTCTTTCTCACACTGTGGAAGTTGGAAGTCAAAGGTCAAGGTGCCGGCAGCTTCGGTTTCTGGTGTGGACCCTTTCCCTGCTTCGCAAATTTCTCACTGTATTCTCAAATGGTGGGGATTGTCAGAGAGAGAGGTCTGGTCTCTTTTTCTGCTTATAAGGACACAAATTCCATCATGGGGGGCCCCCTCCCTCACGATATCATTTAAGCCAAAATACCTCTCAAAGGCCTCACCTCCAGATCCCATCATGTCGCAGATTTGAGCTTCAACATATGAATTCTGGGGGGACATAAACATTCAAGTCCATAACAGGAGGGAAATGGCAAGTGACCCTCAGAGCTACGAGCTTGTGAGATTCTCTGGATGGGATCCTTTTGTGAGAAACCACTGTGGGTGAGCTTTCCAGGGAGTGGTGGTGGTACCGAAACAGTGACTGAGCTAGAGCTGGAGAGATACTGGTCCTAATGTCATGGGGGCTTGCTACTATTCTTCCTGCTGTCGTTACCATGGCTACCACTACTTGGGGTACTATTACGACTGCACATATGTAGATGATGATGACGACGACGATGACATCTCTTTCGGCACAAGGAAACGTTCTCTGCAGTAGCGGTAGTGGCAGTCCTGAACGTGAACCACAGCTGTGAAAAACAGGAGACACAAAAATCAAACTAACATGTGAGAACTGGCCTTAGAGAATTATAGCAGATATATGAAAGTGATATGTGAAACTCCGTCAGTATTTTCATGGTTGACACCATTAATCGTGGCCTTTTAAAAAATAATAAATCTTAAAAAAAAATAAAAAATCATTACTCTTAAAAGATCCCAAATGAATTCTTGATTTTTCCTGATTATCTGTTTTTTGTTTTTTTTTTTTGAGAGGGGGTGGTGAGTATCTTTTCGTTGTGTCTTTAGTGCAGCATACATTTTCATCTATGTGAGAACATTGTTCCGGTCTCTTTTCTGGATGTCCGAAGTGGCTGCCTGGACTTCCATACAGTCTGGACAGGATGACTGCTGGGCTGGGACTCTGCTTCCCTTGGTGGGGTGCAGTTTGACGATTAACTAGAACTCGCCCCGCTGCAGACTGAGGGAGGGATGTGTTCAAGGGTAAAGCCATGTGAGAGAGAACTGCAACCCTCCAGAAGTGTGGGAAATTTCATTAACAGACTGATGCCCTGAATTCAGACATTAAAAAAAAAAAAAAGCGAAATCAGTATTTACTATCTAGGCTCTAGATTCTACTGATTCTCTCAAAAGTATCCCTTGGACTTGAAATGTTTGTAGTTCTCATAAACCATATTTGGTGCAATGATTGCAGCTGGGTCATCCTAACTGACGTTGTCTGTGGTAAGACATGACCGTATTCTCACAGTGTTGTTAAGGTGTTTATCCTACTATCTTGGAACCAGGGATTTTCTGTTTCTCTCTCCCATTGGCCAGGAACGATCACCTCTGCATCTCTGGCATCCTAGCACCTCCTGGCAAAAAGCTGGGGTTCTGTACATGTTGGGTGAATGAATGCTCATCTATATATTCTCTTATCACGTATATTCTGTTGTGTCTCATTACAATTAAGATGCTCTGAATGAGTAATATTTAGGATACGAAAGAGACAGATTTGGTGATTCATCGGATGTGGGAGAAAGAGAGAGAGGGAATGAGATCAATCAATCTACGATGACACGTTAAGTGTCTGGACTAAATAACCATGAGCACTTCGAGTGACAGTCATCAAAATAGGAAATAAGAGGTGAGTAGCATTTGGGGGGAAAAACAATGAGGTTTATGATTTCTATTGACAGATAAGAAAGCTGGGGCTTACAGAATTAAACCTTGTGCCTGAAACCGAACAACCAACAAGTGGCAGAGCAAGGATTGGAGCGGAGGCAGTTACACAACTACCCCGACAGCTATTATTAGCACATTTCTGAATCTTAGGCCCTGCCTACCTGCCCGGGAGGAGCCCCGCATTTCAGCCAAGGCAGGATGACTGGAGAGCCTGAAAGAAATGTCTATTCCTCTAACGCTGAGCGCACCTCTGAGCCCAACCGGAAGCTGTGACTGGGACACATCAAGACACACCGGTGTTATTAGTGTTAGGTGTTTTAAAACATCATCAGTTTTTTTCAAAACAAACGTCTTGAGAAATTATTCCTAAATATCAAAGTGAAGAAAGCTATACTTAGTAGAGATATTTTTAAAAAATATTAGTACGATATTAATAAAGAGGATGGAAATATCCCATGTATGTGTGTGGGGGTGTTTGTGTGCTCAGGGCTCACTTTCTAATTTTATCATCAAATTTTCTTCATTTATTTTATGGGGGAGAATTTCACGTTATAGGGTAAGAATTTGTAAGTGCTTAAAAGACTTCCCAAATTAAAGGCAACCCCAAAGAATTTTAACAGCAACGTCTGTCATTTTATTGTTTTTATCTGTAAACTGACAATATTATTTAATATTACTTAATCCAGAGGACTAAATAAGCTAATATACTTAAAGTGCCCAGAACAATTTCTGACACACAGTAGAAACTTGATAAGCTTTAGCTCTTGTTACCGATAACAAGTTTTTATTTCTCTTCTCCACGACTATCCGTTGAAGACCTACCCTGTCCAAGCACGTAGGGGCTCAAATTCCTGCTGTGCTTAAAAAATTTTCAGGAAAATAAAAGTTCCAAAAATATATTCTGTAAACTTATGGTAAGAAAAGGGTTTTAAGAATTATTAACGTTAGATGAAAAAGATGCTTTTCTCTAAGCCATGTTTACGATACAATTTCTAATCAGGCATGAGCAAATCACATGCCATGACTGGGTAAAATTCACTTCAAATTTATATGTAACAACATACATTTCTTTAACAGGCTGTGAATCACATATTTATTTAAACAATTGAAAACTTTACAAATTCTTGTATTTAAGGTATTACTTTTTAATATCCTTGCATTAAAATGAAAATGATTACTTTTTAATATTACTAGAAACCACCCTATCCCCAATTGTAAAGATATATTTCTTGTGTGATTTTATTATATGCTTAATAATAGTACCTGTGAGCTCAGATTTCTTTTGAATAAAATTGATTGGAAACAATATCTACCCTAAAGCATCTTTAATGTCATTATAGATGGGTAGGAGTAAATTAAGCGGTATTTAGGCACCAAAGTCTTTAATTTCATTGCATTTGAGTAGGAGTTAGACATTATGAGGTCCAATTAAAAAAGTCGCTAATGTTTTTACATCTGAGTAGGAGTAAATTAAACAAAATCACTCCTGAGCTGCTAATATCATTTTAATTGAATGTCATTCAGTTTCTAACTGCTGTTACAACACTACAGATAATGAGGCTGTTTTTACAAAGCATCTGAGACTCTAGGGCTGTGGCTGCTGAAAATAAAGTTATAGGTTAGGAGATGACAAGGCAAACACCGGGACGTGGAAGAAGGCAGCCGACGCGTTGAGAGAGGTGACATCCTGTTTGATGACATGACCTACATATATTAAAACTACTGGATCAAGGAGCCTGAAAACCTGCTGGCTGCAAGTTGGATTGTTACTCCTGCGGAGCTGGCTTTGGAAAACCACATCTTGCCGATGATGAGATTTATAGATTCTGAAAGCTAGAGGCACTAATCCCATTGATTTAGCCACCATGAATTATTCATAGAGTTTGATTCGATGGAAAATTTGAAGTTGAGACAATAGTTAAGAAAGGCATCTAAGGGGCGCCTGGGTGGCACAGCGGTTAAGCCTCTGCCTTCGGCTCAGGGCGTGATCCTGGCGTTATGGGATCGAGCCCCACATCAGTCTCCTCCGCTATGAGCCTGCTTCTTCCTCTCCCACTCCCCCTGCCTGTGTTCCCTCTCTCGCTGGCTGTCTCTATCTCTGTCGAATAAATAAATAAAATCTTAAAAAAAAAAAAGGCATCTAAAATAATAGAGTGATAACTTTAAGACAGTCAAAGTAATACAAACATTAAATAAAGTTTCTTCTGTACCTAAAGTTATTATTTGAGACCTTGAAAGATTTTAATAATTGGAGGAGGAAAAATTTTAAAAGCAAATCTAGATTTGGTGCATGAGCCATACAGCAATACTACTATTAATAATAATATTATTATTTACATTAAAGTTTACAAAGTGTTGATGGGGAAGCAGATTTATTAATGAAAACTACAATTAATCCTTTCAAAAATTAAAAAAAAGAGTTATCAAAGAATGTTTATATACATAATACATTTATGTATATTTATATATTTAAATAGATATTTATGTACATTCACAAGTTAATGGCTTATAACGTAAAACACCTGTTTCCTCTACCTCTCCCTTCAAAAGTTGTAAGTCGAACCATCCTAAATTGGGAACCGTCTGTATAAAGAACAAATGACAAATGTCCTTTGGTAGATCAGGTAATTGCTCCCGGTTCTTTACACCCTCTCTATGAGAGGACTGTGCATTATCCACTTTGCCATCAGACTTGGCAAAGCCTCCAAGTAAAATAGGTGAATAAACATCCCGGCCCTGTTGATAGTAGGATTGACCACCTGACTTGATTTGGCCAATGGAAAGTTAGCAGATCTGATGAAAACAGAAGCTTTAAATATGTTTGCATCCTTTGGCTTGGCCTCCTGTGTCTGTCTTGGACATAAGCATGTCCTGAGACGACTCTGGTCCCAGAAAGAGATGCAGAAAGGCCTGTACCCATGTAAGCCTGAGGCAGAGCTTCCCCGGCCAACCTGCAGGCATGCAGGAGAAATGGGGGCTTGCAGTTTAACCCACTAGGTTTTCTTTGACTGTTTAGAATATTATGATGGAGGGCACCTGGGTGGCTCAGCTGGTTAAGTGTCTGCCTTCGGCTCAGGTCATGATCCCAGGGTCCTGGGATCGAGTCCCGCATCGGGCTCCCTGCTCAGTGGGGAGCTCACTTCTCCCCCTCCCTCTGCCCCTCCCATCCACTCTTGCTCTCTCTCTCTCTTTCTTTCGCAAATATAAATAAATAAAATCTTTAGAATATTATGAGGGAAATATAGTCACCAATGAAAGACTTTCAGAACTAAATCAAGGAAATGCTCAAAACCTCAACTGAAAATGAATGAAAAAACCAAGAATAGATGAATCTCTTTCCAGCTCTATCTTGTTCTCTCTCTCTTTTGCTCTCCCTTGCTCCTGCTCTTACACACAGACACAGACACGTAAAATGCCAACTGACACATGGAAAAGTATTCAATCTTCGCAATAATCAAACTCAGACAGATTAAAATATCAATGATCTATTCCTCAATTTCTCAGCTTCCTGCTACAACACTCTAGACAGAACTACCAGTTTTTTTCTTACAATAACCAATTACCTTGTCTTCCTGACCCGTTCTCATTGTTCAATAATCTGTTCTCCATACCTCAGCAAGAGGGAACTTTTCAAAATTCGAATCCAATCATGCCACCTCCAAGCTAACTCCTCGGTTATATCTTGACCTTATCTCAAACCACTCTTATAGTATTGTAGTCATGTCCCGTAGTGCATTTATCTGTAATTATATTTCAATTTGCATAGTTATTTGTTCAGTATCTATCTCCTATGCCAAATCACACACTCCAGGAGATCAGAAACTAGGTCTGTTTTTGGTTGCCAGTGTATTCCTGGATAGGTATTTTGTCTAGTTAATTAATGAACATTATTATTTTGCAGTTAATTAAGACTGATGAAGCAAAGTTAGCACTTTGTGTTGGCAAAGCTACAATACTGGGGTGCCTGGCTGGCTCAGCTGGTGAGCATGTGACTCTTAATCTTGAGGTTGTGAGTTTGAGCCCCACATTGGGGATAGAGTTTACTTAAAAAAAATTAAGAAAAAAAAAGTTACGATACAATAAGCACTCTCAGGAAACGTTGCTGGCAGTTTAAATTAGTATTACTGTTCTGGACAGAAATCTTATAACATATACCAGGTTTGCAGATTTCATGATCTTTGATTCAGTTACTTCATTTCTAGGAGTTTTCTTTATTTATTTATGTATTTATTTAGAGAAAGAGAGACTGTGCATGGGCATATGCAAGTTGGTGGGGAGGGGCGGAGGGAGAGGGAGAGAGAGAATCTTAAGCAGGCTTTATGCCCAGTACGGAGTCCATGCGGGGCTTGATCTCACGATCCTGAGATCATGACCTGAGCCAAAAACAAGAGTCGGACACTCAACCGACAGAGTCACCCAGGTGCCCCTCAGCTTACATTTTTTTTTTTAACAAAAGTATATAGTTTTACTCACTTGATAGCCTTTAAATGCTTTCAGGCACTCTTTATTCATTATTTTGTTTAGCTTTTCTAATTATCCTCAGAGGAAACGGTGGCCCAAATTACATTAGTAGAATCCAAACGTTGAAAATCATTTATGTTTTCTAGATACCCTGTTTTTCTCTATTTAAAAACCCCACTACATTATTAATATATGGTATTTTTAGCTTGCTCTATTCAGGACAAGACTAATTATGGCAGAAAGTTAATTACTGGAAGACCATTCATTAGATGATGATTTTAGTTCTGTCTTAAGGACGTATTTGGTCATCTTGGTTGTCCTTATTCATTTCCAAGTTTTTCATCAGCCATGTAAGTATACAAGTGAGATACACATTAGATGCTTGTGTAGTGGCTAAGTCTATCCATTTTAACTAGCTAAAAAATAGTTTTACTATTAGATGAAATTTTATTTATAAATGTCCACTCATCCTATTTACTAGCTACATTGTCTGCATTTTAAAATAAAAACTAAACTATAAAATCTGCTTTAAAAGCTATTAAATATGAAATCAAACCAACAATACACTTGATAAACACTAATAAGCACCTACGACATCCCAGGCAGTGTTCTGAGCAATGGACCGACAGTAGTGAGTAAAACAGAATAACAACCATAACGAAACCCAACATCTACAAGCAAAAACCAAAGCAAACCCAAGAATCTTTGCAAAATAAAACTTTTCCTTTAGGCCAAATTCAGTGATCCTTATCATTCTTCCTAATTTGATGAGCTTTGGTTTTCTTTGTGTGTTTGTCATGTCCTACAAGCTCCTTACCAGCCTTAGATATGCAGACGTTACTATGCATGACTGTGTCAAACACTGTGGACTACTCTTTTCTTCCAGCCTTGGACGAACTGTTAAGAAGAGCCTGTAACTTTTATCATCAATCTCAGAGAATAAATTCTTCTAATAATATTGTCCCAAGAACAGGCTCATTTCTGTTATTGATTTGTCCAGCCAGTGTCACAATGGACATCTAGAGCCTCATTCAAAGTTAAGAACTCTCCCTTCCTTGCGACCTGAGCCTCCTTCAAGTAGCAAACCTTCCTTCCCCTCATTGGGGGAGGGAGGGAAAACCCAGAACACCAATAAGTCTCCAAATAAATTATCTTTCTTCCTTTATAACTTCAATCCTTTTATATCCTTAGGTGGGTGCATGGGTTAGGGGTCTGCAAACCAGTTTTAGCTACCTCTTTGGCAAATCCTTCCTAGATGGTCCAGCATTCAATTTGGAATGCCATGAAATTTGGCACTTATTGGCCATTAGGCATTATCCAAAATTAAGGCAGAAATTGTCCTGTGTAAACACCCTGTTGCATTGACTATAAAGTGTTTGTATTCTGGCACAGTGGGAAGAAAAATATCACTAGTTATAAAAACTAATTTCTTCTTCTTCTTCTTCTTCTTCTTCTTCTTCTTCTTCTTCTTCTTCTTCTTCTTCTTCTTCTTCTTCTTCTCCTCCTTCTTCGTTGTCATCGTCTTCGTCTTCGTCTTCGTCTTCTCCTTCTCCTTCTCCTCCTTCTCCTTCTTTTGTTTTTCTTTATCTTACAAGGGAAATGCCTTAGTTCATCTCAGGAAAGATAGATTTTTATTTACTTTAAAAAATAACCCGATGGACGTCTTCGATTTGAAAAGGTGATTACAGCAGTTCTGCAAGGAGAAGGGGAAACACACAGTGTGCTAATGCATTGTGCTCAGTAGGTGAGAGGAATTCTTGAGTTTCCCAGGAAAGGGGCAGAAGGGGCCTGGAAAGGGAACTCCGTGGGGAGCCGTGAAGCAGACTGGTGAGGGAGGGCGCATAAGCCTATTGGAAGGTCCTGGCCCAAGGAGAAAGGATGATTAATGACAGGGATGGTCAGGGGAATTTAAACACAAGGATTCCTACCATTAAGTGCTGAAGTGTTTAGCGCCAATCCTCTTTTGTAAGTAGGCTATAGATAGTGACCTTGTGTTAAGAGGTGACTTTGGAAGTTAAAGCAGAAAAGGTCCTGTGTAATGTATGGGATGATGTTAAATACAGGAAACTAGATTCTCTAGTGAGACCAAGTGGGAGCAGGAAATCGACTGAGAGTTGACCACGAGAAGTGAATCGTGGCAAGGGCACTAATCTTCCCACAGTATAGGTTGGGAGGACTGGGACACTTAAAATTTTTTTCATTGTAGAAAATTTGAAAAACACTCAAAAATAGCAGTGAGAACTTGGTTACCCATCACTGAGTTTCAAAAACCGTTGAGGCATTTTTAAATTTTTAATATTTAAGGAAAAAGTGAGTTCATTAAGGATGAAGGACTTGGGACAAAAACAGGGAGGCCTCATCTGGGTTATAGTTGCAAAATGGGTGATCGGGAAGCTTCTTATAATGTTCTAGGAACAGTGGTGGAGTCATTCCATTCACATATCAATAACTTTTCTAACAGGAGATCTGTTACACCTGAAATACTTCTCCCATAAAGAAGTAATTCCAATGTCTCTTAATTTTTACCCAGTACTAACGATTTATTTGAGAGAATGGGTGTTTGTTTATTTTGTCAGATGTATTTGAGTTATGTGTATATGTGCCTTTGGCAAGGCATTAGGTACACAGGAGTCTTAGAAAGTTGCTCAATTTTCTCCAGGTACACAGATTCCTGAAAGTCACTGTAACAGGATGATGTCAGTATCCTAAAACTGGTCCAAACAAAAAAATACATTTGTTATCTTGCATACCAGGAAGTCCAAGGGCAGAATAGTTCCAGGGTTAATTCAGTGGTTCTGAATGTTTTCAAAGCTCCAGGCTCCTTTCATCTCTTTGCTGTGTTATGGCCAGTGTTTTGATTTTTCCTCATCTTTGCCCTTCATGTTTACAGGATGACTGCTGCAGAACCAGGCATCACATCCTCACATGGCAGCACCCCCAGGAAGAAAGGGGAAGCATTTTTTCTCCCTTATGTCTTATTAGAATAGACAGCCATTCACAGACACGCCCAGCAAATTTCTGACCAAAGCCCATTGGCTGAAATCGAGTCACATTTTCATGCCCTAGCTGCAAAGAAGGCTGGGAACGGATCAAGTGTTTAAAAATTTATCTTAGGAAGAGGGCTCTGCCTAAGGAAAATGTAGGTTGGAAATGATTATTGGTAGGCAACCACTGGAGGCTGCCACTATTATTTAGGAAGTAAATATGATTAAATAATGGTATTTAAGACTATTGCATGCTAATATTCTTAGGACCTGGTGCGCAAAACGATGTCAACATGATGCTGAACACGGTGCCCTTCAAGCAACTATGCCAGAGCAGCAAGTCCCCATGTAATGCATGGTAGAGTTTTTATGACTGTACCAGGGAAGGTCAAGGTATAGAGGAACAAACGCAGGTCTAGGAGTCAGAAGACTAAGGATTTTGAACTGGCTTTGCCCCTTTCCAGCCTGATACTGGCACAAGTAATCCAATCTCTAAAAGTCTTGCTGTTCTTAATCTATAATTATCCGTGGAAGGGAGGTGTTTTTGGATTGCCTTGAAGTGATTTCCCTTTATTTCAATAAGACCTCCTCAGTCTTTCCCTCAGTGCTTGCTATCTTGGTAGGTCTGTTTCCTGCCCAGCTCTGGTCAAAGGATGGCAGAAAAGCCCAGCTTGGCCAACTCAATCCTTCTCTTGATTCCGAATCTGTCTGCAGCTACCGCCCTGGTTCCCTGCTCTACTTCAGAGAGAAATGCCTCAGATGTCTTTTTTCCTCTTCTCCCATTTTCTCCTGAAGCCTCTCCCACTGGTTTTTTGCTCCTGCCACATTATCTGAAGAGCTCTTCATTGTTGCCAGCATCCAACACATTGCTAAATTCAACAGTTAATTCTATCTTACTTGGCCTATAGCCCTCATCTGGCACAGAGTCTCTTGAAACATTTTCTCTGCTTGGTGTTTAGGATACAAGTCTCTTCTGGTTTACTTCCCACTCCTTTACTGAATCTCACTTATGTCTCTGACCTGTCAATACTTATGCCTCTCTGTGGATTCCCTGGGTGACTTCATCCAATCCTGTGGCTTTAGATGCCACTTATAGAATGACAACTGCTATATTAATACCTTGGGATGGACCCCTCTCCTAAGTTCTGGATTTATATATCCAGCTACTGCTCAGGATGTCCACATGAATGTTTCACAGCCATCTCAAATCAATCCATCCCAAATAGAATTCCTAATTCCCATCCCAATTTCCATGCCCACTACCTGCCATGTAACCTGTCCTACCTCATCATGATTAATACACATTCTCTCCTCCCTTAGTGTCATTTTGACACCATCTCATTACTTTTCTTGGATTTTTTCCTAAGAGGTGAATTTTGGAAAATTAGAACAACTTGATTATTTTATTTTAAGAGAGAGAAGGGGATGAAGGGGGAGAGGAAGAGGGAGAGAGGGAATCTTTTTTTTTTTTTTAAGATTTTATTTATTTATTTGACAAAGAGAGAGAGACAGCCAGCAAGAGAGGGAACACAAGCAGGGGGAGTGGGAGAGGAAGAAGCAGGCTCCCAGCGGAGCAGGGAGCCTGATGTGGGGCTCGATCCCAGGACCCTGGGATCACATCCTGAGCCGAAGGCAGACGCTTAATGACTGAGCCATCCAGGCGCCCCGGACAGAGAGAATCTTAAGCAGGCTCCATGCCCAGTGTGGAACAGATGCCTGGCTCAATCTCACAACCCCGATATCACGACCTGATCCAAAATCAAGAGGCAGACACTTAACAGCCTGAGCCATCCAGGAGCCTGTAGAATAATTTCATTAGTTTAAAAAGCTCTTTGGGAATTTGGATCAGAACTACATTGATTATATAACATAATGTTGAAGAAAAAGCATTCTTTCAATAATGAGCCTTCCCTCTTCCATTCACAAACCCAACACAGCTTACCATTGGGATGCATTCCATTTTGATGGTCAAATTATTTGTCAGATAAAAATTCCTTAATACAAATACTGGATTTTCCTCTATTAATGATCAAAATTTTGTTTGAATAGGGAGTAATGCACCCATTTGTCTTTTAAAAGAGCTTCTAAGTGAAAATTACCATAATGGCTATTGTATTTTTTTTAAAAAAAGAAGCTAACAGAAGAAGGAATGAACCACAAGAGACTATGGACTCTGGGAAACAAACTGAGGGCTTCAGAGGGGAGGGGGGAGGGGGATCGGGATAGGCCGGTGATGGGTATTAAGGAGGGCACATATTGCATGGAGCACTGGGTGTTATACGCAAACAATGAATCATGGAACACTACATCAAAAACTAATGATTTCCTGTGTGGTGACTAACATAACATAATAAAAAATTTAAAAAATTAAAAAAACAAAAAAGATAAAAAACAAGCTAATATTTAATGAGTAAATTTTGCTTTTATATTTAAATAATATCTCCTCATAATGTCCGTACTTTTTCATGCACTTTTGACTCCTCTTTCTAACTTTTGTCTATCTCCAGTCAAATTCCATGTCTCAGGGAACCATTCCAGAATATGACTAAAATCTTTCTTCCACTTCCATTTTTGGTGCCGCTAACCTAACCCAAGCACTGTTTGCAAGCTTGGCTTAAACAATTATCAGTGTAGTTTTTCTAGTTGGTCCCCTACTTTCTTCTTTTTCTTTTTAGGCTGCCATCTTGTTCCCCCACTCCCTTATAGTCTTTATCCTTAACACTACTGACATGTTGGGTTTTTTTTTTTTTTTTTTTAAGTTTTTAAGTTCCAGTTAGTTGAGGTACAGTTTTAGGTGCAGAGTATAGTGATTCAACACATACAATGCCCTGTGCTCATTACAACAAGTACACTCCTTAATCCCAATCACCTGTTTCACCCATCCCCCCACCCACCTCCCCTTTGGTAACCATCAGTTTGTTCTCTATAGTTAAGAGTCTGTTTCTTGGTTTGCATAGCTCTCTCTTTTTTTCCCCTTTGCTAGTTTGTTTTGTTTCTTACATTCCACATATGAGTAAAATCATATGGTATTTGTCTTTCTCTGACTTATTTCCCTTAGCATAATACTCTCTTGCTCCATCCATGTCCTTGCAAATGGGAAGAGTTCATTCTTTTTGATGGCTGAATAATATTCCATTGAGTATATATACCACTTCATCTTTATCCATTCATCAGTTGATTGGAACTTGGGCTGTTTCCAAAATTTGGCTATTGTTGGTAATGCTGCTATAAACTTTAGGATGCATGTATCTCTTTTAATTAGTATTTTTCTATTCTTTGGGTAAATACCTACTAGTGCGATTGCTGGATCATAGGGTAGTTTTATTTTTAACTTTTTGAGGAACCTCCATGCTGTCTTCCAGAGTAGCTGTACCAGTTTGCATTCCCACCAAGAGTGCAAGAGGGTTTCCCTTTTTCCATATCCTTGCCAACACCTGTTGTTTCTTGTGTTGTTGATTTTAACCATTTTGGCAGGTCTGAGGGGATATCTCATTGTAGTTTTGGTTTGTATTTCCCTGATGATCAGTGATGTTGAACATCTTTTCATGTGCCTGTTGGCCATCAGTTTGTCTTCTTTGGATAAATGTCCACTCATGTCTTCTGCCATTTTTGAATTTAGTTTTAAATTTTTTTATTTTTTATTTTTAAAGTTTAAAAAAATTTTAAATTTATTTATGTGACAGAGAGGGAGAGAGAGAGCACAAGTAGAGGGAGTGGCAGGCAGAGGGAGAGGGAGAGGCAGGCTCCCCGTTGAACAGAGAGCCTGATGTGGTGCTCCATCCCAAGATACTGGGATCATGACCTGAGCTGTAGACAGCTGCCTAACTGACTGAGCCACCCAGGAGTCCTTTCTGCCCAATTTTTATTTGGATTAGTCATATTTTGTGTGTTGAATTTTATAAGTTCTTTATACATTTTGGATTCTAACCCTTTATTGGATATGTCATTTGCAAATATCTTCTCCCATTCCGTAGGTTGCCCTTTTAGTTTTGTTGATTGCTTCCTTTGCTGTGCAGAAGCTTTTTTTTTGATTTAGTTCCAATAGTTTATTTTTGGTTTTGTTTCCCTCACCTCAGGAGATGTATCTAGGAAGAGGCTGCTATGGCTGATGTCAAAGAAGTTAGTGCCAGGTCTCACATTTAGGTCTTTAATGACATACTGATTTTTAAATACTACTTTGTATTGATGTGCTCCTTCTCACTAAGCCTTTAGTCATCCAATAGCACAGAGTCCTAGCATCCAATTTCCACCTCTACAGTTAAGAACAAGGACAATACACCAAAGATGGAGCTGTAAAAAACAGAAGACACCTTGGGTTCTTGATGATATTGTTGAGCCTTGAGTCAGTTTAGCTGGAGATGTACAAACAACTAGATTTCTTGCTATAGGAGATAACAATTTTCCTTACCAAACTGAGCTGGAATTTCCTGATATTTGTTGCTAAAATCCCCCTAAGTAATATAGGATCTCACATTAAAGCTGGTGGATGGCCAAGACTGCATGGAAGGAGTCTTCCTCAGTAGGTTCCTTGCCTGAATTAAGAGCAGCTAGTAATCAACTCATGGCTCTTGTGGGCAATAAGAAGATGAACAGAGGGTATGAATAACTCTAGCAAGGAAACCTTGGAAGCCCCCGTGTCACGCTGGCCAGGACTGGGTCGTGGGTGTGAGGGACAGGATGATCATGATTGCAGTGGTGCCAGAGAGCCAACTACAATGACCACAGTTGTATTTCATTGAATAGATAGTGATATGTATTTGTTGAATTTTTGCTTTTAAGACTCTAAAAATGTCTGATTCATAATTTCATAGACTTTAAAGCTGATAGCTTAGTGCTGTCGTCCCCCAACATGGAGGTTCACTCATTGAAATCACCTGAAGAAACTAAACAAACAAAATACAACTGAGCAAATTCCCTTCCCCCCAAAAGGATTCTGATTTATAGATCTGGTAGAGGGTCTAGGAATCTGTGTTTATAAAACATTTCTCAGGGTTTGGCAATTCCTCCTCTGAAGTTATCTAGTCTAGTCATCTCTTTTGCATATTCGGAAAACTGAAAATGTGAGAGGTTCAAGTGTCATGGGTGCTTTTCCCATTTTTCCAGGTTTGGAAGGCAGGTACCAGTAAGCATATCACCCAGCTGCCAGAACAAGAACTTCCTCTGGTGTCTGAGAGTCATCCTTGGAAAGCCTCAATAATGGATTCAATTTGGTCAAGAACAGCGTGAGTGCGTGCGTGCGCGCGCACGCGCACACACACACACACACACACACACACACACACACACACACACGTTTTTCTTATCTTTTCCCTCTTTCACTTACAAAGAAGAGAGTAAACAATATCAACTTAATCACTTAATTAAGGGATCTGGTTAGACGAGTCTAGTTAAAGGAGGGTTCATCTACATCAGAGCAATAATGACTTAAGTTTTCTGCTAGGGAGAGAGAGAGCAAACAAATTGCTTTTATCTACGCAAATTCCTCTTAGTTCTTCAAGAAGGAAATATAAGATTTTGCCAACTTAAAAAATATCGTAATTACTTATTTGGAACTAAGGTCATGTGGTTGTCATGCTTAATTGTGCAAATAGTGTGTCTTTAGTCTCCCAAATCATTGGCAGCATTTAAGAAAAGGAATTCTATAAACCTTCCTGTGATATTTATATTATTTTCCAATTTAAAAATTTCTTTTCCTTCACAATAAAAGATTGTTTAAACTTATCAAAATCACTTTGATTTTACACCTACAATTGGAATCCTAACATCTCGATTTTCGACACTTATAAATGCTTTAATAGATACATGGACAGTAATTTAGTTTGACTTAAATGTAATAATCGAGCCCATTTATCTAGGCTGACAAGATTTCATTTCCTAATGATCTTTTATTGTAAATTTATTTGATTTCCTTTAATATATTATCTCATTTCTCATCGCCTTTCCTTTAGAAAAAATATGAATAATTTTGTATGGAATTATGAAGACTTGGCCTTGAGCTGACAGCTCTGGGAAGCACTGAATATCTCCACCCTTAAAACAAATTATGTAGTTTGATAACAAAGTCCCAAGAAGAAGGGAACATTAGTTTATCAAGAAGTTATTCTAAAAGATGCTGGAATTGGATTTCCAAGGGCTCATGTTTTCCTTACAAGAATGGAAACCAAAATAATTAGGCCAATCTGACTCCTTTTCTATATTTCCAACTGCCTATTTGAGCTCTGAGTACCCCACAGTGAATTCACATTCAACATTTGGTTATAAAGCCAAACTTACCTCCTTTTCTCCAAAACGGCCTCTCTTCCTAGATTTGTATTTGCATTACATTGACAGGAATGATACCACCATCCATTCAGTCAGTCAAGCTGAAAGTTTCCAAGACATTTTGGAGCCCTCCCCCTCTCCAAAATAGTCATCAGGCACAACGTCTTGACTTCCATGAATTCCAAATCATTCTCAAAACTGTCCCCACTTCTCCATTCCTTCCACTGTTGTCTGGACACTCCCTGCAACCTCCTACCTGGGTTCCCTGCCTCCAGCCTCACCCCACACCACACATCGTCTCTGCTAGTGCAAGGCTGATCCGAAGGGGAATACCCATCCGACCTAATCCCCTATCTGAACACTCTTCATTGGCTCCCTAGTGCCTGCAGGACTAACTCCATGGTCCCCAGCAAGCCATAGGAAGACCTTCGGGACCTGGATCCAGCCTAGTTCTCCAGCTGGAGTTCTCTTTATCTCTTGTCGCTCTTTCCCTAAATCTGCTCTCCTATGTCAAACTTCTCTCCATATTTTTATATATATATATTTTAAAATATGTATATTTTAAAGATTTTATTTATTTATTTGAGAGAGAGAGCGCAAGTGGAAGGAGGGGCAGAGGCAGAAGGAGAGGAAGAATCTCAAGCAGACTCCACCCTGAGTGGGGAGCCCAATGCGGGGCTTGATCTCAGGATCCTGAGATCATGACCTGAGCCCAAACCAAGAGTTGAATGTGTAACCAACTGAGCCATCCAGGCACCTGTCTTCTACATCTTTAGAGAGTAAACTCCAACATCCCCTTCTTTGATGATGCCCCAGCACAGGTAGCTTCGGTCTCCACTGCACTTCTATGTCCCCTGCTTGCCTCTGTGGTACTATTTACTCAGCGCTGAAATCTGTCATGTGTCTCCCTCTCCCTCACCAGACTGTAAGATCCTCAAGAGGAAGTACTGTACTCCACTCATTGTTTTCTCCGTTCCCAGTGCAATGTTTGGCATAATAATCATATAATGGATATTCACTGAATGAAGAGTTGAATGACTGAATAAGCTCCAAAGGGCTGTTGAAATTATTTTCTTTGGCTGGCTGTCTCACTGTTGTCTCTGTGAAGCTTAACTGGAATTTGCTATTTATTATAATTATGTTTGTTGAAATGGCATTTGATCTGGGTGTCACAACTCCATAGTAGAAAGAAATGCCAAACTAAGATGGCAATTTAGAAACCTACAGTTGTAATATAAACATAGCCTGTTTGTAATTTTAATACATTTTTAAAGATCTTATTGCAAAACCATATTTTCTTTCCCTTCCCCACCCCACCCCACCCCTTTTGTAAATACCATATACATGTGTGTTTGTTTATGTTGCAGACAAGCCTTCTGTATTGGTTTCCCCCCAACTTTATTGAGATATAATTGACAACTAGCACCATGTAAATTTGAGGTGCACACTGTGATGAGTTGATATACACATATATTATGAAATGCTTACCACAATAAGGTTAGTTAATACATCCATCATCTCACATAGTTGTGTGTGTGTGTGTGTGTGTGTGTGTATGTGGTGTGAGAACATTTAAGATGTACTCTCTTAGCAAATTTTAAGTATACAATATGGTATTGTTAACTACCATATGCGGTTTTGCAATAACCCTTCCCTTCTGCAGAATCAGGTAAGCATCCCTTCCATCACGCCCAGGATGTGAGGCAACTTAATAAACACACGCGACTGTAATGCTGTAGGTATTTTTGTGAATGGAAAGAGAGTGCCACTAAAATCTGCTTATTTACTTAGAGCCCATCTTGTTTAAAACAGACTTAAAATAGGGTCACCTGGGTGGTTCAGTTGGTTAAGCGTCTGACTCTTGGTTTGGCTCAGGTCTTGATCTCAGGGTTGTGAGATGGAGCCCTGTGTTGGGCTCCACACTCAGCATGGAGTCCGCTTGGGATTCTCTCTCCCTCTCCCTCTGTCCCTCCCCCCACTCTCTCTTGTGTGCGTGTTCTCTCTCCCAAATAAATAAATCTTTAAAAAAAGAAAGACTTAAAACATTTGATGGCATTTAATATCATCTACACGCTTACTGAAGTAAAGCAGAAAATGCCCTGAATTTAGAATTAGTTTCTTTAAAATATAGGACAAACATGAAAAAAGCCTAAAAACTACCTGCCCTTCATCAAGAAGCACCTTAATTTTATCTACAGTTATATCATAACCTTTTCTAGATCCACCTGATATTTGGCTGAGTTTGGAGATAACGTAATATCCACTGAAGAGCTGAGTAGGAAAGTTGAGAGATTTCCAATAATGATAAATAAAATCCTTATTTTCTTTTGGTTTTCAACTTTTAGGGTTGCCTTAAGGAAACCTTAAATTTGAAAAACCAAAAGCAAACCTAGTGTAAGTTTTATATTACAAATTATAGAAGAATTGTATACAAGAATTATAAAGGTTCAATATGGTTGTTTTGTATTTTTTAATTAAAATTTTTTATTTTTTCACTGGCAATTTAAATATAAGATACTTTAAATAATTCATGGAAAGACATTGCATATTATAAAAGCCTGGGGGAATAACTAATATGGCAATAAAACTAATTTTTCTTCCTTTTAAAAAAATCAGTTCTCTGTTTCAAAAGGAAGATGGATGATGGTTTTGTTAAAAATATTTTTATTATCTTGGTATACAAGGCCCTTCACAGTGTAGCCCTACGTAAACTTCCTTGCCATCAGCACACCTGTTCTTGGGGGAACTCACTGCTCCCTTATCTGTTAGCTCCATGGGACCTAACCACCCGTCTCTCACAGCACTCATCACCTCAGTTAGAATTTTCTAAATGCCATTTGATTGTCCAGTTAGGCTGTAAGCCTCTTACAATTCTTTCTTTCCTTTTTTAATTGTCATATACATGAAATGCACTAATATTTAGTGCACAGCCTGAAGATTTCTTAAATTTCCACCCAGGTCAAGATACAGAGCATTTCTAGCATCCCAGGTTGTACCTTTGGACCCCCTCTTAGTCAACACCCTACCCCCACTCTTCTGACTTCCATTGCAATAGATTTTTTTGGCTTGTTCTCGAACTTGATATACATGGAATCATATTGGGTGTCACATCTTTTGTGTCTGACTTCTTTCCCTCAACATTATACCGTTCAGATACATCCATATGGTTGAATGTAGCAATAGTTTATTCTTGCAGCTGTTGTATAGTATTCTGTCATATGAATATTCCAAACATACTGCAATTTATCCATCTATTCTACTGTAAATGGATATTTTGTCTTTATAATCTTTTGTTATTATGAAAAAGCTGCCACAGACATTTTTGCACATTTCCCTGGGCAGATGGATGCGCTCACTTCTCTTAGGGACATATACAGATGTGCATGTGTTAGGTCATAGCACAGGCATTTGTCTTGCTTTAGTAGCTTAGTAAATATTGACAATTTTCCAAAGTGTTTGTACCAGGCTCTTGCAGGGCTAACGGTTTCTGTCATCTTTACATCCTCAGGGTCTAACACAGTATTTGGCCCATCGTAGGTGTCCAGCAAACACCTACTGAATGACTAGATGCTGAGATGTACCAGTAGGATCCTTTGGTTGTAAACAGTGGAACTTCTACCCACGTTGCCCCAGATTATCTTACCTCCTGTGTGAAGCCATCACTTAGCATAGCTCACAACTGTCTTCAAAATCTCCTGCAGGTACATCCTTTTGGGGGACCCAGGTCATGTATGAGCCCTAGGTGCAAGGGCATCTGGGAAGTGTAGTTTCAATTTCCAGCCTCTGTAGTACAGGAACTGTGCCAGAGAGCTTAGAGACGACATGCGATGAGCTATTCTGCAGATTCTGATACAGACATGAAAAGGTGGGCTGGAAAAGAAAACGAAAAAGAAGCCAGGGCTTCCTTGGAGATCTAGATGACAGAAGCCAACTCACATTTCTTTTAAGGATATTGTTTTTCCCTTGAGGATAAAGATTCAAAATCTTGGAAAGGAGTGTCCAGTCAGTAAAGATCGGGTCACATGCCCATTTCTTGGGTGGGAGAGGATTGGACTGACAGTCCCACCAAAATGGCATATAAGAGAGAAGTAGTTCTCCAAAAGGAAATGGGATGCTATTGCCAAGATGAAGGGAAATGTACTTTGGGGCAAAACCCCCACGAATGCCCATTACAAGGTTAAACAAAATAAGGAATCATAGTTTCAATATCATATTACATTTCGGGCATTCTGCCTGAGAGCCAATATCCCCATGAATTATAGCAGTTAGAGACAAAAGGGACTTAGAAAGGTCATTGTAGTGGATGGAGCAAGAGCGAAATATGTCAGTCAGAGAATGACAAACACCACATGATTTCTCTCATACATGGAATTTAGGAAACAAACAGGTGAACATATGCAAAGGGAGAAAAAAAGAGAAAGGGAAGCAAACCATAAGAGACTATTAATGAGAGAGAACAAACTCAGGGTTGATGGAGGGAGGTGGGTGGGGGATGGGCTAGGTGGGTGATGGCGATTACGGAGGGTACTTGTATGAGCACTGGGTGTTGTATGTAAGTGATGAATCACTAATCTACTCCTGAAACCAATACTACACTATATGTTAACTAGTTAGATTTTAAATAAAAATTTGGAAGAAAAAAGAAAGAGAGGTCATTGTATGAGGTCGGGTATATTATAGTATAATTTACGTACTGTAAACGCACCTTTTTTTTAGATGTAGATAGGGCACCACAATCAAGATATGGAATATTACCTTCACCCCAGAAAGTTCCCTCGTGTCCCTTTGTGATCAATTCTCTCCGTTACCCCTAGTTCCAACCCCAACCCCTGGCAGCCACTGATTCGATTTCTGCACCTATCACTTTGCCTTTTCCGGAACATCCTATAAACGGAAATATATAGTTTGTAGCTTTTGAGTCTGACTTCTGTCACTTAACCAGAGATCAATTTGTTCAATGGTGTGCAATCTCTTTCCCCCTCTGCTGGGAACATTTTTTCCCCCTAAACAAACCTTTATGCAGAAACTTAATATTTGAGAGAGAAACAAAGCGCTTTCATGAATCACGGTGAGGAGCCCCAGTCCAAGGTGTCTTGTAATGAAGAAGGACATTGTAATTTGCTCACAGAATTTTGTGTTCAGTTACAATCAGCTCAGAATCTCTGTGGTTTTTCAAAGTAGGTTTCTGGTTGCAGAAATGTTCACAGAGCAATTTCCATGGAAAACTATCAGAAATGCTACAAAATTTCTAGTCCTTGCACTTTTGTTAAAGCATGGATTCCTACTTACATAGTTGATTTTCTTTTCCTTTTTTTAAAAAAATTTTTATTTATTCATCTGACAGAGAGAGCGAGCAAGAGAGCACAAGCAGGGGCAGCGGCAGGCAGAGGGAGACGGAGAAGCAGCCTCCCCAACTGAACAGGGAGCCTGGTGTGGGACTTGATCCCAGAAACCTGGGATCATGACCTGAGCGGAAGGCAGACACTTAACCAACCGACTGGCCCACCCAGGCGCCCCTACGTGCAGGTATATAAAGTACACAGTGATTTGGTAGACTTTGTAAAAAAAAAAAAAAAAAAAAAAAGAATATAAAAATACTTTGTTAGTAATTTTTCTATTGACTGAATTTTGAAATGATATCTTAAATCTATTGGGTTAACAAAATACTATCATAATTAATTTTCTTTGGGTCTTTTTGCTTTTTAAAGTGTGACTACAAGGAAGTTGAAAAATCACACGTGCAGCTCAGATTTGTGGCTTGCATTGCGTTTCTATGGCACGACACTGACTCGACAGATTATTGACGATGCGTTTTGCTAATCCTTCCCAAGAAAGTCCCCAAGTCTGTACATTTCCAGTCTGGATCTCAGAGAGCACGAGCAACTCAGGTCACTTCCATTTTTTTGCAATTCCCGGTTAGTTTAAAATGGGAAATGTCAAAAGTGGACTTACATACACGGTTTTGTATTTTCATGGTGCAAAATTTTATACTTAAAAAAGCAACACTTTTAGTATAAAAATACACTGCAATGTCATGTACTGTGTGGGCCCTAAGACAAGGTTAGGATTTACAAAAAAGAGAGCAATGGAGGCAACGTGGTCCAGTTATGCAGCACAACCGGAAGTTAGTAAAGGTACTTCTTTCTACCCCTTGATTTATTTCTGTAAATTGCATATATGATCTTATTTGGAGATGACGTCAGAAGCCTAAATTGTGAATGTGAGCGCTGGGCCAGTGGTCCACCTGCCACCACACCCCGCACCCCCGCCCCATCTTTCTCACCCATCAACTTGATCTTTCTAATGGGCCAGGCTCTCTGCCACACACTTTCCAATATTACTCTGGAGCCTCGCAAAACCTGCAAAAAAAGGTGCCTTGTTAGAAAGTGAAAGAAGGGCTACTAATTCTACCCCGTACTCCGCTCAGCGGTGATGTCCTTTGAGGGAGTGGGGTGATGGAAGTTTGGGGCAGAAAGGAAAATGAACAGTAGAGGAAGAGGGTGGCAAGAAATGAAAGCCCTGTCGCTTGTCTCCATACAGCTCTGCTGTCCTTCTCACCTGTGTGTCAGCCAGACTCACCCAGAAAGCTCTTTTCCTGGTTATTAGCTTCTATGGATGCTAGACTGCCCCAAATGGGAGGCATTTAAAAAACCATTATCTGGAGGACGGGGAGGAAAGCTATAGCCGGGCCTTCCGCGAGAGCACCGCCTCCCAGCCACAAACCAGAGCACCGCCTCCCAGCCACAAATGAGAGCACCGCCTCCCAGCCACAAACGACTCACTTTAATCCCTGCATTAGGCGGATGCCGCTTTGCCGACTGGGCTCTTGGGTTTTTAATTCTCCTCCATGTATATGCCCTCTATGTCTGTAAAGTCGGGTTTTGTTTCGTGACTGGGTAAATTCGGAGCCAAGGGAGTTTTCTTTTCTCTCTGTGCCTGGAACCACGGCGAGCCATTCCAGCACTTTGCACACTTCCGCGCTGTGTGGGCAGAAAACAAGGCAGGGGGAGCTCTTGAATGCACTCTTCACCTGGTTTAAACAAGACCTTTGATTTCTCCCTCCTCTTAGTCATTACTGGGCTGGAAGGGAGGGCAGGATTCACAGAGTTGTTAACAAAATACAAACTGCTATAGGATGCTTGGATTTTAACACTTCAGATAATGACTGAAATGCTCACCCGGAACTCCTGGAATATGGTAGAATGCTGGGTGATTTTTCATTAGGCAGATTTTCTGTCCTTTTCTAACGCACCTCTGTATGGTGGCTAATTATAAAAGCCAACAAGGTATTTTCTTCACAAAGCCAGACCTGGTTGGAAAAGCCTTCTCCTCTTAGACATGTATTCAACCCACATTTAACTGAGCTGCTACTGTGTGCTTGGTCCTTGCCCTTAAGGGACGATGGGGGGGGGGGGGGATGAGAGCGGGGACAGAGGCAACACAGCTGCCAGGTGGCCCCCAGCTGCATCTGGAAGGACAGGTAGCTCTCGGCCAGGTGATGAAGGGTGAGCAGGTAGGATTTTTAAGAATAGACTTTATTTTTTATGATTTAATTTTATTTTTTTTACTTTCAGGTTTTTGTTTAAATTCCAGTTAGTTAACATGGAGTGTGATACTAGTTTCAGGCATAGAATTTAGTGATTCGTCACTTACAACACCCAGGGCTCCTCACGAGGGCCCTCCTTAATCCCCTTCACTGATTTGAGCCATCCCTCCTGTGCACCTGCCTTTAAAATAGACTTTTTTTTGGTTTTGTTTTAGAGCAGCTTTGGGTTCATAGCAAAAGTGAGCATAAGGTAGAGAGAGTTCCCATTTGCCCCTTATCCCACACACATAAACCTCCCCCATTAGCAACACCCCCCAGAGTGGTACATTTGTTACATTTGGTGAACCTCCATGGACACAGCATTATCATCCAGAGCCCATGGTTTGCATTAGGTGTTGTACATTCTATGGGTTGGACAAATGTGTAATGCAATGTACCCATCATTTACGGTATGCTAGAGTAGTCTCACTGTTCGAAAAATCCACTGTGCTCTTCCTTCTCTCCTCACATCCCTGCCTCTGGCAACCGGTGAACCCTTTACTGTCCCCACAGTTTTGTGTTTTCCAGAATGTCATATATAGTTGGAATCATGCAGTATACCGCTTTTTCAGATTGGCTTCTTCCATGTCATAATGTGCATTTAAGGTTCCTTCGTGTCTTTTCACAGCTTGAAATTCATTTCCTTTTAGCACGGGATAGTACTTCATTGTCCGGATGGACCAGTTTCTTATCCATTCACCCACTGAAGGACAGCTTGGTTGCTTCCAAGTTTTGGCAGGGATAGGCATTTGAAGCAGCTAGAGTAGAAGTTGTAAAGGCACAAAGGGATGAGTGTGAGGTCCTTTGGGAAACCCGTAAGTGGCATAGAGAGTGTGGGGAGATGTTGCATGGGCAGTGACCGAGGAAGCCCAGCTTCATTTGGACCATCATTCCAAAACCACAATGGGGAGCCTACCACTCTCGTGGCATTTCCATCAGTTTAATGTGTCACCTTGTAGATCTTGCCTGGAAACAGAAACAGGAATGTCCTATTTACATATGAGTCACATGTTTATTTGGTGAATTTTATAATCTTACGTAAAACCCAAAAAGCTTCTATTAGAATGGTCTTAAGTTATGGGTTCTGTTATGAAAATCAAGTCAAGGGATATAGTAACTTGTGGGTTTGAGTACAGTTTGGGCTTCTTATGACTCCAGGGATCGTGTGGCTTGGTTTTTGGTGAGAGCTCCACTGTATATTTTGGACAGGAGCCTGGTCTGGAGGCTGGTGGGGGTGGTGGTGGCGGCAATCCAATGTAGCTGACCGCTGATGAGCCACGCGGCACTTAGAGATAAACTAAGTAATAAACGAGGCACTCTGAAAGCCTAGTCCATGGCCTCATTAATAGGAAAACAATTACTGTTTCTGTTCAATACTTTATGAACAAAGAGCAGTTTACATGACAGACGTAATTATACCGTTAGCATGTCTGTGATCAATCGCATCATTTCCCTTGAAGAATGTAAAGGCACCTCTTCTTCCCCTTGACAGGCTTTATTCATTGTAACAAACACCGGTTGATCTTATAATATTGTCTCTTGAACAGACTTCAGTTACTGATAAACTCCATCGGCATTTGTCCCTGAGAAACTCAAGCCTTCATAGCTTGGAAATATAGCGTTTTATCTCATTTGTGGAAGCACTTCAGAAAGTATAAGGTGTGACGCTAATGCTAGATATATCATTATTCCACTTTTTATCCCCCCCCTTTTTTTAGGACAACGAAGCAGCTTAATGTGGGGATTTCTGTCTTATACTATTGAACTATTAAGAAATCATGTCGTAAGGATATTCAATCCTTTGACTCTATAATCCCAAACATAGAGTTGAATTTTAAATAAATAGTCCTGCAGGATTAAAAAGTGTCCCTACCTCACTGCTTAGTCATTGTGTTATTTTCAATAGGGGAGGAAACTCAACTAAGAAAAACAATCAATGTGGAAATCTAAATATACAACATTATGGAACTTAATATTAAGAACATATCTTGTTGCGGTGCCTGGGTGGCTCAGTCAGTTAAACATCTGCCTTTGGCTCAGGTCATGATCCCTGGAACCGAGCCCCACTTAAGGTTTCCTGCTCAGTGGGGAGTCTGCTTCCCTCTCTCCCTCTGACCCTCCCCCTGCTCATGCTCTCTCTCTCTCTCTCAAACAAATAAATAAAATCTTTAAAAAAATCTTAAGAAAAAATCTTGCTGGCTTTCATAATTAGCCAATACACAGAGGTGTGTTAGAAAATATATCTAAATATTTAATGTTATGGAAATGCTTCAGTAACCAAATGTATGAGGAAATATTATGCTAACATTACTATGGTAGTTGGGAAGGTTGGTATAAAACGATGGAAAGATGCTTATAACAGATCATGTGAAAGAGAAGAATGTGAATTGACCTATGTTCACAAACATAAAAAACCCACAAAACTATGACATCAGAATTTAGAGAAGATTAAGGAGATGGAATTTACTGTGTTATCCTTTCACTGAAATGTTTCTTAATATTAATGTGTTATCTTATCAGTGATTTTAAAACTAAAGCCCTGTAGTCCTCAATCCAAAGAGTGTCAGAAAATCTCATTTTAGGGCAAACTCGAGAAGAAACTATTTCTCATAGGGTCACCAAAGACATCATCACATTCAAAGTATATTCATTAGATATTCTTGGTTTGTGGCTGAGGATTACTATTAATACTTGCCCTCTAGTGGCTTAAAGTTGGCAACAGACAATTTTGGTTTAGTTTTTGTTGCTATTGCTAATGTCCCTGTGTCCGAAGATAATAATACGTAAAATACCTAAGGTAAGACACTTATAAAGTCATAGTGCGGAGTGTGACCAAAAACATAACGTGGTCAGTCCCTCCTAAACTTGCCCTTTGCAGTTGACAGGTATTCGTAAGGTTCCGGAGGGCAGAGTGGCATAGGAGTTGCAAGCCTGGGCTTTGCAATGGAAAGAACTGGATAATTTGAGGTTCTGCCACACACCAGCTTGGGCATGTTCATTCCCTTGTTTTCCTCATCTTCTAAGTGGGGATAATAATACCGCTTCATAATGTTTCTTGGATGATGAAATACTCATAGTAATGTGTCGTGTAGCACAAGTAGTTGGAGTGTAATGAACTATTATCACTCCCGTTTTCCAGGACTGATTCTGGTGCTATCAGTGTTGATCTTGGTGCTGAGGATGAAGAAAGAAATGCAAGAAAAATTGGCCTTTAAAGAGATTTCCACCTGCTTAAGAGACAAGACATGTTTCCATGCAATAATTGGGAAAATACATACTAAGTGAAGGCTAACGGGGTGATAAAACTATACGTCATTGCTCCTAAGATGGAATTTATCATGGTTCATGTCCATGGTATTGGGATGCATCTAATAATTGATAATGACTTATTTAATAATTGGTAGCATCTTTTCATATTTTAGTGGTGTGTAAAATAATGGTGCATCTTGTAACTGATGGGGTCTCAGATTCAATGAAACATGGTAGCTAATAGTAATATGTAGCATGTAAAACATTCACCACAGGCTCCATAAAGACTGGAATTTGGCATTCCTGGGAGGAATGCAAAATTGTACACGCACTTTGGAAAAGAGTTAATTCTTAAAAAGTTAGGCATACGCATAGCACGTGACTCCGTTTATTTATACAACATTCTAGAAAATGCAGACTAGTCTATAGAAACAGAAAGCAGATCGGTAGTTGCCTGGGTAGGACAAGGAGAGGAATGATGAAACATTTGAGGGTGATAAAAATTCTCACTCTCTTGGCTGCGGTGATGACTTTACAGGTGTGTAGGTTTATTAAAACACCACGCCGTATACTTTACGTACATTTGCTTCTATAGCACTTCAATAAAACTGTTTTTACTTATTTGTATTTTTAAAAAGATTTGTTTATTTATTTTAGAGATCGAGAGAGAGAGAGAAGGAGAGTGCGAGTGGGGAGAGGGGCAAAGGGAGAAGGAGAGAAAGAGAAAATCTCCAGCAGACTCCTCGCGGAGCATGGAGCCCAAGGCGGGGCTCGATCTCACAACCCTGAGATCAAGACCTGAGCTGAAACCAAGAGTCAGACACTTAACCAATTGAGCCACCCAGTTGCCCCGAGATTGTTTTTAAAAAAGAAAAAAAAAGAATGGAATGGGTTATATAGATCATCAAACATAATCCTTAGGTGAAGTTCTGTGAATTTGGAATATGGGAAAACCACTGGAGGAATCCATGCGTCTCAAGCCAGTGAAGTTGTAAAGGACTCCCAAGGCTGGACTGGAGCGAAGATGCTAAATGAAGAGAGTTGATTTAAATAAGCCCTAAGAAGCAGGGTAGGGATTCCAGGACGAGTAATGCTGCCCGTGTGAGATCCTGCTTGGAAATGTGGTGGTCATTGCCTGCATGGCCACTCTGGCTATTTATTCCGTATTAGAACCTCTCCCATCTTTGCTGTATTCCTTTAAAGGGAGGCCCTGGCACACCTTTTCTTTAGTGTGTCTCTTCTCGTCCATTTTGCTTTTGAATTTTAATTGCTTAAAGCAGAATTTCTCAACCTTGGCACTATTGACTTTTTGGGCAAAATAATTCTTTGTTTTGGGAGGCTTTGCGGAGCATCATGGGATATTTAGCCTCATTCCTGGCCTCTCCCCACCAGACGCTAGTAGCACTTCCCCGTTGTGACAAACAAAAATGTCTCCAGACATTGCCAAGTGTCCCCGGGGCGGGGGAGGGCACAAAATTACCCCAGTTAAGAACCGCTGGCTGAGAGAAAGGAGCGTATCTGCCTTTCTTTTCTTTTCATGTGTGTGTGTGTGTTAAGGAAGAACATTCACAAACTTTTAGGATTTTTTTGAGCAACTCTTCTCTCTTGCTATGGAGTCTAGCGAGTAGACCACAGTGATGCCATTGTGTGTAAGTTTAACAAGCGACTGCCCCCTTGCCAGTTTGCTATCACTTCTGAAGTCTGATGGGGGTAGAGGGATTGGTGCCTGGGGGCATATTATTTTCTTTTTCTTTTGAAATAATTTTATGTTCCTGTATATCTTGCTCCCAACTTCCTCTAATGTTGACCTCTTACATAACTGTGATACATTTATCGAAACTAAGATCTTAGCAACGATCGATACAATATTATTAACTAAACTACGGACTTTATTTGGATTTGCTCAGTTTTCCTACAAACCTCCTTTTGCGGTTCCAGGGTCCAATCCAGATTGCTCATTGCATTTAGAGAGAGCATAACTTTTTTTTTCAATGGAAACAATATAACGTATTCCTGGAAAATTGCCGATTCTCAGATGATGACAGCGCATTTGCACCCACTGAGCTAAAAACTTCCTTTATTTCTGCTTAAAGTAGAAAGTGGAATCAACACTCACCAAGACAAAAGCAGCTATGACAGTTCATATTTTCTAAATCTCAGAAAAAACAGCCTGCAGATGGCTTTTGTCTTGACTCTCAGTCCACACCGTCCTCATTTTGTAGTTTTTCTCTAAATGACAAATGCTAATGGAGTGAACCAAAAGTATAGTCCCAAACTGCTGTTTCATATTTAGGGCAAGCTGAGCGGTTCTTTTCCAATTCTTCTTGACAAATACGACATGAACACAAAGTGACAGGGAAAAGCTGTAATCTATTGAACCTGGTAAATGTGAGTTGTAAGTAATTGCGTTTCCTTGTTAGTCCCATTTGCTGCTCAACCATTTCTCATTATATGATCCCTTAAAGTCAACCTGATTCAGGAGCAGATCAATACTAGGGAAACCCTTTTGTCTTCTTTTAGGGCATAAAATTTAAAAGATGCTTAAGTCAATATTCCTTTTAATAATGTGTCTTACGGAAATGCCCGGGTTCCCTCTTCTTGTTATATAATTAATTAAGCTGCCTGCCACCCACAAGGTATAGTCATTCCCTCCCATAATTCTCCGTTGGCCTAATTGCCATTCTGTTTTCAGTTCTATTTGTCTTTAGATATTTCTTTTCTCCCCAGTAGTGTTGGGCATGCTTTGTACTTACTTTTATCTTTCTGTGCTTTTGCTTCTAAATGTCAGCATAATTTTTCTGCCTTATAATATTGGAGATGTCATAACCATCCATCAGCCCAATAGAAGAGCAGAAAAGATTAGATACCATTTATCTGTATTGGTTGTTCATTGTAATGACCCAGTGGACAACATGAACAGATAATCTGTTGCTTTGATGAAAACTAATTATTCTTAAGCATGACAGCATCGAAATAGCTTTTGTGACATTGTTTTTAAAAATGACGGCTACCTAGTCATTATTAGTGTAAGCAGACGTTCAGTGGTGTTCTCTGGTGATTTCCCTACTTAAGCAACACAATAGTTTGGATCTTTTATTACTGCTTTATGGGAAAAATTGAACTAAAATTTAAGAAATTTAAAATTTCAATTGACACTCAAATATAAGGACTATCCTATCCAATAACATTCCTTTCTTTTTTTTTTTTAAAGGGTTTATTTATTTATTTGACAGAGACAGAGAGAGAGAGCACAAACAGGGGGAGTGGCAGGCAGAGGGAGAAGAAGCAGGCTCCCCACTGAGCAAGGAGCCTGACATGGGGCTTGATCCCAGGACCCTGGGATCATGACCTGAGCTGAAGGCAGATGCTTAACTGACTGAGCCACCCAGGCACCCCTCCAATAACATTTCTTAATGTGAAATATTTTACTGTTTCCTGCAGAAAAGTTAAGTACAATTAGCAGATAATTTTTCTAGGAAGGGTTAATATAGCTTAATTTTTTATTTTGGGGCTGGTGATTGTACTAACCCTGCGATTTAGAAGATAAAGTTAAAATTCATTTTGGATAGAATTTCCTAAGTGAAAAGCATGGTTCTGTGATTAATTCTTACGATAATATAATTTATCTGCACAAATAGGTGAGGAGGTTTTATTTTATGTATATTTATGTGTAAACTGAAAAACCCCAGTATATTGACATATGTTTTTATATAGTGTTCCTAAAATACTTTTAAAACTTAATCAAAATTCTGTGACAGTATTTGTATTACTAGGACTGCTAGTAACCTGATTTAGATTTGTATGTTATTACTGGCCGTAGCAGAAATGTACTTTTACTACAGTGTGCCTTGGTCTGAGAACAGAAGCAAATTGAGTAAATGTTTCCCTTTGTTATAACAGCTTTTGTAAAAGCTTTAAGCTTTGGGGATGATTGAGATGATGACATAAACCGTGGCTAATGTATTGAAATACATTAAATAAGTTTATAATTGCACAAGTAACACTGATTGTAAAAAATTATTGCTGTAAAAGCATCTGAACAACGTGGAAGTAGGTGGAATAAAGATAAAAGCATCCTTTCACCTTCTATGCATTCTGATTTCCTCGATTCCATTCTCTCCCTCAGAGGGTTGCTGAATAATTTTGTGCATATCGTTCTAGGCTTTTTTTCATGCACTTACGTACAAATGTGTACACACACACACACACACCCCTCTAGGACTGTGCTATGGATAGTCTTTAGACTGTTCTTCAAGTTGTGTTTTTCACCTAAAAATATGTTTTGAGTATCTTTTCACATATGTATACATAGTCCTTAAAAAACTGGTCATACGTGTTTTTAACTATGATATCGTTTTATGAAATAATGTTTGCTCTTACACGTTACCCTCTGTTTTAGGAAGTCTCATTCAGACGCAGATAAACTCGAGGAAAGCCTCGATAAGAGTCTCAGCGGGTGAAATGGCTGACTTGGGTTGACCCCTTCCGTCTGTATCCAAAGAAGGAACTCGTCCCACGGGTAGAGAGGATTTGAGCCCCTGATTCTGCATGAGAGCAGGTGGGAAATCTGGCTCTGACACCTGAGCGAGTCACCTCTCTAGGCTTCAGCTTCCCCATTTGAAAATGGGACCTGGGGTGGATTGGGCCAGATTTGGTCCTGTTCCTCTTCAAATATTACATCTTCTATTTCTGTGTTCTGAGCTAAACACTGCATTTTTACAGGGGGTAATTCTTCTGGGATTAGTTATAATCGTGTTCTCATGACAGATACCCAAAGTCTTAAGTATGGACACTCAGGTCTATTTTTACCAATAATGGGCATAAGCCTTAATCCTTGAAAACACTGCTTGGAATGGCCTTTTTAGTCACAAAGGTATGACGATGCTAACCAACAGGGCGGGAAAGAGACAGCCTGCTTCTCCTGTGGCCACCTAAGAAAGCTGCATTGAACGGCTTACTTGTTATTACAACTTGTGATTATAGCCCCTCAAAGAGGATTCTTGACAAACCCTCCACTGTCACTGGAGACTGTTAGTTGACTTTAGAATTTACACTGTACAGACGATGCTTACCAACAGGTGTTCTCCAACCACATTTACTTTTAGAATGATGTGTTCAAACACTCTAAAAATAATACCAATAGCAGCTAACGCTAATGAGCACTTACTATGTGTTAGGAACTGTTCAAAGTACTTTAAATTCACTCACTGCAACCCCATAAAATAGTTTATGGATGGGGAAACGGAGACAGACAGGATAAGTAATCTGTCCAGAGGCACAGAGTTGCAACTTAGTGATGCAACCGGGATGCAAATTCCTTCCCAAGGGAAGAAATTCAGGAGTTAACTGACTAGTTACCTAGTTATAAAATGATTAAAAGTTTAACCTGATGGTCGCGACCGATCTGGCCACATGCAGATGGAAAGTGCGGGTGCTTCTCCCTTCTTACGATGACACTGTAAGGAGTGTTGACTTGAAAGTGGTCCCCTGTTTCTCAGGCACACTCACAGTGCTGTCTATTGTAGTTGGTTCTTTAAAAAATATATATATAAACAAAGCCATTCCTTATATTCTTCCTGCAGCTATAGATCATTCACACTGACTTTTGCAAAGCTGCCGCTCTGGTAGACAAGCCCTCGCGTTGGAATCTGCAAAGTTGATGATTAGCCGGAACAGTCTGGACTGCAGCCACGGGACAGCTTGTAGCACAATCAAGCGCCACTTCATCATGCCTGGTGACAGGAGTTTCCCCGCTAAGTTTCCATCAGGAGCAAGGAGCCAGGGCACAGCTCAGCAGCTAATTAGACAAGGCAACATACAAGCCTAGTACATGCCAACTTCAATGGGCTGGAGTGGTGGAGCTGTCAGACGAATCTGTCTTGCCCTCTGTGCTTTACATCCATTACTGTACCTGGTTGAACATTAACACTCGGAAATCTGCTGATTTTCTCCAATATCCTGGCCCATGCAGAGAAGGAGTTGAAAAGGAACTGTATGTCTTGAAGGTAGTCCCATGCTTCATTATCCTGAAAAGCATCAATCTTCAACTCATTGTTAAGGAAGCATCACAAGATGTGGCAATGTGGAGAGGATGGGTGGAAATGCAGTGTATGGACTTTTTGGTGTCTCGGCAACAATTTCCTCTCTTTCCTGTGATGTTTGTTTTGAAAAAAAGTCAAAGACTTTAAAAAAATGAGAAAAGTTTCCCAGTTGAGACAAAGCCAAGAGATTGTGAGTGTTGCCTTCTCTCTTGCTTCTGTACCTCCTAAAAGATTAAGGTTAAAAAAGACATCTTAGATTTGTGTGTGTGTATTCTTAACAAGTTGTCAAAATATAAAGGCAGATACTCCAAAACATTGTAAACAAATACGGAGAATATAAAGGTCGTATCAACACGTATTTAAAGATGCAGCAGCAACAACAACATATATATATGTATATAGGGTTGAGGTATAATCCTGACCACTTAAACCATTAACCCTATGCAATATGTCAGGCTTAAAGATGTCCTGTGTGTGGATGTGCTTTCATCACGAAACTTCATCAGCCTTTACTCGCTGTGGCAGAAGAAGCAGAAGATGTTGAAATTAGGAGACTTGCGGAGACACCTTGTTTGATTCTGTCACTTTCCAGGTGAGAAAACCAGAGGGGACATATCCATGAGAATCCCCTCGTGGACAGACCCACTGCCGCTGCTCTCTCCTACTGGGGGCCCACTGCTTTCTCAACACCACGCTGCCTGTCAGTCAATGGGAATTTGGGGGTAGGACTTCTTTTCAGAAGCGGAGATACTGGGGGTCAAATCTGCCTCAGAACCCTGAGGTCTGGAAACTGTGACGACAAGGGACTACTCCAGCTTTCCACTTTGTCTGCCGATAGAAAATATTTCCTTGTGTATTTCTGAGAGAGTGAAGTACTGTCATCTTCTGATTGAGTAACTTCATGGAAAAAATGTATTCAGAGGTGAGTCATGACATGCTGTGTTAATTTGGATACTGCTCTTCTGTGTAGCCCAGTGGATCCTGCTAATCACAGAATGAAGAACAATGGGGGTCAAGAGGAGGCCCTGATTTACCTGTTAAGTGAACACTAATAATAATAATAATAATAATAATAATATAATTACAGTAATGTCGTTTGTTGTCTCTGGAGCTACGGAGCTATGTGATATGTCATCCAAGGATAGACCCCCAAATCTATGAGGATGACTGACAAAAGATAGGCTTCTTTTTGCTCATATTCCACTTGGTGAATACACTCTCCAATCACATAGGAGTGCTGTAGAATTACTAATGGCTCATAACACACACCGCGCTGAATGGCAGAGCTGGAGACTTGGGTCCTAGATCTAGTTTCCTGACGGGCTAGCTAGGTTTCTGGCCATCCCCAAACATGGACTCTCTTTGAGCCTCAGTTCCTTCAGATGTAAAATGAATGGATTAAAGTCATCTTATGTCTAAGGGCATGTCAATGTCTAATGTTGAATGATTCTCTGATTTTAACAGTCTCAGTATTACTGGTATGAAATATTCTTTGCTCTCACTTTTTAGTTGATTGTTCAGCTGGGGTTCAACTCACTGCTTCATCTCACGTCCGTACAGGTGACTCCTCACAAGGGTGGAATTTTTTTTTAATAGAAAAGTATATTCATGGCAGGAGATTATACACAGATAAGAGCTCATCAGTTGTCATCACTGAGGAAAAAATGTCTCAAAAATGTCTCAGAGTATGTATTAGGCACTAACTTCATAGAGGAGTCACAGAGGTAAACAAACTCTACCTTCGCTGATCTCAAAGTTCTGTGCTGTATTTAAATTTAGCCAGAAGTGAGGGCCGGGAGCGGAGGGCTGGGCCCGGAGGCTGCAGGCTGAGTGGGTGAGGTGGAGAAGGATGGAAAATAAAATCTAAGGGGCAAACCTGACTGATCTCAAGACCTGAAGGCAGAGGTTGCACACAAGTTTTTTGTTTTATTTTCGTTGTTTCTTTGCTTTTTGGCCCACACAATGTTACTTGGAACAGTGTTTCTTAAAAAAAACCAACCAACCAACAACCAACAACAGCCACCACCAAACCAGACTGAGTGGCCAACATGGGAAAAGTCCAGATTTCTGGCTTCTCCTGAAACATCAGCCAGTTTGGCAGCCTTGGGTCCTGAATCCCCACATGTCAGCAAAGGGCTGGAGGTGCGCAGCGGCCACCACTTTTAGATGGGCTGTCTTCCGCGGTCCCCACCACGCCCTACTGCCATCACTGACGCCTAGTGTGAGTTGCCATTTATCATTGCCCTCGGAACGCTATTTTCAGTAGCAGAATTCAGGTAAAATCTATTTCTTCTATCCAGGTCTCCATTAAAAGTGGAAAAATAAAACCAGACGGAGTGGGATGTGTGCTTCTTATACCCAGTCTGCTTTACGTGTTGATGTTGTATGTTTTTCTCCTGCAAAGACCTGAGTTTTCGAGCCCCATCCTAACATCAGCTCTGCTCTCGACTTAAACAACAAAGAAAAAAAATCCAGGTCAACTAGAGAAGCACAAAGTGTAAAATATTGGCCGCAAATCCTCTCCCTACCCCTTATGTCTTCAATTTGAGTGTTAACCAGTTTGAAGCAATCAGGGCGAGACTTTTGAGGGTCTTCCCTATTTTGGAGCTGGGGTTAAGGGAGAAAGCGCAGGGATGACACAGGCAAGACACTGATGTGGGAATGGAGATTCTTCTCCTGGCCTCTTTTGCCTGGAAGCCAATTCACCAAGGGTGCCAAGGAATGCCCTGGTGCAGAATTTGCGGGAGCAGCTACCGTCTACAAGTCCGCTTGCTCTAATTATTTGCGGTTCCCTGTTTAACCTGGAAATCACTCCATAGAAATAACTTGGGGTTTGAGGTTTGCCGTCTCAAATTCTGAGGGCATTGGGAAAACCTGGAAAGACTGTTGCAATACTTTTTATTAGTTACTTTTTAGGTTAGATTAATAATGGCTGGTCTGGAGTGATTTTTTTTCACTCCAGGAGGAACACTTGAACGGTAAGTCTAATTAAATATTCGAGTCTTGAGCTCTGCTTTTGTTCTTGCATGACCTTTTTAGTCTCACCTTTTATGTTCCTCAATTCTTTAATTAATGAGATTATGAAAATTTCAAAGGAACTACACAAATGTGGCACCATCAAAATGCTAGTATAGACATGAAATTGGATTATGAAATTGGGAATAAAGACAAGTCATAGCGCTTAAATTCAAAGTGCAGTTTTTTTTATCTCTTTTATTTTCAGCTGCTCATTTATTCCCTCCAGAGAAAACAAAATCCGGAGATATCAAGGGCGAAATTGTTAAATGACTGTAGAAATTGGCTTGTTTTTGGGGACTCTTGTACAGACACGGAAACAGTGTGTGTGTCTATGTGTGTGTGTGTGTGTGTGTGTGTGCGCGCGCGCACACGCGCGTGCGCTGGTGGGAACTTGATGGAGTATTTAGGTAGGAAAATATCAAGCTCGAGACTCAGATAAACATGCCGACATTTCAGTGCTCACCCAGTGCTTAGCCCTCTTTGGTTGGGAAACAACATGAGAACAGCCTTTGTTTTTCTATTCCAGTTCATTACTGGTGGGACCTCAGCCAACAAGCAAACGCTGTCAGAACAGCTTCAGAATTCAGACAAAGAATCACGTCAGTTCTTATTTTAGACGAACTGGTTCGGCCATTTCTCCTTCAGAGAAGTAGGGTGGGTTTCCCCCGGTGAGCCTCATTGAAAGGACTTGCTTCCACTTGAAAGATGTGGTAAGCATCTGGCAAATGAGGGGAGTTTGGAACTATGGAGAAATCTTGGAAGAGACCAGGAGCCAGAGGCATAACTAACTAGATTCAGGGCCAGGGTCACTGGTTTCATGCCTGACTTCTCCATTCATTTGACTTTGACCTTGGATGTGACTTGGTTATGTGTTTCCCCTCTGTTGAATGGGAATGATGAGATGATGAGTCACATTTACCACTGGGACAATTAATTGTGAACAACTAAAAAGCACTTTACAAGCAAGGGTTTCCACAGGAGCTCAATTATGCTCAAATAGCTGGAAAAATTTTGGTCGTGTACAAATTCCAAGGCAGTAACAATAAACCATAGATTTTGCTGCATAACAAAACATACTCTTCCATAATTTCAGGACAGTTGCAAGCTTTTATTTTATCAAAGGACGTTCCATGGTAGAATAAGGAGTGAAGGAGAGCAGGTAAGACCAAAGATATTGAAAGGGATTTCATTCATTCATTGACTCAACATACATTTCTTGAGCTCTTTTTATGATCTGTGAGCTGGGTTGGAAATAGGAATTAAATACATGCAGTCCTTGCCCTTATGAAGCGCACTGTCAGTGGAGGTGCAAAAAAGAAAATGGTCATAGTAAATTCTGGTCCTAGAGGTATGGGCAAGCAACCTCTGGTGTCTGAATTGTTACATCAGAAACTTGGAGATCATACCCATCTCTAGCGTTCATTCCAGGATTGAATTTTTCATATAAAGCACTTAGCACAGTGCCTGGGAACGGTATTTACAGTAGTAGAGAATGTTTATTGCAAACGTATTTTTAAAAAATTTAGATTTTTATATAATTAATCAAACTGGAGGGATTTTTATTAACTGTGGGAAGAATTCCATAGATAGAGGTGGGTTTGAGAAAATGAAGAAAGTAGACGTTTCAACAGCCTCACACACAACGATAACCTCACACACAATGACCGAGAGGTGTCATGTAGGCTTTACACAAACAAACACGAAATAGAAGAAAGGGGAGTAGGATTCTGGTCTTGGCTGTGCTGCAACTTTACTGTGAAATCTTGGAAAACTCAACTTTATGGGCTTCGGTTTCTTCATCTATAAACTGGATTGGGACTTGTATTTGTGGCCTAGTCCAATTCTAAATTTGATGACTCTCTATAATAAATCTTATTGAAGAGCAGTAGTCAACAAAATGCAGTGCTAGTGCTAGGTTCTTTTCGGTGAGGACTAAGACATGAGTCCATGCTAATAAGCGTCATTTGTAGGTATAGGAGAATAGTAGTATAAGTGAGGAAAAATAATAGACTTAATCCTTGATAGAAGGATTAAGGATATATAAATATTTATATTTATATTATATATATTCAATATACATATATTTAGTGTGTATGTGCTTACACCCACATATATATCACTGTTACAGATTACCACGGATAAGGTTGCTTACATTGGTAGGCAAATCAGACTACTGCTTAAGAATATGCCTGAGCAAAGTGGTAGTAGGTATAGAAATCTTAAGTAGCTGAAAACCAACCTTGAAAAAAAAGGCAAGACCCTAGGCGGTCCTTAAGTAAGAAAAACCAGGGGTTCCCAAAATGCTGTTTCTGAACCGGGAGCATCAGTGTCACCTGGGAACTTGTTAGAAATGCAAATTATCAGGCCACACCTCAGACCTATTAAATAACCTCTGAGTGTGGAGCCCAGCCATCTGTTTAACAAACCCTCCAAGGATTCTGATGAATGTTCAGGTCAGAGACTCACTGAATAGACTCTTGTCCAGATAAGTGCTAAAAACTGAGTAAGGAGTAACAAGAGAAAATTAAGTCTGCGATGAATTAAGGCATTAAGCGTCTACTAGGTGTAAAGCACTCTGCTTGATTCTGTAAGGAGATACTAAGTTTTACTCTGGAATAAAATGAAACAATGTCATGATGGACAACATGGGAGCCTAGTGAAAAAAAGATGATCGAAAGTTAAAAATCTGAAAGAGATCGCCTCTCCTCTTCCTCCAGCCAGGGATGGAACCCTGGACACACCATCTCCAATCTCTGGATTACAGTTTCTTCTTTTGAACCAGAACCAGGGAGTCTCATTTAGGAATAAGGACATGGTGGGCATAGCAGAATCATTCTGAAGATTTCGCTCAAAACAAGAAAGCTCAGCCCCACCTTGTCTTTCAGAAAGTATTGTATCCTTCCCATAGGCTGGGGTAGGGAACACAAAGAAAAAGAAAATGAGAGACAACTCAATTAGATGCCCTTGAAGTGACTCTGAGCAGGATCTGGTATGACCTCAGGAAAGCAAACTGGGTGGAGAATTGTGGGTGAAGAGTTTTAAAGGATAGGTGGGGTAATCTGGGGAACGAGGCCATTTATAGATGGAGAATAAGCCCCACAGTTCTCAAGAATGGAAAAGCAGCCTCTCAGGGCCCAGGTGCTTTGGTTTGGTGCTAACATGAATGAGAGCTGAGTACACAGAGTACTTTTCTTCCAAGGATTTGATCTTTATTGTTTCTTTCATTCTCTTGGTCTCTCCGTGAGATAGGCGTGGGTGGGAGCTATTTCCCCATCTCCTCGTAAACAGGAACACCAGGAAAACCCGTGCCTTTGATTGGAGCAAGCTCCATCAGTCAACAAGTATTTATTCAGTATCTGACATTATTTCCTGGCATCCCTCTTTTTAAAGGAATGTGTAGGGATGTCCCTTCAATTGGGGAATATGGAAGGAAACTCAACGAATTAAGAGGAAATTAAGGTTCTATTGCTTATCTAAAAATCACTGTGAGGGATAGTGGGGACATGGACTTTTTCTACTCAACACGGTTTATCACCATGACTCATTCCTGCCCTTCAAGGCAGCTCTTCTACAGCTTGCTAATGACCCACTGTGAGTTTGGAGTGTGGTAAGGTGAGACCTCCACTAACCAGGAAAGGTGGTTACATCAAGTTATCTTATTAACCAAAGTTTCAATTTAAAAAAAATGCCAGGAACAATATAATACTGCAAACAGTTTTAGAACAGGTGGTAGGAGACCTTTGTGTAAGCCTTGTATCTGCCGTCCAGCGGCGCCATGATGGGTGACATATCGCTGAGACTCCTTTGGACTCAACTTTTGTCATCCGTAAAATGAGGGGGTAGTTCCAAAGGATCTTTATGGCTCCTTTGAGCACTCTTTTGAGGTTTTATACTTTCTTTCTGGCGGGCAGGAGCATCATCGTCCCAACATTAATTTGTATCCAGGCCTGCAGCACTAAATGGAGAAAGTAAGAAAGTGAGCCCCGGCGTGCTCTGGAAACAAGCAAAAAGCTTTGTGTTACTTTTTGAAAAAAAGAATTTGGTCTCAGCTTGTTTTAATATATTTCCAATGGTGAATATATTTCAGCATATTTCGTGCAGGCTCATTTTGATTTACTTGCAAACTAATGTATATTTCACATATTTGCAAATCTAGCTATCGCTGAGCCGTCAGCACGTTATTTTAATTTTGCTCTTCATTCTTGTTACAACTCTATAATGAACATACATTACTTATGTAAGAAGAAAAATAGTTAATAAAAAATGAACATTGTGGAAATAGAACCAAAGAGGTTCAAAGCTAAAAAAGTTTATAGGCCTAGTCCAAGCCACTCATTTTTGGATTGGAAAACTGAGGACCAGAGAGATACATCACTTGCTCAAACTCTGAGCCTGGTAGGAACAGTCTTGGGACGACTGATCAAGCTTCTAGTTCCATGGCATACTTCCTTGTATTTTTCATTTGCTTCTTAAAAAAAAAGGAGACCAGCAAGAATAATTGGACATTCTTGCTATTCAGATTCCATTTAGTCAAGATTTGGTAAGCCTTGTGGAGGTGATCTGCTGGAACCCAGGCTTTACCAACAGACTGTGGCCAACATTCATGCGTCGTGCGCTCTGCCGAGAGTGGTCCTTATCTCGGTGTTGTGTGTCTTTGCTCTGCTGTGCATGTTGCGGGGGTGTTTCGCCCAAAATGCCCTTGTGATCATCATAGAGATCGTTAGGAACATGTTCCCGAGACTAAAGAGGGCAGAGGAGCAAGGCAGAAATGAGCTACGGAAGACAAAAGCCAAGGAGGAGAAAAGGGCAACTCCCTGGGCTTGCTCCCCCAAAGACGTAAGCACGCAGGATGCTGGTGCCCATTCCCAGTTAGCAGAGCCTGTGTGCAGACACGCAGCCCTCTCTTGATATGGGCCTGATTAATTGTCCCCCCTTCATTCTGATGATTTCAGAAAAAAAAGGTGGGGGCTTATTTTTGTCAGTTTGGAATTAACTGATTTGTAGAAATGATCTAACTGCATTATTACCCCAAATGAGAGGTTCTTCGGGGTAACGAATGACAGGAAATGTCCTACAGAATGAAGAATGTTTGCAAGTGGGTATGAAGGGGACTATCTTTATATGGAAACCAAGCTAGGTGAATACTTTTGACTTAAACTGTGAACAAGTTTCCTCAAAAACAAGCCTATTTTTTCCCTAATCTTCATATGTAATTTCTACTAATAAATATTTCTGATGCTTTACATCTGTGTGGAAAAATTGCCTCCTACACAAGCCCCACCTTCCAGCCACGTCCAAACCTCTCACCACCAATGTTATCATTATACTCAGGATTCCAGCTGCCTTTGGTTATGAGGATTTCATGCAAATCTGAACCAAAGAGAGCAAAACATAAAAAGCTGCCATTTTTTCCTTCCCATTTCCCCAAGTTAAATAACAGTTTATTCTGCAAGCTTTCAAATCACTCCCACAAAATTGGCAATCCAATACAATTGACACATTCATGCTAATCCACCCAGAAGTAAATACGCTGTGGTAAAATTGTGACATTTGCAAGGACCATGGCTCCCCAATTACTGAAGAATTAACTAGGGATATAATGAGGGAGGGCCAAGTGTGATTCAGCGTGGAGAGAAGCAGCCTTGCCATTCTATGTCTAATCCTCCAGAGGAAACTTTCTATACATTCGAGAACTTAAAAGAGAAGTGTGGATAACTTCGACATTTGCTTTAACGAAAAATGTTCGTTTCAACCTAAGGACTGCCACAGTGCCCCTAAGAGATCCAGGCTTTGGATTCTTTTTTTTTTTTTGATGTAGGCACTAGTAGAATATACTCAAGCCCTTGCAGGAATGTTTGTCATGAAAGCACAGTGCCTTGGGTCCAACACTTGTTGGAGGTCCATAGAAAGAAAAGGGATTTAGTTGACTTAGCTTTTCTTGGGTCTTAGAATGGGAGTAGGCGACCTGGGATTTGAGCCCTAGATTTACCCTGTTACTAATAAGGGCACCAGGAAGAACCATTTATTCAGCAGTGTACAAATTACTGTAGTTTTTATATGCCTTCTTGCCTTACACTGACCTTGTGAGGCAACAGAGGCACTGGTTAGTCATTTCCATTTTATAGGTGAGGAAGCTGAGGATCAGAAAGGTGGTTAGTTAATGTGTTTGTTATCTCCCAGCAGCTCCTTCCCTCATGTAGCAGACGAGCCCAGGCAGAAGTCCAGAGACGGTAGCTGCCTCACCTGGCATCACACAGCAAGTCTGATGCTGAACAGGGTATAATTGGTCTGGAATTTCCAGCCCATTGCTTAGGTCACTGGACCATGTCATCTGTGAGCGTCCGGCCTGGCCTCGGAGGTGGGCCACCTCACATCTTAACCCCTAGGCCAGGAAACTGTTCCTGGGCTCTGACTGGTACAAACAGAGCACAACAGTCATAGACAGGTAGTTGGGAGAGGAAATAAAACACTAATGATGTTCTTTGCATTTATAAGAGCATCTCTCGTCCCTATAAATGGACAACTTGGATAGACGACTCAGGAGTCATAATAAATAAAGACTTGCCACCACTTTAATCTCTGATCCCAGGCCACCCACAGCTTTCAGGAAAATGCCTGACTGAGCAGACAGCTTCAGACTCCAGCCGGTGTCCGATTAGGAGGGGAAGAACATTCCGGAGGCGTGGGCCCTCTGGGAGAAGGTTAGTCTGCTCCTAGACAGCATGCAGGCAGCTTTGCCTAGAGAGCATGGGACGGCCCAACACCAGAGTGGGGAGTCAAAGGAAACAGTTTTCTTTCACTGGACACTTGAGTATAAGGAAGTGAATTTTATTGAGCACATACTATGTGGGACTAAATTCAAATGTCTAACAAGTGCTAATAATCAGTGGTGAAAAACTTAATATGCTGAACCTTCTCTTTCTCCCAAGATTTGAGCTTCATCAAAAAAATTAAATCGTGGTGGGAAAAGAAATCCAGTTTTTGAAGATAGGGAGAGAAGAGAATGAAAGAATTGTAGTAAAGAGTTATTGTTGTTATACCTGTTAAAAGCACCACTTATAAATCTGAACTCACTCGGTTTAGGAACAAAAGGTGCATTTTGTGCAATTTAATTTGTTTAGAAAACGGTCATTCTTTGTATGCTCTGGGATATGAAATCCAAAAGTGGAAATTTCAGAGAGAGATGGGACCAAGAACTTTTCCCAGAACAGTCTTCAGAAATAGGTTATCTTTTTCAGATTTTTTTTTCTGTTTTACTCTGAGACCTTAAATTATAAATATAGGTTCTTTTTTATAATTACTAAATAACTGTCATGAAGATTGTTGTGAGTAAAGAAAATGGTTGTTAGCAAAAACAGACAAAACACTCCAACAAAACCACGCACACACGCACAAAACAAAGAAATTGAGAATCCCATTCATCCATCAAATTAAAGCTCTTGTGTTATTCTCTTACTTTCCTGCATTTCAGATGCATTTTAGCTGTCCTCTACATAAGCACTGATTATCTAACGACTTTGTAATTTCTATCGTGTTTTCCCCTGATAAATGAGTTCCTATCTGACCTTAAGTACCTATTGCATTTAGTTGCCTTCAGGGGGACCTCTGTGTCCTCTGTTGACTTTAAACATCCCCATCTCCCCAGCAGGGAGGAGCTCAGCAGGGGGAGCCTTGCGCTTCTCCAATTTCCACCTGTCAGACACTGGCCCGCAGTTTCCTTCAGGTTCCCCTCTGGAGCTGTGGGAGGGCGCGGGACCAGGAGCCAAGAGAATTCGGAAAGCCACACCAGCATGGGAATTTAAATGTTTGGTTTCTGCTGCTCATTAATGAATGATGTCTAATATTTGGTAGATATGGAAAATAGGGGAGTTTTTAAAAAATGAAAGAAAAAAGAACTTAAATATGAAAGATAAAGAGAACCAAAGCTGTTCTATTTGACTGAGTTAAAGACTTTGACTCACGTGTGTATGTATTTTTCCCCTCCCTGTGTCTGCTCCCTTTTCAATTAATATTGAGTAAACATTGACTAGTATGTGCCAGGCCCAATGCTTTATACTGGGGATTTGGAAACGAATGACACAATCTTTGCAGTATCTGGGCCAGCCGTTTCTCACACATTGCTGCTTTTTTTTTTTTTCAACCATGCTCTAAGGTACATCTCTTTACTCCCATTTCACAGATGAAGGAACAGTCTTGGAAAGTGTAAGCAACTTGCCCAAGGTCATGTAGTGAGTGAATGGATAACTTGGAACAGCCCGATGACCCCAAAGTCCCTGCTCTGTCATCCTGGCTGTGGCCGGTACAGCCCCCCAAGCATCTGAAACAAGACTGAAGATTTCAGAAGAGCTCCAGAGAAGGGCGGTGGAGTGCAAGAAGGATGAGAACGTCCGAATAGGAGTGGAGGGGGAGAACGGGCCTGTTGTTGAAGCAAGCAAAGACTGTGGTAAACAGGTGAGTGGTATGCGTGGGGTGTGTGTGTGTGTGTGTGTGTGTGTGTGATGGGGGCAGTGAGGGGGTGGAGGTGAGGAAGGTGGGGATGATGGCAAGGCTGGCTAAGCAGGCAATGCAGGCCAGCTTGGGTAGGGGCTTGAAAACCAGACCAAAGAGCGTGAATCTGAAGCTAGGTTTTGAATCTGAGGTTAAACTCTCTGGCTATTGGAGGATGGCAGAGATTGAATTTTGGTGGGAAAAATCAGTTCCCAATGCACCCATTCCACAAGTAGAGAGAAATGAGATTGTTCCCTGACTATTTCAAGGTCCATCTATAGTCACTCATTCTTAGATTCTTCTACGCTTTCGAGGTGATTGTTCTACTCAGGTCTTAATGTGACTTACGCATGCCTAAGAAATTCCCTTGGGAAGGATTTCAAAGGTCTCTCAAAAAGGACCTCTTGTTGGTTGGGTCTAGATAAAGGAACCAGAAAATAAAGTCACTTATTTGCTGAGGACATACAATGTGCAAAACATTGTTCTAGGCATGGTTGGGAACAAGACATAATGCAGGAAAAATGTACCTAGCAAAACAGGGAAATCTTGAGACATGATGTCATAGTTATGCTGTGCAATACTTTCTGGGGATATGAATTAGTATGGACAGTGTCCATGAGACAAGGCAGAATTGCTAAGTATCAGAGTCCCCTGGGTAGAAGGGGTGCTGAGTGGGTGCATCTGTTGTAAGTCGGGGCCGATAGAAAGGTATGCATGAAACTTTTTGGTGAATTTCAAGTTCTGTTTTACAGAAAAGGAGTGGTAAAGGTGAAGAGGATTGTGAGGAAGACCATGGGATTGATGATGCCTGGGAGACGATGGCTCAGCTCGACTTGATGGCTGGGCTTGATGGCTTGATGATGGCTCGCACAACTTACTGCTTTTCTCATTTGAATGTGAAAGGCCTGAAACTTGATGGTGCCCGAAAGACATTAAGCCAGTTGCAAACCAATATCTCATTTACCACAAATCTTTTCTTCATGTTAATAAACTTTGGCTAGTAGGATTCCTTGGGGCAGGGAGTATATATCCCGAAAAGAAATATTGAAAAATTAGAGAAACATTCTTACTGCTAATGACTTGGTCAACTGAGAGTGGGTAATAGGCCTCATTTCTGTTTGTTATTAGGCATAACATGTTTTATTCCTTAGTGTAGAAAATATGAGCTTTTGATATCACTGCTTTAGTATAATTGACTCTCTGAGCCCTGTCTGAACTTAGTGATTCATCATTTTTCAAATTAGTAGGGACACGGGTAGGGTAATCTGAGGCTGTAATCAGCAAAGCCTTCCGAATGCCTTCCATAATAATGGATTAGGCTGTCATTTGTTGTATCTCTTATTTCTGTTATTGTGTGAGCTTAGGATGTCAATTTCAGCTCATTAGTTTAGTTTTTAAGATGTTTCTCCTGGCCTCTGACAGCGATAGGAAGCATGTCCACTGGATGCGTGCTGCCTTATTTGTTGAATTTGGCAGCACTGACCCCCCCCCAACCCCCAGTAAAAGACAAGATACTCAAGTGTCAAGCGCTTATGGGGTCATCCATCTTCTTTGGCCTTCCACCCACCGGGCTGGACCACATGCACCCACTGTTGGGGCCCCTTCTCTGCTCTCTGTTTGTCATTATGCTCTTGTCAATTCCACCTTTTATTCAGTGATTAATCATCATTTGGAAAGTTCTGCTGGGAGCTAACAGAAAGGGGAGTATTCCTGCAGGTGGTTTCTCTCTGATTAGTCAAAAGTGATAATGACTTGCTGCTGGGGCTTTGTCATGAGGAGGGGAAGAGGGTGCCTTCTTTTTCTTTTGCAGAAATGCATTGGAATTTTATAAACCTGGGAAGTAAACTTAATTGTGCAAACATTAGAATAGGTCTTTGAAAAGTGTTCCCTAGAGACACCGTTTTCAGTTAAGTCACGTTTAGGATCACAACTCGCATATACTTAGTCTGATTTTTTTTTTTTTAACCTTAGGGCATCAAGGTGCACATTTATCAACTAAAGTGCCTAAAAATAACTCCAAGGAGATGAGCTATCTGGTGGCTTACCAGCAATCACTTCTCACTGAAGTAACGTATTCAATATGTTTACCTTTGCAGACACAAAGATGGATAATGTTGGTATTTAACTTGGTGCCGTGTGACTCTTTTATATTATTTATTTAGGAAAAGAATTTCCGACGATGAAGGTTTCAGTTATATGGTTTAATGATGACTACAACTTCCATTAAAAAAGTAAAAAGATGGGGCGCCTGGGTGGCTCAGTCGTTAAGCATCTGCCTTCGGCTCAGGGCGTGATCCGGGCATGATGGGATCGAGCCCCGCATCAGGCTCCTTCACTGGGAGCCTGCTTCTTCCTCTCCCATTCCCCTGCTTGTGTTCCCTCTCTCGCTGGCTGTCTCTCTGTCAAATAAATAAATAAAATCTTAAAAAAAATAAAATAAAAAATAAAAAGCATTTAGAAGGATAGAAACGCTGGAAGGCTTTCCAAAAGGCTCAGGCTCTGTCGGAGTGGGGGTGCCTGGTTTGTGGTGGCAAGGTGCTGCCAGGGCAGGAAGTAAGTGCCTCTCTGGGTGGTGAAGGGAAGTAGGAGAACAAGGAGGGTGGGGAGGGGCAAGGGAGTGCGGTTCAGCCCACTTCCAGCCCTACCAGTCTCTCCACCAATTCTTACACATGTGATTTTTAAGTGAGTAGGCAGGGTTTCCAGAACGAGGAAAGGAAGACCTTCTGTGGACAGTGAGAAAGAGTATGAGTGTGCATGAACTTTTTTTTTTCACTTCTCATGAATGCGAGGAGAAGGATGAGTGGGCCCAGAGAGATTTACTTATTTCAGTCTTATTCCCGTGAGCAAATTCAGAGATCCCGGATACTGCTCTGTGGATTTATTCATTATTTTCATCTGCTCCTAATGCGGAGTTTCTCTCAACTGACATGTGTGGATGAAAGAGACTAAACATGTCAAGATTCCAGAACCAAATATTCATGTCTGGTATTTACTTTGACTGGCAAATTATCTCCTCCTCCCCAGGCTCCCTCTTCTTTGCCGGTGATTCAGGTTTTTCCTTGGATCTTTGCTCTCCTTGGTCTGAGCCTGAGCCTGGTATTTGGAGCCCAGGAGTGATCCCTGAAGGATTGCTATGTGGGTGGAGGAAACAGTGGTCACTTGATGCATGCTGCTGGGGGCATGGCTGGCGCGTGTGTGAGAGGTGGGGAACGGGTCCCTCCCCCAGGACAGCTGCCTCTTGGGCAGGGAGCTTGGACCAGTACTGGGGCAATTTGCAATTCACCAGTTACTCTTTAACAGGCCAGTTCCCTGGGGACTGGGAGCAGCTGTTGCCTGCCAGGGAGATGGGCAAGAGTGACAGCTGAGCTGGCAGCCTGGGAGGTGGCTGGGAGTCCTGTGGTGGAGGAAGGGCTCTTGCAGGAGATGGCTGAAGAGTCAGGGATCCACATGGGTCTGTGAGGGACAGAGGTGGATGTAGGGAGCAGCCCAATGTCCTCTCCTGGGCAGAATCAGCAAAGCATTGAACACAAGCCTCAGTGTCCCCTCCTGACCTTCCAGCTGTTTGCCCGCCACCCCCAAATCAAAGCCTGCTCTTGGAGCCTTTTTCTACCTTTAGGTGTAAGAGGCTGATGACAGCTGGAGTGTAATCTGCTCCAGGTGGAGGTTGCTTTTGAATGGACATCATGACCGATGGCAGTGGCTCCCGAAATATGGTCCCCGGGCCAGGAGAGTTAACATTCCAACCACCACTTGGAAATTTGTTAGAAAGGCAAATTTCTTTTAAAAAAAAAGAAAAAAAGAAAAAGAAAAGGAAAGGAAAGGAAAGAGAAGAAGAGGAAAAAGAAAAAAGGCAAATTCCTGGACTCTACCACATATCTACTGAGGCGGAACCTCTGGGAGTCAGGACCCAGCAATCCAATTTAACAAGCCCTCCAGGTGATTCTGATGTATGCTGAGGGTTGAGAATTACTGACCTATAGTGACTGCGCTGTGACCCAGTGGTATTCGGGACATTCACCAGTGAATTGAGACAAAAGAACACGAAGGACAACAGGGCCTCATGCGCCTCTCTTCTCTCTCCTCTCAGGACGCAACCTATGCTATGTGTAACTAAAGCCATCCTACCCATGGGTCCTAAGCTGCTGAATTCAACAGAGCGAAATAGCCTTTAGAATTGAATTAGCCAGAGTATTTCAACTGTGGACAAATAAACTGCTGAAAAACGTGAGCAGATATGGTTTCCCTTCTCGTTCCTCAAGTTAGGCTCTCCAATTATTGTCCTGGAGCAGAGCCGTTGCCCTTCAGTGAGTGGTTCTCCAAGGCCCGGCTAAGGGAGAAAGGGGATCTGCATTTATTTATTAAGATTGCCAAGCAAACAGTGCTAACAGAGAATCTTAGGATATAGGAGATTTCCCAGTGGTGAGCAAACTGTCTCCAAAGTAGCCCCCTGCTTTAGGAACGGCACCAAGGAACATTTGGTGGAAGAGAATGGGACCTTCGAAAGTTCAGGTAGTGTCCAGAGTCGTGGTCATACAGAGCAGTTGGTCCTTGGTAGATCGGTACTGAATTGAAAACCTCCTTAACTTCATCTCTGGAGCCTGTTTGTAACTCTTCCTTCATACGTTTGCCTCAACTTCCTTGAACCTAATTTTAATTTTGGTTTATATAGGATCTTGCAGTAACAAGTCCCAGATGAGGTAATGAATTTACTACCCACAGTATGAAGGAATGTGTCCCTTGTTTATCCTAAAACGACCTCTTCCAAGTTTCAAGGGTGCTTATCTGAAATCTTAATTCTTAGATTTGGGTGTTGATTGCTTCGGACTTGGTCTGAGATATTTTCTTTGTGATTGAGCAAAGAGGAGTCAGCAGCACTGATCAGCACAGCCACCCCACACCAGGCTAGAAACTCTTCAAGGAGAGGAATTCCATCCTACTTGGTTCCAGGGCCTTCCTTACCTCCACTAGAGTTGGTGGTCATCTCCATCATGGGGTTTAGGAACTCACAAAGACCCCACCACATTCCTCCTGAATGAGCGCTTAAAATTCTACCCGGAAACCTGCTGCTTTGGCTAAAACATTTCCTTTACGAGTGTTTTCTGTTACTGGATTTGACTTTCATAAAGACAGGGAGCATGGCTCCATCATTTTTTGTTAGCCCTTCTGCCTGTCATAGAGCCTGAAATAGTAGGCTTGCCATAACTCTTCACTTTTGTGTACACATATTCTTAGAAAGGGAAAACCAGTTATTCATTTACTCCTTAGTATGAATGGGGTGTGACGGTGGAGACAAATGATTGAGGCATGTTCCTTGCCTTCATGAAAGTCAAATCTAGTAGGAGAACGTACTTGTAAAGGAATTGCTTTGCCCAGAGAAATGAGTTTCCAATGGTAAAAGTTTAGGCATTTTTGATCTGGCCAACTGGTCCAGCCAGACAGGAGTCATCTTCCTCCCTCACTCCTCTGCATGGTGTCTAGAAGGGATCTCAACTTCGAGAAAAAGTTTTGTCTGTTGTCTGGAAACCGGGAAGAGCAGAGAGGCATGAGTGTTCCAGTGACTGGGGAAAAAAAAATAGGATATGTTGAAATAACAGCTCACATTTACTGAGCCTTTAATATGTGCCAGGAATTCGTCAGCTCACTTAATAGTTATCTACACACTCGATTCTCACGATAACCCGAGGAAGTGGGCACTCTTAGCATCCCTATTTCAGAGAAGAGAAAATCAAGGTGCAGAGAGGTTAAGTAATTTGCTAAAGGAGACCCAGCTAGGAAGTGAAAGAACAGGAGGAATTCAAACCTAGGTGTTTTGATTTCAAAGCCTGGCTTGGAAACAATGTGTTGTGCCACCTCCCCCAGAGGAAAAGGGACACAGGAAGGCAACATCAGGGCGGAGGACCAACTACTTCTACTCCACCATTTTGCCGAGGATGAGCCCAATATGGCAGGTAGCAGCGCTCCAGGGAACCAAGATGGGATATTGCCGGGATCCTGGGAGGCAATGCATGAGGCAGAGGCAGGTCTGCTCACAGACACAACCCTGCTTTGCCAGGTAGGGGAGGGAAAGGGTTATTTAGAGGCAGATCAGAAGCCCCCTAATAATTTGATCAGTTCTCTGTGGAAAGCACTTAGTTGCTATGGTAATGAGTACTCTATAAATATTAATAGAATAAGGCCAAACAGAATATTACCCCATTAACGCAGAGGCTCACGGAATTAGCCCTGAACATCATGGTCTAATGATGGACCACTCAGTCATTTGGTTTTAAATCCCACCGAACACACGCGCTAGCTCTGGACCTCACGGTGATTAGTAACAAAGGTCTGGAGTAAACGCTGTCGTGTCGCTCTGGAAGGCCGGCCCGCCTCTGCTCCAGGGCTGCGTTCTTCCTACATGTGCACTGTTTTGATGTGTTTAGCGGCATTTAATAGAAACAACTGTGATTCTGATGATTTGATATTGTATTTGGTCACAACTCATGGGAGTTTAGCCTTGAAGGACTACAGAGAGATTCATCCAGTTTTGAGCAGAAAGGATCTTAGGGATTGGTTAGGTCAGGAGTCTCCAACTCAAATGCTGCAGGGTTGAGGCAGGGAAGGTAGAGAGAAGCAGGCTGTGCACGGGACAGTTGTGAGTGTGGGCGCCGTGGCAGGCCTGCCGCTCGAGCTCTTGTTTTAGAGGGAATGTGTTTGTCTACTCATTTTCCCTCCACCTCGGGATTGAAGGTGATAAAAAGGAAATGCAGTGAAAAAAATAGGAATAGGATGAGGGGGAAATAATGATAGGTAAAATAAAACTAAGGGTAAAGTTAATGAACACAATGGTTTAAAACTCTCTGAGCTTCCTAGCAGCCAGTGTAGAGAAAAGAACAGAAGCAAATATGGAGAAGCCTGGATTATTCTCGGTTCTGAAGCCTGAAGGCTCCTTGTGGACTCCTTTAAACTCTCGCCTTCTTTCCTTCTCTCTTGGTTCTCCTCCCATCTCCCTAGTAATTCATCCTGAGCAGCTTTTGTAAACAACTTTCCCTCATTGATCCCTTTGGGTTCATCCCTGCTCACCCAGCAGTTCAGAGCTCTCTTCTACCTTCTAGATCGATACATCCCCATCGAGTTCCCTAGTACAGATCTCATCACGGATATCTCCCATGTCATCCTATTCCCAAACTAATTTATCAACTTCCTCGGCTCGACTCTTCACTCTTCGACTGGCCCCTTCTCTTGCTCTAGTAAGTTCCGCTGCCAGGTCTAGCCACCGGGTTGCCCTGAGCAGACATCTGGGATTCGTGTTTGAGCCTTTCCTGCTCTCATTCTGTGTGCAGTTGAAGAGGTTACTAGTCTTGCATCTTCTACATCACTCAACTCTCCAGAGCCTTCATGGAAAGCCTGCCTCGCACGCCTCAGTCACATGGAAATGACCAGTCACACAGAAAAGGACTCTACAGGAGCTACGCACTGTCTCCTTCACAAGGACTAGTCCTCTGCCAGGAACTTTTCTCCCACCACGTCTTCTACTACTTGACTATTTTTAGTCACCCAGAATCCTTCTCCTCTTTCAGGAAGACTTTCCTGAACCTCCTTCCCCAGGTTTAGTTTGAGGACTTTTCCTCCATGCTCCAAGAGCAGACATTCTTGACCTGGCATCCAAGGACCCCTGTATTATTCCAAGAAACTTTGGTTAAGTAACCTGATGGCTTATGAAACTACAGGTATAAATGAATTCAAGGACCAGGGGCTTAAACAGGCGTTCAAGAGTTGACTTCTCCTCCATCTGTCTGCTTTGATCTTCTCTCTGTTGAATTCCTTTCCGGGCATGTTCTCCCACATGGTGGCTCCTAGCAACTTCACACCTATCTTTAAAAAAAAAAAATCCACAAATCTGCTCTTTGCTTTTTAACAACTTCCCATTTCTCTTCCAAAAAAGATGAAAATCCTTAACGTGGTGTACAACATACTACATAATAGCATCTTCCTATTTCTGCAGCCTCATTTGTTTTGTCGAGAAGTCAGTTATCAATCTCTTGTTGTTCCTTTGAAGCAAAGTACCTTTCTTGCTGGCTGCTTTTGAGGATTTTTCTCATTGTCTTTGTTTTCAGCGGTTTTAGTACAATGTACTGCAGGGTTTTGGTCGGTTGTTTTGGTATGTAACCTGCTCACTGTGCTTCTTAAGTCCGGGCTTTTAGGTCTTGTGTCAATTCTGAATATTCCTTGGCTTATTTCTTCACACATTTTTCTGCCTTATTCTCTTTCCTCATCTTCTAGGATTCAATGACACATAAGTTAGAGCTCTTCACTCTGTCCCACGTGTCTCAGGAACTTTTATGTATATTCTAGGCTTTTCTTTTCTGTCCTTCATTCCAGATTTTTTTCTCCTGACCTGTCTTACTCACTTCTCTTCATCTTTGTCAAATTTTCTGTTTAAAACATCTAATGAGTTTTTAATTTCAGTTACTGTATTTTCAGTCCTAGAACGTCCATTTTTTTTTTGTAGATTCCAGTTCTCTGCTAAAATCCTCCATCCTGACCTCTCTTTTACTAAATGTATCAACCACTGTCATTTAAAAGGCCCTATCTGATAATGTTGAGTTGGTATCATCAACAGGGTCTATTTCGTTGTCTACATATTTTTTCTCTTGGTCCTGTCTCTTGATGCATCTGATAACTTTTGATTGAATGCTGAACATTTTTAATAAAAATCCCTCCAGAGAAGATTTAGTTTCTGGCAGACATTTAGAGTAGGAGTAGCTTGCATTAATCCAATTAGGGATTGAACTGGTTCCAGGCTGCGTTTCAGTCTTCATGAGGCCCAGTCAATTCCCCAATTGCCCTTATTCCTAAAAAGTAGTCCTGTAGGAGTCTGATCTGAGAGCCTGGGGTAATTACCAGATGCTCTTTTCTTTGGTGTTCCTGAACTCCAGTTTTTATCTCCCCTCCACCCCAAGCCTATTAATTGCTCTATTTAGCTCCCAGCCTCTTCTCTGTGGCTTTCTGCCTAGCCCCTGCCTGAGTGCAGGCAGCTTCTGAGTCAGCAAATGCCTCAAGGGCAAGAGAGGTTCAAATGACCAGGCTCAGTCTTCCTTCTCTAGGCTTCTTTTTCTTACTTGCAATCTTGGTCCCTTATATCCTGGATGACTTAGTGCCCATGAACCTCAATTTCTGTACCCCGGTCCCATGAAATTATCACCATCTACCTCTCTCCTATTGCGTTCTGCTTGGCTCCCAGCCTCTGTACCTGAGCCGTGCCAACGGCAAACCAGCAGATGCTCGGAGGGCAAAGGTAGGTAGAAGTGGGGCATATCTCAAGCGCCTCCCTTTTCTCCGCCATCTCCCTCAAGTCTTCTGCTGTCCCCGCACTCCAATGCTGGCAAGCAGTGGCTTTTTCATTTTACCCAGCTCTTCTAGTTGTCCTGGCGGGAAGGGTTTGTCTGCCCAGTTGATCTTTTGTTTATGGAGAAGCTCCCTAAAAGCCAAGGAACCCCACTTGATTCATTCAACAGCAACATTAACTGTTTGCTTCCAAGATCGTTAAATTAAATGTTTCGAGACTGTTTGCTTCAAGATCGTTAGTCTCCTGGGGCTCTTTGTGAGAGTAAATGTGCTTTAGAATTTTATGGCTCCACTGCACAGGTTTTTAGGAGAATTTTTTTTGGGGAAAAATTCTCATCTCTAAGGGATTAATGAAGTAGCTCACTCACTAACTAACCTCACCAGGTACCATTTGGGCAGGGGGCACTTATTACGTGCAGGGACTGTTTTAAGAGTTCTATGTGCGTTATTTCATTTACTCCCCACAATGACTTTGAGAGATGAGTTCTTTTATTATTCCCGGTTTTTCAGATGAGAAAACTCATATACAGAGATGTTAAGTGATTTTTGTAAGATTACTCACTGCCTAAGCGGCAAAGCCAGGGTTTTAACCCAAAAAGTGAATCCAGAGTCCTTGTTCCTGACCACTACATTATTTACCTTTTCCTAACCACTGAATTATCACCTTTGCAATAATGGCAAAGGCAAATGAGAAGCTCTGAAAATATTTTGAATAATGACAATGTCTTAGGAATAAGTTGATGAACTCAGTACTGGAGACAAATCTTATTTAGGTGCATAGACTCAGTGATGTTTGTTATTATGAGCTGAATTTCTTTTTTTTTAAAGATTTTATTTATTTATTTGTCAGAGAGAGAGAGAGAGAGGGCACAAGCAGGGAGAGCGGCAGGCAGAGGGGGAAGCAGGCTCCTCACTGAGCAGGGGGGCCTGATGTGGGACTCAATCCCAGGACCCTGGGATCGTGACCTGAGCCAAAGGAAGACGCTTAACCAGCTGAACCACCCAGGCGTCCCTATAAGCTGAATTTCTAATGAAAACACACAACGCACATATATACGTATACACACATATACATAAATGCATATATATATGTATATATATGGCAAAACAATGCAATGTCTCTACTGAATGATTAATCTGTGGTGAATTTGCTAGATAGAATCAAATTTATATCCTATTATCTGTCAAAAAGAAACAAGAAAACATAGTCATTTAGACTGAACATTCAGTCTTGCTGGTTTATTACAATCATGACTCTGAGAAGAAGCTCTGTGCTTGGATTTTCTGAGCATATATATGACTCACATGCTTTTCTCATTACTGAGCAGGTTTTTTCCCTAGTACTATTACTTTAAGATCACAATTCACCATTTTAGGATGGTACAAGTTCTCTTGAAAACTGTTCTTCTCAGAGACAAATCAAAACATTGTGAATAAATCTAATAGGAGCTGTCTATTGCCATAGTTTAAGCTTAATCTTTAGCATGATTTAAGTTCTAGATGCTGAGATCATATCAAGAATTTTCCGGGACTATGTTAGTTTCAAATATTCTCGTCCATTGTCTTCATAAAAGTCAACTGTATTTTCTAATTTGGGCTTCAGAAAATCTGGCGACCATGCTTTTCATTTTTTTGTCCACCTTCTTGCTGAAGAAGACCTTTCTACATGAAAAAATCCACCTGTTCATCCCTGAGTAGTTGAGTACCTCAAAAAGTACTATATTTACTGTTAAGTATTTCCCATGTTGAGAGTTACAATTGTTTTTGTTTTTGTCTTTAGCCTCTAAGTGGAACTGAGTCATCTTCCATTAAAGTGGTTTTGTTTATAGGAACTGTCTGCGCAAGGAAACAAACACACAAACACACTTCTTTCATTTTTGTAGCTCAGATAAATGGGGGGTTTGTGTTTCTCCCAAGATGGAGTCAATTATTGCATCAGGTTCTCTATCACTGTGTGTCAAATTACCTGAAAACTTAGTGGCTTAAAACAATATCAAACATTGATTGCCTCACAGTTTCTGTGGGTCAGGAATTCGGAAGTGGCTTAGCTGGACAGGCCTGGGTCAGGCCTTCTTACGAGGGTAGAGTCCAGAGTGTTGTCCAGAGAGCACCAGTCACCTGAAGCCTGGACTGGGGCTGGAGGGTTCAATGCTAAGACGGCTCACAGTGGCAAGGAAGCACTGGCTGTAGGCAAGAGATTTAATTCCTTACCAAGCGGACCTCATCATAAAGCTACTAAAGTGTCTTCATGACACATTAGCTGGCTTCTCCCAGATAGAGAGATGTAAGAGAGAGTAAAGCAGGAACTCAAACATCTTTTATGGATCTGGCCTTAGCTGTCATAAAACTTTACTTCCACAATATCCTATGAGATACGGAAGTCAGCCCTATTCACGGTAGGGAAGGACTCCACTACTAGGGCATGAACACCAAGAGGTGGGAATCATTGGGGGCATCTCAGAGACTGGCTCCCACAGTCATTCACTGAACAATTCCTATTGAGTATTCACTTGCCAGTGTGAAAGATTGGAAGAAACACCAAGTGTAAGTCTGCCTCCATAAGACTTTGCAGTCTAGAGAAAAACAATAGCAGTAATAGATAATGCATGTTAAATAAATAATGCTCATTTCAGGCAATGGTGTCTATTGAGAGGTGCCCCTAACTTGGAAAGTCAGTGACTTCAAGGGTACATATGGTGGGTGCCAGAAAGATGGATGGGGTTGGGAAATTTGGATGAGCAAGTGAAAAAAGGAAGCTCTGGATCTCTCTACTTCCCTCTCTGAGCCATTGTCCATTCCTAAAACAAAATACCAAACTATCTCAGGGTAGGGTTCTTTGGTTCAAGCAAAGATGACAACTCTGACCAATTTCAGAAAGGAAAAGCAAATTATCAGGAGAATGCTAGGGTTTCTCCTAGGAGCCAAAGATGGGTAGATAACAAGATCTATAGAAAGCAAGTGTCACAACAGCCCTGGGGATCTTGGTCTTGGAATGCAAAGTCAAGTTCTCTAGGATAAGACATCAAATGCATCTGCTTCATTGACCTTCCTTCTGAGTGCCCAGAAGAGAGTCTGGTTGGTCTAGCTTGTATCATGTGGCCACTCCAGTGGAGGAGCTGAGAGAGCCTATGATTATCTGTCTCCCAGAATCACAAGGAGTGGGGAAGGCTTGGTTCCTCCAAGAGAGAGAGACTGGACAGACAGTGGACCTCTTTTTAAACCCAGATAGTTCTCTATTTTTAAAAATTTGTCTTTGCATTTTAAAGAAAGGGGAAGTCTCAAACATTATCCTATTTATTTTTAATTTCTTTATGTTGACAGTGTTGTTGAGGGTATGCTACATTTCAGAGGGAAAATAGCAGAACAATCGCCTTAGGCATTGAATTTTTTTTCCCCAGAAAGGCACCCAATTTATTTTGGGTTTCTGGTATATTTGGGTTTCTAATTAGTTTGCCTGAGATTTTCCAAAATGCTGTCCTCTGGAAATGACCAGGTATCCTTTCCTGCCAGAAGCAATAAGGTATCGAGAGAATTTCCCAACAATTTTTTTTCATGGTATTTCTCAATCTTTTTTTTCCATTGTACTTACTAGTTTATAATTATTATTTATTATTATCTATAATGATTAATCTGTTTACATATTTGAAACATCTGTCCTCATCATTGCCAAAATCGTTACTAGCACTTATTATAAAGCAAGATTTCTCAATCTCAGCCCTACTGAAACTTTGAACAGAGTAATGCTTTGCTTTAGGGGGTTGTCCTGAGCATTCTTGTGCATTGCAAGATGTTTACTGGCATCCTTGGCCTCTTCCCACTAATGTTAGTAGTACTTTCCTCGCGTGACAACCAAAAAATGTCTCCAAATGTACCGTGGGGGACAAAATCACCCTCAGCTGAGAGCCCCTCATGTATACATAATTTATGTATAAAGGGTTGCGTTAATTAATTAACGGACTCACTCAGAGGTGTGATGGTATTTCCAAGTCCTTGAATCCTTGTGGTTTTCTAATTCTTGAATGAATGTTGTCCATTCATTTATTCTGATTCATTCATTCACTCACTCATCTCTCCATTCACCAAACATTTATTGAGGGCTTATCATGGGAAGAGGTCAGGGGTGCTGCTCAACAATCTACAATGCTCAGGGGGGACTCTGCTAGGCATTATGAGGTTAAAGCTGACAAAAATATGAATTACCCTCAGCTTATTGTGCTCCAGAGAAGATGGTAATTCACACAGCTCATTTTGGGTCAAGCTTACTCTGTCCTGCAATGCCTTCCTGGTTCTTCCCTGCTTTTCTGCATCGTAACCACCCTTCACAACCAGTTCAGATCTGCCTTCTGGAAGCCTGTGCAGAGAGGGTCTGGATTTAAAGTTCTCTCCCCATAGCTTCCTTAATTCATCTGATATTGGTCATTTGGCCTTTGTGTCTACCATATTGCCTTGGCATTTTAGAAATCTTATAAATATGTGTGGGCTTCCTAAATAAATGTTTGGAAGAAGTTTATTACAGTGGAAAAAATTCTTAGATATGAATGTAGTTCTAATCCTACCTCTGCCAGTGGTCGAGCTTTGTGACCCTGGGCAGGTTGCTTAATTCTTGAGATTCACTTAATATATAAAAGGAATATGGCTTTACCTGTTCCACAACTACCTTATAAGAATATAGAGGGTGTTCAGTCAAATAGCAGTATATTTGGTAAATTTAAAAGCACTACGCAAATGTAATATGCCGGCCTTCTCCCCATTAAGAATAATGATATAAACTTCTTGAGGCAGGGGCTGTATTCGACACGTCTTTGTATCTCTATGGCCTACCATATGCTGCCTATCTAGGAGGGAGCTCCACCATGATAGCTGGAGATGCCAATATGGTCTCTTGTGAAGTGTGGATCTCATTCATTATATAAACTTATCTCTGATTATACACTAGTCAATAAATAGTTGTAGAGTTAAATTGAATTTCAGATAATCACCCAAGAAGTCTGTATTATTGCTCATGCATATGTATGCTGGCAGCTTCTGAAGCTGAGTTGTAAATATTCTATATGAAACATATTTTAAGGACTTAACGGCGTCTTATGGGTTTTTATTGAGAACTTTAAAGAATATTTTATTTTCTATGCGAACACATCAAATAAGGCGGAAGTGCTGGTAAGATTTCACTCTGAAGTCTATTAAGACTAAAAACAATGAATTTTCAGCCCTCGAATAGATTCTTTTGTTTTGTTTTGTTTTATTTTATTATAAAAGAAAGTGACAAATCCCCTAGAATATCGTGAGATATTAATCTATCTAAAAGACTCATCTTTTCCGACTATTCCCTGAGTTTTAAAAATTGTTTTAACCAGTGTACAAACTCAATTGACTAAAATTTGTCATTGCAAAAGTCACAGTTGGTTTTGCCTTCCTGATATTGGCCTATTTCATGGTAATGCTAAAATTGAACACCATAGTAACAAATTTGTTTTACTAAAAATATTGAGATAACACAAATAAGACATTAAGCAAACTCATGCATTAGCTGAGTTGACCTTTCTTGAAAAATAAATACTAAGGAAATATTTTAAGGGAGTTCCTTTTTTTCCCCTCAACTTAGGGTTCATTTCCAGTCAAATACTGCTTTTGTTTAAAAAGAATTAGGTTAATACCTGTTAAATGTGGCAGTAAAGTTTTACTACATATAATTAAGTTGTAAAACCAAATGGACTTTATGGGTATAATTTCCAATACATGCTTTTATTTTTTAATGAAAAAATAGCTGACTATCTTATTGTATTAAATACTAAACTGGTTACTACACTGGTTACAGAGCTTTGAAAATATTTAGTTTGTTTTTCTAAAATGGAAAATTCAGAATGAGGTTTCTTTTAAGTCCATAAAAAAGTGATGTATTTCTAAAAAGTATTTAATTAGTATGGCATGGAATGTTTTCTCTATATAAATTCAGATTCGGAGGACAGTTACTGACTGTCTTCAGTGGGCCAAAGACAGTGCACTTGCTTCTTCCTCGTATGTCATCACTTACTCTTCAAAGAGCCCAAAGACGTCATCTTCATTAGACAGTAAAAGAATTGGAAGCTCTTTGAGGTGAAGAGACTTGAGAGTTACAGAGTTTAAAAAGTGCCTAAGCTGGGATACAAACACAGATTTCTTTATTGGGAAGTCAATATTCTCACAGTCCACGTATGCAGGATGATGGGAACTCAGGTGCCATTTTGGTAGTATTGTAACTTTCTCCATCTTAATGTCGGTTGACCTCAGGCGGGACCAGTAGCCCCTCTGTAATCTCTAAACTTCTTTGAAATTTCCCTGAACTTGGCAAAATAGCAATTACTCATGGTATGCCTATTTGAAAATGTTTGTTGGCTACTATTTAAGTCAAGAAGGTGGGCTTAAATTGTGATTTTTATCAGTTGAAATGGATGTGTTCCTTCCTAAGTTGTGCAGAGGACCCAGGTAAAACGCTCAGTGGCTGGCTTGAAACCAAAACCTCACTTCATTCAGTCCTTCTTTCATTCATTTGTGTGATTCTGTTTACAAATGCAAATCCATCTGGTGCTGTCAAAAGGTCAAGTGAAAAAGGCAGTTTCACAAATCTAAACCCATTTCATGATTAGAAATTGGTGGAAAAAGTGTTTTTTTAAGTAACCACCAATCCTTTGTGTCTTTGTTAAAACTGGCTAAGTGTGCTGTATAAAACGTCCTACGGGCCCTTAGACAAGGTTAGGGAAGGGGAAGGGAAGGGGCAGTTAGGAAAAGAGTGATGAACCAGGTCTAGGGTGACACCATCGTTTCAAACCCAAGGGGAAGAGAAAAATCTTGTCTAGTCCAGCAGGAATTAGACCCAATGATTTTCATCCAGGAGTGAACTAGAGACTCACCTCTCTAGTGGGTGTCCCAGTGGAATTAGGGAGGTTATGGTAGGTATTGGTAATTCCTTGTCCACTATCTATTCTGTCTTTCTTACACATGGTGACAGAAATTGCTACTTGTCTCTAATGTGCATTTCCCCATCTTCCAGAATTAGAACTCCCAAATACTAGCTAGGCACATGGCCAGCCAAAATTTACTTATCAGCCTCCCTTTCAGCTAGGTGTGGCCATGAGACCAATGGGATGAAAGCAGAGTGATACATCAAGCTTTCAGGAAGTACCTTTAAAGTCTCCAGGCTTTCTTTCGCCTAGCTAGTTGGGCTGCAGATGTGAAGGCTGGAGCAGGAGCAGCCATCACAGACTATGAAGTGTGTTATGAACTGAAAATTTGTGTCCCCCTCCTGCACAAATTCATATGTCGAAGCCCTAACTCCCAATGTGAAGGTATTAGGAGGTGGGATCTCTTAATTTGGGAGGTAGTGAGGTTTAGATGATGTCATGAGGGTGGAGCCCCCACCATGGGATTAGTGTCCTTACAGGAAGAGGAAGAGAAACCTGAGCTTGCTAGCTCTTTTTTTCTGTCTGTCTTTGTCTGTCTCTCTCTCTTTGCACACACAACGAGGAAATCATGTGAACACCCAGAGAGATGATGGCCATCTGCAAGCCAGTAACAGGATCCTCACCAAGAAATGAATCTGCTAGCACATTGACTTGCACTTCCCAGCTTCCAGAACTGTGAGAAACAAATGCCTGTTTAAGCTGCCCAGCAGTGGCATTCTGTTACTGTGTCCTGAACTGATTAGGACAAGGTGGAAGTCCTTTGAGGAGGATGGTAGAACTACAGGTAAAAGGAACCTGCTACCTGGTGATTCTGGAGCCACCAACCCAGTCGTGGACCGCCTACATTAGTATGAATTTAATTCTAACTAATACAGTAATCGGATAGTATTGGGGGGTGGCACTGTATCCAACAATAAAACTGTGTTTCCTAGCCTTCTTTGAAGCTCTATACGGCAATATCTGTAAGTTCTGGCTTGAAATAAAGTGGAAATTATGAAGCAGTTCTGGAAAGCTTCCTTAAAAGAAGTTTAGACACCTGGAGAATGTTCCTTGTGTCTTTTCTCCTTCCTTCCAACGGCTCAAAATGTGGATGCAGTGAATGGGGGTCTAGGGACAATTTTGGACTATGAGAGCCCTTGAGAAGCAGAATGACAGGTGTTCTTCTTCCCTTTCCAAAGTTTCTCAATGACTTTGCATGAAGTCAACTTATCAGTGGGGCCACTTGTTTTTTTTTTTGGACTTCTTTTATGCAAAGAAATAAATCGTTTGGTTTTTAAGCCTCTTTATTCTGAGTTTTCTAGTAGGTGCAGCCAAAGCTAATTCTATCTAACAGAAAGGTTCATTAGAGTTAACAAGAAGGTACAGGAAACGTGGGTCAATCTCCAAAACCTGGATCTGGGGGCCTGTGTCTCAGCTCTAATTGGAAACTGGAGTGGAAGTAGCAACTTCCTGGCAACAAGCTGGCCGACTAAGTCAAGTTCAATGTTAGTGCTCTGGCCCAGTGAATGGGTGTAGATCATTAGAGCCCTGACCATTGGTGGATAAAAGCACCTGTGTCCTGTCAGACCCGGTGCTCCCTATGCTGGGAACACGAGGTAGGCCTGCAAGGGCCAGGCCTTTGGTGCCTGACGTGGGCTGGGGAGAGGTAGAAACAGGGAGGGGCTGACATAGCCCACACCTCCTTTAGGCGGGTTAAGGCAGAACCAGTAGGCTGGACCTCTCCTCTTGGGGCTGTAAGCAGCTGGATGACTCCCTCCAACAACCAGGCTTGTGAGACACAGCTTTGCTCCTCTCCCTCTGCCATGTGTGGGCCAGCTGTATCCCTACTGGTCCTCATTTCCCCTGCACTGAGCTCATTTACTCTCTGGGGATTCATTGGACTGTGAATACTCTGGCCTCCAAAGTGTGGGAAAACTGGAGACACAAACGACAGAAGCCTTACTGCTACAGGGGCCGAGAGGGGGGGCTTCCCTTCGTTTAGCGTCACGAAGACCTGACATAGACTTTGGTTGCTGGTGACATTTCGTAGTCAGAGACACTTTCAGGCAGTGACTCAGGGAGAGCCTGCTGCTGAGCGAGGAGGATGCAGGTCTGCGTGCTGGAGCTCAGAGACTCCTGGGCCCAAAAGAGAGCTCTTAGCTCTGAGCTTTCATGGTCAAAGACATAAGGTGGGGAGAAGCACGCTGTGAGAGGTGAAGTGCCCTACAGGTGACTGTAATGGTACTGATGAAGATAATAACAGCAAAATCACCCCTTGCCCCACTGTTACTGAGACCACGAGGTACAGACTCCCTCTGACACCTCCCAGAGATGGCAGGTTGCCCTCTGATTAATTCCTCCTCATCAAGTCTGCCTTTGGGATTCGTTTTAACCCAAGTTATGGTAGATTCGAAAGGCTGGAGGATGGGCGCCTGGGTGGCTCAGTCGGTTGAGCATCTGACTCTTGGTTTCTGACCAGGTCATGATCTCATGGGTCCTGAAATCAAGTTCTGCAATGGGCTCCGAGCTCAGCACGGAGTCTGCTTGTCCCTTTCCCTCTGCACCTCCCTCTGTTCTCTCTCTCTCTCTCCCTCTCTCTCTCAATAAATAAATAAATAAATAAATAAATAAATAAATAAATAAATAAAATCTTAAAAAAAAAAAAAAGCCTGGAAGAATAAGAACCTTTAGAATGATTGCTCCAGAACCTATTTCTTTCTAGGGGTGACCTGCTTGGAATACTATTGTGAACAAAAACGATAGCTCAGCATACCTTCAAAATTAACCGTGCAAATGATGGGATATACTAATTGTGTGTGCAACACAATTTACATACTAATCACATACCCCATTTACGATTATTTACCCCATTTCCAGAAGGGTGTTCTACTGTTAATAGGTGTTACATGAAGAAATGTTTGTAGAGTAATTTTGAGAAATGTTGAGTTAAAGCAAGTTGAGCTGGAAAAGTGTTACTCGGTGTGTGAGTCTAGGGGGACAGAACCATCCAAAGTCCTGGACTGAGGTCTTCATTGCTCCCTGTAAGGAATTTGTTGGGATAGATAATAATTTTCTCTGCCCCCATTAGTCAGATAACAGGCCTCTAACCTGGGATTGTCTGTTCAAATGCTTCATCCTGAGACGTTCATCTGGGGAATGATACAGTCAAAGGAGAAGATGAAGTGACTCACGGTGGCCAGATTTCCAGGTTTTTCTGTGCCTAACATCCTTGGATTTCCTTCCATCTACTCTGGGGGCTACTTCATATTCCTCTATGACCCCCATTTCCCTTTAGGATAGGCAGAGTTTGGCCTGCAGCCTGCAGCCAAGGACTTTGACTAAAGCAGAACTGAAATGTGTTTCTTTACCACTGGGCTCTCAGGACCTTTAATGGGCCGGTGTGCACTGTGATTCTCTAAAAGGTGCTTCGCTCCAGAAGTTCTGCCTTCACACCCCTTATCCTCTCCCCCATAACATCTTTTACGGTTGGTAAAACCTATGGAACACATGGGTGGAAATGCTAATTTAGTAAGTCACTGCTTAGCTAAATTAGAAGACGCCTTGGTGGTAGGGGAGAACTCATTTTACTGCAAAAGGCGAATGGTGTTTGTCCTGCTCTGTAGTAAATCCAGGAACTCATAATAGATTATGCTCTTATCGTGGATTCATAGTGAATTTTTCTCTAGGGGACTGTCGTTGGCCTCACGTCCACTGCCTCCTCTGTATATCCTCTGTGCTGGCAGTGAGATCCGGGGACTGCAGTGGATGCTCTGGGACACTTTGTAGGAGCCAAAATAACATCTTATTTTCATCCAACCCATTACATCTGCTAATGACTTAGGTCAACTGGGTAAGCAATGTGGTCATTCATAATTAATTTTGCTGTTCATTATAGCCAATTATTTTAACTGCTGGATCATTTGTATTTTTATACAATCTGCAGTCTTCCAGGAACATACAAAAGCTTAATGGGTTGTATAATGTGCAATCCCTGATCCATGATTAACATACAGTTTAATGAGTATGATTCTAAGAAAGCTTGAAACTTGAGGTCCCCGGCTTCTGCAAAACAAGGTGCTGGAATGAAAAGTTTGCAACAGTAATGGGTTTTGAATATGGTAAGTGGAAAGTTATGCTCACTTCAATGAGACTTTCCTTGGAGGCCAGGAGCATCCCCTCCGTACACAGCCCCGCTGCCATGTTAGTGAGTAGGGGCGGTACTAGGAGCTTAATAACAATGCCAATGTCTGCTTTCAGGTCCTCGATATTCTGATTCGGCAGGTCCAGGGTGGACGAGGCATGGGCTTTTCCAACAAATGTACCAGGAAATTTTGACACTGGGGTGGTGGCTCACACTTTTGGAAATATTGGACTAAAAATGTTCTTTTGAGGTCTGAGTGTGCAGGGGAACTGGCTTTCCCAGCTGAGGAAGCTGGGGGCCAAGAGATGGTCAGGGTCATCTGAGCATGGTGTTTGTCTCTGGTTTCTCTCTGGAGGAGCCTGTGGCCTCACTGAGGCTGAATTTGATTCATGAACCAGGGAACCCATTGGTGAACACTCCCTGAATGTAGGTGTGCAGATAATTAGTGGGATGTTTTGTCTGGAATCATCAGTGTGGCAGGCTGTGGCAAAGCAAACACGGGGTTTTTCAGGTTCTGCCAGATCTCACTTTCTGTGATGCTATCTCCAGCCCTTGGCTGTGGACCCCCTTTAGCAGTTCAACAGCCGGGAGGAGCTGTACTGAGATGTATTCTACTTGCTCCTGTTGGTGTGGCTGCCATATTTCCAATCATTTTCTGTATCCTTGGCTAAAGACACCAAGCACTTCATCCAGTCTGATAGGCGGGTGAGTGTGCATGCCTGAAATGCTGTGGTGTCAAATAATGGATAGCTTTTATCTTACTCTAGTTCTCAACTGCATTGAAATGCCAGGGGAAAGGTGACAAGATCATTTATTCAATCCCTTAACAATTTCTGAGTGGTTGGCTTTGTTTCTTACTGGTGACTGAGCAGTTACTTAACCTTTGCAATTTTCTCAGCTGCAAGATAACACAATAATAGTATTTTTCCCCTTTGGTAAGATTAAATGAGATAAAGCATGTCAAGTATTTAACATTATTCCAGACATATGGAGGTCAAAAAAATGTTAACCATCTCTTTTCCTCCTTCTCCTTCTCTCTCTCTTTCTCTCCTCCCTCTCTACCCCCTCCTCCCTTCTCCTGAGTGACAGATAGCTTTAGAATTTCTATTTAGAAAGAGGGCCAAGTTTTGCTATCTGGTTGGAGGGTGAGGAGGAGTGGGCTTAAAAATTGTTTTAAGATTGAATTTGCCAAGTGCATCTCCCCTGGGATTATGTGTTTATTTGGGATCGCGGAGGATAGAATACTGACATCCGGAAGCTGTCCCTTGGCCTTACCAGGTACGATGCCAGGGACCTGGGGAGAGATGAAGCAGTGGAGACACTCTCTTTTCTCAAGGAGCACAATCTAGGGAGACGTTTGTGGTTTGGTTAGCTGCATTTTATATAAGGCAACTTATATTACTTATGTTAGAACAGAGGTGCCTTGGCCATGGGAGCACAGAGGAAGGAGCAATTAATTCTTGGACAACATGTTCTGACTATATTCAGAATCAGAAAAAAAGAACGCCTGTCTGCTAAAAATAACAATACAGTCATGTATATAGTGCATCAAGTGGATTATTAGGGAGAATGTAAGCAAAGGCAATACTGTATATATCAAAGTATATCTACAGGATCAGGAAGAAAGTGCTAGCGGGAAGGATCTGAAGAGTTTCTTCCCTACAGCAGAGTTCCGATTTCACACACAAACCTTGTTAAGGGAATTCTGCTCTTATGCAGAAGTAGCGAAGCTGAAGTTGAGAGATACCAGGGGAAACCAGTGTTTGCCTTTAGTTGTAGGCAATAAATTGTGTGGGAAATGCCAATTTCAAAATTCTTCCTTTCTACATGATTCAATGTGAGTAAGACAGAATCATCATTGTTGGCTATAAAATCCATCTCAAAGACTCAAAAATCATTAATGTCCAATAATACTGATTTGTTTTCTGTTGAATCGGAGTCTTACGGGTTCTATAAGTCTTTCCTTTGGCAGAAAATTCAATAATTTGTTATCACTGAAAGTAAAGTAGTCTCAAAAATGTTTAGTTAGGTTTTGGCGTTGTATACCTTGAGTCCATAAAGTGTTGGTTCTGTCCCCATAGTTCTTTATGGAGAATTAATTTTCTTGTTTCTGAAATTTACAACTTGACTGTGTTTCTGTTAGAGGTCTGGTGGGAGTTCTCATCTATTTTTGGTCTTCACTTTATGGAAACATTGTCTGTGTTAAAAATTGTGGAATGGAGAACCATCGGCCAAGAAGGCTATGACACCACAACAATTTTGTCTAGCTTATTTGTATTTTTTTTTAATGAAAATGAGGTTGGCAACATCAAAACTTGACAGAATTTTTAAAAGATACACTTCCTGGAAGTTTTCATTTGAAAAACAAAAAGTGCTGATTTTCAGATACCATGCTCGGATCTCAAATTATTCTTTATTGAACAACAAATGCTGTGTTGTCCTATAGCCAAAAATCCCATGATATAATGATATTCACCAGGAAAAGCTCACAAAACTTGTAAGCATGATGTTCCTTTGAGAGAACCAGAGGAAATTGCATTTTTAATGGCCTCAAAATGCAAATAATAGAATGCAAGCTCATTAGTTTGAGAGACTATCTCAATTTAGATGCAAAGTTGAGTCTATTTAAACTTCAGGGATTTTTCAGAGGATTGATAGAAGTTGTTTCTTTGAGACAGACCCTGTTGGTGTCAGCTTTGATGATGAGGGCACACTCAGTCTAACCCAGGTGGGTTCCAGGTTGCTGATTTCCTTCTGTCCATGCACTTAGCAATCAGGAGTACTTTTTAAGAAAATAGCGTTGTTTGGAAAACAGAAAAGGTAAATCCGGAGGGAGACAATGGCATACTGTGAGAGTTGCAAGTAATCATAGATGTTATGAGAGAGACCAGTCCTTGTCTCTCAGTCATACCTCCTTCATATTCTTTCCCTCAGATGCCACAGGTTGTCTTCCTTTGTACTACAGGCCTCCTTCTTCCCTACTGGACACCGGACAGAAGGGGAACCGAGTCCATCAGCTTCTCTCTCTTAAGATCTGAACGCAGTTGGAGAGTGGTGGGTGCTGAGCTGGAAGGTCCTGCGGCATTTGGGCTGTGGGGAGAGGCGGGGTCGGTGTGATGTTGAGCTGTCACCGGGGGCTGGGAAGCCGAGTGGGTCCCTGGGAAGGGGCATGCATGGACCCCAGGCATTGGAGCTGACTTGTCTTGAAAAGCAGATTTTGCGATCCCCTGATGTCCGGACATGCTGGGAGGCAGCCAGTTTCTACTTGGCAGTTAGGGTTTTGAGGAGGAGGCCCTGGCGTCACCTCACTTGCGGCTCGTGGCCATTTTTTGCACGCCCCACATCTTTACCACCTCCCTGCTGCAGTGTGTGTGTGGGGTGACGAGGCCTCTGTTATTCACAAAGACCAAAGCCTGACCAGAACGGAAACGGGGTTGGTAGTGCTGCGGCTTCTCCCCTTAAAACATACGGTGTCATACATATTCATGACTTTTAAGGAAGTTTTTTGCAGCATTCAAAGTGAGGGCAGGGTTGGCCTTTCAAAACCGAAAGAGAAAATTCTCTTTTGTTGGACTTAAGGAAGAGTCAACCCATCTGATGACCTTTCCGTGTAGTTTGCCAAAAGCAAATCAGGCCGTCTGCCTTTGCAAGAGAGAGCCAGTCCGTTGTGTCAGTGGGACCAGAGTCGCATTAGAGTTGAGGAGGAGAGGTCAGGGCAGGCGGGAGCCTTGGACGTGATAGAGAGAGGCAGGAGGTGAGCTGCAAGAGTGCTCCCTAATGGGTAGCCCGCAGGGGTGGAGCAGAGGGGCAAGAGCAGGGAAGTGGGACGGAGCCTTGTGTGATGATCTTACGTGGGAGTGAGAGCTGAATATCTCTGCATGGGGGTCGGGGGTCCAGCTTAGCCCAGGCCTCTGGTCCCCCTCAGCAGACAACACATACAGGATGAAAATGCACTGGAAATGACACAAGGCCAGATGGGGCTAAGAGTCTAAGAAATATCCTAAGAAAGGGTTTGGAGAAGTAAGAGTTCTCTGTGATCCGGAGGGAGCTGAGACAGAAGGAACACGCTGAGAAACAGTGGGCCGGAGAGTGTCTTTGGAAATGAGGCTGGTGGAGCAGGTGCGCCTGATGAGAAGGGTGAAGCTAGGCTTGGTGATGCACAACAGTGGTTCTCAACCCCATTTGGGTGAGGAGAGCTTTTACTTACTAAGAAATCTTAAGGGGAAGCCCAGTGAACTAAACAGCTGAAAACGACTCATTCTGGGTGGAAAGGAGGAGTGGGTCTGGTACTGTGCCCCCCGTCCTGTTCCCGAGGCCTGTGATGGTACTCAGGTGCTCCCCAGGAAGCGGCTTGAGAACCCGAAGCAGTAGGCGAGGCACGGTCAGGCGTGGTGGCTGGGCTGGAGCATGGCTGCGCTGGAAGTTTCTGGCAGGGGAGCCGGAATGGGGAGAGAGCCAGGGAAGGAGCACCAAACAGGTGACCGGAGGAGTTCAGGGGTGAGGTGCTGAGGGTCCGGGAGTGGGAGTGGGGGAGGAGGTAGTGGCCTGTCCTGCTGCCCATGGCTTTCTCCAAACTATCATGGTCCTTTCTACGGCCCCGTGCCTTTCACTTCTAGCACTGGTGCTCATCGTGTTCCTTGGAATATCGAGGGAGGAGTTTTCAGCCTGTTCCGAAACCACACTCCCTATGCCGGGAATAAAGAAACGTTAATAGACAAGCAGTGCCAACTGCTTAATTCTCAGGGTTCACCTCACAGGTGTTCCTTCTAGAAGCATACCTGTCTCTCCTCTTCCAGATGTGAGCTGCCTTTTATGTATTTCTGACATTTTACAGTTTCCTGCTTAGGGAGAAACTGTGCTTCCCAGGGGGTTGTATTAAATTGAATTGATTGTCAGTCAGCATTGAAGAGTTACGACAAAAAAGGAAGGCAGGCCATATTCATCTCTCCAGCTCTTTATGTTCACGTACATTTCTTTTTTTTTTTGCTTCCAAATTAAGGTTCTATTGGTTTTGTCCAGTTAGCCCAGTTTCCCATCCTAACATACGGAGCCACTTGACCTGATTTCCATGAGCGGTGATGTGACAGTGACCCAGCCCCTGAGGGGGGCACTGAAGGACTCACCCATTTATCCATGTCCATATTCTTCATTAACCAAGCTGAGTGGATTGAAATATCTTAGCAACCGATCCGCGCTTGCCCACATGAGGTGATTCGGTGAATGGGGAAATAACGTTGGTCTGTAACGAGCGACTCTTGTGTGAGGCTCAGACAGGAGTTCTTAAATGAGCAGATTTACACTGTCGTCAAGAAGCTAGCTAAGGATCCGCTGACTAAAAAAGCAGAAAAGGACCAAACAAAACAAAAACAAAACAAAACAAAAACACACCCAAAACCCTGACCTTTTAAGATGGTCATTATTTGCTCCTCAAATATCAAATTCCCTCATGAAAGTAAAAGGGGGGAAAACACCAAACTGGGCCAAATACTACTACTATTGCTACTCCTTCTCTTCCTCCTCCTCCTTCTCCTTCTTCCTCCTCCTCCTCTTCTTCTTTTTCTTCATCCTTTTTAAAGATTTTATGTACTTATTTGTCAGAGAGATGAGAGAAAGCACAAGCAGGGGGAGCAGCAGGCCGAGGCAGAGGGAGAAGCAGACTCCCCGTTGAGCAAGGAGCCCAATATGGGGCTCGATTCCAGGACCCCAGGATCCTGACCTGAGCCGAAGGCAGATGCTGAGCCCACTGAGCCACCCGGGTGTCCCGGGACCAAATACTTCTGAGTAAATATTCTGAAGCACAATTCCGATCGTGCCGCTCCTCTGCCCCAGATCTCACCATGAGATGAATTCAGGCCTCTGGCTGGCTTGGCTCAGGCCAGCCTTCCAGCCTCAGCTCCACCTGGTGCCTTCGGGCCTCCCACAGACAATCACTATTTCTGAGGCATAGCTCCAAGTCTCACCTCCCTGCCTTTGCTCTTGCTATCGTAAACCATGGGCCACTGGAGAACCTTTGCTGCCATCCTGCTGGAATCCTACAGAAACTCCACGGCTTGGTTTACGGCTGCTGTTCCCTCTTGTGAAGACTCGCCCTTAGCATTTCTGGAAGAGGTACCCTCCTTCCTTTACCCTCCTTTAGAGGTTTAAACTGATCTTATAGGACATTTCCTCTCCCCCCCCCAAAGATTCATTTATTAATTTCAGAGAGAGAGAGCGCACGTGCGCTCACATTGGACGGGGGAGCAGAGGGAGAGAATCTCAAGCAGACTCCCTGCTGAGCGCAGAGCCTGATGAGGGGCTCGATCTCATGACCCTGAGATCATGACCTTGGCTGAAACCAAGAGTCAGGCACTTAACCGACTGAACCACCCAGGCGTCACTTCTTTCTTTTTAGAGATATTTGGATGCATGACTTGTAAACTCTATGCATGACTTGTTTTCCTCCATGGTGAAGATGGATAGGTTGATGAATAGTGAGGAAAACATGGGCTTTAGTATCAGACTGATCCAAGTTTAAGTTTTAGCTTCACCCCCTAATATCTGGGCTTAGGCAAATGCTGCTTCTGCTCTGTGTCTCTATGGCATCTGTGAATTACCTTGCAGTGCTATTGAGAAGCTGTGAGAGATCGGGGATATGGAGTTCAAGCCTGGGGTCTGACTTCTAGTAGATGCTTACTGAATGCTAGCTTGCCTTTGTACACCCTGCAACATCGAGTACAGTTCCCAGTAGTGTTAAGGTACTCAGTTAACATTTCCCAAATTGAATTAAATTGAATAGGGGTTAGATTTGGGACCTTGCCAACAACATTAACTCTTTTCAGACCTCTTAGTATTTCTTAGTGCATCTATTTTTTTAAGTTTTTCTTTAAATTCCAGTTAGATAACATACATGTAATATTATTTCAAGTGTACAGCATAGTTATTCTATGCTTCCATACAATATCCTGTGCTCATCACAACACATGCACTCCTTAATCCCCATCACCTGTTTCACCCATCCCCCACCCAGCTCCCTCTGGTGACCTTCAGTTTGTTCTCTATACTGAAGTGTCTGTTTCTTCATTTGCCCCCTCTCTCCTTCTTTTATTTTTTTCCCCTTTGCTCTTTTGTTTTGTGTCTTAGATTCCACATATGAGTGAAATCATGTGGTGTCTTTCTCTGACTATTTCACTTAGTGCTGTCCTCTCTAGCTCCATCCACATTGTTGGAAGTGACAAGATTTCATTTTTTTAGCCTGTGTACTATTCTATCATATACGTATACAACATCTTTATCCATTCATCTATTGATGGGCATGTGGGCTGTTTCCATAATTTGGAATTCTTTTGCATGTTGCTTTGTGCATCTAAGTAATAATTTGCAAAGTAGACCAGAAAGCAAAACACTATGTTTCACAGTTTTTTTTGTAAGGTGGAGGCCCATTTACTGGGGTGCAACAGCCAAACAGAAAACATGATGAGGCCATTTTCTCTTGCATCCTCCTGCCTCAGGCCTAGAGGTTGGGCTCTTTTCTGGAGACAAATGTTGCTGGCTTATGAGTCTATCTGATAGAGAACCCACGAATGGTGTATTGGATGGTGGTGGTTAGAGCCAGAAGACATGGAGAGCAGGCTCTGGTCTGTATGTGGGCTCTGGGGTGGTATAAGGCCGCCTGGCTCAGTGGCCCTGGCTTCTCAACCTCGCCTATATTGCTAAGCATTGCACTTCATAAAACCCTCCTAGGGCTTCTCTACAGCACCTCAGCCGAGGGAGTGTAAAGCGCCTGACCCACACCTGAAGAGTAACTTTCTTCAGAAGGTTCTGACAATTTATGGTTAGCTCTTTCTATACAGAGACTTCAGAATCATAAGTGCATACTTGACTTGGGTAGACTGTTCTGATTTTTAAAAAGTGCTACTTGTTCACTGTCGACCATTTGATAAGTACAGAAGGAGCACAATGGCATACCTAAATTTTAACAGTTTTAATTTCCAAAAATACATACTACAAATGGTGTTTTGTAGACTATATTTGCATCTAAACAATTTATTGTGTTCATTTTCCTATGTCAATAAAGTTTCTACAACACCAAGTTAATAATAGCTGACTAGTATTCCATCACATAAAGGTTCCGAGTTTTACTTAATTTATTAGAGTTGGAAATTTTTAATAATACTGAAATAAATATGCATGTCTATATCTATAAATCTATATCATTATATCATCTGTATCTATATCTATATTCTTTTGGGGTAAATTCCTAGGAAAAGGATTGCTAGGTTAAGGGTATGTTTAAATGTGGCCAAGTTGCCATGATCCCAGGGTGCTGGGATCGAGTCCTGCATCAGGCTCCTTGCTCAGGCGGGGAGCCTGCTTCTCCTTCTGCCTCTGCTTCCCCTGCTTGTGTTCACTCTCTCTCTGTGACAAGTAAACAAATAAAATCTTTAAATGTGGACAAATTGCAGCATTTGTACCAATTTTCACTGTTGTTCTGTTTGACAGGTTATTTCCAATTTTGTTACTATTGTCAGTTATACTGTGAAAACTTCCTTGTGTGTGATATTTTGCACAGCTAATGTTTTCTTAGGTTAAAATCCATAGAAATACAGTTGCAGGATCAAAGACATAAAAATTTTGAAGCTTTCCCCTATATTGCCAAATTTTCTTTTAGAAAGGTTGTTCACTCTTCCCTCCAGTGATTAGAATTCCATATGGTTCTCCAGATGCTTGCCAGGATTTAACTTATTATTTAAAAAAAAATCCTTGCTGAACGAACAGTCCCAGAGCAATAGTTCTGTATTTTTGATTTCTTTGGTTGTTAATGAGGTCGAACATACTTTTACGTGTTGTTTTTAGTCTTAAGATTAATATAGTAGCTCAGCTTTATAAGTAGTTAAAAATATTAGAATTAGACCACACCACTTCTATTTTGGGTGACTTAATTAGCTTCAATCCCATGAATCAATAACTATATTGATTACTGACTACCTGCGGGAGCCCTGCCACAGAGAGGATGCAGCAGATGAAGAAAAGTGAGTTTCTGTCCCTAAGAAGTTGAACTGCTGGAGAGATAATGGAGATATATACAAATAGATCATTTAAAATGAGAAATCTTATATATTATTTATTTAATATTTATAATATCTAAAAGAATATGTGATAAATATTTGATAAAACAATCTGAGACTACCAACAACAAATTGCATAGATCCAATAAAACCATTAAGACAGATTAATGAATGGAATTTACCTTAAGCTTGGAAAAAAAAGAAATTGCTAATTAAAATGTATGAAACTTAACTCCAAGCTTGTGGGCAGCCAGAGGGAAGTCTGGAAGTCCAGAAGGGTCACGTAGCTGTCATTAGTTAATAGAAGGTTATGTGCAAGTTTGTTATAAAGGATGAAATCTTTCTAGTACTGTTCTAGCAGAAGAATTCTCACATAGGTCTTTCTATAAGAAGCATTGAACCACATAATGAACAGTGTCTTTGAGAGAATTTTATTGAAAATTCAGTCGCCACATGACCATTCCTTATAGTTAACAACAACAAAAAAGAAGACATAACACTACATTGAAGTCCTCAGAGTTTTTAAGAGGAAGTAAGATGTATGTCTTTCTGATCTTCTGATTTAGTACAGGAGTAGAACCTTGAGAATCTACAATTAGAATCACCAGCATAAATCTTTGGCCAACCCACTTCAAAGTCAGTTGTTTCACGGTACCAATCATTGAAGATGATTGAAGATGACAAAAAACACGAGATCATTAATGTCCATCAACACAAAGTATAGGTATTCAGTTACTGATCAGAATTAGTTTTCTGTGTTTCATTTATTCATTTACACATTAAAAAATGATTAATAAGTCCAAGATACTGAGCTAAGGACTGCTCTACAGGAGATCATAATCTGGGAGGAGATGAACAGTGCAAACATAATGTGGTGTAACTATTATAATAACAATGAAGGCAAATTGCAGAGTAAAAGTAAATCTGTGTATCTATGTATGTGATGTCAGTAAAGGTTTCTGAGTGGGAGTGACATTTATTTGAATAAGGTTTGCAAAGCTGAATGGGAATTCATCAGATAGAAAAAGTGAGAAAGGCCTTCTAGCAAAAGCACAGATATATAAAGTACAAGGAGTGTTGGAAGAAGATAAGTAGACTATCGGGGTCAGGGTATGGGGTGTAAGAGTGGGTATGGGGAATGTAGGGTTTGCAAGGCCAGGTTGGGTGGGCTTTATCTTCTAGACCTGTGTAGTCCAATAAGATAGCAGTCATATGAAGCTATGTTTAAACTAATTAGAATTCAACATAATTAAAAATTCGTTTCCTCAGTGGCAGTAGCCACATTTCAAGTGCTCACTAGCTGCAAGTGGCTAGTGGCAGCCATATTGGAGAGCACAGATATAGAAATTTTCACCATTGCAGCAAGTTGTATTGGATAGCACTTCTATGGACAACGGACAGCTCAAAAGACTTAAATAAAGAAATGATGTGACCAGACCAGTGTTTTAGAAACAGATTGAATTGGGAAAGGAAGTTCTGAGGGTCAAGTTGAGAGAAGAGTGACAATTGTAATGGAGAAATGGGTTCAATCCAAGACATTTGGAAGGTAGAAGCAACATGACCAATTAAATGGACGAGGATGAATAGTTAAGTAACAATGGAGAATGAAAGTGATACCACTCATGCAAACAGGGAATAGAGGAGGACATCTGTTGGAAAAAATAACAAGTTGAGGGCTGGGCATGTTGCAGCTAAAGTACTTATGGAATCTCCACATGAACAGGCAGTTTAATGCTCACAAAAGAGGACACCTCTTGCAGAGAAATGTGGAAGTCTTCAGTATATAAGTACGTTCACCATATAAAATCATAATAGCTAACAAGGATATAGGACTTAGAGTGCCAGGCACTGTTCCAAGTGCTTTGCATATAGTTTAGCTCCTGTAATCTCCCCTATAACTACATGACTACATGAGGTTGGACTTACTCTTATTAATCCCATTTTATAGGACAAAGGAAATTGAGGCACAAAGAGGTTATATAATTTATTGCCCAAGCTCACACTAGTAAGTGAGGGAGTTGCGATTTGAACTCAGACAAATTAGTTAATAAAAAATCCATACACAAAGAATAATGTGACAAGCTACAAAAGCAGGTGAATTTGAATAATTATGGGGGAAATCTCACAAAGTTCTAAAAATTAAATCACATTTAATTGCATAATAAAGGCAATTTTTACAGAAAGCATGAAGTAGAATAATTTGGAGCTGATTAAAAAATTTAGAACCTATGACTGCTGGTTATGTAGTATTGGTTGAAGCCATGGGAGTCAGAGTGTTTGCCAAGGAAGAATGTCAAGGTGGGGAGGAAAGAGGATCTAGAGCAGAACCCTGGAGAACACTGATATTCAAGAGGTGGTTGAAAGGTCAGCAAATAAGACCAAGAACCAGGAGGGAATGACATGCTAGAAGCCAATGGAACAAAACATCTGTCGAAGAGGAAAGGCCAGTGAGGACAGTTCAGTTACAATAAAGCCTGAAAAGGTTTTCAGTGACTTTCCTAAGCTCCTGCTCGTTGGCCTTTGTCAGAACACTTTCCATGGTATAGAGGGTGCTGGAGCCAGAAGGTAGAGTGAGAAATGCACAGAACGTGACGTGTGTAGACAAGTCTTCCAGAAATTTGATGGTGAGGAGAAAAAAAGATGTGGTTCTAGGCATAGTCTTAAATATTAATGTGTAGATAGAAAAGGGCCCCTCCATCTCTCTGAGGAAATGGGCCACTGGAGTTCCTATAGATTAGTCTATACCTTTCCTCAAAAAACAGCTTCATAGTTGCTCAAATGCTTGAACAAGGACTTCATTGAAACCATGGAGTCTTGAAACTTAAAGAAGGTCCAGGCAATATGTAATTATCTTACATTCAGCATTCATGCTTTAACTTGTGAGAAATGACAAGGAAGATCATGCTGTACCGATGGGGCACTTGGCTGCGGTGGGGATTTTCACTGTGCAGGCTGAGGCTGCTGAGAGCGTGTCCACCACCTAGCTGGTTGGTGGACCTACCATTCAGTGCAGCATCCACCCCCACCCCACCTGCCACCCCTTGCCTCCTCCCCCATCATGTGAAGTCTTTAAATGCTGTTTTTTTAATGAACAAATGGTCATCAAATAAGAGATAAAATTTGAGAATGCAAATGGAATTTAGGAGACAGCTAGGAACCCAAACCTGCTTTCATGATTTGACCTTCTGCAAGTTATGGGAATATACCCTTCCTAGATGTCAAATCTCCCTGGACCAACTATGTAGGGCGACTGTGTATCCTGGCCTGCCTGGGATATTCTTGATTGACTTTTGTTGAGCTGGCATGATATTTAAAAGAGTTTTCTTTCTCTCTCAAAAAAGTCCTAGTTTGTATAATAAATTATAAGGTTATGATACACACAAGCCATATTAGAACGAATTCAAGTGATTATGGGGAAGGAGGAGGGGTGAACTGTGGTATCAGGGAAAGCTTTGTAGATGCAGCCTTGAAAAATGGACAGATTTTCAACAAGCAAAGGAGGGAGGGAAAGCATTCCTCTGGGATGTGATAAAAGTACAGAAGTGCTTGCCTCACAGGAGACAGATTGTCTTGAATTCTCCCTCAAACCACATTCCTATAAAAACCATATTCCCATAAAGAAGTTAAACTGAAAAGCAGAACGCAACCAGTATCCTCTATAAGACCACTGCCTTATTTTCAGCTGTCTAGTTCTGATTATTTTAAAAGTATTTGTGAATATTTGCGCTATTTTAAAGGTAATTTTCTGTGGGGGAATACTATTGGGCAGTAATATTGCATCACGATGGCACCCAAATCAACTTCTTCAGCCCATTCTTAGATCCTAATCTTTCAGAAGTTGTAGAAATTACAGTTTCCCTGGCTAACTAAAGAGGGTTTGGAAAAAAGAAATAAACTTAATTTCAACCATAGAGTGTTTGAAGGTTTCCTCCCCACTGTAATTATGAGAATTATATTTAATATTTATGTAACAGATATTCACATCTTGTTGGGAAAACAATTCCCTTCACAGAAGGTGAAAAAAATACTGCAAATATTTCATTATGCCAGTTGTTTATTCTTTCTAAAACCCCAACAGTATCATTTTCCTCAAAATTAATCCTGATTATCACTAAACGTTCTTTACTTAGTTGATTCCCAACTGCTCAACACTGCTTTTTTTTATTGTTTTGTTTTTTTGTTTGTTTTCTCCCCAAGTCTTTGTGCATTTGTGTGTGTGAGGGTTTAGATACACTAATAAATTTTGAACCTTTTTGGATGAGGATATTTTCAAGATCACGGTCGGAAATCCTGTTAGTGCAGAATATCTGGGGATATCTCAGTGCACAAAAAGTCATTATAACAAATCTGATTATATGTGGGAAATTGAATCTAGACCTGCAGTACAAAGAAAGCCAAAAAATCTTCTTGCACTAAGGTAACACTGGAATAAAAATAGACTCAGTTCTATCATTTCCATGAATCTGTTAATTTTCTAATTTTCATGACATATTGGTATCATTTACCAGACATATGAAAACATTAGAAACACTCCTGATAGATTACATATAAGATCTCAGTTCTATTTGGGATGGCAATGTGCCTTACCTAAAAACAAATAAAAACTACATTTCCCAGATTCCCTTGTAGGTGAAAGGAGTTGCCACGTGACTTCATTCTGGCCAATGAGATTCAAGAGAAAGTCACCTGGTGAAGCTTCTAGGAAAAGCCATTGTTTTCTTGTTAGAGGAGACACACTCAGCTGGTAAACTCTCCTTTCTTCCTGCCTCGACTGCAGATGTGATGAAGAGGTGGTGCTGCCATCTTGGACCATGAAGCAGTAAGCATGAAGACATCCAAAGGATGGCTCAGAGAAAATACAGGAGTCTGTTGGTACTGTGGAGTTTCTGTGTCAGTCCTGAAATATCTTTCGGTGGAATTTCTGTTGCATGAGGAAGATAAACCTTTATTCGTTCAAGCTACCAGTTATTAAGTATCGTGTTACGGATAGTGAAACCTATTTGTAATGGATAAATTCTGATTAATGAATCAGGGAATACTCTAATTTTAGTAATATTTTATCCTTGTGATTCCCTCCTCCTCTGAAAAACATTCACAGCATCTGGGGACACTTGTGAGGATTAAATAAATTAGTAAAAGGTGCTTGGAATAGTGACTGATGTTCAGTAAATATTGGATTCCCTTAGATTAGGTGGGCACAAATTCTAAGGAAAACCTCACTCCCTTCTCAGTATTTTAATCTAGGAGAAATTAGGTGAAGTGAATCTTAGGCTTGTAGAATGTTTCTACTGGTAGCAGCAGATAACCTATTTTAAATTATAACTTCATTATTTCATACCCATTTTTTTTCAACAATTGATGTAGGATGGCCCATCGCAGAAGAACATGCAATAAAACAATCAAATAAAGATATGTGTCAGTGGAAATTAATATTAAAATAGGAAGTAAGGATGGCAAAAAAAAAAATAGAGTATAGATCTGAACACCATTCAATCCAGTAATACATTAGTGGATAAGTTATAAATTTAAGCTAGAGATTCCTGGAGACTGCAGTGAAAAAGGAGTATCATTCAGTAGCATTAATTCAATATAGATACTTATTGTTATTAGGTGCCAGGCATTGTGCAAGGCTCTAAGGATATTGAGGTAAAAAAAAAAAAAAGCAGATATGTTCTCTGCCATGGAGCTCATAGTCAATAGAAGAAAAAGAAATGAATTAAATAATCACACACGTGATTTTCAATGTGGACAAGTAGAAAAATGTCTGTTCTTTAGGAAAGCAGCAATTTTCTCAGCACCCCCCTGTAGATAAAATTCTTCATGGGGAGCACTTCCAAACCAAGCCTTGGAGTCAAGCAGGGTCATGAGGTTGTAACTCTCCAATTCTGGCTTGGTTCCAGATGGAGCCGCTTCTTCCTTTTCTGCTACTAGATTCGTGGTTTTTCAGTTGGGAAGAAGGATATTAAATATAATCGTCAGCCTTTCCCTAGCAAGTCTGTTCCAATTACTTGATAAAATACTAAATTTCAGACATTCTGATTCATTATATGACACCCTGGGAGAAAACAAAACTACTGGCAAAAAAATTTTTTATGTTAGATGTAGTGAAGGTTTTGTTGACATGGAGTGGAACAAACCCCTTTGGTTTTATTCAAATTTATTTTTATAAGCCTTTTAAGTAAAGCTTCTGAGAAATATGTTCTTGTAAGAAATGAGGGCTTTCCCAGGCCAGAGAGGTTTGCAGTTGCCTGAATTAAGACCAAATGGAACTTAATCTACCTTGTTTATCTGGCATCATCAAGACTGAAGTATGACATATGTTTTCTAGATGACACAAGTTGACTCCATCAAGGACAAGGACATTTGAGAAAGAAACGTATCTAAAATACCTTTTTGAGAGATGCATGAATCATAATGGTTAACATTTGCTTTGCTACCAGTGAATGCAGTTCTGTCTTTAAGTTGTTGCTCTTTGCTGAAGGTCAGAACTGTCCTTCTCCCACTGCTTTTGTGTCTACTTCTTTTAAGAACACTCTGGGGCCCCTGGCTGGCTCAGTCGGTAAAGCCTGCGGCCCTTGATCTCAGGGTTGTGGGTTCAAGCCCCATGTTGGGTGGAGAGCCTACTTAAATTTTTTTTTTCTTTCTAAAAAGACCACTTCGTAGTTTGCTGCTACTTCTAACTTGCTTAAGACTGTGAAACAATCATGTTTGCTAGAATTTTGTGTCACGTAAGATCCAACAAGCTCTGAGTGAAGGCCCAGGCTTTGTGCAACCTGTTTTCCTTTGAGGGCTCTAAGATACCACTTGTTTATTTCTAAATTTAAGGCAATTTTCCAGAAGGATGGGGCTTCTACAGGTCTTACCACCAGGTGCTAGTGTGAAATGCATCTTGAGGAACATGTTTAAGAGTCTGTGCAAAGGGCTAGGTGCCATTTCACAAGATGTGTGTGAGTCTTGGCTCATTGTGGCAAACCTTGGTGAGTAAACTTCGGTTTACTGCAGAAGATGCAAAAGTGTTGGCAGGAGCTAAGTCAGCACCAGATCATGGATAACAAGCCAAGTGGGGAATAGTTATGGAGCACTAGTTATGTGTAGGGCTCACTGTTGCTTCTGTGATCTGGGGTCATCAAGTACGGCCTTTGGTAGCATGGGTATTGTAACTGCAAGGGAGAAAGCAGCTCAACATGACCCTTGCCCAGGAGGGACATACAAATTCATGAAGTTCATGTTCTTTAAGCAAATGAAAAACATGAAGTAATTATGAACTCCAGGAAAGAAAAAAAATCACACAAGAATGTCATCATAGTATACGATGTGGCTTAACAGCAACTAGTATTTACTTAGTCATAATAACTAAAATACTCAAAATGGATTAACCCCAAATTACAGTGCAGCTAATTGGGATGATGAGTGAGGTGAGGATATTGGGAGTGAGGTACCTATAATTGATGAATTAAGAGGTCACAGTATATTTATGTTATGTCACGATTTGGGGTAAATCAGAGGGAAAAAAATCACTAAAATATAGGTAGTTCCATCTGGGTGAGGTGGGAATGGCAAGGAACTGCTCTTTTTAGTGGTAAACATTTTAGACCATTTTTGAACTTTGATAAGTTTTTAAGCAAAAAAAAAATTAATTGAAAATTACATTCTGGACAGAACAAAAAATGGATTGAAAGCAAAGATCAAGAGGGAATGATTCCTTGGGAGCGGCAGTTGACAAAGCCAATTACAGAATATACTCAATGAGAATCAGATGAAACACGGGAGATAAAAGGCTCAGGTCCCTGGGAGGCATTCAGAGGAGAAAGGCTGCAAGCAGGAAGTCCACACACTCACAGCTGCTTGGAGGCCCCGGTGCTCACCCAGGAACAAAGCCACTTCTGTCTGAGGAAACCACAGTGAGGCAAGGCAGGGAGCAAAAACCCTTTAATTGGGGTGGTGAATGAGCGGCCCCATGAACTCCAAATGCCTCTAGCAGACTGGGGCACGCTTTTCCTCTCCTCCCTTCTTTGCCCACCAATTGATGGCCTCGCTCTTTCTCTCTTTTGGGCTTCTCCACAGGCATTGTCGGTCTCTTGGCTTTTCCCTCTGCTCTGGGTCCTGAGCCATCTTTCTGCCTCTTTGCTGTTCCACCCTGAGCACCCTAAGGACCAGTGTCCCAGGTCCTCACCTTACTCTCCTCCATCAAATGCTTCCATCTGAGTTCCATTTCCTCAGAACCAGCTTGGTGACTGGCCAACTAATCTGATAACCCATTTATAAAATTGGTGATAAAACAGAAGGCCAAATCAGCCTACCATGTTAATCCTCTCTTAACATTTCCAATTTCATAGTGGTTTTTGTAGCTTCAGCTCAGAGAAATTATTTATCTGGGAAAGTTGACAGCTTCCAGAGGGGAGGCACTTGAGATGGACATCTCCTGGTTTCTCTGAAATTGTTCTATATAAGAAACATCTGTGTGTAAGGCTGGCTTTGTTGCCCCCAGTTGAAGTTTTTGGGTATTGATCCTTCCCCTATCTTTACCTTGTTTCCCCTCAGCATTCTGAAAATTCAGTCAGTTCTGCTCTATTCTGGGCTTGTTCATAGGGAAGTTTTCTAAGATTGACCACGTGTGTGGCCTTTGTTTTTTTTAACTGGTCCATGATCTCTTGAGGGCTGGCATCCTGTTGTCAAGTGATGTGATGTCTTTATTAACCCTCATTAACTCATTTCAGAGGCCTTGACTAAAATGCTAGTAGAACCCTTTGGTAAGAAACTTGTTCGGGTTATGAGACAGTGTGGATAGAAAGCAAGACACCAGCCTGTTCTGTTCTGAAGACACATGAGAGAAACAAGGAGGACCCTCCTGGAGCTAAAGGGAAGGAGGCAGACTACGGAGGCCAAGAACTGTGGTGCTCTCCAGCAGGGAGGGTCTTCGCCAATGTGGGGGGTGCAATGTGTTTCTAGGAGGTCAGGAACCCACATTTGGGGACTCAGTCATTTTAGAATATTCTTCTTTGCTTTGACTGTCCAAGCCAGGCTCACAAGAGGAGTAAAGGATTGGGAAATGACCTGTTACAGCTGTAATTCTCAAAATCTCATTACATACACAGGACAGAGTTGTTATAACACTGGACAAATCCACCCAAATGTTTTTTTTTTTTTTAAGATTTTTATTTATTTATTTGACAGAGACAGACAGCCAGCGAGGGAGAACACAAGCAGGGGGAGTGGGAGAGGAAGAAGCAGGCTCCCAGCAGAGGAGCCTGATGTGGGGCTCAATCCCGGAACGCCTGGATCACGCCCTGAGCCGAAGGCAGACACTTAACAACTGCCCCACCCAAATGTTTTTTTGACTGTGTATTGGTTTGTCTGGTGATTTCAAAATGCCAGAAATGGTGAAGGCTAGGTTCCTTAGATAGATCCAGGTTTTAAAATATTTGCCTGCAAGGAAGGGCTCTGAGTGGATTGGAGATAGCCAGGAATGGCAATTACAGAATCTGGTCTTTAAAAAAAAATAAATGAAAATAAACATTATTGTATTTTAAAATACAGAAGCATAAAATATGCTCTCTTCTTATAAAAAGTATAGAAAAGCAAAAAGAAAATAAAAACGCCCATATGAAATGGTGAAATTTTTCTTTTAAGATTTTTTTTTTTTGATTTGAGAGAGAGGGAGAGAGCACATGTATGCGAGCGGGGCGGCGGCGAAGAATCCACAAGCAAACTCCCCACTGAGTGTGGAGCCTGACGTGGATCTCACGACCCTGAGATCATGACTTGAGCTGAAACCAAGAGCCAGCAATTGACTCAGCCACTCAGGTACCCCTGAAATGGTGAGATTTAAAGGGTTAAAAGAAACACTTTTTTTTGTTTGTTTGTTTGTTTTTTGTTTTTTAAATATTTTATTTATTTATTTGACAGAGAGAGAGGCAGCCAGCGAGAGAGGGAACACAAGCAGGGGGAGTGGGAGAGGAAGAAGCAGGCTCCCAGCAGAGGAGCCTGGTGTGGGGCTCGATGCCAGAGCACCGGGATCATGCCCTGAGCCGAAGGCAGACGCTTAAGGACTGCGCCACCCAGACGCCCTGGAAACACTTTGTTAAACATTGTCAGGCATTTATACTGAAAGATACAGGTATAATATGCATATATTCACATGTATTTTTATGTATATGCACATGTATTTTAAACCATCAATGGGATTACACAGTATGTATTACTATAGAATTTGCTCTTTTATTCAGTACATCTATAGCCATCTTTCCATGTCAATAAATACTTATTTATTTTATCATTTTTCAAGTCTGAAGCACATTCTGTTGTGTAAATATGCCAAAATTTAACTCCCTACTATTGGGTATATGAGTTGTTTCTAGGTTTTAATTATTTTGTGATGCATCATTTCACATTATTGAAATTTTGAGTTTTTATTATGCCAAATATATTGCTTATTATTTTTTCATTGCTATTTGAAGTCGCCAAGAAACTTTCAACTCTTGTTGGCAGGAGAGGAATAGGTCCAGAGAGCTAAAGATCAGGAAGGAGCTGGGTTTAAGCTGGAAGAAAGTGACATGAAGCTACAAAAGCTAGGGTATCCTATTAATAGAAGAACAATAAGCAGTTCGATATTTAAGAAAAATGAAAAGATTTGGGGGCACCTGGGTGGGTCCGTTGGTTAAGCGTCCAACTCTTGATTTCAGTTCAGGTCATGATCTGAGGGTCAAGAGATGAAGCTGTATGTCAGGCTCCACACTGGGTGTGGAACCTGCTTGAGATTTTCTCTCTCTCTCTCCCCTCTCCCCCCTTCCCCTGTTCTCTCTCCCTCTCTAGAAAAGAAAAAAAGAAGATTTTTACTAGTTTAACAGATGAAAAGATGCTTACACTTTTTTAAAGATTTTATTTTTTTATTAGAGAGAGAGCACAAGAGTGGAGTGAAGGGCAGAGGGAGAAGCAGACTCCCCGCCGAGCAGGAGCCTAATGTGGGGCTCCATCCCAGGACTTGGGGATCATGACCTGAGCCGAAGGCAGATGCTTAACTGACTGAGCCACTCAGGTGCCTGAAAAAATGCTTACATTTTAAAAAGCCATCTTCTTTTTGTTTTTATTTCTCACAGTTTTAAAAGAAGATATCACCAATTCTGAATGTTCTAAAAATAGAAAGCACAGGTGAGTGGTAAATGTTTTCTCATTCCTTTCCATTTCTGCTCTGAAAGCCTGAACGCTATTTCAATTACTTCCAAATCCTCAACAAGTGGCAGCTTCCAGAGAAGCAAGCAAGATCCAGGAGAAAAGTTTAAAGCCTTTAAAACTTAAGCTGAAGTGTGAATTTATTAAGAAAGGCAAACAAAAACGACAAACATGAATCAGTTCTCAAACTGGGTATACAGTCCACGAAACTCTGCAATCACCCTGCCCAATGTGGTAGCCACCAGCCACGTGTAGCTATGGAACACTGGAAATGTAGCTAGGATGACAGGAATGTAATTTTTAATTTAATTTTAATAATTTAAAGTTAAAAACCAAAGTAGTATATTTTCCTGTGAACGTTGTTTTGGTAAGGCTACATTTCACTTTACCTACTGCATCGGATCAGACACTTTTCATAGTGCATGTATTGGGCACATGTGTCATTCCTAGTGTCACACATAATATATAATCAAGTTGTCGGTGTCAACAGATTGCTGCAGTTCAGATTTTTTTTCTATGCAAAGATGTAATACAATGATGTGTTTATTTGGACATTGTGTGCAGGTAGCATGAGAGTAATACTCATAAATTGAAATGCTTATTTAATTGTAATATAACTCAATTATTTTTCTAGTTAAAATAAATATGAATGAACTTTAAATTAAAAATGAAGGCATACTACTGATGGAGAGCCAAGTGGAAATGCAGAAATAGTATAACGACAAAGGAAAAAAAGATACTGAAAGATGGTATGTTGTGTATTTCACAGCGAATGGCAGTTGTAATTTGCTATGGCAGAGGAATGTGGAAAATCTGTTTTTTGTGACAAATTATTTTTTAGCATAATGAAGTGGACAATTTATGAGAGCTTTGGCAAATGCATAGTGAATTTGGTAAGAAGTTTCCTCTTAACAGTCAAAAAAAAAAAGTGATGAGAAGTGACACCTAAAATCAGACTTTAATGTCCAGTAAATTATTTAAAAATGATGTTTTAAAAATTATTTTTTTATTTAAGTAGGCTCCACGCCCAGCATGAAGCCCAATGCCAGGCTTGAATTCATGACCCCAAGATCAAGACCTGAGCTGAGATCAAGAGGTGGGCATCCAACTGACTGAGCCACCCAGGTGCCCCTAAAAATGAGTTTAAGATGATGTGAGCTATAACCTTAGCCAGCTATCAAACTACTTGCACTCTTGCACACATATAAATGTATGCCACACAGACATGATTTAGAAGGAGAGATGGTAAAAGAATCATTATTGCAGTGATGGAAATTTTGATAGGAAATTTTACAGAAAAAACTAAAAAAGATAGTCTACAAAAAGTGAACAATCTTCAGTTAAGCCACCAAAATAACTGCCCAAACATGACCGTTCTAACAATGTAAAATATCAATTGATTCAAAATTTGAAAAATTATAAAAATTTTTCTTTAGCTTCAGGTACCTTAAGAAACTTTGCCCAATTAATACTTCAGTTACATTATCTCTCAAAGAAGTATTGTCAACTTGTGACCTAAAATTAAACTCATGATGTACATAATTTTTGAATCTTTTACAACTGTCAAAGAACAGTTTCAGCTAAATTTGAAAAAAATTACTTTTTGTCGTAACGGATGGTGCTTCAGATGTATCAGATCAAAATTTTACTGCAATTTTAAAACAAGTGACTGATGTTTCCCTTATATGACATATATGATATATAGAAACCTTTGTGCTCATTTCACTAAAACAAACCCTGTGACAGTGTTATGCATATAGTTGTTAAAATCCTTTAATACACATGTGCAAATGCCATGAGTCATCAGCAGTTTATGGAACTGTTGAAAGAAATAGTAGACAATGAATTTAATGATCTTGTGTTTTTTGCCAAGTCTCATTGGTTGAGTTGTGGAAGAGTTTTATAGTCCTACTATATTGTCAACTCTGATTTTCTTGTAACAAAAGAAATGCTTGCTAATATTCAACTATGCAAATGACAGTACAATTTACATTTTCCAAGTGATATCACACTGCATATGAATGAGCTAAATTTGAAACTAGTTCCAAGGAAAGGGAAAAACTTATCTGTGACCTAGCTAGACAGATAGAACAATTATGTTGAAATGGAAACTTTCCCTAATACAAATTAATAATAATGATTTTACACATTTTTATAACATGAATCAATATGAAGAGCATTTTCATGAAAATCGGCTGCCAGTAGTACAAGGGAAATTTGAACACTTTGTTGAAATTGACAAATTTAGAATTGTATTTCTATTTATTAAATATGTTTTTGAGTTTCATGTTAATAATCATGAGTGGACACAGGAGAGGTTAAATTTACTTAACTTGGAAAGATGTAGTTTTAAATCTGATATGATTTTACTTCAAAGTCAAATCAAATTTTCTTTAAAAAAGAACCAGTTTTGGGGTACCTGGCTGGCTCAGTTGGTAGAGCATGAAACTCTTGATCTCAAGGTTGTGGTTTGAGCCCCACATTGGGTGTAGAGTTTACTTAAAAATAAGAAAATCTTGGGGCGCCTGGGTGGCACAGCGGTTAAGCGTCTGCCTTCAGCTCAGGGCGTGGTCCCGGCGTTCTGGGATCGAGCCCCACATCAGGCTCCTCCGCTATGAGCCTGCTTCTTCCTCTCCCACTCCCCCTGCTTGTGTTCCCTCTCTCGCTGGCTGTCTGTATCCTGTCAAATAAATAAATAAAATCTTTAAAAAAAAAAAAAAAAAAAGAAAATCTTAAAAAAAAAAAAAAAGAACCAGTTTTGTCAATTTGGATGAAATATTAAAGGGAATTGATTTTTGGGTAATTGATTAATGGTTGGAAAACTTTTAAGTATGTTGAGAACAGCTTGGGAACAGAGATTTATTTTTTAACTATAAATTTTATGAGAGCATTTCTGAGCATATACATTGAGATAATCTGTAAATACAAAATCTATACTGGATTTTGAAGACGGTGAAAATATAAGAATGTAAAATATCTCAATAATAATTTTTATGTTGATTACATGTTGAAATTATTTATTTTGAACATGCTGGGTTAAATAAATTTTATTAAAATTAATTTCACCTATTTCTTTTTTAGTCTTTTTATTGTGGTAACTAACAAATTTAAAATTACATATGTTGCTTGCATTACATTTCTGTTGCACAGGACTTGCCCCAAAGTTCCAGCATTATGGATTTTGTCAAATAGTTCCAAAACCCCAAAGGTATTAGTATCTAGTTGTATATAGCATTACCCATATCAAGGCCAATTGTCATGAAATGGCAAGTTGTTTGTAAGCCATTGACCCACTCATGTCCTCTCCCCATTGTAAACTAGGGGCTCTGTTTGTGAGTCTGTGGCCAATCTACAGCTCTGGAACTAAATTTCCTTGAGAACTTTGCCTGTCCATGGAGGAACTGCACCAGTGATCTTGGACTGGTTATCATTCACTTCAATCAACTGAGGTAAACTCTGACTGGGAGGATGACCAGAAATCAAATCCCATAGGATATGTCAGTCAGTATTTGATATGCTCACCTGTGTCTGAAAACAAATGGATTTATAGTGCCAAGGTCTTTATGAGATAAGCCAACAGCTGAAGTCATTGTCTGAGTTCCTGAGGATTGGTTAAGAAGAGATTACCACAGAGGGAAAAATAATCTGGAAGTCTCCTCCTGTGTCCCCTACCCACCTTTCCTATACTGTTTCCATGTCTGGATTGATGCCAGGTTCAGGGTATTTGTTATGATAGTAACGCCCTGTGATTTAAAAAAGCAATTATTGGATTTAAATCAGAAGATTCAGGGGCGCCTGGGTGGCTCGGTCAGTTAAGCGACTGCCTTCAGCTCAGATCATGATCCCAGGGTCCTGGGATCGAGTCCCACGTCGGGCTTCTCCCTCTGCCTCTCCCACTGCTTGTGTTCTCTCTCTCTCTAATAAATAAATAAAATCTTAAAAAAAAATAAATCAGAAGATTCAGGTGAGAGGTCCCATGTTGTAGTTTATTAAATAAATGACTTTGGGTGAATCACATGGTCTCAGTTTTCTGCTCTGGATAAGATCCGATGATCTAGAAGACACCTTCTAGAACCAAAGTTTTGTGTTTCGAAGTTGTTCTGGCAGTAGCTAAGACATGAAGCCCAAATGAGGTAAATGCACTTAAAATCCCAATATCAATCTGAGAATGGGGATCAAAAAGCCACCATTTTCTTTCTTTTTCATCTGAGGCAGATGAGTGTGGAGTAGTATCCTTGTGCAATGTTCTATTTACATACTATTACATTGTTGTAGAATTTCAAAAAGCTGCTTAATTTTTTTTTTTAAGTAGGCACCATGCCCAGCACAGAGCCCAACGTGGGGCTTGAACTCACAACCCTGAGATCAAGACCTGAGCTGAGATCAAGAATCAGAAGCCCAACCAACTAAGCCACCAGGAGCCCCGAACTGCTTAATATTTTTGTCTTAGCAGAAAGAAAGTAGCAAGAAGGAAGATCTAAGAATGCTGTTACATTTCTAATTTTGCTCTTATTATAATAAGTGGGGGACCCTAAAAATGAAAATTATGCATATAATATCATTACAGAAAAAAATGGTCAAGGAATCCTTTCTCTTCATTTGACAAAGTCTTCAAATGTCTGAACTAACTTTTAGTAGTATTAGAAGTGGAAACTAGCTCTCCAGGGTAGATAATTTTTATGCTAATTTCCTGCACCTCAATGTACACAGTTATTATAGGGCATGCGAATGATCCATTCACTGAATGAAGAAAAATTATTCCAAATGATTATTGATGAGTTAATCAAGATAACCATGTCAACTTTCTTTATCCATTAGTGGTAACATCTACAGTATTTCACAATCATAAGAGCCAAATGCTAATGGGCGAGGTAATCAAACCTTAATGAAGAACAGTGAAAAATTTGCTTTTTAAAATAGTTTACAGTTTTCCTAATCACTGAAGTGGTCAGTTAGTCCCACGATTCCTCATATTTCATAATGTGTGCTTGCAAATTTTTTTCTTCATTGAAAAATAGTTGGATTTTCCTAATGTAAGAAAGAGTGGAAATAAATGGAGAGGGATTCCTCTTTTTAAATGAATACATATTTAAAAAGTTATTCATATTGCAATGATGACCTAAAATGGAGGAAATCTCCATCCATTTAAAAACTCACAATTATACTTTGATGCTTTTCCTCCTGTCTTTATCCTTTCACTCAAATTTGGTAATTTTATTATTATAAGCTCAGGTAAGTTTGGACTTATATCTTTATTATAATTATTTATTATATAGTGTGGTTTAAATTTATATTTATTGATTGATTCTGACTCTCCAATGTACTGTCATGTTGATCTGAGAACCTGCCACCCACAACCCACTTTTGACAAAAGCAATTTGAAGTGGTCCCCTAGGAATATGTCTTTGTACTTTATATCATACAACCTTATTACCCTGGCACCATTATCAAAGTATTCTAGGGAGTAGTAACTGACTCAAAGATACTCATATATCTATACTTGGCCTGTGACCCATAAGATAGCTTGACACAACAGCTCTGCCTCAAAAGATATACTACTGAATATAGACAGGGCCCCACAATCTTTGGGCATCTGAGTGTGAGAGATAACAAGAGCTATAAGAGACCGTAGAGTGGTACAGAGAAAAAGCAGTGCACAGGATCCATGAGTAGACATTTCCAATAAGTGGAAGCCATGAGGTAGATTTGGAGTAGGGAGTCAGGAGCCAGCAGGAGAAAGCAGATCTTTAAGCTGCAAGTTTGGCAGTGTGGCTGTTCTGTGGGCACCGCTCTGAGAGCAGCTGTTGGGTCAAGAGAGCTGCTCCTGGATGATGAGATCCAGGGTTGCATCCTGAGGGAACTTCTGATTCTCTGTAGAATTGGTGATGCCTGTGGTTTTCAAAATGTTGCCCATGATATCCTAGAGGTCCAAGAAGCTGTGTAGTGGCCTCCATGAAGGAAGAGGGGGCATCAAAAGGGCAGGACACTCCCCCACCTCCAGCATCAGTGGTAGTAATGGTCTTTGTTCTGTTTTGAATATTTTTTTCCACATGGAATTTCATGTGAAGGAAGAGTTCTACTACAGTTAAAAGTTATTTAAAAATCATGTCTTTCAAAGATTCACAATTTGCAAATTACAGAAAATCCACTTTAAATTTTGTCAAACATCATCCTAAAATATGAGACGAAGAGGCTTATTTTTATCCTTCCAGAGTCTTCTCCCCCATGCATTTGTTTTAAATCACAAACATTTTGTGATGAAATTTAATTGCATACGTCAATAACTCTTTTGTCATTTTGTTCTATCAGGTACTTTTTAAAAAGATTTTATTTATTCATTTGACAGACAGCGAGAGAGAGAGAGAGAGAGAGCGAGAGAGAGAGAGAGAGAGCGGCAGAAGCAGATTCCCCGCTGAGCAAGGAGCCTGATGTGGGATTCAATCCCAGGATGCTGGGATCATGACCTGAGCCAAAGGCAGATGTTGAACTGACCGAGCCACCCAGGCATCCCTCCACCAGGTAATTTTTAAAGCTACTCTGTTATTTATTCTCCAGTGTGATAAGGCAGTAGTTCCCAAACGTGGCTGATGATGAGAATCATCCAGAAAAAAGCTTTATAAATAGCAGATCCCCAGGCCTTACCTTCCACTTATTAGCAAAGGCGAATAAGTTCCTGGGGAAATCTGTATTTCTGAAGCTCCCCGGATAATTCTGATTCTCAATCAAGTTTTAGCACTACTAAATTAGACCAAATAGGTACCATTTGCATAATGTGGGGTGGGGTTGGGGAGAGAAGTAGGCAGGTCAGATGAAGCGTGATTCTAATAGAAAAAAAAATTCTCCTAATTCACAATTTGATATAGAATTGGCCTGGGGGTATTAATTCAGTAGAAGTGTTCTTACTCTGTGCTCTTGAAACTAGTAGTTTGTGGGTTAAATTAAAAAGTTAGAGTGAGGAATAATAATAATAATAATAATAATAATAGTATTGGCATACACTTTCACTATTTTATTTAAGCTTAAAATGTTATAAATGTACACTCTTTGGACAATCTTTTGTGCAGGGTCATGGCTTCATATTTGACTATGCCTCCTTGCTTATGGAGTTTTCTGTCATCTTTCTTGCATAAACTTCATCTATTTTTCAGGTTTCATGATCCCTAAAGTGGGTTCTGTAAGGAATTTGTAGACATTTGCAGAGCTATGTGATGAGTAAATAATTCTTCCAGAATCTGTAAGTTTATGAAAAACTTCTAAAATTTTATACTTATCAATTCAAACAATAAGTTTTTATAGAAACAATACTGTTTTTGGACTCATAGTGTACTTACATGGGTAATACTTGATTAAAATACAAAAGTGAAGGAGCAAATAAACCAGCATGAATAGATTTGAGAACAGTTACAGTCGACTCTCAGTAAGCAGACAACTTAATTGGAAGTGCCTGCTGCACAGTTGTCTGTAGTTCCAAGTATCCAGCATGTTCTGGTCATCAGTCAGTGGGTTTTATGGAGGAAATGGAGATCATTAGTTAATCGGATGGGCTGGTAAGTAGAGGTTGATGAAATCAACTTCTACAGTAGTTTCCCCTTATTCACAGGGGATATGTTCCAAGACCCTCAGTGGATGCCTCAAAGGGCTGCAGATAGTATGAACCCTATATATACTGTGTTTTCTCCTATATGTATGTACTTATGATAGTTTATTTATTTACTTATTTATTTATTTTTAATAATAATTTTCTATTATGTTAAATTAGTCACCATACAGTATATCCTTAGTTTTTGATGTGGTGTTCCATGATTCATTGTTTGCATGTAACACCCAGTGCACCATGCAATATGTGCCCTCCTTAATACCCATCACCAGCCTATGCCAGTCCCCCACCCCCCTCCCCTCTGAAGCCCTCAGTTTGTTTCCCAGAGTCCATAGTCTCTCATGGTTCATTCCCCCTTCTATTTACCCCCCTTCATTCTTCCCTTCCTTCTCCTACTGATCTTCCTGCTATTTCTTATGTTCCATAAATGAGTGAAACCATATGATAATTGTCTTTCTCTTCTTGGCTTATTTCACTTAGCATAATCTCCTCCAGTCCCATCCATGTTGCTGCAAATGTTGGGTAATCGTTCTTTCTGAAGGCTGAGTAATATTCCATTGTGTATATGGGCCACATCTTCTTAAACCAGTCATCTGTTGAAGGGCATCTTGGCTCCTTCCATAATTTAGCTATTGTGGACAATGCTGCTATGAACATGGGGGTGCATATGGCCCTTCTCTTCACGACGTCTGTATCTTTGGGGTAAATACCCAGTAGTGAAATTGCTGGATCATAGGGTAGCTCAATTTTTAACTTTTTAAGGGACCTCCACACTGTTTTCCAAAGTGGCTGTACCAACTTGCATTCCCACCAACAGTGTAAGAGGGTTCCCCTTTCTCCACATCCTCTCCAACATTTGTTGTTTCTTGTCTTGTCAGTTTTTGCCATTCTAACTGGCATAAGGTGGTATCTCAATGTGGTTTTGATTTGAATTTCCCTGATGGCTAATGATTTTGAACATTTTTTCATGTGTCTGTTAGCCATTTGTATGTCTTCATTGGAAAAGTGTCTGTTCACATCTTCTGTACTTATGATAGTTTAATTTATAAATTAGGCACAGTAAGATATTAACAACAATAACTAATAATAAAATAGGACCATTATAATGATATGCTATAATAAAACTTACGTGAATGTGGTCTGTCTCTCTCAAGATATCTTATGGTACTGTACTCACCCTTCTTCTTGTGATGATGTGAGATGATAAAATGCCCATATGATGAGATGAAATGAGGTGAACGATGTAGACATGGTGATGTAATGTTAGGCTACTAGTGACCTTTTGGTAATACCTCAGAAGGAGGATCATTTGCTTCTGGACCTTGGTTGATGGCAGGTCACTGAAACTATGGAAAGTGAATCTGTGGATAAGGGGGGACTTCTGTGTTGTACGTGGCTCTGGAGATATATGGAATAAGGGTTTAGGGAGTTAAATGGATTATAGATTTTAACTATTTACTTTATGAAAAATGCTTCCCTTTAAGGCCTCAACCTCTGTTTCTGACATACTAAATTTCAATATTTTTTTTTGTTTTTGTTTTTGTTTTTTTTTTTTACTAAGCACAAAACTGTGATAATAGCTAATGACTTTGACAGATTTCTCCTCTGTGGGTTAGCTAGAATTATGTTTTATTATATTAAAATATACTTTACGCAGTCTGGTAAAGTCAAAGCTCAGAAGTAATTGAGAGATTGGGAGAAAGCCAATCTGAGGTTGTAAAATAAATGGATTTTTAGAGCACAGCAATGCCATTTATTGTTTTAAATTAGTCTACTCTAACCTAAGAGTTTTGTTTCTAATAAAGAGTCTCAATGATCTGATGGCCACATATCAATTGGTATGTAAACTGTTATTGGTGTATGAAGAAGCAGGTCATATACTTAACACTCAATAAATATTTAATGAAAAAATGATTAAAGTATGTGGGTGCTTCCAGAGTGAGAAGTTATTCTAAATCTTCATCTCTATAATTTTTAAAATGTTAATTTGCTTACTAAATTAGATTTCTTGAAATGGTTTCCTGGCCTTCTTTCAGAGTTGTGGCACCTGGTGTTTTGTTTTCCTGGAAAGCACATTATGACATATGGTGGAGTGATTAATAAGAGCATGAATTCTGGAGTCAAATGGAGTTCATATCACAGTTCTACCACTTACTCATTGAGATATTGGGCATGGTAGCTTGACCTCGCTTTGGGAATAATAGCAATTCCTACTTCATAGACTTCTTATGAGGAGTAAAAGTGATAGATGATATTTTTTAATAACAGATCATTAAAAAAAAGCCTGCTTGGTTTTATTTTGTTTGTGTTTAATTTATAGAACAACTGTGGGAAAATGTATCTGAACAATACTGAGACTTCTGAACTACAAACAAGTTATAACCCTCCATTTATTTGTCTTCCTTAATTTCTCTCCACGATATTTTATAGTTTTTAATATACATGATTGATTTTTTAATGTTAAACCAACCTTGCTTTCCTGGGATAAACTTCAGTTGTTTTTGTCTGGTTTTGGTATCAGAGTAATATTAGTATTACAGAATAAATTAAGAAGTAGTCCCTCATCTTCAATTTTCTGTAAGAGTTTATGTAAGATTGGTATAATTTCTTCCTTAAATGTTTGATAGAATTTGCTAGTAAAGCTACCTGGGCCTGAAGTTTTCTCTGTGGGAAAGGTAAACTACAAATTTAAATTTTGAACAGTTTTAGGGATGTTCTGATTATTTTTCCTGAGTAAGTTATGGGAGTTTGTATCTTTCAAGGAATTTGTGCATTGAATTGTTGAATTCATAGGCATAAAATTGTTCAAGCTATTCCCTTACTATCTTTTTAATGTCTGTAAAGTCTGTAGTGCTGTCACTTTTCTCATTCCTGACATTGATGATTTGTGTCTTTCTTTTTTTCCCTATCAGTCAGGCAGGATATATATAAATGTTATTGATTTTTTTCCTCAAAGAACCAGCTTTCATTGTTTATTTTCTACTTCATTTATTTCTGTTCTGATTTTATTTCTTTCTGTTTAATTTAAGTTCAATTTGTTGTTTTTTCTAGCTCTTTAATGTGAAAGCTTGGGTCATTGATTTAAGACCTTTTAAAATTTCTAATTTAGGCATTTTATGCGCTATGTTTCCTCCTAAGTACTGTGTTAGCAGTAGTTCACAAATTTTGTTGTGTTTTTCATTTGCATGTAATTGAAAATGTTATATATTTCTCCTTGTGATTTCTTCTTTGACTCATGAGATATTTAAAAGGAGTTCTTTAGTTTTCAAATATCTGGGAATTTCCAGAGAACTTTATGTTATTAATTTCAAACATAATTCCATTATGGTAGAGATTATACTTTGTATACATGAATCCTTTGAAATTTATTGAGACCTTTGTATGGTCCAAATATGGTGTATCTTTTTTTTTTTTTAAGATTTTATTTATTTATTTGACAGAGAGGGAGACAGCCAGTGAGAGAGGGAACACAAGCAGGGGGAGTGGGAGAGGAAGAAGCAGGCTCCCAGCCAAGGAGCCTGATGTGGGGCTCGATCCCAGATCACCGAGATCACGTGCTGAGCCGAAGGCAGATGCTTAATGACTGAGCCACCCAGGCGCCCCCAAATATGGTGTATCTTGGTAAATGTTTCATAGGCACTTGAAAGACATGTATGTCCAGGGTGCCTGGGTGGCTCATTTGGTTAAGTGTCTGACTCTTGATTTCTGCTCAGGTCATGATTCCAGGGTTCTAGGATCAAGCCCTGCATTGGGCTCTGTGCTCCATGGGGAATCTGAGATTCTCTCTCTCTCTGCCCCTCCCCCCCCATGCGCACTCTCGCTCTCTCTCTTTCTCAAATAAATAAATAAATCTTAAAAAAATGTATGGTCTTCTGTGTTAGGGAGATTTCTACAAATGTCAATTATGTCATGTATGTTCATAGTGTTGTCAAGTCTTACATATCAGAGGTCTAGAGGTCCATAAACTTTCTCTGTAAAGGGCCAGATAGTAAATATTTTCATTTTTCATTTTCATTTCATTTTGTGAGACATACATTCCCTGTCACAACTACTGATATCTGGAGTTGTAGCAGGAAAATACATAAATGGATGTTGCTGTATTTGACCCACCATGAAATGGATTTGGTTCAAAGACTCATTTGTTAACACCTATTCTATATCCTTACTGATTTTTAGTCTACTTGTTCTATCAGTTAGTGAGTTACAGGTGTTGTAGGTTCAGCTATAATTATAGATTTCTTCTATAAGTTCTACCAGCTTTTGTTTCATATAATTTGAAACTCTGTTATTAGATGCATAAATGTTTAAGATTGTTATATTCTCTTGATGAATTAACCTCTTTATAATTAGGAAAAACTGTCTTTATTCCTGGTAATATTCTTTGGTCTGATATTTACTTTGCCTGTTGTGAATATAACCACTTCAGCTTTCTTTTAATTAGTGTAAGCATGGTATATTTTTCTCCACACTTTCTCAGAGCATCTGTTCTTAGGTCAGGTTCATTTCCTCCTCTGCCAGGAGGTGAGCCACCTGTGTCTGCCTGGAGATAAGCCTGAGGTTGTCCAATTCTACCAGTGCCTGGTTAGGTAAGTCTGATTTACTCAGATGAATTAAGAAACCATTGAGGCTGCTCATTGAATTCACACTTTCCAGGCTAGCTTTAATCTGCAAAAAAATCCAGATAGACTCCAGTGTTTATATTTCCATCCACTCAAAATTTGGGAGAAGAGAGAGTTGTTTTTAAGTAGCTTGCTCGAAGTCCTATAGTTGTATGGTGCGGAGAAGGGGATATTGCCTGGATACCAGCTTTTGTTGTCTCACAAAGTGCTGACTCTGAACACTGTATTGGCCCCACAAACTGTTTAGCAAGAAGCAGACCATCTTAATGCTGCCCATTTGGATGTAGCAAAATTTTTAAAATGCTGCTTTCTGTTAACAAGCAATTTTTACAGATGTTTTGTTTATCAAGTAAGACAAGCAGCATTTCCCTAACCCCACGTTATACTCTATCACTGTCCCATTCCTGTCTCTGACTTTCAGCATACTCAAAGCTGATCCTGAGACCCAGGAAGGATGGGAGGCACAATAACCACTCAGGGAGGAGGTGAGCCTGAGAAATAGGGTAAAGAGGGGTGGAGTTCATCGTTCCTGGTAAGAAGAAACACCAGAAAGTTTAATGTTTTTTGTAGTCATGTTAAAATGAAGAATCCTTTAATCTGAAATCCAGCTCTGTCAGATATGTCACATGTCTTCAAGCTGGCTGTATAACATTTCCTGTATCGTGGTCATGTCCTATCACTTGACTCCAAAGTCACATCTTGGAGCCTGGGTGATCATGTTCACTTGACATTTCCTAGGGATGATTCTAAAAACTGTTTTGGGACAAAACAGATCAAACATCCAAAGATGGTGACAAGGCCCTGAACGTTTTGGAGAGCACTAGTAGCACCAACTCAGGTCTCTCCCCATGACCTGCTCCCTGACAGGCAAACCAAAACTCATGCCTTAGATATTTATTAAAGGACCTATTGAGGTCCATTTCTTCATACACCTATGTGGAATTTCTAAGAATTTGTGCAACTTGTAAAAAATTATAGGAATTCTCATCTGGATGCTTCACCTCAGCCTCATCACATAAGTGACCATTCTAGGTTTTGTGTTTCTACTTCTTGCAGATTATTTAAATATCTAGCTGTGTAGAAATTTGAATATCTCTTAATGAGGCAATCTGTATGAACTTTTAAGCAGAGACTTTGGTTCAGTGTTAACTACTTTTCAATTACAAATGAAGTGAAAGCTTTGCAAATGACTGGCTCCATGGAAGATGTCAGCTTTAAGTTCCCTAAAAAGAAAAGTCCTCCAAGCTTGTCTAAGGCCAAGTGCACCCCACATCTTTACAGCTGAGGAATCTCAAACTGTTCAATATGCTTAAAGAGAAAATAATGAAATATGAGTTGACAAGAGGAGAACATCCACAAAGGGGGAAAGAGCACAGAGAGAAATCAGTCAGAACTTCAGAGGATGGAGCTGTGCTGGGTGTCACACTGTGTTAAGTGTTAACTAGCTCTTACTCTGACATTGCGAATCTCATATGATTTGGAGAGACAGTAGGGCAAAATGGACAGAAAATTTATTCTAGCCTAAAATTCTTCTTATTCCATAGAGCAAGTGTCTTATTATCAAAGTTTATTTCTCCTCAAACATAGTTTCTATATAGCCAGTTGGTTTTGTTTTGCCCCACGGCCCCAGCCTGGCTCTTACCCTTATCCTGCTACCTGGCACTCAGGGGCCAAAGGAAAGAGACTGATGGTTCCAACAAATAATAGTGAGTCAATTCTAGTAAAACAGTTCAAAGAAGGGTCTTGTGAAAATGGGTCCATAGAGAATTCATTTTTATATGAGAAAAGTATCATTCATAAGATAGGTGTTGGCTACTTGTGTTTTCCAAAGACAAATAGCATAACGGGGCTATTTAAAAGACAATGCTGAACTCAACCCGTTATTGAGGTCAGGATCAGGGAGGTGAGACATTTGTAAAGAGCCGAAGGAAGATCATACTAAGATTGTAGACCACTCTTTCTCTCCTTTCAGAGCTGTAATTTGGTGCCCTTTGCGGGCGCAGGTAAAGGAGTGGTTGTTTGCAGGCAGTTTCAGGGGGTCAAGGAACTTCCAAGGGAGAGAAGCGAGAAGTGCTGCTTAGAGCCATGCAGGGAAGAGACATGATGAGATACTGGAAGATCTCTGCTTTTTGTTTTAGTGCATCCTGCATTAGAGAGCTGATGGGGACTTAGGACAGAAGTCCAAATCAGGAATCAAGTGTGTAGGTTTGACTCAGACTTTGCCTGTGTCAAGTCTCTTAGGGATGGGAGATACAAATATACACAAAAATTATATTTATTAATGATTTATTAATTATTATATCTAATTATATATATATATATATACACACACACATTTTAATGAAAGGGAATCCATCCCATATAATCAGGAGATGGAATACCAATAGATGAGAGCCCCCAGCGTAAGGGAACTCTTAAAGTACTCCTAAAACTAAATTCCCTCCCTTCCACCCCCGCTGAGACTTAGCCCCAGCAAAATAGCAAGGTGCAAAGGTGTTGACTCTAGGCAGTTAACAAGTCCACTAGTGTTTCTACATTACTCACTCTTAGTCACCAGGCATTCACTAAGCATCCACTGTGAGCATGAACAAGACGATGGGCTGTTAGTTTGTGTCATTCCCTGATGTGCTTGCCCTCTTCAACTGCTCCTGCTTCCAACATCTATGTCATGTTCTTGTAGCTCCTGACAATGCAACTGGGTTGGGTACTAACAAAGAAGTCCAGAATGAGCTCAAGGGTATTGCATTATTGCTGGAAGAGTGTTCCCATTAATAAAAGCGGGCATTGTGTAATGTCATTCACATATTACTGTACAAGAGATGATGCAATGTAATACTGGCCCTTGATTCACCCAGCACTTAATGGGAGAAATGAGACTGGTCATTTCAAATCCTTGCATTTTTACCACTGAGAATCATAAAATATTAGAGCTGGAAGGGACTTTAGGGAAGATCTCACCCAACCTCCTTTGTTTTACCAATGGGGAGTCTGAGGCTTATGTTATTCTTCATTGAATCTACCAACTGGAATCTTTCCAAAGTTCCTGTTTCCACTCACAACTGCAATGTTTGAAAACAGATTGGGTCCTGTGCCATCTGCTACCACCCTTGGTAGGCTGGAAGACTAAGAATCTAGAATAGTTCCAAGGTGTCTAATGCACTTCATCTCCATTATAGTATGCTGATTCCAGGAATTCTCTCCCTGAGGGTAGAGTGATGTGGGATAAAGGTAGGGAAAATAAAAATAATTCTTGTTTTCTTATAATTTCATCTGATTCATTGCTGCATCAAGGTGAGCCTTCTAATCTTAGATCTTAGATCTCTAGGGCATGGGCCCAGCCTTCCTTGTTTGATACAAAACTATGAAGGTTGTCCAGCTCTGGTAGCAATCTCAAAGGTATGTTTGTGTTGGATGATTTAAAAAATGACATAGTCTTCATTGGAGCTTGCACCTGTGTGTTTGTCTACCTTCTGCCACATCTCCTTAATAGGGGAGGCAGGTAGGGATAGTCTACCATTTAGAATGAGTTCAGGCTACATAGTCTATACAGCATCGAGATGTGCATGATGTAGTTCTCAAGTCACTTTTTGCCTTAATCATTTGTGTAATTGTGAAATGGGTTAAAAGAAGCTTCCCTAAGAATTATTCTTGGCTCTGGCAGGCTTTGTTCAATGGAAACATGTTTGGCTTTGTGTAAATTGGCCTAAGAGAAAAGTCACGGACAACATTGTTTTTCTCTAGGAAAGTTTTCAACTAAAGAGTACTGTAAATATCTTGGCTACACAGAATCAAATGAATCTATTGACCCAGGGTTGGCCATCACTTGCTTACAAGTGACTTGTAGCCAAAGACATATTTGACTGTAATCAAGATGCTTAGCAGGACTTCTGAGAATACCACAAGGGAGACTGGAAATTAGCAGAGTTTGCTTCTGTTTTTGAGAAGGCCCTCCTATGTTTACATAATACAAAGCTTTGGAAATAGAAAACCGTGGTCAGAAAGTTAGAGGCCAAGAGAAGAAATAGAAATTAAATGAAATGCTTCCTCTTGCCTCCCCCTCAATTCTGTAAAAATAGACATAGACTTCCTTTTCCACTTACAGAGGGAAGAGTGCTGCTCTGCAGTTAGAGCTGAGTTGTGAGGTTCAGGCAATCTGAGTGTTGACAGCTCTGAGTTATGGTCTCCCTGAGTTGAAACCCCATCCCCAAGAGGGTCTTTGGATTGGGAAATAGTGTGACTTCCTGGGCTGAGCATCAGAGTAGGAGGCACTTGACTTAATGCTAGAACATAATTTTTTGGCAAGCCACAGAATTTAGCTAGACTTCTCTATTCACCAGAAGTTGGGTGTTGAAATTCATCCCTGCCACTCACCACACAGAGAGTAAAGACCATTAGAATGGTCTTCTGAAGGATCTGTAAGTTCAAGAGAGAAGATGCAGTTTTATTTCATTTATTCACTTACTTAATAAATATTTATTCAACCCCTGCCTCTCCTACTCTGTACAGTGTGCCATGTTTGTGGAGACTGGAATATGAAATGACCAGGTCTTGGCCCTTCATGATCTTTCATGTTAGTTAGGAGATAAGATAGACCAAAAAATAATGATAGTAAAAAGTGGAATGTAACAAGCCCCTGTTGAAAGATAAGAATGAAAAGTCACAGGAATTTGAAGCTGAGAAAGATCTGGCTGAGCCGGGGAGAGCAAGGAAGACTTCATGGTGGAGAAGAAAATAGGCATGGTGAAGAGAAACATGCCAGGTGGGGAACATCACACTGAAAGACATTCAGGCCAAAAAGCATGGAAATATGTTTGGAAAATAGTGAGTTCTCTAGCTGGAGACAATGCAGAGGATGAGATGAGAGTAATAGGAAGGAAGGTTTTAAATGCCAGGCAAGAAGTCTGGACTGCAAGGCCGGAGAGCAATGAAAAAGCCCTGCAGAAACAAACCACGCTGTAGAAAACTTTATCTGGCAGGTGGGTTTAGGAGTGAAAGACAGGAAGGGGGAGATGATTCAGGAAACTATTCCAACAGTCCAGACCACAGAGAATGAAAACCCGAATGGAGTACAGGGGGGAAGAGAGAGAGAGAGAGAGAAGCAGTAAAAACAAAAGGAGGAGGCAGATATTGGAGACGGTGTGGGATAAAATGGTAACTGGTTAGATGTGGGGCAGTTAAGGCAGAGTACACCGTCAGTGGTGGCTTTGAGGGTGTTTAGCTTGGTTACAATTCCTTCTGGGTTATGATCGAGCCATTTCTATTTAGGGAGGAGGGCTAAAGAGAAAACCGATTGTCACAAAGAATACGTTGAGGGCTTCTACCTGGCAGAAATAACGATCTCCAAATAAATAATTCCATAATACCCGAGGAACAGCCTCCAAGAATGCGCAAGGACCACATTGTAGAGGGGCTTTCCCCAGGGCGATGGGTACAGAGGAGGCACAGGCAGAAGACCGGCCTTCAGAACTCACAGTAGGGAGGCACGAGTAACGCTAAGACATAACACAGCCCGGTGGTGTAGCGCAGGCTGTGAATTATACAGACATTTAGAAGAGAAGGAGAGCAGTGGAGGGGTGAGGCTTCACAGAGCAAATGGAACATGGGGTCCTGTTATGGCTGGGATTTGAAAGGGTGGAAGACAGACAGGCAGGAGAGCAACGCAGACAAAGGCAGAGTTTCAGGAGGGGACTGTCATGTTTATGAGGAAGTGAAAAGACCGAACTGGACATCTCTTCTTGCAGAACTTAGAAAAGTTCCCAAAGTCGGTTCTCTGGGAGGTATGAAGGGTACACAAGAAAGGAGAGACCAGCTCAGTGTATTACTTGTATCAATGGTGAACGATATTTGCATAGCTCTAACGTGAACATTGCTATTAACTGAACCATTGCTATTACCTGAATGATGTTATAATAGTGCTATTTTGGGGTGATGAGAGAAGGAAAGCTGGATATGTGTATGTAAAATAGCAAAGTTCCTATTTTCTCTGGCAGGAAATCAATAAATAATGCTGAACATTAATAAATCCAGAAATAGCGTGGTAAGCATATTGCTTCCCAATACGGCAGGGTCTGGGAGAAGCTCAGTGGGTTGCGGGTGGTTGCCTCTGGGGAGCAAGAGGACAGGGCTGAAGTGAGTTGGAGGACTGCTAGTTGTAATTATACTATGTGAATTTAAAATCTGTGCAAGTATAGTGTTACAGTTTTTGACAAAAAGAAAAATTAATATTTCAATGCCTGCTACTTGTTGGGGAGAACAGTCTAGTGGGTGATGATTTGAGCGACTAAGTAAGACGGGACACTTAGATCCATTGTGCTGCCTTTGATGGGGACGCCAGAGTGGCTTTCAGGGAGCCTGTGAGGCTCAGTCAGACTGGCTCCCTGCGTTCTTCTTTCCCACCTTCCTGCTGGCCCCTAAACTCAGCCTGCTCCTGTTCCTTTCTTGTTAACACTGCCCTGGACTTCCATTTGGGGTTCTTTCCTCCCCTTGGTCCACGGGAGCATGGGAAGCAGTGTTTCCAGCTCCTTGCCCTGTTCACAGCCCTGAGAAAGAAGCTCTAGAACTTCTTATCAGGAAACAGTGAGGTGCTAATAAAAATGATAAATGTGAGAAACCGGTAACATTGAATCCATCTGAGTTCTTACGCTCGTGATCTGGGCCTCGGGTTCCTACACTTGATCTTAGCCAAAAGGCCGAGAAGCGATTGGGCCTCGGGTTCCTAATTCTCTTGTCTGCTCCCAATTATCTGGCCTGATTTTGATTGTTTATTCTAGATGGTCCATATCCTCAGGAAAAAAAAAAAGTGGAACAGAGCAGATAATCTGCCTTTCTGGAGACCCCCCAAATTGGGGGAACCTCTTTAAGTGGGCACTGGTTCCATGAAAGAGTGATTCTTCTCTCTTCAGACTAAAAACAATCACTAGAGTTTTCAATTTATTTTGAATGTATCCTCTTCCAGTTTCTTTCTTCCTCTCTACTCAACTCCCTTCCCAAAAGGAGAAAGAAAGGCCGTTAACCTCTCCAGATCTGGGAGAGACAATCACAAAGGTCCACCAGAGGGGCATACTTGGAAATTGATATCCAGTTCTGCACCTGTATTTGGAGATTTCCAAATAATTATTTTGGAGATTTCCGAACTAAAGCAAGCAGCCCGGTCCGAGCGGGTTATGAGTCCAGGGAGGACATCTGTGAAAGATGTTCTAGCGTATCCTGGTCCTCATCATTCCCTGGCAACCCTTTCTTTAACAAGTCCCTGCTCTCAGTACTAAGTTTCTGCTGAGAAAAGCACAAGATCGCCTTTTCCTTTTTTCTCTCCCTCTTCCTTCTGCTTGCAGCAACACGGCTCCAAGCTCTGGGGCATTAGAGTTTACAAAGGACCTTTGTCTCCATCGGAGCCCTCAGAAATGGGGCCTCTGATAGGCTGGCATGTTACTGGTGAGAGCCCCAGGCCAAATTTCTTTATCTGGCTTTTTCATAGCCAACAATCAGTGATAAATGGGACATAAATATTCAGTAATAACTAATAAAAACCCACACTTCTTTCTCAGTCTTTGGGAACCCCCATTTCTGGATGGTATCCGGAGGTGCCAAGACTTTAGGAACCAAACTTGTATTGGAGGCTGGGTCTTCCCCAGGGCCGTTTTGCTGACGCTCTTGTGTCATCCTGTGCCTCTCCTCACCTGTACATGAGGTTTGATAGAATTAGCACAGAATTTTCCCGTCAGCCCCCTGATGACAAGCATTTTTGCTTTGTTCCGTTTTCTGGTGAGTGAAGGAGGTAATGCCAAGGGTCCCAGCAGAAGAGTCAGTTGCCAGAGGCCGGTAGCCCTGCAGACGGGCAGCGAACGGGCAGGGAAGGGGGGAGCAGGAGGAGGGAAGTGTCCCAGCTATGAGGCCGATTCTTCCTTGTTGGGTCTTTTCTGTCTTTTGAGACTGGTTCAGTGCCCAGAGCAGAAGAGTGGGAGCAGAGCAAGAACAGTGGGCACTTCCAGAAATATCCTCATTCATTTCTGGCTGCTGTGTACCCTCTCAGTAGCCACGCCGATGGAGGGAGCCTCAGGGTGAAGCTTCAGGGGCTGTAGGGAGGGGCAGCCTGGGCCCTGGCCACCAGCAGCTTGACCCTGCTGTGAAGGCCACCAACAGATGGAACGGGAAAGACACGGAATCGTCCAAGCAGACCTCCTAAAATATGGATCTGCAGGCCAGTGGGTACCGCTCTGGTTTTCTCCCTGGACCGTTCAATAGGTAGGTCTTTGCAGGCCAGGCTGACGCTTGCTCAGTGTGCCTGATCTGGGATAATTTAATGATGGCTCAAGTTCATTTCACACACAATATTTTTTCAATATGGTGTTTTCCTAGTCCTGGCTGATTATCAGTTGATGCCTCGCTTTTCTGACCACCTTGACAGCCCTTCAGTATGGGGCCATAAGATGCTGGTTTGGGATGAACTTTATTAATTGCAATCTTCTGGAAACATTACAAATGACCTCTTTCTCCACTACCCGGAGTGGCACATAAACCTTTGGATTATATCTTTTCCCCTTTCTTTCGGCCCACATTCCTAAGGGTTGGTATTCTTATTTGGGAAAAGCTTTCTGCTCCCTTAAAGGAAGTTCTTGAACACTTCCCTGGATCCTGGAAGAGGCAAGCCCAAGTCCATCCCCTCTTATCATTGCAGGTTTGTCTGCCAGTTGTTATCGACTACAAATACCTCGGAAATTTGAGTCTGGAAGATATTTGATTTCCAAGAAGAGGTGTACATAGTCTAGAGAATTATTGTCTTTTCCGCAAGCTCCTGTTTGGGGACTCAGAAGCTCTGAGCTACCAGTCACAGAGCTTAATTCCAAAGATAGTGCGAGTCTGCTGAGGCAAAGGGGCCTGAGCTTCCCTCTGAGTTACTCTGGGCTAAATGTCATCAGGCACCCACGGCCTCTTCAACATCTGTGCATCTAGTCTGTCCCTTCTGCATGCAGAATCTCTTGCCTTCAGCTTGTTCCTCTGATAAGCAATGCGACTATATCCCTGGTGACTCAACAGAGAGAAGGGCAAACGCCCTCAGCTTTCCATACATTGAAGGAAATTTTGGGGCGATAGGTGGTTTTTCTTATGGGCCTTTGGCATTTGCCTCGGTTAATCTTGTCTTTTTGACATCTTTATTCCCCCCCTTCCATCTCTAGCAGAGCTCCTAAAAGATCAACATTTGACCCTTTACAGCTAGGCAATTTCTAGGAGAAACGTTGCCTGGATATTACTTTGGTGAAATAAATTAGCACAATGCATGACTGGCATATTCCGGACCCTAAATTCATTTATTTTCTTCTCCTCTTCCCACTCCTTCTTCTTTTTCTCCTTCTTCATTAAAAAAACAAAAACAAAAACAGTTTGATTCCCTTGGGGAAAAGGAAGAGTTTGGGAAACTGTCCCGGTTCAGCAGTCTCTTAGCGCTTACTCGAAGGCTGAGCTACCCCGAGTTGGATGGAAAGCTGCAGACTCGTGACGACCACCGGTTAGCTAGTAGTTGCGTGTCAGAGAGAACGGTGCTCAAATGCTGGGTGTCATGCCTATAGCTCCATGAACTTAGTTAACTTCTCGGAGGCAAATTAGTTAACTTCTCAGAGCCCCAGTTTGTCATCATTCAATGGAGAATAAGGAACTGCTTCATCAAATCGAGGGTAAAATGATATGGCAGCTACAGCACAAAGCGTGGCTCCTCACAAGGGCTCCATCCTCCGTGCCTCTGCCCAGGGGGTCAGTTCTCCAAGGGAATTTCAGACATCTTGCGTGTTCTTCCCCATCCCTCTGACATACTCCCAGCCTGGACTCACAGTGAACTGATGTATTCGAAAGGAATACAGAACCATTCTGAAATCAGCTAAGGCAAACTTTTACAGAGAAATAATTTCTGGTTATCTTCAAAGTTCCTGTGTGTGTGTGTGTGTGTGTGACTGGAGATACATTTCTATTTTCCTATTTTCTAAGAAGTTCTTTACACTTCCTTTTGACTTAATAGCGTGGATAACAAAGACTTTATTCAGGTGCTCCTTCTACGAAGTCTTTCCAAAACCTGTTGAGCTTTGGAACCTCGGGGAAGATGCCATTTTCTCACTGGTATTTCCTAGTTCCTTTTGTTGTGCTGTTCCTCTACTAGACTGTAAGTTCCCTGAGGGCAGCGCCCTTCTCTGTTCAGTGTCCTCGTGGCACCTGGCAGGGTCTGGCATGAAATAAGATAGCAGACCAGTGTTGGGCTTAAGAGCTTGGACTTGGTGGTCAGGCCTGGGTCAGGTCCAGTCTCTACTCTCTGGCTCCTCAGGCAGCCTTACTTAATTTCTTCTAGGTCTCAGTTTCTACTTTCGTTCAATAGGAATAGCAGGGCTGTTACAAGCATGGCATGAGGTAATCTATATAAGTCAGTGGGTTCAGTTCCTGGAGTGGGATGAGAAATAAATGATATTCTAGCTACATATTACTATCACTATTATTCATGTGCTAAATATATGTTCTTTTGAATGAATGGACAGACGGGAGGATGAAGGGATATCATTTCCTATGGCTGCAGCCAGCAATCATTGAAATAAACTACTAAAGTATTTCCCCACTTCCGGTGTCTCTAAACTGGAATCAGAGGTCGGGAAGTCCCGTATTTTTAAAGCTCCACCTCCGTTCTCGGTTGTGTTCCAGTCTTCATTGTGATCCTTGAGGTTTGTTCTGAGAGCTGATACCTGACTCTCCTTGAGAGTGAAAGCCCAACTTCTGCTGATAGAATATCGACAATAGCAATATTATTTCTAGAAGGATAATGCTTATCTTGATGGTTGCTTTCTAACATAAACAGAGAAGAGAAAAGAAAAGAATGCCATTTCCACACCATGCAGTGGAGAAATAAACAAAAATGTGACTAACCCCAATGGTAGGGGAGTGCTTTTGCACGCTCAATTACCTGCCTGAGCTGTTGGCTGGCTTCCTGGCTGCTTTTCTTTGCATTGCTTGACCTTTAGACTAATGCCATTAAAATACATACCCAGTACCACATAAATGGTTTTCAATGGCCTGGCTGCTTAGGGAAAACTCATCGACATGCAGTGTACAGTTACTTATGCATGTGAAAATAGAGATTAAGAGTCCTTTTTGACATCAGTTTGCTAGGTCACATTTTGTTATGGTACCTCTATAGATTAGTGATCTCCCTATGGACTGGTGGCCTCAAATGACACTTAGCACCTGGCATCTCCTTCTCTAGCTACCAGGTGAAGAGGTGTATCCATGGCTGAGAAATCCTCTGCCCTTGGTTCAGTCCTGGGCTCGTTGCTGTCACCAATGGATGGAAAGGGTGGCATTATATTCCTCAACACTTCCATACTTGTCTGGATTCATCTGTGTCTTCTTTCACTGTATCCTTGATTTCATTTGTATCTAGAAGTGGAGTTGTATACTCTAAGAACAGGGCATTCTTTTCCCCCTTATTCTCTCCTACCAGTCTCTCCCTCCACAGTAAGTAAGACTATAAATCCAATAGGGATTCTGACCCTAAAAAGTCAGAGAGAGGCTCCAGTTGGATAAGGATACCCCTTTGGTTTGAGCTGTCCCATTTTGGCGTTCACAGACTGATTTAAGCATTCATGAGCATTTGAAATAATAAGTTCACCTCCTTCATTTGTTTTCATTTATGCCAATCATGAGGAGGAAATGACTATAAGACATGTCCTAGCTCCCTGAGAAGACAGATCAGCGTGAGACATAAAGGACATGACTGTGGAAAGCTGGTCAGGTTCCACAGGAGAGATCTCATTTGAACTGGGGCCTGAAGCAAAGGAAAGGGTTTGGTGCATAGAGGTGGTAGAGAAGGGCAGCTGCCCTAAAAAACAGCATCTGTCATACAAACAGGGCTTTTGGGGGCCACTCCCTGCAAAATCAGGGTATTATTTCCAGAGCAAGGGAACTGTGCACTTCAGAAAGTGTCTATGGCACTCCCCTCACAGAGAACTGACTCTGTAAATGAGTCATTTTATAGCCCTTTCCATTTGGAAACAGCCCTTTGCCAGTGCCAGACACATGGAAGTCACAGCAATAAGAGCAAAGAAGGTCTGTGCCTCTTCCATTTTCTGCATCCACCAGCCGCGTGGCCCGAACATCTCGCCCATGCAGACTTCTCTTCAACCTAGCTGCGTACGAAAGTGCATGCACTACATAGCTAAATACACACAGGTATGTACAGATATGCCTTAGACATCGGTATGATGCATGCAATATGTGTAACAGTTGACATACAGTATAGAATTAAAAAGTAGGTATATTTGTGAATTGATCATAAAGTCTAGTGCATTATATATTTATTATGTATGATCTGTTATTTTTCAGAGTGTTTATATATTATAGGTCATATAACCAGCAATTTTCCCTCCCTTTCCTGTTACAGTAACACCATATTTTCCCACCATACTTATGCTGACTGTTCTCCGTTTGCTCTATTTCTGGATCCATTCATTCTTCCCTTCCCTCCTTCTCTGTGCCCTGGAAGCAGACTCTGAGGGCCATGTCATCCAAGCATCTTCGATGGCTGGCTTGCAGTTGGGCTCAGCAACTGGAAACACTGCAGGGACCCTGGGGAGAGAGAAGCCTCAGGATGTGTCTTTCCTCCTCCCTCCCAGCTTCTTTCCTGCACAATAGCTTCTGCCCTGAACACCAGTGCCACTGTTCCCTCTCTGGATCCCTTCGGCCCTAGGCCTGTGGAACTGCTTCCATACTTTCTGTCCCTGGCAGGCTGCACACCCCTTGTTCATTCCTTCCCTTCACCCTGCGTTCAACTGTGTAGATATATTTTTGTCATGAGCTTCTCTTCATCTGAATCATCTAGGGGAGAATTCTGTTTCTCACTGGAATTTGCACTGATACAATTCTCCACCCGTTTGTTTACCTTTTTCTTTTCATATTTATAAGCTTACTTGGAAATTGTGCTTTTGAGAAAGACGAGTTGTTATACAACGTTTGATCTTATTGTCTCCTACTCTTCACTAGAATGAAGTTGCAAGAGAAATACATTATATTATTACAACTCAATACCTTGAAAACAAATTTCTAGCCTATACTTGGTCTTTATGGAGTCTTCCATAAGTCTTCACCTCAATAGCAACTCCAATACTGGTTTTACTGCCATGAGACAGATGAGTAATAAAGTGGGTAAGACAGATCATATCATATCTTCGTTGCGAATTTTCTAGTTCTACAAGGCTGTTTTTGGCATAAGCAAAGTTGCAGAAACCATTTCACCCAATCTCACACTACTCAGTAAAGATGAATTCCAAGTTGGGGGACATCTTGTTGCCAGTAGGTGAGTCTGCCTTTAGTACTCCAAGCTGCATTTATTCATATGTTCTGGAGGATTGCTTTGCTAGGGGCTAAGGCAGTAATTGTAAGACATGGAGAAGGGTCATCTCGGTAAATTGCCATACTCTCCTGCTGCTGCTCTCCTCCTTGCTTACTAGGTTCTGGCCACACTGGGCTTTCTGATCTCTGTCATGCCAGAGGCCCATCTCAGGCCCTCAAATAGCTATTGACTCTACCTGGAATACTCTTCCCTTCACTTTCTGCTTGGCAAACTCTTCCCACCCTTCAAGTCTATGGGGATTGATGGGACCAAATCTGACTGCTTTTATAGTACCCTCATAGCAGAATTGTAATTAAAGTGTTTAAATATTTCTTTAATGTCTCTTCTCCCTACCAGACTGGAGGCTGCATGGAGTCAGGGATTATGACAGTAACACCTGTTTTGTTCACCTCAGTTTCTCTAAAGCCTAGCCCAGGGCTAGCTGTGTAACAAACGTGGTTGAATGTTGAATGAACTAAAACATATGAGGAACTTATAATGGGCAGTCAAATCATGTGCTCATGTGCAGAATGGATGAATGGATGGATGAATGAATGAGTGAACTTATTTATTTATTATTAAGACATTTCAAATGTTGTTGTAAGGACTACCATCACTGGCAATGCCAAGTGAGAGATGTTGTGATGGTGCTTACAGAGGTCTTTGGTCTAATCAAGTCCCAAAAAGTTATTACCCACTGAGAGGCCAAGAGCAACAGCTGTTTGTCTCTAGGCTGTGGAAACTGCAGGTCTTCTTGTAGATGACGTTCTAAGCCCTAGAGTTGGGCGAGGCAACTGGAGTGAGACGTCATGACTGGCAGATGTTCACCCCTCTTCTTCCCTTTCTAGTCCCCTTTTATTTTCTCTATCCTTCTTTGTTTTATTGTTGTTTTTTGTTTTTGTTTTTGTTTTTTTTTACATTTTTCCTGCTACTGGTGTTCTGCGACCCCATGGACATGATTTGGTTGTAATGAACATATTCTCGCTCTGGCAGAAGTAAGGATTTCATGCTAAAACTCATAAAGTGGTTCTTCTTGAGGTTGCAGGTCTTGGCCTAGAAGAGTGATCATTTGGGCTGAGAGTGTAAGCGGAATGGAATAGTTTGACCACAGTTCTCCTTTCCTTCTGCTTCAAGAACTCCACCCAGTTTATAGGCAACCATGGTCCATTTGATCCTCTCTCCCCTCTTCTGTACCTTCAGCCATTTGCAGAGGCTCTTCCACCATTTCCCTCCTGAATCATTGCAGTAGTCCTCCAACTCTTCTCCCAGACTCCAGGGATCACATTTCCCAAAGTGTAGTTTGTATCCCACTGGCCAACTCAAGATGTGTGATGCCTCCCATTGCTATGAATTCCCAGGCTCTCAGCAAGTATTCCAGAACCCTTGATAAGCTACCTCAAAACCCCTTCCAACTCTAACCCCATGCAACACTCCTCCCAAACCCGTGGTGCTCGCACACCTTGAACTCCTATTACCATCCCTGTTTCACTCAGTTTAATGTTTCTGGGATTTTGCATACACTGTTCTCATTACTGAGAAACTTGCCTTCCCTGAGAGCTTTCTTCTGAATACTTCTTCCTAATCCTCAGAGTCAGAATTACATTGCTCTGCTCTGTACTCCCAGGCAAGTTTACTTACAAGTTATTTACAGTTTTCCTTTAGTGAACTGTTTGTTTCTCGGCTGCCTCTGAGCTCTGCAAAAGCAGAAACCATGTTTTATTTATATAATCCGTATATGATCTTGATTTTCCAGGGCAGTGACTTTTCTGTCTTGTTGCTCTCCCTAAGTACATGCATGGCCATCTGACCATACACCTGTTCAGAAAACAGTCCTTATCTAGCCTCGGTATGGAAAATACTCAGAAATTGTTTGATTGTCAAATTGAATGAACTGGGTGACTCTTCAAGAAACAGCACTCCCCTTGTGGTTCTATGATTCGATTGAGAAAAAAAATGTATATGTCTTGGACCAGCTTTGTTTTTCTCCAGATGTCCTGGCAGCTAGGGAAAGTTGGAAAGCGAAAAAACAACACCTATCCATAAAGAATAATGGGATTGAGGTTTGAGGTGAGGAAGAAGGTATTCAATGAATGAAATCAGAACCATTAAACTCTTGAGGTGCCTGCCCTCCTGCTTGTTGTAGCATTGTGTCAACACATAGCAACAGTTGCTTCTCCTTTCCAACAAGGCTTCACAATATGGACCTTTCATGAGGAAAAACAGCAGCTGTAGCACAACCTGAGAACAACACCGCTTCTGTATTAAGAGCCCAGTTCTTGGGAGCTCTAATCACTTCTAAGATAGCATCTCCCAATTCTCAGAATATCCCTCCAAGGGAAGGAGGAGGCTTATATTGTTATCGGCTCTATTTTGCATACAGTAAAAACAAGGCAAGCTGAGGTTAAGTGATTTGTCCTTGGTCAGGTGTGAGTCAGAGAGTGAGCCAGCAGGAGAAGTTTCTTCATTCCCAGGCCATTGTTCTACCCTCTTGATATTGTCTTCAGGGTTTGGGAAGGCTATGGAAGTTGTTTGATCCAGAAGTGTTTACAACAGGGAGAATATGTTGTATCCTAGTTTGGGTGCCATATAACTGATGTGGAAATAGAAATATGAATATAGAGCTCTACCTGCTATTCTTGTAACTGGTGGGGGAGAACTCTGGGGGGATTGCGAGTTGGGTTATCCTTATTTCCTAAAATATAAATGTTGGCCACTGACCAAGAGAGCTCACGTAGAACAAGTATAAGGGGAGTTGCATGTCTGTAGTTGTGGTTGCATTTCTTCAGTAACCCCTATCTTTGTAGGACTTGTGTACGCCGATCAGTTTGCTGGCCACTGGGAAGGTAGTAATGAACATGATAGTCATTGTCCCTGCCCTCAAAGAGCATCCACACTAGTGGGATGAAACAAATGCAAGTGTCATGATGGGTGAGTCTTCTTTTTTTAGGCAGGCTAGGCCCATGCATTAGAAAGGTTCCTAATTTATTCCTTATCTCTCAGTAGGACATTCAAAACCCATTGCCATCTATCCTCAAAACATCTTCCATCGCCATCCATCTCCGACAGTCTCCTCCCCTCCTCCCACAAACACGGTGTTCCAGCCCCACTGGAGTCTGATTACCATTCCTGGACCACTCAGTTTGATGTTTCTGTGGCTTTGTTGAAATGAGCTGAGAGACCCTTGGCTTCTCAGTTGACAAACCTTGGCTGAAGGTGAGGGTGTGGAAAGGATGGAGTATAGTGGGGTGAGGCCATTGAAAGGCCTGGCTGCTGAGCGCATGTGCTGAAGGGGTTGGGAGGATGGCTTGTCATGATGCCGAATACTGTGCTAAGGCCCTTTGTCCAATGTTTTAGCTAGTATGATGAGAAACCTGGATTAGAGACTGGGTACCTGTGCTCTAGTCTTTCCTAGATCTTGGGTAAGTCACAGTATGTCTCTAACCTCAATTTTCTCATTGGTCGCAGAAGCAGATAAGATTAGGTGTTCTCTGAGGGCTTTAGAATAGGGCTGGACCTATAGTTCTTCAACTTGATTTTACCTGTATAAAACATATGTGTATGTGTGTGTGTGAGTGTGTGTATAGGGGCACAGGGTGATAGGATAAGGGAGAGTGGTTTTTTTTTTTAAAGATTTTATTTATTTATTAGAGAGAGACAGAAAGCACACACAAGTGGGGAGGAGGGACAGAGAGAGAAACAGGCTCTCTGCTGAACAGGGAGCCTGATAGGGATTCAATCCCAGGACCCTGGGATTATGACTTGAGCCAAAGGCAGACACTTAACCAGTTGAGCCACCCAGGTGCCCAAGGGAGAGTGATTGTTAAAACTGGACCAGCCCTCAGGAATTACTGGTTTCTTCCAATGATGCATATAACCAGTGTTAAGGTAGAGTTCATATTCACATTTCTGTTTTTACATCAGTTATATTGTACCCAACTCAGAACACAATATATTTTTCTTATTGTAAATACTTGTGAATCAAGCAACTTCTGTAGCCTTCCTTGAAGACTTTTCTCTACTTCTTCCTTCCTGGGCCCCCAATCCACAGGAGGGGGTGGGGCATGGCCACAATGTGTCCAACCCTTTCAAGAGGCCTAAGTAGCTGCCCTCTCAGGAATGTCCAAAGCACCTGTCATCCTGGACCTGGTTACAGAGCTCCATCAGCCTCCACAAGGTAAGTCAGTGCTGGCTTCCAGGTCACTGAATTAGATCTTGATTTTTACTCATTGCTCATTTCTGGGGAGGGAGTCAATTTCCTGGACTTTTATAGCTCTCAGGTATACACTGATTAAGTCTTCAGGTTTATTCCTAAGATGTAAGACTCTTTCACAACACTAGTGGCCCAGGAAAGTCTGATTTCTAAACCAAAGAAATGTGTTGCACACTTGCCAGCACCAGGTCCTTGTAGATAATTGGGTAAGAGATCTCTTAGTGACGCCTCCAAACAAATGCTTGTGGGTTTCAAATCAATGGGATGAGTTTTACAGAAGCTGTAATACAACCAACATTTGCATGTTTTCAAGTATTTAAAATCTACTCTTTCCAAATGGAGTAAACCTTTCCAGTTATTCTTCCTAATTATGCAATTTATTTCTTTTAACCAATTTAAAATTATGGCCTCGGTACTAGATCTGAACCAGGCAGAAAAGGTCTGTCAGAAATAAATTCTTGGGGTGCCTGGATTAAGCGGCTGACTTTGGCTCAGTTAATGATCCCAGAGTCCCAGGATCGAGCCCTGTGTCGGGCTCCCTGCTTGGTGGGGAGTCTGCTTCTCCCTCTCCCTCTGCTCTTCCCCCTACTCATACTTTCTATCACTCCCTCTTTCGCAAATAAATAAATAAAATCTTAAAAAAAAAAAAAGAAAACTTCTTGTCCAGTAAACGGCAAAACAGAGCCTTCAGGTTTCCAGCTACAGCGCCCCAGAAACCAAGTCATTGTCCTCAGGCTCTGTCGGGGTCATTTCCAGAGCCAGGAAAGGAATGAGTCAGAAATGGCGCTGGTTTCGGCAGCACAACGCCTTACCTTCAGGCCCAGAAATCCAAATCCCATTTCAAGAATGTGGTTCACATAGCTTTGTTTTGTGGGTAGGGAGAGTAGAATTGGGGGAATTGTGCCTTCGAAGAGGGCTTTGCCTTCTGTGTTTGTTCACAGCACCCTTCAGTTGGTTGCCTTATATAGAGCCTAGAGCCCAGGAGCCAGACTTTATGGGACCCCCAGTCTCTCTGCTCCTTGTGAACAGGTACGGAATGAAACTTACTTCAGAAGAAACCTGAAGGTTGATAACAAGATTTTGGGTTATATGTGCATAGCAATCTATTCTTACCTCCAATCACTGGAAGCATATGGAGTTTTGAGGTCTGGGTGCCTTTTTTTTTTTCCCTTTTTCTTTTCTTTTTTTTTCCCCCTAAGATTTATTTATTAGACAGAGAGAGAGAGAGAGAGAGAGAGAGGGAGAGAGCGAGGGAGAGAGAGAGAGAGAGAGCAAGGAGGGGGAGGGGCGAGGAAGAGGGAGAGAGAATCCTCGGCTCAGCTCGGAATCCTACGTGGAGCTCAATCTCACAACCCTGAGGGCATGACCTGAGCTGAAACCAAGAGTCAGAAGCTTAACCAAATGCACCACCCAGGTTTCCCTGGGTGCCTTTTCTTACTGGTTAGTAAAGAAGGCAAAGAGGAAGTCCCCTTGGTTGGCAGCAGCTAACAAAAAGCATTTTGGTCTTCGGTACTTGTTCAGTCCTCACTCTTGATTGATAATTTTCTTTCTTTCTTTCTCTTTTTTAAGTAAGCTCTGTGCCCAACATGGGGCTTAAGCTCATGACCCTGAGATTGAGAGTCTCATGCTGTACTGACTGCGCCAGCCAGGTGCCCTTGGTCTTCGGTTCTTTTTTTTCTTTTTTTAAGATTATATTTATTTATTTGAAGAGATAGAGACAACCAGCGAGAGAGGGAACACAAGCAGGGGGAGTGGGAGAGGAAGAAGCAGGCTCATAGCGGAGGAGCCTGATGTGGGACTCGATCCCATAACGCCGGGATCACGCCCTGAGCCGAAGGCAGACGCTTAACCACTGTGCCACCCAGGCGCCCCTGGTCTTGGGTTCTTAATTGTTAAGGACTAAAATGCCAAGGTTGACCTTTTATTAGCATGTCTCTTTTCCTTTAGGAAAAAGTTTTAAAAAAGTCCACCCAAGATCCTCCCATTGCTAGTTTCGAGAGATGACTTGTGCTTGAATTTGGCCAATTAACATGACAATGTCAATGACAAGATCCATTTCTAGGCAAAAAGAGTTGTTCTATGAAAGGCATTGTCTGAGGGTGTCCAAGCTGAGAAGGCAGCTTCTCCTCTGGGACTATTTGGATTTTATGTTCCTGAGCCAAAAAACATTCTTTAGCATTGGCTGACAAAATGGGTTTCAGAACAGGAGTTTCTAAAGCTGCAGTGGAAACTTTAATTATGTAGATCCTGTCAAAATCCATCTGCTTAATTCGACTGTTTCTGGGTAAGGTACTTTTTATTTTTCCAGCAGTATTACTTGATGACTCTCTGATAGGAATACGAAATTAGCTTTTCTCATAGGCAAGATTTCTTCTTTATACTTCTCAGCATTGGGAATATTTGTGTTACGCTGAGGTGTCTTCCTAGAGTTTATTTGCTTCATAGCTGATTTGGTGGAGACACGTAAGTGACTTTTAGAGCTGAAAGGTAGAAGGTATCATTTAAGGAAATGCTACCAGAGCTTTCAGTGTGATAACGACTTAGTGACTAGCAAGTGGCCATGATTTATGTAAAGCCCTTCTATAGTTTTTAAGGGAAGAGGGGCATCAAAGTTGTTTTGGTTTGTATAAGACCCCAGTACTTGACAGATTCGTGATCTTAACCACGAACTTGTGGTCATAACCTGATTCAATGTGCCTCATCTGAACAGTTGGAAATCCTATATTAGGCAATATTTACATGTATGATGACCATTCGTGGATTTACTTTTGGGGAGGGAGTGCTTCTGGAGAGGCAAGGTCTGAAGTTGTTGCTAAATGTATAAATATTGAATGTGCCAGCATCTGGGATTTTTCAGCTTAAATATCAGAGAGTGAGCCTTATGCAAGCAATGGACTTAGTAAAACTGTTTGTTATTTTAGGGTGCTTGCCTGGATAATAAGCTATAGGACAAAACCAACATTTTCAAAATCAGTAAAGTCATGTGATTTTTAAATAGAGATTAAGGAAAACGTACACTGTAATTCTCAGTGATGGGAAAACATCAGTAAAAATATATGGAAGAAAGTAGACTCGCCAGCATTGATAGTCTTAACATCTACGCGGGATCTGCAGGCAAAGGGCTTTCAAACATCTTGTTACCAATCCAATAAAGAACTCTGCTAATTTCACTAGGTCTTCCAACCAGGAAAGTTTCATGGCAAGGTTGGGAAAACAGCTCTCTGGGACTTTGAAACTGGGGAAGAAGATGCAAAGCTTTTCTAGAGCTACTTCTGGAATAATGAACATTCCCATGATAGAGTCGTTGCTCCATGTGCAAGTCTTGATTTCCTGGGCATGGCATAGGGTGGTTTCCCTTGCTGTTGCCATTTTCCCAGATTTTCCAACCCTGAGTCATGTGACTCCCAAGGGGTAAGTGGGTTCAGGGAGAGCTTATTGATAGGTGCGGTGTGGTCCCTGTGGTCTGGGGGCTATGCCTGCTCTTGTGCTCACCTGCTTTGGAGTCTCTGCTTTGCCTCTTGTCTTGGAACTCTGAATCCTTCCTTACCCGAAAGGGTTTAGGGCTTTTCCAGCCCTACTAAGACATGTCTTGGAGATTTTTCTGGTTCTCTGCCCACCTCATCATTTCAATCTTCAGGTCCTCAAAGAAAAGAGGAAATAACCTGATTATTTTCTTCTAGGAATAATTCAGATTTTACTATGAGGTGTAGTCAACCGAGTTAACCTTTCTGTGCCTGAGTTCTGCTTATTTGTTGTTCTGATCTCAAGGGAACACAAACTCTTTTGTTTCAGAATCATCAGTGAGCATGTTAACAATGAATGGTGCTTTATTAAAAATTCATGTTCTTGGATTGTACTCTTAGATTTTATGATGAGGTCCAATTATCTATATATTAAACAGGCTCCCTTAGTGATTCTGGTGATTCTGGCCCAAGAACCAAGTCAGAGAAACAGCAGTGTTTTAGAACTTTAATGTAAAAATAACTAAGTGACTGATGAGTCCAAACAGAAGAAATTGAGCTTAAACAAGATGATAAGCCCACAGCCAATCAGCAGTAGATCTGGGACTAGTAACCAGGTCTCCTAACTTTTAGTTAATGACGTTGTAAGGTGAGATATAACAATACAGAAGTAAAACAGCTCAGGGTTTGTGCGATTGGGCAATGTGGCTGCCTCCAGCACGTGAATTGGAGAATGTTACTGAAATGCAGTAAGAGGAGGCCCACACAGGCCCTTTTCTGAATGATCTGGAAGAGGCTTCATGGAGGTTGTCAAGTTGAAACTTGCACCTGGTTCTTAAAATCCCCAATATGACATCCTGGCCAAGTGCGCGTCCATTTGGTTGAAGATTTGTTGGATTGAAGGTTTCTAGGGATGGAGTTTCTCCCAAACGTCCTGAGCCCCAGCCCCACCGATTTTCTACCAGCTCTGATCCCATTACAATTAGTTCTAAACGGAAATAAAAATCTCTCCTGCCCACCTGTGGCTCCTCCAACTGATGCCGGTCCTGCTTTCAAGAGAGAACAAGTCTAATTTGCCTTCCACATGACAGTGATCATGTCCTCTGCCTAAGCCTTTTTTTTTTTTCTTTTTGGTCTAGGCTAAACAACCCAAGGTTCTTTGGCCATTCTTTGTATAATTTAGCTTTAAATACTCTCTTCATTCTGACTGTTTCCCTCTAAAAACAGTCTGTTTGGTCATCTTTGGTATTAAAATATGGCGCCTGGAATAGTCACAGTGCTCAGTGAGGTTTGACCAGTTTGGAATTCATTGGTTCTAGACACTTGGCTCCTAATCATAAAGACTAAAAATGTGTGATATTTTGGGGTGGCCCAATCACATTTAAGTCACAGTCAATTAAAATCCCAAGTTTTTTCACATGTGCTGCTAAAATCATACATCCCTCACCTAGTTTTCAATCGTGACATTTTTTTTTAACACCTATGTGTTTTACTTTATGTTTATCCTAGTTGAAATTAATCTTTCTGGTTTTACCCCACCATCCCAGATTATGGGACCTTTTTTGGATTCTGAGTTTGTCATTATTAATCCAAGATTATTTGATTTTTTTTTTAAAGATTTTATTTATTTATGTGACAGAGAGACAGCCAGCGAGAGAGGGAACACAGCAGGGGGAGTGGGAGAGGAAGAAGCAGGCTCATAGCAAAGGAGCCCGATGTGGGACTCGATCCCGGTACGCCAGGATCACGCCCTGAGCCGAAGGCAGACGCCTTAACGACTGCGCTACCCAGGCACCCCCAAGATTATTTGATTTTATTCAATCATTCATTCCATATATATTTACTGAAAACCTATAATATGCCAATCGTGATATTGTTACCAAGATAGACATATCCCTTCCCTCATGGACTTTATGGTCTAAAGAGGTATAGAAACTAGTCACCAACAATGTATGCCTTCCTGGTTATGATAACGTTAGTATGGCATGTGCTGGGCACACATGGCAGCAGGGAGAGAGGCCCAGAGGTGAACATCTAGTCTGGCCTTAGTGGGCAGTGGTTAGGGAAAGCTTCCTAGAACTCTAAGCTGAGATGGGAAAGCTATAACATAAAGAGAAAGGAGAGAGTTCCAGGCTGGGGAATCATAGGAGTCCAGGACCAGAAACAAAGAAAGCACAGCCTGGGGAGCAGGTCATGTGTATGGGTGGATGGGACTGGCAGAGACACCTATCAGTGGAAGGGCAATGGGAGCACCTGTGGGGTTTCAGCCTGTCTGGGCTCTTGATGAAAACATTGGGCAGCTATGTCTGAGACTGCCATCAATCCATCCACCAGTCGTCCTTGGGGAGGACAGTTGCCAAAACTCCAGTCTCTGCCTTTCTCCTTCCTATCCACAGAGTATCTTGAGATATTTGGCCAAACATCTTGTTGAAAATCAGACACAGCACGTCCCTTGGTTGAGCAGACTAATAACCTTATTTAAAAGAAAATGTGGTTGGCCTTCGTCTGGCCTGACCTGGTCCTTATGAACCTGCGCTGGCCACCTGTGACCAATGTCTGATTTCTTGTCCAGACGACTCCCCTTGACATGGTCCTTGCTCTCTCCACCCTGGGGAGGGGAGCCAGTGAAAAGCCTCTGGAAGGTGGATTTCCTAAAATGTAATGGCGGGTAGATTATGAAATGTGACATGGAAAAGACTTTCTCTTGCTCTGAAAAAGTCATCTGGGTTAGCGGGAGCCCTCGGCACTGTCTGGCTGTTACGGTAGAGTGCCAGAGAGCTAGGCCCCGGAGTCAGATTGCTTGGGTGCAAATCCTGCCTTTCTCTGTTACCATCTTTGCAACTTTGAACAAAAGCTTGACTTTCCTCCACTGTGAAAGGGAGACCAAATGCCTACCGCACTGAACAGTATGTATTTGAAGAGATGAAATAATGGATGGCCATGCCTATTACATAGTAAGCACTTGATAAGTGTTACTGATTATTTTTGAGAACAAATACTATTCATCGAACCACAGAGAATTTTGTGTCTTCTAATTTCTTCCCCTCGTGTGGTTCTTCTGATCTCCTATATGTCCTTAGTGGAATAGCCCCCCCTTTTTGTTTGTTTGTTTGTTTGTTATAGAAACTATGAAGTACCAAAGACATGAAGTGTTTGGAAACAACACTATGCATTTCTTTTGACAAGAATGATCGTTTTCTCCCCCTCCTATTTTTGAAGGCCTGGCGCCAGCTAGCCAGGCCAATGGGAAGAAATGCTCCTGGTGTGGGCAAGTTGGCTGTGGAGGGTGCAGGGCTCCCCGCCTGCACAATCACCCCGCCCCCACCTGCAAGTCTGCAGTGAAGGCCGTGGGTGGACCTCTGACAGGAGGTATTCTTTCTCAGTGCTGTATGTGACATCCCAGTCAAATGGACGGAGCGAGTCTTTGTGATTTTGCAATGTTCATTGTTACTGTGCACTGGAGATGGGCTACAGCGCAGAGCTGATGGGGCAGCTGTTCAGGAAGGGCTGTTACTTTGTCAGCTTGTGTAAGTCACCGATGGACCAAAATTTGTACTTCATTTGTAAATTAGGAAAGCAGAATGAATGTTTGAGCCCTCCGCATTTGGAAACCTGCCCTGCCATTCCAACCATTTACATAATGGAGCATCTAAACTTTCAGTCGGTAATTCAGGGGAACCGGAGTTACTTGTCGGGTTTCCTCCATGTTTGGATCAATGTATGTGAACGGAGAAGGGCAAAGTCCAAGGTTTGTCCTTCAGGACACTCGAGGACTTTTCTGGGGGTTTCTAGAGAACAGCCACGTGTGAATGTTCATTTATGTCTTTCCTTTTCCTCTGTTCGCAAGCCAGCGTTCTCCTGGGAGTTGAAGCGGTCCGGATGTTGCCAGCCTCTGTCCCCGTGCTCCTGTCTGAAACCAGGTGAGCCTGTTTCAGGAGGAGACATGGATGGAGACGGTGCATTTTGAATGAGCATGGCATGCCCTCTGCGGCCTCCTCAGGCATGGAGCCGGCCCGGGAGCTGGGAACACCTGCTCTTACGTGCTGTATGTTTCAACCCATTGAAAGATCTTAGTGCAAAGTCAAGCATGGAATGATGTTCTGTGGTTTTTGAAAAGGTTCCTAGAGGGTTTGAGTTGGATAGGCTGAGAACAAACCCATTCACCCGTGACGGATAGAACCAGACTCTGATGTCTGGTGCGGGAAAACTGGACCTGTTTTTGGGGTCCTCATGCAGAACAAGTTTAACATTATAGCCGGGCCCCAAATCCAGCCAGGCTCGCAGCAATGAAGAGCCCAAGTGTGTTTGGGTCTGTGTGTTTATGCAAACAAGTGAAATCATCAAGTTTGTTCTTTCGAAAAACTGCAGATCAATTGGTTGCATCTCTGACTAATGACAACTTGTCACCTCACGAGGAAGCTCGTAGTTATCTTCCAACCTAACTTTTCTCAATTCCTGTGCATAAATAAACTTGCTCTATGAATCAATTAGAGGAATCTCCGTTTTTTTTTAAATATCAAAGAATTGGATTAAAATGGATTGTGCAGGAAATGCTGTCATTAAAAGGGCCAAGAAAAGAAGACATGCTTAATTAGTGAGTGGAATATTCATAATTTTTCATATCTATCAGCTCAGTGTGTCCCTAACATGTTTTTAAGATGTACGAAAAGAACACACATTAGAACTTTCCTTCTTTCTTTCTTTCTTTTTTTTTTAAAGAAAGCAAAACAAATGCCAACATAAACCCTTGGTTTTGAATACTTCATTTCTCTTTAGTTTAACAAAATGACGCCATTTTTTCTCAATCCTTTCTTCCAGGGCTGCTCTCCACCCAGCCATTGTCTAAAGAGCTTCATTTAAAGGTAAACCCTGTGAGGCCTTGAGAAGGGTTTTGCTACCACGCTATTGTATTTAATCACCAATGATTACTAGTTCCTGCCTTCTCTGCAGTTAATCGTGGATTTCAGGTTTTTCAGTCAGGATAAAGGAAGTTTAGATGTCTACAGGAGCTCTCAGAGACCTGCAGCTTACCGTATTTTCCTTGGAGCGCACTCTTAGTCAACATCTTCCTGAGTGCGGGCTTCAGGGACCCTTCTTGACCTAGGTGAAAACTAGTCATCGGGATGCTGGAGTAGGACATTAATAGGTATTATCAAAACCCATTTCTTCCCAATAGAGCTCTGTCAGACCCCTTCTCTGAGTTAAGATGTCTGGTGGCTTGAATACAGCCAAGGGCAGAAAAAGGACTTGTCACAGTGGTGTGAGACAGTTTGATTTTTCTAAGAATATGCAATAAAGAATGAAATACCCATGCTTTTCACTACCATCTCTCTTTTCCTGTTTCCACCTTCCCTTTCCCCCTTGTGTCTCTGGCAGTTTCTTCTCCCCCCGCCCCCCGCCCCGCCTCTGGAGCCATTTCTCTGGCACTGTCTCTCGCTTTCTCCTCTTCAGTGTTATCTTGACTATTTTCTCCCAGATCAAAGGTAGAAGTGGGCCATATGATTAATTGCCGTGCAGCAGAACCCTTTGCCTCCTTGACACACAAGCCAAGGAGACAAAGGGCGCTCTTTAGAAGGCCCGAGCTGTGTGGGTGCAGGGTGGGGAATTCACAAGCCTGAGAGCATGGAGCCCTCCCAGCAGGGATGGGAAGGTTCCTAGACCCTGCAGAAGAATGAAATTGCTCCTGCTGCACAGTGTGTGAGCCATATTTGCATTTGAGGGGAGAGCAGACAACGCCAGCAGTAAGCCATGTGGACTGTACGGAAATTTGTTGTAAAATCTGAAAAATCTTTAAATGTCCATGTGTAGAAATAAGTACCAATTGGAAATAAAAGGAAGTTAAGTGATGATGACCAATAGTTTAACCTTTTCAATCCTGTACCGTGAAAACTCCCTGGGGACTGTACCGGCCAATATGGCACCACCCGCCCTGCGAGGCTGTTTTCATGCAAATTAATTAAAATGAGATACAATTTAACATTCAGTTTCTCAGTCACACTAGCCACATTTCAGGTGTTCGACAGCCATATGGAGTTAGTGGCTACCCTATTGGACGGTGCAGGGATAGAGCATTTCTGTCATTGTAGGAAGCTTCCTTGGACAGCACTGCTCCTGACCCTTTGTCCTCTTAAGACAGGTAGCTTCGAGGGGGCCATGGAGTGCTTGACATTAGAGAGTTGAGAGGGATTCCAGAACTGGCTGAAAAGTGAGAAAACTTTCAGCAGAATGCCAAGTTAAGCTAAACAGATTTGGAATTCAGTTGATTCAAATGAGATATTGCTGGGAAAGTCTTTGAGAAGTTGAAAAGAACTCTACAAGAATAGGTGGAATTGTGACAGTTATTGGAAGTCTTTCTAAGAGAGGAAAAATGCTCAGCTGAGGGTGAAAGCTTAGCCGATGGCCATGTGCAGTCTTTGCTCATCAGAATTGGAATTCTGGGACAGACCCTCCAAGCCTTGGCTAGGTGTCATTTCCAGTTAGAATGAGGAGCCCTGTCTTTGTAAGGCTAATAGTTGCTTGGAGCAAGTCAGAGTGCTTAAACTCCCAAAGGGTAAAGATCATCTTCCCCAAATCCTTATTGGGGCCAAGGGTCACTCAATACCTTCAGATAGTTGACATTGGTAACTAAGCACAGAGTTTCTTTAAACTAACCAATAATCTGCCTGTATGGTTGAACATAGATTCCACCAGAACTGAGTCTCAAATTAACTCATGGTTCAACCCTGCTGTGGCCGTTAGCCACTGTTCAAGGAAAGGTCTTAGAAAAAAGACCCTCAGGCTACTCTGCCCCAGGGTCATGATTGCAAAGACACAGTCTAAGGTAATTGATTCAAGTTCCCTGGCTTGCACGAGGCAGGCTTTTCCTAGGTCAGGTGGCCATGTCATTGAGATCCAGTGTCCCTCAAAGTGAGAACACTGGGTTCTTAAGAGAAAGTAGCTGTGGCTGCTGTACTGTGACTTCCCAAATTCACTGACAACCCTGCCCTTCCTCCCCTCCCCCAGGCACTTTCACTTACTCACCAACCTCTTTGGCTCAACCTCTGGAGATTACAAAACCAAATGGGTAAGAAGTTTGGGGAGTAATCCACCAAACCCTCATCAGGTCCTAAGCGCTGTGTTTTCCAAGCATCGGGGACTTTGGGTGTTGGTGTGTGCGTGCTGGATGCCTCTCACCCGTTCCTCAGTGACATGCATGGGAGGGCAGTCTGGGCATCAGCTGTTCTAGTAAAATCTTAGTTTCTGAGGTAAATGTTGAGGAGGCCTCACGGCCTGGTCTGATGATGAATGGAGTATGCGATCGACTGAGGTTTAATCAGCACATATAGGAAGGAGCCTGACTTTTCACTGGTAACAATCAGAACTTTGCATCAACACGTTTGTTAAATCAACAAATATTTGTCGAGTGCGGCTCTTCATCAGACACTGAGGTGCAGCAAGGGAACTTCTAATCTGTTCGTCATGTTTGGGACAGATCGATGTTATGATTCACAAACTTTGGAAGTCTCAAACATTTTGTGTGGAATATTTGAAAGGTTTTGTTTCTGTCATCAAGTGTGAAAAGTAGGGTGTGAAGAGAGACTGTGGAGGGGAAAGATCCCTCCTCGTCTATGGTTTCTGCGCCCGGGATGAACTTTGGTAAAAATAGGTAGTTTGAAGGATGAGTCTGTGATGAGCAAAGTCTGGAAATGAATAGGTGGCTTTTAATTATCTGGCTGTCTCTGCATTGATTAGTTGTTCACTCAAATCGGAAGGCCATGCCAGAGCTTTCGCTCACATTCCTGGGATCTGAATTTACATGTCTGGTGTCTGCTTTCCGAGCACCGTCGAAACTTGCTTGTCATCTGCCTTATCTCTTCATCGCCAGCAACTCGTATAGTTGGGGGAAGAACAGAGACTCTCACAGTCTCTTTTAAAGAGGCAAAGGACCTCCAAAGTCATCTGCCTTTACTTCTTTATCTTACGAGCGAGGAGTCCAAGGTCCAGAAGGTGAAGCCCCTCCCCCGAGGTTCGCAGCTTCGTGGGTCAGGGGTGGGTTGAAGCTGCTTTCCTGCTGCTTGAAGGGGGGTCTCCGCGGCCTTGCTGTGCCGTTGATGGGTCCATCCTGCGGCTCGCCTGCTAAGAAGTGGCTGATAAAGAACTTGTGAGGCGAACCTTTGGATACCTTTTCAGGCAAAATCAGAGAATCATTTTTAGAATCTGGGACAAAAACAATTCTAAATAAAGGCTTCAAACTTCTGGATGCTTCCTCGTTTCCGAGCTTGATAAAATGAGGTCTCCTGGCTTTACCTCCTCAAAGAGAGGCCAGTTTATTGGGCGCATATCCGGAAACCATTCAGTCTGAAGGCGGCGCAGCACAGTGTGGAGTCCAGTACGAAACTACTTGGATCCATGATCTTGGCCTTGCCACAAACCACGTAATTGCTCCATGCCTCAGTTTACCCATTCTTCAATTAGGGTTAATGATGACGGTGTCTTCCTCAGTTGAATCAATATATTGTAAAGCACTTTGAATGTTGCCTGTATTACACATGAGCTATTTTTATTATTTACTTGGCTAAATGCAATTAACTGCCTGCCCTATTTATTTCCTACATAAAAAATATCTTATAAGAAACAAGTCAGGAAAAACATAAGAAATCAGTTGAATAATGTGATTTGAAAATGTTGATTCCGTCTGCCCCCCTCCCAGAGGCCCGAACATATGGTTCAAACCATTGAGTATTAAAGCTTCAAAAAGCTTGAGAGATTATCTGACCCTCCTGCTGGTTTGGGAAAGAACCTGAGGCCCAGGAAAAGGCCTATGACCTTGACTGTCAGGGCCAAGGGCCAGCTGTCCCCCGGCAGCTCGGCCATGCCACACTCTTCCTCAACACGCTATAGGGTATCTCCCTGGAAAAGGGGGGAGACGGTTGAGACGGTAATGGACCTTCGCAAGGAGCATGAATAACTTATTTCAGTTGTTGGAAAGTCTTTCAGCTGAAGAATGTTGAAGGGAAAGGGGGCAAATGGTCTGTGTCGTTTCTGAGTCATGCTGTACTTCCCCTGAGCCCCATTTCTGAGCCTGCCTACTGGTTTCCAGGAATTCAGTGTGTCTGCACTGGTGGTGTGGGCAGGGATAGAACTGCTGCTTCAGGCCCCCACAGAGCATGAATAAAGTTCTTCCTTAGTTGAATGGGATCCCCTCATGTCTCTTCAAGTTTGACCCCCACAAGCTCCAGAAAGAATTAGATGCCCTTAGCTTCACCAAGCATCCAGCTGACATCTCCACAGAGCCAAGTTCTCAGCCAACTTCCCAGTGGGTCATGACCTCACTTTACAAGATGGCAACATGGATGAGCTGGGGAGATAATGAGATGACACATTTTAGTGATTAACCTCATTTAAGTTGTATTATCCTTTTTTATTGTGAAATAGAAAATACACTCAAAAGGTTATGTACTATATATGTGTAATTAAAAAGATTATGTACTATATATGTGTAATTAAAAATGTAAAATTGAAAACTTAAAAAAAATTAAAATATGTGCAAATAATAAAATGAATACCCACGTACCTTCCACCCAAATTTCATGTTACTATTTCCTTATATGGGCTAGACCAAAGCTCCTTGAGGCTGGGTGTATATAGTATGTAGTATGTAAGTGTATGTCTGTATGGCATATTTAGAAAATATCACAGATGCATATGTATTATATGTAAACACACACATATTTATTTATTTATATAAAATAAGTTGCTTAAAGACGTTAAGCAATTGAAGCAACTGGACCAAGGCTACAGTCCTAAGAGGCAGATCCGGATTTGAAGTCAGCTTTGTCTCAAAGCCTGAGCGCTTACCCGTTCCCTCCAGTCCCTCATTCCCCATCGCCCTTTGCTCTGCCGCACAACCTTCAGTAGAGTGTGAGTACATGCCTGGCAGCACTAGTGTGTCTCAAAGTGAGGCCCCAGGGAGCTCACTAGAAATGCTGACACCCAGCCTCCATGCCCAGAGATTCTCGTTCGGTTGATGTTGCTGGGGCACGGATACCTGCATTTTTAAGCTCCCCAGGTGATTTTGATGCACATGAAAATTTGAGAGCTAGTCCAGTCCTTCTCAAATTTTAATGCATAGAAATCACCTCAGGGAATCTTGTTAAGATGCAGATACTGATTCAGGAGGTAGGGACTGGGGCCTGAGATTTTGCATTCCTAACAGACTTCCATGGGCCGGACTGCTGGTGGAAAGAACCCAGTCCAACCCTCTCATTTTACAGATGAGAAGCCTGTGTCCCGGAGTTGTTAAGCGACTCACAGAGTTAATCATTAGACAGCCATTTCCTGAATACGGTGAGGGAGATACAAGAGTTAAAAATCATTTCCCTTCAATGTATTAATTAAAATAAGATTATTTATTAAATACCCGTTGTGTGAGAGATGTTGAGTTACAAATACTAAAAATGCATGAACCATGCTCTCACATTGCTTATAATCTGGTGGAGGAAGTAAGGTGTTTTCATACCTGAAGTCAACAGAGGACAGTAGGAGGTGAGGACAGGGCAGGAGACGTGGAGATTATCTCCCTCCGTTGTGACATCTCACACAAGTGATTTGAACTTTCTGGAACTCCAGCTTTGACTGCATAAAACCAGCGAAGTTTAAAGCCAGAGACCACAAAGAGCACATCTAGGATTCTACAAAACAGAATACTTTTTTTTTTTTTAAATCGAAGGCTGAAAACCGGTAGCCCATGGACCAGATTTTGCCTATAGACTTTTTTTTTCTTTTTAGTTTTTAAGAATTAATTATTTTTAAATAATTTTTTAAATTTGAGAATAATTGTAGATCCATAGACAGGTTTCAGAGCTGGAACAGAGAGTTCTTGTGTGCCCCCATGCAGTTTCCCCTGTTTTAGATTACCATGGGACGCTAGTCAAAACTAAGAAACTAATATTGGTATGTTACTGTATGTGAAACTCCAGGGTTGTTGTTGTTGCTGTTGTTTTCTTTTACCAGTTTTTCCATTAATGCCCTCCTTTTGATTCAGGATCCAACCCAGCCTCTCTAGTCTCCCCTTGTCTCATCCAGCGCCTCAGGCTTTCCTGTTTTTTCATGACCTTGAGAGTCTTGAGAGATGCTTGTTGGGTATCCGGCAGCATGCCCCCCAGTCTGGGTTTGCAGGTGCATTTTCTCACGATTAGACTGGGGTTATGGGTTTTGGAAAGAATAGGACAGGGCTGAGTGGCTGTCACAGACGTATTTCTCATCTTTCTCCCTATGAGAGGCCAGAACACATCACTGGAACATTTTACTACAAGCCCAAACCAGCATCACTAAAGCTATAAGAGGTCACCTGACCCATTCAGCTGTCTTTAAAAATCTTGAACCAACTTTGAAAACCTGGGAGAATATTTTATATAAAAATTGGGATTTCCGCCTTCTCTTGAAAGCAAGAAGACCTGGCCATGCTGGGCTTGCAGTGGCACCCAGCCAAAACTGGCTAGAGCCCAGTGAGTTGCCCACTTCTATTGGGGTCTACAGTTCCCAGTTCACCATAGTTCCCATCTCTCGTACCATGCATATGCCTCTGAGCTCAACGAATTCCCTGGTATTCCATTGCCACCCCAGCTCCTTCTCGAGGCCGTAGGCTTATTTTTGCAGTATGTATTAACGTAAATGTGCGCAAGACCGGGGAGAGAAGCCGAGGGGCTGCCGAGCTGGGGCAGGTGTTCCTGCAGAGGCACAACTTGTCCCCACCATAGAGCAGTGTTTCCCAAAGTGCGGGACCACCAGCATCAGCATCGCCCAGGAACGTGTTCGAAATGCAAATTCTTGGCACCATCCCTATTGAATCAGAAACTCTGGAGGGGGGCCTACAATCTGTGGTTCAGCCGGCCTTGCAGCTGATCCCAGTGCATGCTGAAATTGGAGAAGTGCTTGAAAGACAGGCAGCACTGAGAAGGGGCGAGCCTGGTGGTCCTGGTCTGCCGGGCCACCTGTGCAGTGGTGGTGGGGAGCGGGGATGGGCACCGACTCTTTCACGGGCTCACAAGTCAATGGGATCTGGGGCCAGGGGTCAGTGTGAGTTTACATGCCTCTGGATCCTCAGCATGTGTGGACATAGGCTTTGCTTCCACTATTTCTGCTGCCCTGTGTCAGATTTGGGTAACCACAGCCTGCCTGAGTGGAGGCTCAGGATTCCATGTTTGTTTTCTCCCATGCCTTCTTCATCAGCCACCCCCAATCTCTCTGCACCATCAAAATCTCACCAACTGGGGTGCCCGGGTGGCTCAGTCAGTCAAGTGCCTGCCTTCGGCTCAGGTCATGATCTCAGGGTCCTGGGATCGAGTCCCGTATTGGGCTCCCTGCTCAGTGGGGAGTCTGCTTCTCCCTCTGCCCCTTGTCGTGTGCTCTTTCTCTCTCTCTCAAGTAGATAAATAAAATCTTAAAAAAAAATCTCACCAACTAAGAAAAGAGAAGAGAACCATTGTGGCTTCTTCTTCTTCTTCTTTTTTTTTTTTTAAAGATTTTATTTATTTATTCGACAGAGATAGAGACAGCCAGCGAGAGAGGGAACACAAGCAGGGGGAGTGGGAGAGGAAGAAGCAGGCTCATAGTGGAGGAGCCTGATGTGGGGCTCGATCCCAGAACGCTGGGATCACGCCCTGAGCCGAAGGCAGACGCTTAACTGCTGTGCCACCCAGGCGTCCCCATTGTGGCTTCTTCTGACTGGCAGGCGATGAACCCCTTGGAGTCAGTCCTTTGTCCATGTGGCAAAGTTCTGTGGGTCTGAGTTACAGTGAGAGAGGTTTATGTCTATAGGATAACATTTTGCCACTTAAAGCACTTAAAGCATTTACCGTACACATTGCTATCTTCCTTCTTTGTGTCTAGCTTTAAGGACGTACCTCAAGTTCTGCCTCCTTCCATCTTCTTCCTCTTAGGACGGTCTCGCCTCTCCCAGTCACAGAATTCCTCAATATTTGCACCGTGTCCATGCTCCTGCCACCCCGATCTCAAGGACTCCTCTGTCATCTGCTCTCTGCTAGCCCCTCCATCTCTACTCATTCCCTAATTCTTGCCCCTCTTCAGGGCTCTGGTTATACTTTACCATTTCCAGAAGTGGAGCCCCAGGGAGTGGGATGGTTTGCTATGATCTGCCAGAATTGCCCAACTTCTCTGACAGGGCTTGTGTCTTATTCATCTCTCCCCGCACCTGGCACAGTGCCTGGCACTTAGGAGGTGCTCAGTTAACACTTGCTGAAGGAACGAGCTGCCTGCAAACACAGCACACGGCATATGGCCTTGTAGTTAAGTACTGACTCCGGAATCAGTCAGCCTGGGTTTGAATCCTGGCTCCACCAAACTGGCTGAGCGCCCTTCAACAAGCCAGTACACATCTCTGAGCTTCTTATAAAGGCAACCTGTCAGTTGTGACCATAGATGTTCTGTGATGACCACATGAGCTAAAATACTTAAAACAGTGCCTGGCACCTGGTGGTGCTCGGTACATATTAGCAGTAATAGTCCCCTGGTGATGATTTACTGAACTGGATTGATAACAATTTCTAGTTAAGATTTTACCTGAACAAATTCCTTTTATTTTTATTTATTTATTTTTTTAGAGAGGGGGGGGAAGGGGCCAGAGGGAATGGGAGAGAAAGAATCTTAAGCAGGCTCCACGCTCAGCATGGAGCCTGACATGGGGCTCGATCTCACAATTCTGAGAGATCATGACCCAGGCCGAAATCAAGAGTCAGATGCCTAACCGACTGGGCCACCCATGTGCCCCGAAATTCCTTTTCTTTAAGAAGAAAGATTTGTGAGACTTGACCAAATAAAGGCTTGGAGGGATGCCTACCTGCTTGACAAGAAAGGCTTTGCTGCTGTCTTTAAGTTTTCTTTCCAGGGTAGCAACAATTGGGGACCGATCAGGCTCACAAGGTAGATTTGGGGGAGATGCATCCTGAGAGAGAAACTCAAAGTTCCGAAGCATTTCTGCTGTTTAGAGCAGCTCCAGAAGTATTTCTTCCAAGCAGCTTCAAGAAGGTGTTAAATCCACTCACGTGCTGCAGACATACGTACGTGACTGCAAGCCTTTTGTATCCGGGAGAAAGATTCTGAATGTGATCCAATTCTTGTGCATTTTACCTATTTTATTTTGAGCTGGCTGCCTTCTGCGACAGGGTTGTAATTAATATTGTGGAACAGGAGGCTCATTAAATCGGTCTCATTATGACTGCTCAGGTTCTGGGGCTCGGCTCTAAAGGGTTTCCCTGTTATCAGCGCCTGACATATATTCCTCATCAAGGAGGCCAATTGTCTTCTGTCGAGGACTGTCTCCCAAATGGAGATGGTATTTATTCTGACTTGTACTATTAGTGTGAAAAATGTAGCCCCTGATGACAGACGCATAGACCTCTGTCATAGGCGGGGCTCCCTCTGCACAGACATGAGGAATATAGCAATTTATAAGACGATATGCTTTCAGTGGCTAGAATGCCCACTGAGTTCATTCTTAGGTCTTTGGCTCAGTGAGAAGTTTTGAAAAGGAAAAGAAACATCCTAATTATAAACTTGTGGAATCTTCATGTCAGAAGAGGCTTCGGTAGTCTTTGAACCTTCTCCCCAACATGTAAGTTCTTTCTCAGCTATCAAGATTTCTGATTCTCTCTTCATATGATTGCTTCCTTTGGCAGAGAGCTCCCTACCTCCAGTGTGGCCAACTTAATTTTCAAACAGAGCTGAAGAAAATAATTTGTATTTTTGATTTGAAATTTGTCCCCATCTTACTTCCCCCTTGACCCTAGCTCTGCCACCCAGTGCTGTAGAAAACAAGTTTGGTCCCTCTTCCTTGAGAAAGCTTTCCAAGTGTTCGAGAGAGCTCTCTCCTCCCCTTCTAGTCCCCTCTCTTTAAAATTAAATGCCTTCTCTTCCCCTGATGCTTGGCCAGATCTGTCTTCCTCCTATTCAGTGATTAAACGTAGAGATACCTTAAAGCTCTCCAAGGATGTGGCATCCAGAAGGGAACAAACCTTCCGGGTATGGTCAGTCCACCCAAGGGCCCAAGGAGGCAGCTGCCCCAAGAGACAGGATTCCTGGAATTTTCTGTGGAAGACTGTGTCCCAGGGGGCCCTCTTGGAGATGGAAGTGTTGTTCTCTCTCCCCGAGGACCTTTGGTGCAGGTAATTGCCCCTTGCCTCATCCCTACCTGCTCAGGACATTGTCTTTGGGAGGTAGCTGGTCTGGGCTGACTTCAGCGTCAGGCTGCCTGGATTCGAAGCCCAGTTCTGCCGCGTACCAGCTAGTGTGACACTAGATAAGTTGCCCGACCTCTCTGAGCCTTGGTAGGGATGGTGATAGGGCCTGCTTCATAGCTTGTGAGAATGGAAAAGCTTATGTGTGTAAGGGTAGCAGAGCTCCTGAGAAATGCCTGAGGGCTTGTGAGTGATTATCAACAAGAACCAAACCCTGCTCATCAGCATCTCCTTGCTTCCCATGTGCTGGGCTTGGAGTCTCTTAATTTTGACATTCTGGGACTAATCGCTATCCTAAGAAGGAGATGGGGTGGGCAATTGACAGTGATTCCAAATAAATTTGTCTTTTGGTTCAGTTCTTCTCCTGAGTCTAGCCCAACACTAACACACACTGAGAGCCTTTCTCACCTAGAACACTTATTATATAAAATCTCATTTTATGAGAAAGAGAGAGAGAATGAACTGGATAACTGGATGTTCTTTCAAATGCTTTAGTTACAATTCTCTCTCTCTCCCCTTCTCTCCTTCCCATCCCTGTCTCCTTCCTTCAAATGGAATCTTACTCAAAACTCAGGTTCTGATGTAAGACAGATAATAGATGAACAGGTCCCTCTGGCAGTTTTAAACTTCTCTCCTTGGCAAAAGCAGCCTCATTGTTTGGGAAACCCCTGGAGGTTGTCTGTGGAATCCTGGCATTCTGAGCTCCACACTTGAAAACTTCTGCGTGAATCAGTTCCTCATCCAATTTTCTGAAATCTGGCCCCAGTCCTTCTACCTGCCTGATCCCCTTTTCTGTAGATTCATATCACCTCTGCCTCAGGTTAGATTCCCCCCTGCCCAAACCAGCAAAGTGTATCGCTTCCCCCACCCAAATTCTGTGAGGACCTTCCCAGCTCCACCCTCCAAATGATTTTTTATTTTGTTCTCTTCTGACCTCAACATCCTGGGCCTCCCTGAGAGTTGACAGCCACTCCCCACTCCCATCCTAAAGAAGGACCGCAGGGTTTAGGGGTTCAGTCATGGAGCGGAAGTGGGAGTGAGCGAGAAGTAAGTCAACACCATACTCCATACTCCAAGGGAGAGTTCTGGGAGAGGAGAATGGAGGAGACAGATGTGCCACAGAGCCAAAGAGTTAGCCATTCAAGCAACAAATCTCATCGGAGCCCTTATCCTCTTTGACCCTTCTACAGTTTCCCTCCCTCCCTCCCTTCTTTCCCTTTCATTATGTTTTCCTGTTACTTGACATCATGCACTGTTCCTTGCACAGGGACTTTAGAAAGGAAGACATCAGAGCCCCAGCCCCTGAGGGGCTCACAACCCAATGAAGGAAACTAATGAGTAAACTTTGCTGGCCCCCAAGTGCCCCTGAGAATCACTGATAAGTCCCTCATTTGGCTCAATGTTTCTGCCAATGTGTCCCTCTTTTCCTAACCTGATTTCCTCTCAGAGCTTAGCTTATGTAATACCGTCTTCTTCAGTTTCCTAGGGCCTGATAAGTATGAGGGAAAAAAAACCCCCACATACTCTTATTATGCAAAGTTTTATATTGCACACCTGTGGCCAGATGAATCTTTATAAAACCCCACCTTTGTCGCAGCATTCCCTTTCCCAAACACTTCCAAGGAAGCGCTACTCCCTAGCTCCTTCTCAGAGCTCCCAGGCGCCCAGTGGGTTCTTCCTCTTCCAAACTGGCCCTGCTTGCAGATGCTGATCATTGGGCAATAAATCCCTTCGGCCTCGTGGTGTTGCTTGCATTGTTGTCTCGGTTATCGATGAACTCATTACTTAGCTTCTCGTGGATTTAGGCCATGGCTTCCTAATTACTTTTAAAAAATGAGAGTCGTTATGGAAAAAGCAGGATTTAGACCCATCCTGCGTCTTCCCCTTTCCCAGAAAGGCACCTGGTCTGTGCCCTTCTTACCATTTAAAAAACATACTTTAACATGCAAATGTATTATGTATTCATGGATTATATAGAGTATTATTTTCATTATGTGTGTGTTTGCATAAATGGTATTGTACAATATGCATCACCCTACAATTGGAGGTTTTCACTCAATATATTTCTGAGATCTATTAACACTGACGTGCACAAATCCTAGTTAGTTCTATTCAATGACTCTGTTGTATTCTGTGAAGCCGGTGTGCTGCATTGTATCTGTCCCTTCTCCTCATGATGGATATTTAGGTTGTTTCTAATTTTTTCTTGTTATAAATAATGCCCCAGTGAACATCCCATACATATGCCAAACTACTTTTAAACCCCGTGGGAGACAGGACCGGTGAATTCTAATTTTTGAGTCCTCCGTTCCCCTTAGCACAGGGCCCTGCCCGTGGCAGATAATCAATAGATTTATTAATACACATTTTGCACAACATATGTATATGTAAACTAATACCCAAAGTCATGTTTTCAAGTGATGTTTTAAGTGGAAGTACAAATTCAAAGCTGATAGCGTTCCGGGCCAACAGTGTCCAAGCCAGGTGATGCCCAGAAACTGGGGCTTCTCCTTCTTCTGAGACAGAAGCTTTTAAGGCTTTTTCCTCTGGATACAGAGGTGACTCCTGTAGAGACCATAGGGGAAAATCAACAGATTACATCCCCAGAAGGAGACTTGCTAGTGGGCGTATTTAACACCTTCCTGTCCTTCTTCCTCCTCCCACACTACCTTTTCTATTTCTTGGAACACCAAATATCTCAACAAGCCATTGCCGCCAACCCCCTTGTGCTAGCGGGTCATGGAGCAGGTGGGTCACGGAGCAGGTGGGTCATGATCTAATGGTAACGAAAGCTTCTGCTTAACCTGAGTACCCCTCAACTGCGACGCAGGCCGAGATCAAGCTGGGAGCCCCGGGAAGCTGAGGTGTTCTCCCCTTTCTTCTGCTCGGTCAATCCGCAGGTGTTTGTGCAGCTTAGGTGAATCAGAGGTGGGGCTCTCGCCTCAAGCGGCTCATGTCTACTAGGAAAGGTCAGGCAGGAGAAACCCAAAAAGGAGGCACCAGGAGAAGCACCCAGTAACACAGGGTTGCAGAGAGGAAGGCACGCGGCCTCCCCTGGTGAGGAAGCTTCATTTGGGAGCTGACCTCAGCCTGGAGGCTGCAGTGGGATTTCAGCCGGCGGGACTGCGAATAGGAGAAGCCTCGGTGGGCGGTGGGGTGAGGCCCCGTGCGGTGGTAGAGGGACGAAGCTGGCACGTTAGCTGCTAGTGGAGTTGTGTCCATCTAGAAAAGCAGGGAGGGAGTCTGGAAGGCAGGCCTGGAGAGGAGTGAGGAGTAGGGGCTGCGTTCCGCCCCCGAGTGCCCCCAACACCGCAGCACTCCGAAGACGTTTGCCAAATAAAGGCAGACTTATTTTACCCGATTTATATTTCTTTCTTACTGAGGCTTAACATTTATCAAGGGCACAAATCTTAAGTGTAAGGCTCCATGAATGTTGACATATGTAACAACCTTACTGGTCAAAATGTAGAGCATTTTGAGCCCAAGGTCTCCGTGGGGCTCCCTCCCGGACCACACGCTGCCTCGGACTTGCATGACCCAGATCAGGTTGGCCTGGTGTTCGATGTCATGTCCCTAGCCTCCTGCAGAGCAGCCCGTGGGGCGCCGCGCAGAACGGTGGAAGAGAGGAAAAGGGGATTGTGGCTGGAGCCTGGGGGGGGGGGGACGGCAAATGAGGGCTCTGTGCCAGGGTGGTGGCCGTGAGGAGGGGACGGGGCAGCAGCTGCTGAGGATGGCAGGTGGAGGTGACGAGGAGCTCCTCGGGAATAGGTGCACGAGGCCGGGCTGTTCCCAGGTGTGCGCTGCCCTGCCGAGCGCTGGCCCGCCCCAAGGCAGCATCCAGTCAGAGAGCCGGTGCCTCCCAGCCCACTGGATTCGGAAAAGGTTCTGCAGGGGCCCAGGAGGAAGGAGCTTTCTCTGCTACGGGGCTACTGCAGTCCCTCCGCCCGTCTTCCCTCCAGCTGCCCGCAATGTTGACAATGACACCTCGAACCTTCTGTGGCTGGGATGGCCAGAGGTTTCTGGCACAAAGCTGCTGCCATAGGCTCTGGGGGTGGAGGAGTCACATGGGAGTAACAAGAGTAATTCGGAGCGAATCAATAGCACCAGAGTTTGCCTTGTTGGCACAACTGAGCGCTGACCACCAAATTGGACATCGGGGGTCTGGCAGTTTGCCTTTCTGGCAGGAAGAAGGCAGTTCCATGAAGCACTTGGGAGGGCCATTCCTAGGGACCGGGGACAAGAAACTAGGAGAGTAACAGAATGGCCTTGGGGGAGAAGAGGAGGCCAAGTACTGCCTGGGGGGGGGTGTACAAGGAGGGGAGACCATTGTTAGGGGCCACTGTCCAGCACCTCATCCCGTATTACCCACTGCTACCGATCGTATTGATGAATCCCCAGCCTGCGGGGTTACCGGTGACTCCCTCCACCCTCTATTCCTTCAGGAAGGACCACCTGGAGACCCAGGTATAATCATGAAACGAATCCCCCTGAAACTTTCCCATCTTGGAAACAGTTCTGCTGGTTTCTTGCTACTTCTTGCCTCATTGTGACTTGCTAAGTGTTGAATCTTTAATGGGCTGCATAAACCAGTGTCCTGTGTTGGAACAGGTGTGAGAAGGGAGATTTCAAAAGCAAATAAACACGAAGAAGCCTTTCTTCCCTCATTCATGGGCTGCCAACGTGTGCGGGAGGTGGGGCAGCGGTTGGGGTGGGGAGCTAGTCTTGGAGGTAGCCTGTGAATGAGAGCCCATCAGCCCTCCCCCTTCTGGGACACACCTTCCAGCTGGGAAGAGATGTAAACAAATGATTATCAAACACAGTGATAGGGTAAGTACGGCGACACAGGTGCTGTGGGATCCCAGGAGAGGGAGGGATTCTTTTAGCCTAGGCAGTTGCAGGAGGTGGAGACATTGGGGCTGGGTCCTGCAGGATAAGTTTACCTAAAAAGGCATCCTAGGCAAAAGAAACTGTGTCCACCAAAAGAGCAAGACAGTGTGAGGAATGGAAGCCTAGAGTGGAGGAGGGTGGGGGCAGGAGGAGAAGGGGACACAAGAAAATGAGACTTAGAGAGAGCTGGGAGGAGGCGCTGTGAGGATGTCTGGGGGGGGGGTGACTTGAGCTGCCGCGTGCTCAGAAAAGGTGACACTCCAGACAGTGTGGGTGGGAGATGATAGGGTCATTGGGCTCGTCCTGGGCAAAAGTGTGACGTGGTTCACGTTCCCGCCATTCCTCTCTGGACTCCTTCACCCCTTTCGAGTTCCCCTCGCCAGGTGTCTTTATGGCTTTCCTCCTCCCCCTCATAGCAAACCCAAATCACGGTGCCTGTTTCTACCCAGTCAGAAGAGGTGATGGATAAGTGCCAGGTGGCAGGAGAGCAGAGCTTTGCCAGCACTTGCCAGCCACGCATCAGGCAGCCAGCTAAGGTGGTTGTGTTCTCACCACTTTCGAGCCTCCTAAGACCTCGGTTACGTTTGGAATTCTCACCCGCATTTCACAGATAGAACTGTGGCTCAGAAAGTTTACATAACTTGCCCCATTTCACACAGCCAGGCAGGGGGAACTGTGATTCCGACCCAACGTGTTCTGATTTTGGGGTCCACAGTCTTAACCCCCACACTGAACCCATAGTCTCTGAATGCTTCATTTGCTGGATCACATGTTTGCAGTGACAAAGTCCTTAGTCCTTGGAGCGGTCAGACAGGGAGGGCCACAGGGAAGGAGAGGGAGGGCGGAAAGTCTCAGGAGACAGTTCCTTGTACAGGGGCAGCCCTAAGCATTGTTTAGGGGCCCATAAAAATATTCCGATCTCTTAAAATCAGAAGGGAAAAAATGTACTTTTAGGACAAAAATATTTTAACCTGTACTACTGATATATTCATCCTTATAACAATGCAATCATAAAATAGAATTTTAACGTTCTTTTTTTTTTTAACGGAAGAAATGATCCTTCGAGGCTAAAGTGCCAAGGGCCCACAAAAGTCATAATGTGGCTCTGGCCTGGCCTTTTCCACTTTTCCTTCGGCCTTGTGCCAAATTCATTTAGCACCTGAGTTCTCCCTGCCTCTTACATCTGTGCTATCTTCCCTTTCCTTCTGCCAATATTGTAACTCGGGCCATGCTGGGACGCTTGCAGTAGCTTCCTCTCCAGTGACCCTGCCTTCGGCTTCTCTCTCTTTTCCCAACCTTTTCCCAACTTGCAGTGCTCTTCGATCTGTTTCTATTTATTTTATAGTTTTATAATATTGTATTTATCCTTGTGGTTGTATATGTGTCGTGTTTGGCCAGAGGGTTTGGAGTCACTTGTGTCCCTTAGAAGTGAGGCCAACCCACTTAAAAAAAATTTAAATGTTAAAATTGGTAATATATCACATGGGGTTTAGCATTTTAACCATCTCTAAGTGTACAATCCAGTGGCATTAAGTACATTCCCAGTGTCTTTGTACCATCACCACGATCTGTTTCCAAAGCATTTTCATCACTTTCATCGCTGGAGACAGGAACTCTGTGACCACCATTAAGCTATAATTCCCCATTACTCGCCCCCCTCCCCGCCAGTCCCTGGTGACTTCTTTGGTTTTTTTTTTCCCTCTAGATTTATGGAGATATAATTGCCATGCAACATTGTGTAAGTTTAATGTGTACATCATAATGATTCGGTATGTATATATTGGCAAATAATTACCACAAGAAGATGAGCTAACATCCATCACTCCACACAGCGACAATCGTGTGTGTGTGTGTGTGTGTGTGTGTGTGTGAACTTTCAAGATCTACTCTCTTGGAACTTTAAAATACATGATACAGGAGTGTTAACTATGGTCATCATTACATCCCCAGAATTTATTTATCTTCTAACTGGAAGTTTGTATCCTTTGACTGCCTCCATCCATTCCCCTTCCTCCTCCCCCCGCCCCCCACCCCCAGCAATCACCAGTCTGTTTTCTGTTTCTAGGAGATCGATTTTTTTTAGATTTCGCAGGTACTTGAGATCACACAGTATTTGTTTTTCTCTAGTACTTTTGATTCTACTTCCTGTCTTTATGTTGCCTAGTCTAGGTACCTCATATAAATGGAATGATGCAATATTTGTCCTTTTGTATCTGGCTTCTTTCACTTCGCATGATGTTTCCAAGGTTCGTCTCCGTCTTAGCCTGTGTCAGAACTTCAATCCTTTTTATGGTTGAGGATTTTGCTTTGTACGTATATACCCTATTTTGTTTATCCATTCATCTGTTTATGGACATTTGAGTTATTTCTACCCTTTGCTATTGTGACAAATACTGCTATGAACATCGGTGTACAAATATCTGTTTGAGTCCCTGCTTTCAATTTTTTGGGGTCTATACTTAGAAGTAGAATTGATGGGACATATGGTAATTTTATGTTTAATTTTTTGAGGAACTGCCAAGCAGCAAACCACTTGTTCCATGTGTGAAGAACGAAGCTGTCCTCAAGTCCACTCTCCAAAGCCTGGCTCTTGAGATTAAACGACTGTAAACATTTGTCAAAACTCATCAAATTGTGCATTTTTAAATGGTGAATGTTACTCTAAGTGATTATGACTCAATAAACTAGACTTTAAAAACATAACCTCCTTGTATGGGTGGGCAGATTTCTTAGTGGAGGCTTGAGATGGATATAGCAAAGGAGAAACTGTGGGAAAAAAGGGATTTTCTGAATGGGAGGGGAGAAGAAATGAATGGCCAGCCTCGCGGTCTTACGTAGGTAAAGCTAGGCGTGTGTTATAAATGTTAGTATTGGTAAGCATAGTTTACGCAACTGTTGTTTTTTATTCAGCAACATTCACTTATTATGCATCTGCTGTGTGACAATTTACAGCACATTTGTCTCAAGTTACAAGCACAGAATGAAAGTGTTAATTAAAAATAAAATGTCACTTAAAAATAAAAAATCTGATATACAAATCAATGGAAAGATACCCTGTTTTCGTAGATTGAAAGCCTTAATATTGCTAATATGTCCATACTTACCCAATGTGATCTACAGGTCAGTGCAATCCCTATCCAAATCTCAATGGTGTTTTTTGCAAAAATAGAAAAATCTTTTCTCAAATTCATATAGAATCTCAAGGAACCCTGAATAGCCAAAACAATCTGGAAAAAGAACAACGAAATTGAAGGTCTCACATTTCCTGATTTCAAAATGTGCTACAAAGCTACAGCAATTAAAATTGTATGGTACTGGCATAAAGACAGACATACCATGAGACAGAATAGAGAGCCCAGAAATAGCTCTCACATATATGGTCAAATGATTTTCAGTAAGGGGACCAAGATCATTCAGTAGGGAAAGTACAGTCTTTTCAACAAATGGTGTTGGGGAAAACTGGATATCCACCTGCAAAAAAATGAAGCTGGACCTTTATTTTACACCATTTAAAAAATCAACTCGAAGTGGATCAAAGTCCTAAATGTAAGAGCTGCGTTAAATTCTCAGAAGAAATCATAAAGGAAAAGTCACTGGATTTGTCAATGACTTCTTAGGCATTGACACCAAAAGCATAGGTTAAAAAAAAATTAGGTAAGTTGGATTTCATCAAAATTAAACAATTTTGTACATCAAAGGACATTATCAACAGAGTGAAAAAGGCAGCCAACAGAATGGGAAAAAATATTTTAAAACCATAGATCTGATAAAAGAGCGATATCCACAATAAGAAAGAATTCTTACACCTCAACAATATTAAGACAAATAACCCAATTTAAAGCTAGGCAAAGGGTTCAAATAGACATTTTTCCAAAAAAGATATGCAAAGGCCCAATAAGCACACAAAAAAGTGTTCAATATTACCAGTCATTTGGGAAACACCAATCAAATCAATTCACTCCTATTAGGACAGCTAGTATTAAAAAAAATAAAACCGAAAATAATTGTTGGAGATGATATGGAGACGTTGAATCTCTTGTACGTTGCTGGTGGGAATGTAAAGTGGTGTGGTCACTACAGAAAATGATGTGGAGAATCTTCAGAACATTAAACAGAATTGCCGTGGGATCCGGCAGCTCCACTTCTGGAGGTACCCTCCAAAGACCTGAAAGCAGGGCTTGAACATACACACTCCTGTTCACAGCAGCATCATTCACAGTAGCCAAGAAGCGGAAGCAACCCAAGTGTCCCTTGACACTTGGGTTATAAATAGACAAACGAGATGTGGTCTATACATACAATGGAGTGTTATTCAACCTTAAAAAGGAAGGAAATTCTGACACATAGATGAAACTGGAACACATTATGCTAAATGAAATAAGACAGATATAAAAGAACAAATACTCTGTGATACCACTTATATGACATCGCTGAAGTGAAAATGGTAGAGACCCAAAGTAGAGTGGTGATTGCCAGCCGGGGGGGGGGGGGGGGGGGGCGGGGCATGCGGGGAGCAGGTGGAATGGGAGTTAGCATTTAATGGGGATGGAGTTTCACTTGGGGAAGATGAGAGAGTTCTAGAGATGGCCAGCAGTTGCACAACAATGTGAATGTGCTTAAGGTCACTGAACTGCACACTTACAAATGGTTAAGAGCGGGGCGCCTGGGTGGCTCAGTCAGTTAAGTGTCCAACCGTTGATCTCAGCTCAGGTCTTGATCTCAGGGTTGTGAGTTCAAGATCCGCATTAGGCTTATGGAGACTACTTTAAAAAAATGGTTAAAATGGTAAATTTCACATTCTGTGTATATTACACCACACACACACACTCACAGACTGGTAACGGTACTTCTTCACTCCTGCTGGCTTCAGAGATCTTAAGCCTTCAATTTGAACTCTCCAAAATCTGGCTTCCATCCCCTTCCCAGGACTATATTAACTCCGAATGCCCTCTTCCACCCAAAGCTCTGGTCACGTTGTTTAACGGCTGCATTCCCGCATTTTCCTGCTCTGCCCTGCTTTACTCTTTTGCACTTCCTAAGCATGCCTGCTTTACCTGGAATGACCTGCCTTCTTCCCATCTCCACCTTTAGATCCCATCCATTGGCCAAGAGTTAATGTTAGTCTCCTTCAGGGTTGGGACCTCAGTTCCTCTATTTTGGTCCTTTTCACTATGTTTTTTTAGGATTCGTCCCCATTTTTGTCTCCCTCAATACATTTTCAACACTCTGAGTGATATATATATGTTTAAAAGCAGCTACAGAGTTAGCCTGCTGTAGGTAATGAGAAAATGTTTACCAAATGAATGAAGCTTTCTTTACAAAAAAATGTCCTCCATGGGAAACACAAACTTTTGCTTTTTGATCTCTAAACAAAAATCTCCAAAGAAATTGAAAGACTTCGAAGAGATTTTGCAGATTTGTTCTGTCAATATTTTATGTCCTGGCTGTCACAGGTGAGTGAACTGACATTCAGCATACGTAGAAATGATCTACAGATGTGTTTCTTAAGGGTTTTGGGTTTTTTTTCTCGAACTAAGATGGAAGTGTCATGGGATGTAAAGTGTAATGAGCAATTGCTCTGAAAACTATTTTGTTTATTCACAACCACTTTAGATGTATTAGGTAAACATCCCTGAAAGCCAGTGCATAATGTGAACAGACGGAGAAGCGGTCATCTCCTTCCTGCTCAGTTTGAAAGCAATGCCCTTGCTCACGTCCACAATCGGTTTAATAAATTCAACTAAAGGCAAGAAAGATGTGATTGGAGGGAGCAGGGATATTATGTAATATATAAGCTGCATATTTAAAGAAACTAGCTCATGGCGAAACAGGCTTTTCATCATCTCATGTGAAACAGGAAGATCTCTTTAATAAGAACATTTTCTAGACACAAAACTAGGAAAAAAAATCTTTTGGAAAAATGAATTAGGAAGTGGCCCTTACTTCCTGGGAAGCAGTGGCTTAGTGGGAGAGGCAGCCCTGATTGGGGGTAACACCTAGTGATGGGCCTAGGTTACCACCTGCTACTGCTTCATCTGGGATCCTCTGCTGAGTCAACCTTCCGAGATGTGCTGTTTGAGGATGAACTTGAGTGGGAACAATACTATGGAAGAAAAGACATGAGAAGTTGTGGGAGCCAAAATATGATCTTTTTAAAAAAAAATCATTGAAATGCAACATAGATTCAGAAAAGTGCACAAATCACAAGTGTTATGAAATGAACACACCTGTGTGAGCAGCACCCAGCTCAAGAAAGACAACATTACCAGCACCCCTGAAACTCCCTCGTGCCCCCTCCCAATCTCTGCCCCTCCCTCCTCACCAGAGGGAACGTTTCTCCTTGCTTCCAAGATCACATATTCTTTGGCCTGTTTTTGAACTTTACGTAAGTGGAATCATACAGTATGTAAAAAAAAAGATGTTAAAAAATAGAATCACCAAGTTTAATTTGAATAAGAAGGAACATTTAAAAATGTGCCTATCCACTAGTTTGTTTTGAGGGAGGTGAGGAGAAAAAGCGCAGAAAGACGACTACCTACGTCTCTGTGGGTTTGCCAGTGGTAGTATTATTGGGATCCGTTAGTAAGTGCTGGTAATTAGGCCACGCAAGCCACCAAACCTATTCATTTTTTGAGTTGGTGATGAATCATTCACTCCATCCTTGCAGTCTGGCAAGGCAGGATGCAGAAGCCCCATTTGGTCTTAGCATGTGGATGGTAAAACCCGGCGGATTCCTGAGCTCCCAAATAGCGTCCCGCACAAAATGGGGTGTGAGGAACTAATCCAGTTGGATGCATCCACGCAGGGCATTATTTCAAGTGCACGAAGTCCACGTGGTTACAGAACTAAAAGGCCCCGTGAAGGATGCAGGGCCAATACCCGAGCAAAACGGGGGTCCGTTAGCAAAAATGGGGAAGTGTGGCTGTTGAGGAAAAGTCGGCGGTGTCTGCCTTAATGTCATTGTCTTAATCCCGGGACGACAGACAGCTCAGCTCTCAGGGGCCCAAGCGGTGAAAACCCACAAAAGATGTCCTCTGTTTATTTTCATGGGTAGAAAAGAACTCCCCTCCAACGCGAGGGGGGGATGTATTCGTTTCTTCATTTTTTAGGGCTGCTATGCCCAAATGCCACCAACGGGGTGGCTTCAAACGACAGACGATATTCGTTGTCTCACAGTTTTCTGGAGGCTAGAAGTCGGGGATCAAGGCTCATCCGTTCATGCTCCTTCTCCAGCCTGTAGGGGAGAACCCTTCCTCTCGTCCTCCCGGCTCCTGCTGGTGGCTGTCCTGTCCGGTGCTCCTTGGCTCCTTGGCTTGCGGCCTGTAGCTCCCATGCCGCCTCCTCTCATGTGTCTGCTCAGTTTTCTTCTCTTCTACGGACACCAGGCATATTGAGTTAGGGGTCCACCTTATTCCACTGTGACCTTATCTGCGCTCGACTACTTGCATCTACAATGGCCCTATTTCCAATAAAGTCACATTCTGAAGACCCGGGGCTAGGACTTCCACAGGAGGTCATGTGAGGCATTTCCTCCTCACAGGCTTTGGGGGATACAGAGCTGGAACCGGAAACTGGCTTGGATAAATATTTGCTATTAATCTCTAAGCTACAAAGCACCGTCCATTACACGAGGCATAATCAGGAGCAAGGAGGAAGCGGCAGGGTAAAACGGAAAACTCTAGAGCTTTGGAGGCATCTCAGAGCGGGGTACGAATACAGTTTTGTCATTACTAGTAATGGCACTATTTAGTGTCCCCTCAGTAAAATCCGAAAAATAGTGACTGTAAATGGATATTAAAAGGGGTGATTTATGTAACGTGCTCAGCTCCACCTTGACAACTAATAAGCTCTCAACACTGAGAATAGAATTATGCCTCAGTTTCCTCAAAGGGATAAAAGGTAAGTGGCATCTTTTCTTGTAAGATATTGTTAGCAATTTTGAATAGATGGGCCTTTGTTTCTTACTATTTTTTCCAAAATCTCTCTTCATCCTATCATTTTTATTATCTTCCCCCCTACAAATGTAACTCTCTTGCCATATTTTTTTTTAACTTCAAACTTATCTCCAACACGTGAATTAGTGTGATATTACCCTGGTTTTTCAAAGTCTTATGGAATTGAAGCCAAGCTGGTAAGTAATATGTTAGGTCCCTAAGGTTGGAGTTAAGCAAACCCTGAAATTCCTAAAGAAAATTTTAGGACGTGTTAAAAAAAAAAAAGAAAAGCAGAGCAAAACTTACATTCTAAAGTGTGCATTGAATCCATGTTACAGCTTGGAATCTAATTGTAGTAGTTACCATTTATTGAGCAGTTACCACGTGCCAAATGTAATGCTAAAGATTGTATATATTTTAGTTCATTTCTTTGTCACAACAACTCCATGAGCTGGGTACTGCTATGAGCCCCATTTTGCAAATGAGAAACTGAGGCACAGAGAGGTTAGAGAACATGTCTGGAGCCACACAGCAGTGGAGTTGTAATCCTAGCCAAGGCAGTCTGACTTTGGGGCCCTTGTGAGTAAGCACTGTGCATCCCAGCATTTAGGCAGGAAAGCTCATGGTGAGTGCACTGGGATCTGGGATCTGGGCCCAGGACAACCCCAGCTGGGTCTGTGGCCTGCTCATCTGTGTGCAGTGTGATTCCCCAAGCTTAGTTAACCTCCCCCAGTTTGAAGTTCACATTCCAACCATTTTCAGCCTCATGGTGCCTGGCTCAGGTTCTTTCTCTCTCCCTCCAGCTATGCGGTTGCAGGTTACATGCTAAATTGAGCAGAGCCAATAATCTGCATAAGTAAGGTCAGTCTTAGTAATTACAAACGAACTAGAGCTCAGTGTGGCCGATGGAATGATCCAACTATCCACGATTATTGCCAATAAGTGAGTGAATAAATACATCTCATAGACATCTATAAATATCCACTAAGTGCCAGTTATCGTGCCTGGTAAGGGGCTGTAAATATAAATGAGACATAGTCTCTGAAATCTAGGAACTCATAATGCAGTGGGGGAGACAGAGAAGTAAGTAAGCAAAGAAAGCACAAGGAAATGACAGGCCTTAGTAGAAGTTTGGATAAAAGACCATGGAAGTGGGTGCCTGAGTGGCTCTGTTGGTTAAGCAACAGCCCTTGGCTCAGGTCATGGTCCTAGAGACCCAGGATCGAGTCCTGCGTTGGGCTCCTTGCTCGTCAGGGAGTCTGCTTCGCCCTCTGATCCTCTCTCTCTCTCTCTCATTCTCTCTCTCTCTCTCAAATAAATAAATAAAATCTTTAAAAAAAAAAAAAAAAGACCGCGGAAGTAGGGAGACTGGAGACCACATTTCAGCTATGTTTTGCAGAGTGCAGAAATGTCCACCAGGCCGAACAGGCCTACCAGGCAGAGAAGAGAATGATGTGTTTCTCAGATGGCATCCCTGAGCTACAATGGGGTTCCTAGGCCCCACTCCAGACTTCTGAATCTGCATTCTTTTGGGGGGGGGTCGGAGAATCACGATGTGAAAGGAGGCTAGAATTTGTGAATTGCAGTGTTCTCGTGCACAAATCAAGGGCTCTGGCAGTGGGTGTCCTGTGCAGGATTGGGATGGAGAAGGTAGAGTGTTTGGAATAGAGGCCGCAGAGAGAGAATGGCAAGAAATGGCCCCTTAAGAGGAGGTTGGGGCCGATTTTGCAAATCCCTAAGTAAAGGTGTTGGACTTTATCTTGCCAGCAATGGGGGCCCAGGGAAAATGCTGAAGCAAAGGTAGGACATGATCAGAGCCTTGATTTGAAATGGGTGGGTGAGGAAAACCCAGGAAGAGTGATTAGCATACTAGGTGGTGCTTTATTATCCCTTATAAAAGTGATAGAAGCATATTGTAGAGAAAAGAAAAAAGGCGAAATTTCCCCATGACTTACCAGCATATTCAGTGTGTTTCACATAGTCAACGACCGAGAACCATTTGCAGGATGAATGGCTTGTTTGTCAATGCCACCATGTGCCAGCCCTGCGCTGATGTTTTTCCTAAATCATCTCACGTAATCCTCACAACAACATGGTGAGATAGCTATTACATTTTACAATGGGAGAAACCAAACTCCTTAGAGAAGTTAAGCAACTTGCCCAAGGTCACAAAGCTACTAAGTTGCAGAGTTGAGCTGCAAACACAGACAATCTGATGTCAGAGTTCATGCACTTGGCCATCACGTGCACCTGCCCGCCAGAAACGAGAACATTTCCCTGCAGTCTTATAGGCATACAGTTTTACATATTTATCATGATCATCCATAAAATTTTATATCTCATTTTACCCAAAGCATACCGCCGTGTCAGAAAGTGTTTTCATAACTCTAATTTTAATGGATATGTGGTCATCCACTGAGTGGATATAGACCACTGCTTGTGTTCACTATCTTCATTGTTGGTACTGTGGTCCTTCCTCAGTTTTCACTAGTACACGTAATAAAGTAACAAATGTTTTCATGTGCACGATATTTCCATATAGAGTTATTTCCATAGACCGAGTTTCTAGAAAAAGGATTACCATTGGATCGAAGGCCTCATGGCAATTGTGAACCCTTGATTGGCATTGCCAGATTGTGTGTTGGAAATGTTTTACCGGTTCGCGTGGTCACTCTACAGTCATCATAGTCGTCATAGAGCCACACGTAAAGCATAAGAATATCAACAGCAACCCACCCTCACTTGCGTTGAGCATTATTTTTAAAAAATCCCTCCTATTTTAAAGGTTTAAAATGACACATCATGTGTCATTTTAACCTGCATTCATTTCATTTTTAGTGGGGTTGCATATTTCCCATACTCTATTGATTAACTGCATTTCCTCCTTTATGAGTTATCTGCTTGTCCACTTCACCTAGTTCTCTTCTGGAGAGGTTTTAGGAGTCGTTTTCCAGGTAGACTATCGACACTTGGGGAAGACATTGGGATGAAGGGCTGAGTAAGAGAGAAAAGTCAGGACTTGAGAAAACCTTCAGCACTGATTGCTAAAATGGCCACACATCTTCTTAAGATCACAACCGACCCAACTACAGTATCTGGGATGATAATAACGTAACCCCTCTTTCTCCATTACAAATCGTGCTCCACACATTAACTGGTACACAAAAAGACTTAAACCCAGAGTGTTAATTTTCTTCTAAAGAAAGACCGTGTTGGTGAGCGTGTGCAAGATTTCTACTGAAAGACCTGAAGTACCGAATCGATACACAATAATGCCACAGTTTGGGGAAGAAAGCCTAATCTGCGTTTCCCTAAAAATCATCTGCCCGCCACAGGTGTACTGATCTAGGTGGCACCTGGATGAATACTGATTAAGAGTTATCTACTTATTTTGATGTGTGTCAGGAAAAACACAACCTGCTCATCAATCTGTGATGTGTGTGATTGCACAGACATGACTGTGCAAAGATACACGTGAAGAATGGCACAAAATATTTTTTAAAAGCATGAATCATTTGAAAGAAGAAACTAATTGTGCGGGTGGTGGTCCTTGGCCAGGACAAAAGGCACACCGTCGGCATGCTCAGCATGCTCGCGGTTGACGTCTTGGAAACGCGGCTTTACTTTACCATCATCAGCACACCTGTCTCGAGTGCTCACTGTGTCCTCGGTGCTGTGCTCAATACCCAAGGAACGTGCCGCTGCTTCTGAGAGTTCATGGTTAAGACAAGAGAAGACATGGGGGCTGGGACGTGTGGAAGTCTGGGCACACGCCAAACAGCCAGAAATCACAGACAATAGTGAAGAGTTAGAGTGAAACCCGAAAGCAGAGCCCACACGCTGGCATATTACAGGGATCTTTCTGCCCGTTTTCCCTCACGGTGTTCTTGCCAGGCAAGGTGAAGCTAAATCTTTCCTCCCTTCTTTCTCTCCTTCCATTTGTTCCGTCTTATTCTCTTACCATACGTCTCTAATTTCAGATTCGTATTTCATGCCCCCAGATTGGCTGCCCCCAAAACGAGGCATCCAGGATTATCTAGGTGTGTGCCACAGGGCATCGGACAGGGAAATGATGTCTGTGCACCTGGTACGACAGCCTCAACTGGTAAATCAAGTCTCTGTTCTTCTCATCCTGATGATTTCCTTTTTAAAATTCATCTTGGAGGAAATTGTGTAACATTTATTTTCCACCCTGGGCTTCTAATTCACCTGGCTTTGAATAACAACTTGGCCACCTTGAGAACTGTGAGCCCTGATGACTGTAGGGATGGGGGAAGGGCAAAGATTTCTGGGTGGCGGTTCACCAGTTATAATCAAAAACATGACCTTGGGAGGGTTGTAGTGATGCTTGGAGGACCTGTGAGATGTGCTGTCAGCATCCCAAGGAGGTGTGGGCACCTGCCATGAGCAAGCTGGCATGTAAAGTGCTCTGGGAATAAAAGAGAGGCACAAAAGCCTGTGCCCTCAGGGACCATGCACAAAGATGGGCTGAAGAAATAGTGATTTGTATGAGGATAATGACCCTCACCAAGGGAATGTGCAATAAATGCACAGGAGAAACACAGAGGAAAGATCATCTCCGACATAGGAGACCTGTGAAGAAGAGAAGTTTGAGTTTTCCCAATCTCTGTTCTGACTGACTTACTGAATCAACAAATTGGTTTTAAGGGATATTTGGGTAGGATTTCAACAGCCATAGGTAGGAAATGGGGGCCTATGGTTAGAAGGGGGTAGATAGCGCGGGGAGGGAAAAAGCCAAGATGCACAGAATGGAAAGCACACATTTTATATGGGAGACAAGAGGTGCTTGGGTACATGAGTAGACAAGACTATGGTGGAAGGCTTATTTAGGGAGCTAGTGGGTGGGAAGACTGGAAGGTAGATTAAAAGACCCATCTCAAGGGTGATGGGGAGACATTGACATTTTGTAAGAATAGTGAGAGTGACGTACATTTGTTCTTTGGGAATACTGTTGTGGTAGTTGGACAGAGCATGGGCTGGAGGAGGAAGAAACCAGAGCTAGGAAACCTGTTGGGCAGCTAGTGCCATAGTCAGGTAAGCGCTCATGAGGGCCAGATTCAGGGCTGTGGTGATGAGAATGGGAGAGAGGCAAAGGATGCAAGAGCCATTTTGGAAAGAAATCACTGTAGCCTGGCAACTAGTTGGATAGAGAAGGTGAGAGAGAATTGGAAGGTGGCCTTAATATGGAGGCTGGAAGGGCCACCAGTTGAGGTGGAATTGCGGTTTATGGGGAATATTTGGGAGTCCCCTTCATCTACGCATGGGTTTCAGCAAAACAGGGCCTATTCTTGATGGAACCATCCATCACTGGCTGTGCCTGGAGGAACAGGGATGCTAATGTTTAATAGCAGACAGAGTCCAAATTTTGGGGTGATGAGAAGAAACTTATAGATAGTAGGGAGGAGGTCTTGGGAAAATGCTTAAAATAGCACTAGGTATCATTCTTGTGACTTGAGAAATCAGTATCTTCAACACTTATATCCTTGTGCCCAGAGCCCTCTGATTTCAGATTCTCTTCTTGGACCTGTACACCGGTAGTCAAAATGTACCAGTCCTAATGCCTCTTGTCTCAGCGACTTGCTCTATTAGGTGGCAGTTAACTAGGCAATTCATTCATTCATTCAACAAATAGTGAATGTCTACCATGACCAGGCACTGTTCTAGACGTTTTACTGCTGAGATTATAGCAGCAAACAAAACAGACAAAATCCTTATTCTTGTGGACCAGCCTTCTAGTGGGGGTAGCAGACGATGAATAAAACAAATAAACAAAGAAATGTATTAAATTGTGGTAAATACTATGGAGAAAAACAAAACAAGGAAAGAGGCTGGGAACTGTTGGGATGGGAAAACTGCTGTTTTAAATAGGGTGGTTAGGCTAGCCTCACTGACAAAAGGCCATTTGAGTAAAGACTTGTAGGAGAGGAGACGGTGAGCCATGTGCATATCCAGGCAAGGACATTCCAGTTGGAGGGAACAGGAAATGCAAAAACCCAGAGTTGGATGCATGCCTGGAGTGTTTGAACAGTAGTAAGGAGGCCAGGAGGGCCGGAACCGAATGAAGGAGAGAGAGGGTGTGCAGCAGGATATGTGGAAAGTAATTAGCTGGGATCTTCTGGAGATGATGCCTGAATCCTACAGAATGGCCCTAAAAATGGGAATTGAGTCATTGGGAAGGAGATGTACTTGGCCATCTTTTACTTATGGGTGGGACTTTGTTCTGCAAAGAACCAAGTAAATGTCCAGTCACAGGAAGGAAGAAAGAGGTTTTTCGTCAGAAAACACCAAAGCTCTTGTTTCATTTGGTAGAGGCGACACCCATGATGGAGTGCCCCCCACCCCCACCCCTTGTACTATTGTGGCTGGCAGGAGGCCTGGGTCTTCCCAGCAGTCTTTGCAAGGCTGATACACGTCAATATTACTCAAAATGGATAGATCCCCAAAAATAAAAATAAGTTACACTAAAAAAAGTATCCATGCTCCTTGTTTAATTCCTTGCATCAGAGGTTGTGTTTAGTTTACAGTTCACTTTTTTTTTTTTTTTACTATATAACACGCTGCAAGGTGGGGCTGGAAAGAAGAAAACCACGTAGGCTAAAGTCCCTCAAATTCTATACTTAAACTCCATCTCCATGGCAGCATGACAGCCTCTGACCATGTGGAACCGTCACAGTTTTGAAGAACAGCTTTAGAGTTGTAATTCTTCACTAATCTAAAAGCTGCATTTGCTTAATGAAGAGGCTTATTATATCTTCCCTACAGCTATTGACCATCAAATTGGGGAGGGGGATGTTTTCCTTTATTTCTCTGAATTGGGCAACTCACTGCTTTCATTCTGGCTGGGAGCCTAAACCCTTGCAAGGGCAGAGACAAACACAAGAAGGGGGAGGGGGTGGAATGGGACAGAAGGCCTTACCCATGGTGGAGTCACATGAACTTGTAGATCAAAAGAGCAGTCCTGGCTTTAAAAGACTGTGGCACTATTCATGAACCCGGTGACTGCCCAAGAAGGAACACAACCGCTTGTTGTCACCAAAGATAAAACGCTGCAGCTGGGTCCCCAGCCCCCACCCTCAATCCAACTTAGATCCCCCCCATGAGGAAGGTGGAGGCTTTGACTCTACTTGGTCTCATTAATTGCTGATAAATGACAGACTCATAAAACAGGGCCCAGGAAAGGAAGTTGACAAAGAGGGGCCCTCTAGTTTCCTTTTAGAGAATGCTTTCAGACCTTGTCATTCTCTTACTTTAGACCATTTGCTTGGTGATGAGCTGTCCTTGCCCTTCATGTTAATGCAAATGAATTTAATCAGATAATGTTAAGTCCTCCAACAGACTCCAGAGTCTCTACTTCAGCAATTCCTAAAATGTGTCTGTTACACGGAATCCTAATTCCACATATGTCAATAGATATTACGTGGGGGAGAAAAGGAGTGGTTCCTTAATCAAGAGAATGTTGGGAAATGCTACATTTAAACAATAGTGAACAGGTTTTCATTACTACAGGACACCCCTGAACTGCTAACATTCCTACATAGCAAGTAGGAGATATCACACCCATTTCCCACACTTGGGTCACCCAACCCATTTAATGGGAAGCCCAGGGAGGTTACAAGACTCACCCTTTGTCAGAACTAGAACCAGAAGCCAAATAACTTGGCCTCTCCAGCTTTTTCCATTTGCCTGGAGAAATACAGAGCATAAAAAAACTAGAAAACAGAGGTGTTCATGAACCATTATGGCAAAGGAAAGAGTAAATGTCAGAACCAAAATGTTGGGAGGTCAGTCTTATGTCAGTCTGTAAGTGAAAGATGCCAAAGGCAGGGTGTGAGGAAAAGACCAAAAGCCATGGATCAGGGACAAATAAGGCTGCCGAAGACAAATGCTGTTCATTTATTCCGGAATTCCTTGCTGAATGTCTGTAATATGCTAGGCGCCATTCCGGACATTGGGAATACAGAGGTGAACGAAGGTGGATCTGTTAAAGGCTGTTCCTGGGGCATGCTCACGTGGAGCTCTACCTGAACGGTGTTCCTGATGCACCTCCTGTCCCCTTAGCTAGCCCTTCTCGTCACACCGGATAAGGTCTAGGTGCTCCAGGGTACAGGAGAGTGCCTGCTTGCAAATCCAACTTTTGAACTTCAACTTGTCCCAATCACCAGGTGCAAGACACAAACAAGTCCACGGTTTGAATCATCGGTTTGATGCTTTGATTATTGCTATGGAGGCAGAACAGGAAAAGTCTGGATGGTCCTTCGGGACTTGGCTAAAGTGACCCCAGTGGGGCATGAAACATGTGTTTCCATGATGCTGGGAGCAAGTGGCAGAGAGCCCTAGGATGAAGGGGAGGGGGCATGGAGAAGACTCTTTGTTACTTTCTCTTGTACTTCAGGAAGTCTGAAAGGTAAGGAAATGACAGCTCCAATGATGACGACCCACTCAAGGTACAGATCAGAATTCATCAGGTCAGGGAGTTGAGAGCTTGTGAAATCCTTAGAATAAAGAATTCCCTAAGGGAGCTAAGATACTCCAAGTCAAAGTACAGTGGGCCCATCCTGATCATCTCTAGGTTCAAGAGACCCTCCAGATAATGCTTACAGACCATATACATTTGGCTTAGTGGTCAGGAGTTCCTTTCCTATAAAGGGGCATTTCATTGAACAAGATGGATTTTTAAAATAAGAGATACCACAAGAAGACAATGTAGCCTTGTGGTTTTCTTGGCACAAACGCATGAGTGACCATATTGGAACATTTATTTCTTCCATCGATGGATGGTTAGGGTTGGGACTTTGTATAGGCTTACATTTTAGATTCTCCCGCCTACTCCAACAGTTGCAAACTCGATTGCCTACGGAATCCAGGGAGGTCATATAAATGCAGTAAGGGACCTAAGGTAATATAATGGAGAGAGGTGGGGAATGTGTCAAACGAGGGAGCAAACGCCCTGTCCAAAGGAGGGCATCTGCCACTCATCTCCAGCTGATTGTTGGCAGTGTGAGTGCAGGGTTCCTTCTTTTTTTTTTTTTAATAATAATTTTTTATTATGTTATGTTAGTCACCATACAGTATATCCTTAGTTTTTGATGTAGTGTTCCATGATTCATTATTTGCGTATAACACCCAGTATACCATGCAATATGTGCCCTCCTTAATACCCATCACTGGCCTATCCCAGGTTCCTTCTAATTTTTCAAGAGAAGGTACAAGTCAAATTTTTGTGTGTGTGTGAAATTTTCCAATTTGTAATTGTTGGCAATGAAATTCAAATTTAAAATAACACACAAGACAACACTGTGCTGCAAAACCGAACACATCCAGAGGCTGGAGGGAGTTCATAGGCCACCCCTTTCTAATCCCTGTGAATTCTAACTAATTCTACTGGGAATTCCTTGAGTAAAAGAAATGTGTCTTCTCCATCTCGGCTGGGTAAAAGCTAAGTGGCTGTGATCTTGCTGGAGCACAGGCCATGAAAGCAATGGGCAGAGAGAGGCACATGATAAAGCTGGGGGGGGGGGGGCGGTCCCTGGAGGAGAGTGGGAGAGACCCCAGTCCCCACTATGGAATGGAGCTGGCAAAACTGAGCGGCTAGTGGAGGCCGCAGTTAGGGCTTTCTACGACCAGGCCATGTGGTGTCAGAGGTACGTTTAGAGACTCAGGCCTGCACCTTGCTGCTAAGACTTAGGGATGCGTGACTCTGGTGCTCAGGGCAGAGGTCAAAGTCGTTCCTGTCTTCGCATTCTGAAGTTTCTTTTCCCAGATAATACACAGGCTCTTTCTGATGCTATCCGTACTGTTCTCTTATTCTGAACCCAAACTAGAAACCAAGGACGTCTTCCCATGGAATTTATTTACATGAAAAGTGTTACAAAATATAAGCCTTACATTTTATTTCACTGTACATGTTTATGAATCTTTATTCTGAATATAAAAGAATAAAATTGGAGAAATATAAAATTGGGTAAAAATATGTATGATAAAACCCATAGAACTGTGTAATACAAGGAGCAAACCCTAGAGTATAAATTTTAGTTAACAATAATGCATCAATTTTGACTCATTGATTGTAACAAATGTACCACAGTATTGCAAAGTGTTCATAATAGGAGAAACTATGAACAAGTGAGAAAGAGTATTCAAGGACTCTCTATATCTGTTCAAATTTATGTAAACCTAAAACTGTTTGAAAAAAATAAAGCTTATTAGTTAAAAAATAAAGTAACATTGACTGTTGTGTTGGGAAAAAAGTACAAAGAACATTTTTTTCTGTGAATTATAATTTGGGAAGTTAAAACATATATATGTTATAATTTAATACGATGTTTGCTTTTTTACTTTTATCATTTATCTAGTAATGATGCTGATAGCAAATTATTTTATTTGCATTTTTCTGAAGACCTCAGCTTGTTCAGTAATTGTGCATTTTGCCTAATTTTCTCGAATATCTCTAACTGAGAATTAATTTAATTTGAATTGCTAAGAGAGAGTCTGTGGGTTCAGTGCTCACCTAAGATGTTTCATGATCTCCAAAATGGTTATCTGCTGAAATTTGCCTCTCCACCATGGGGGTACCCAGGAGAGAGGATGAATTTTTGCTTTGAAAATAAGACTAAAATACTAATATACACAGGACAAAAACAATCTTCCAGCATATTCAGTTGTTTCTCATTTGTAGATACTTTCTCCTTGCCCGTTAGGCTAGCAAGTTCTCGTTAAGCTATAATTTAAGGACATGGTGTTCATTAAAAAGATCATTGCATGATAAAGAAGGAACAGCACTTTGAAAGGAATTTATGGCTTCTCTGGATGGTTTTATTTATAATTTCTCCCCCAGCTGAATCCAGTATTGATGATAGCCCCTATTTAGACTTAAACTTTCTCAAAGTTTTGTGATTTGGACAGTTTCTACATAACTCATCTGTTAGCAGCAGATAAACCAGAGTGAAAATTGCTGTTAGTGATATTCTTTGACAATTTCCTTAGTTCGAAATGAAAGTGAAAACTCAGAATTATTTATGACTTTTGCATACTCCAGAAAAGTCTAGTCTTCAGTGATATGTTTTATCCCTTCTTTTAGAAAGAACACCGTGTAAAATGTTTTGAACTAATGGTTTGAATTAGAATCTTTTTTTTTTTTACTTTTCTTAAATTCACAAGCTCTTTGAAACATTTTTAGTCTTCTTTTAAGAAAAGGCATCTGTCTCAGATATCTTGGACTTAATATAATACTATTTGTACCACACTTAGAGTAAATCATCAAATTGTAGTAGTGACTATTCATATCATATGAATATAAAAATATTTTTACAAGAACAACTTTCCTCCAAGACTGGAAAATCATCAGATGTGTTATTCATAGAGTCAATATGAGTCTACCGTTAGAATCAATCCTCATCAATGTTTTGATGAAGTTAGTCATCAGTTTCTAGAAAAAAATCTCTTTGAACTGGTAGAGTTTTCCATCTCTGCAGTTAATATTAATGTTATCAGCTGACTTCCTAATCATCTTATTGACCAGTGTACTGCACTCAGAGCAGAGAAAGTATAACCATTTAGATGGTCACTTGTCGCACCTGGCAGGACATCAAGTTCAAGAACTTTTATGTTATCTCCAGGAATTTCATTAAAATAACTTACTAATATAGGGACAACTTTTTGATTTTTGTGGTTAGCTGAAGCTGTCATACTGCTGAGACATAAAGGTTTTACCCAGTTCGTGTTGCTAAATCTTTTGAGGTACTGGAGCGATTTCTTTTTTCTTTTCTTTTCTTTTCTTTTCTTTTCTTTTCTTTTCTTTTCTTTTCTTTTCTTTTCTTTTCTTTTCTTTTCTTTTTTTACAGTATAACTTTGGTTTGTGCTGATGGAAATTTAGGTTCAGACACCATGGAACTTAGCTCAGAAGAGTCGTCTCAAGATCTGAAGCCATGACTGTGCTCTGTGGCATTATATGGAATTACCGCTTCTTTTCGGAGCATCATTTTTGGGCTATTTCCTCACTGAATCATGGAAGCTCCAGATCTGACAGATAATGCCCGTTTCCTTACATTGAAAATGCAAAAAGAGAACAGAGTGGGTCTCAGCGTTTATCTCACTACCACGTGAGAGGCAAGATTCTACTTGTGGATTGACGCTTTATTTATATAAGAGTATTTCTTTTGCAAACTTCATTAAACATTTTCTTTCCTTCCTGATCCCCACGCATGTAATCGTTTTGATACTAAAATAAAACTGTTTAAATAATTTTAAGCACACCTCAAATATCTCTGAACTACAGCTAACAGCATTAGCCCCTGTAATTATCATCCCCTATCACACACATCTGCTTTGCCTGACACAAGTACGTACGTAGCTTCAGGTTTGCGTGACATGGGCTCATTCCCATCTCAGTGTTCACAGGAACCAGCTTCTCCCTCTCTGCTCCTCTTTCTCCCTCAACAACCTAAGGCTGGCTTTCTTTCCCTTAGAGATGTCTTGCCCTTGGCCTCTTTGTCTCCCCCCCTCACCTCAGGGTGCCCGTGGACCCAACCATAAGCCCTTATGAGACATTTCCAAGTTATTGTAATAAATTCTTCAGCTTAGGATGCTTCACCTTTTGTAGTTCTCAATCTTATATTTCTTAGTCCTTTAAAATGGACTTGATTTGATTCTTTCAGTTACTATCTCCTAAGATCTTGGAAGTTTGGGAACAGTTTTATATTTATGCAAAAAAAAAAAAGAACTGAAACAAAATATTTGAAATAAGTTTCATATCAAAAGTCAATGTCTTCTGAAGCTTATGTATCTTGGCTCAGTGGTGTCCCCTCCACCCTGTCCACCACCCCCATCCTTCTATTCCATGCATGATGCTCTTCATTGCACTTGTTATATAAATGTATTCTATGGGTTTTGTGTGTCTATGTTTTAGGACCATGATTCTTCTTCCTTTAGAAGCAGGGGCTTTGTTTTGCTGACAGCTGCTCCCCAGTTCATAGAACAGTGTTGGTACATGCTCAGTACAGATTGATTGAGAGAGAGAAATAAACCCAACGGCCAGTGATGGTTGGTCCCCATCTCTGGAACTAGGCAACCCACCACGGACCCTTGGTCAGAGACATCAAGTTTTCTTAGGCCCTCTAAAGGGTTGCACCGCCTCTGGGTGCTAATACTTTTTGAAAAGGGTTGCCTCCTGATTCCTATAGTAAAACAGAATGCTTTGACAGGTCAATTATATATATTTTTACAAATGATTAAAAGAAGCCCCACAGAGATCAGATAAGGTAACTGAGGTCATTTAGAGACCAAAGGCCAAGCAGAGGCCTCACCATAAAAGAGAACTGAATAATTTTCAGTGCACACATTAGTATGTTGCATAAACAGGGCTGCATAAAGTAACATTTTTTTAAAACTAAGAAAGATGAATAGGAACAGCTTGTTTTTCTTATTAACTACAGAATTATGTTACATAGGCATGGATTTTTAATTCCACACTCTTTCAAGAAGTATTTTATAGCAGCTGCTATATCCTGGTCTTTTGAGAATATCTGCCTCTGGAAATCTAAAATATCAACATGTGAGTATTTTTTTTTATCTAGAGTCACAGCATTATTGAGTGTTATACAGGGAGGTAACACAGAGATTGTCTAATAATCAGCCCATGGGAGAGTAAGAAGACTCTTCCAAAGGGACTGAATTCAAATCTTCTTCTGGGTAATCTTCATTTGTCCCTCAGGAGTCCTTGCCTCTCCTTTTCCACCCTGTTCTGTGAGCTACACGGATCAAGCCCTCTTTCTTTCTGGCTTCCCCTTGTAGTCACTGAGTGGGAGGCAAGGGTAAGAGATTGGAGGATGAAGGAGGGCAAGCCTGGAGTGTTTATTCCTTCAACGAGCTTCTTACCAGACACACTGGCTAGGGTTCCATTCATACACCTAAGGCCACAGCTCCTGTTGGCTGACTTCTCTCCAATTCTAGGAACCATTTCCTCCCCTTGTCTCTTTAGACCCAGGGCTGATAAGCCTTCCAGTTGTGGCCAGCCTCAGAGTACTTTATCAGACATTGCTGGCTACACTTAACCCTTTGCCGTACGGTTTCTTTCTCTTGACTCGTCAATGAATATGTCATGGGTTTCTTACCCAGACTCTGGCCACACACATTTGAATCTGGGTCTTCTGACTCCTGCTCAGGGCTCTTTCCTTTATGCTCCCATTTCAGAAGCTGCTTTGGAAACACACATGACTCTCTACCTGCTCAGATTGTACGGAATTATTTTCAAATACTTTGACGAAGTACTAGAAACAGAATCTAAAAGTATGAGTAATGAGGACCACAGAAAGGGGAAAGGCTGACTCTACGGAGGTTCTGCAGGAAATCTTGCAAAGGTGAAATTTGACTGGGGCAGAAAGTGGAACTGCCTAGAGAAGTAGGAGGGCGACGTGGTTCCTGTGTGGTTAGGAGAAGTGGGGTTACAGCTCCCAGTCCTGCAACAGCTGAAGTTAACCCACGCTGGCTGTGTGTTTTTCATTCAGCACAGCCCTAAGACGTAAGCAGATACCTTAGCTGTGCTCAGCTAAAGAAGCAGCACATCTTTCCAACGCTAGACGGGAAAATTGGCAGCACTGACACCTTGGGGGAGTCTGTCGGCCGCCAGTGGGGTGTCTAATTGAGATATTCTCAAGAGTTGAGTTGATCACAGTAGAGTTTTTACCTTATGTCCTGACGCCACCGGAATATTATCTTTGCATATTGGCGTTTCACCTTCATTCACTCTCATTTGCTCCTTGTTCTTTGTGAAAATGGAGTATGAGAAAAGCCATGAAAATGTGGAGGGAAGTTTCTATTCCTTAGCAATAAAAATAACTTCGTTCTAGTCTTGACCCTGTCACAAACTTTGTGTGACTTCTTTCAAGTCTCTGGGGCTCAGGTTCCCCAGAGTAAAATGAAAACACTAGTCAGATGTTGGAGATCACTTCCACTTCTCAGATTCTGTGATCCTCTTAAGAACGGGACTAAACCAAAGCATCTTCCATCTTGAGCTCCCTGCCTGTTTGACAAAACAGTTTGTGCATTCAAGGAGGCACTGCGATGTTATGTCTAGGAATTTAGACTCTGGAGTCAGCCTGCCTGGGTTCCAAATGCAGCTCTGGGTCTTCGAATCTGTTTCACAGAGAAAGAAATAAGGTCCCAGGAACTCCAGCCCTCCTGGATCTCTACAACTCATGTCTGATCCAGAGACCACACTTTCCTGGAGATCATCCTTCTGTGCTCTCTCTCTGGAGATGTGTCATATAGGAACCAGAAGGCAGGTGGTGGAATGTTCCACTATTTGATTGTACTGTTGGGAGGGCCAAGAGAATCCTTCTGAGTCTGGCTGGATTGTCCAGGTCATGTTTCCATTCTACTTGACTCCAACTGTCAACATGTGTGAAAAAACAGTCAATTCAATGCTTTTACAAAAAATCTGTCCAAGGTCAAATAATTGTTTTGGCTAACTACTCCCTCCCCTCATTAACCAGCTGCTTTGACGCCATATGGATTCAACCTATGGAAAACTCAATTTCAGCAGTCACTTTCTGCGAAGACCACTTAAATCAAGTGCCTTTCATTTCTTTTCTGCCTGGCAAACTTTGCCTCATTAAAGCGTAGCTCAAATAGCACCTTCTCTGGGAAGCGTTTGTTGACAACACTTCTTCCTCCGGTAGAACTAATTCACATCCCCTCTCTCCTCTGTGCTTCTCAGGTGCTGGGCGCCCATCTCTGTCCTCACATTTGTCACCTTGTAGGAAGTTACTTGTATCTGTGAGGAGTTCCCGAGGGCCAGAGGAGCTTCATGTGTCCCTCAGCCTAGCCGTAACTGCTTAGTGAGGACTCCTTAAGAAAGGAGGACAAGAGGAGGAGACAGGGGAAAGAGAGAGGAAAGAACTTATGGAACATTTTGGAAAATGTATGAGCAGCTTTGATAGTGAAGTAAGAAGAAACCCACTGGACAGAGAAGTGCTGAATGGTCTGTTTTCTCTTGCTCCCCCATACGTGACTCCTTTATGGCTTATCTTTGGGTGTCTGAAGTTGTTCACTAGGAGAGGCAGAGATTCTGAGGGAAAAAAATGCAATGACTTTAACTTTGTCAGATATGTACAAGAGATGGTTTTCTGTTCTGAGAGAACCCACCTCCACACTTCCCCAGAGAATAAAGGCATAAAAGAATCACTGCCTTCAGAATTGCTTTTTCTCTGGGATGAGGAGTTGTCTGAAATCTCAGGCTAGGCATAATTAATAACACTTGCCTGGGAAGAACAATCTGGTCTGAGAATTAGATGGCATGGGATTAACCAGGGAGTAGTGCCGAAAAATTAGGATGTTATCTCTGCTGAAAGTCTGTGCCCATCTAGCCTGCTGGTCAATAGGTATCTCAGTTTAAGTGTTAACATGTTTTTGGCCCATGCAACCTTCAAAGATCTCAAAAACCTTCAAAAATCCCAGTCCTCATCTTCTTGATGGATAAGGCAGAGTCTTCACAGATCCTCTATTGTCAGAAGGTAGAAAATGTAGTCAACGATTTGTTTTGGCCTTATTGTACTAACTTATTTATTAAGCTTTTCACTAGTGTGACTGAAATGGTTGGTGGTTTTGGCATTGATAACATTGGGGTCACTGCCCATAAGATGAGGTGCATTTGTGTTGTCTGTCCACTAGAGGACTGTTTACCATGAAGTGTTCTCAGAGAATATTAGAATCTTAGAATCTTAGTTCTAAATCCTAGATTTAGAACTGGACAGTTATTCCACCTAGATTTCTATACAGCATAAGAATAAAGCCAGGCGAGATGTCCCTGTATTTTGATCACTGATGGGAAAATGTGACTATATTTTAATCTAGTCTTGGAATATATAAATATCCAGTTTATGGAAAACACTATTCTATCAAAAATTTTTTATTAAGCATCTACTATGTTCCAGGTACAGTTCTAGGTGTTTGAGGGACATGAGTGAAGCAAACAAAGATCTTTGCCTTCATGATGCTTACATTCTACTCAAGAAGAAGACAGGCAGTAAACAACATACATAGTAAGTAAGTAAATAACCTAATAGGTTAGCAGATGACAGGTGCTGTAGAAAAAAGGAAAAGTAAATCATGGCAAGGACGGTATAATAAAGGGGCAGAGACTAGGAAGTTGGCAATGGGTGCTCAGGAGGGTCTCACTGAGATAGTGATATTTAAGCAAAGATTTGAAAGAGGTTAGGGAGTTAGCCAAGCAGATACTTGGGAAAGAGCATTCCAGGAAGAAGGAACAGTTAGTATAAAGGCCTGTGGGAATGTGCCAGTCTTGTTTGAGAAACACCAAGGAGCCCAGGGTGGCTGGAGCAGAGTGAGTGGCAGGGGAATGGGGAGAAGTAGGAGGCAGGAGAAAGAAGGTCATGGGGGTTTGGAAGGCTTTACTCTGAGTGATAAGGGGAGCCATCGCAGGGTTTTGCACAAACACATGACAAAATTCTGCGTATGTTTTAAAGGGATTACTTTGCTTTTATTTTCTCTTATTTTATTTTTTTAATTTAAATTTTGTTAGTGAACATACAGTGTAATATTGGTTTTCGGAGTAGAATTCAGTGATTCGTCACTTACATACAACACCCAGTGCTCATCACAAGTGTCCTCTCTAATACCTGTGCCCCACCCACCTCCCTCCACCAACCCTCAGTTTGTTCTCTATTGTTAAGAGTCACTTATGGCTTGTCTCCCTCTCTCCTTTCTTTCTTTGCCCCTTCCTGTATGTTGATCTGTTTTCTTAAATTCCGCATACGAGCGAGATCATATGGTATTGTCTTTCTCTAACTGACTTATTTCACTTAGCGTTATACTCTTCAGCTTGATCCACATCATTGCAAATGGCAAGATTCATTTTTTTGATGGCTGATTAATATTCCATTGTATATATATATAACACATCTTCTTTTTTTTAAAAAGATTTTATTTATTTATTTGACAGAGATAGACAGCCAGCGAGAGAGGGAACACAAGCAGGGGGAGCGGGAGAGGAAGAAGCAGGCCCCCAGCGGAGAAGCCTGATGTGGGGCTCCATCCCATAATGCCGGGATCACGCCCTGAGCCGAAGGCAGACGCCTAACGACTGAGCCACCCAGGCGCCCCATATATAACACATCTTCTTGATTTAGTCATCAGTCAATGGGCATTTGTGGTCTCTCCATAGTTTGGCTATTGTTGATAATGCTGCTCTAAACATCGGGGTGCATGTACCCCTTCAAATCTGTATGTTTGTATCCTTTGGGTAAATACCTAGTAGTGCAATTGCTGGATCATTGAGTAGTTCTATTTTTTTTTTTTAAGATTTTACTTATTTATTTGAAAGAGAGAGAGAGCATGAGTGTGTGTGGCAGGGGGGGCAGAAGGAGAGGGAGAAGCAGAGTTCCCGCTGAGCAGGGAGCCCTATGGCAGGGGGTGGGGGTTTGGGGTGGGGGGCAGCTCAATCTCAGGACCCTGAGATCATGTCCTGAGCCGAAGGCAGATGCTTAACTGACTGAGCCACCCAGGGGCCTCTAGGGGGGTTCTATTTTTAACTTTTTGAGGAACCTCCAAACTGTTCTCCAGAGTGGCTGCACCAGTTTGCATTCCCACCAGCAGTGCAAGAGGGTTCCCTAAAGGGATTACTTTGATCTCTGTGTTGTGAATGGACAATGTTCCAGACAAACCTAGGCTGCATAGCAAATTCGATCAGGTGAAATCTGATAATAGGACATTTCCGCAAGAAGATTCACAAGGTACCAACATTCAAAAAAAGCATTTCGATTCTATTTCCAGAATGTCACTCTGGGTGTGCTACTATGAGCTTGATTGAAATAACCATTGTATCCACATTTGTAATAGACAAGACCATTCCTCCAGGCTCTTTTAGAGTTCATGTTCTTTTTCATCCACTACATTAAAATTTAAAAAGGTACCATCTTATGCAAAATCCTATGCTAGTCAAAAAGTATGAAAGTCAAGGGTACAAAGGTATTTAAGATGTGGTCTCTGTTCTCTCCTCTAGTTCCCAAGAGAAAATTTAGATCCTTGATCTCAAGGTGCTATATATCTCTGATATATGTCAGATGCTTATTTCTTTTTTTTCTTAAAAGATTTTATTTATTTATTAGAAAGAGAGGAGGAGCAGAGGGAGAAGGACAAGCAGACTCTGAGCCCAGCACAGAGTCTGACTCAGGGCTCAAATCACAGGACCCTGAGATCATGACCTGAGCTGAGATCAAAAGTTGGAAGCTTAACCAACTGAGCCACCCAGGTTCCCCAGATGCTTATTTCTTTTCTTGAAATAATCAATGTTTTTTGTTGTTGTTGTTGTTGTTGTTGTTGTTGAGGCTCCTTGCTTGGAATGATTTTCCTGATCCCATTGTGATGAGCAGATGAATTCTAATTCGAAATAGTACTGGATTTCTATAAAGTGCTGGATTCCCAACCCATCATTCTCCAAGGGGGTTGTGTGGCTATAGGGGACAGGGTAGAAAATGATGGCATCTAAATAGAGAATTTAAGTTTCTTAATCCATTATCTTTACACCTAAAGAGCAAAGTCAAATCTGAGAGTGATACATAGTGCCCAGAGCATTCAATAGACATAGCGGGGGACGTGGAGAGCTAAGAATTTTTGTTGGGTTGGTATAACTCACCTTAACAAGCAAGAGATACAGATGGTGTATTAGTTTGCTAGGGCTGCCATAACAAAGCACCAGAGACTGGGTGGTTAAAACAATAAAAATGTATTTTCTCACAGTTCTGGAGGTTGGAAGCCCAAGATCAAAGTTGATGGTTTTCATTTCTTTGGTTATCTTCTCCCCGTGTCCTCACCTGGCCTTTCTTCTACACATACAGATGTCTCTCTGTGTCCAAATGTCTTCTTCTCAAAAGGACACCAGTCAGATTGGATTGGGGCCCACCCTAATGGCCTCTTTTTAACTTAATTACCTCTATCTCCAAGTACAGCCAGATTCTGAAGGACTGAGGGTGAGGACTTCAACATATGAGTTTTGGGGGTAGGCGTAGAGATACAATTCAGCTCATAACCGGTGCGATAGTCTCAGCATTAAAGTCTAAGAGAGGTGCATTGGGACATTTAGGCATTTCCGCAAAGGAAGCAGATAGGCTTTGGAGCTGACTTTCTTTGCAAAAATATGAAACCCACTATAGATAGGACCCAGGTCTGAGTTAGGTTTCCAACAGAAGGAGTGACATTGTGTATCATTTCATTCAAGCCTTTTGGGTGGAGAGTGTGCCTAGCACTCACTTCCATGGGAGACTGAGCCAATCAGGGCCTTAGTGGGTTCTCTAATTAACAGATTGAACAAAAAGCAAGTAGGAAAACTGACTGAAGGACTGATGGTTCTCTGGTCAGTGTATGGTACATTCTGAAAGGGTCTCACTTGGTAAGCATTTAGTTCTTGTTTTTTCATGATGATTCTGAAATGATCTCAGAAATCAGGCAAGAAAAGAGGACATTCCTGATTAGATGCCCTGTGGTCGCTAGTGTGTAGGAATTCTGATTTAGAGTTTGGGCATGGTCTGACAGACAGGACTGTGGGAGGGATGGGTCTGTACTTAGAACTCCACATTCCCATTTTTTTTTCCCATTAAGCTGGCTGGACATATTCTCATGAATACTAGGCAAATGCTCTGTAATTCTTTGACCTCAACTCGTTCTGCAAGCAACAAATATCTCCTAAGTCGTAGAATCCTCAGTTTGGAGTTACTGTAGGAGTCATTACAGTAATTTGAAAGGAACTAAGGTTATTGTATTAAACAGAGATGATGAGTGAGTTATCTGGAGCAGGCTGGTGGTCCAAATGTCTCCACTGAGGGACATAACCTTGGTGGATCTGCCAGAGTTCAGGGTTTGGTCTCCAGATCTTAAGGTATTAAGACAACTAACTTGTCATCATATTGAAAGACAGATGATTTGTTTTAGAGGAAAAGTTGTTAATAACTGAATCAATGCAACTGTGAATAGATCTCATGAAAAATCAACTATTAAGAGGACTAGACACTCCTGTCTTCTGAAAAGTCCATTTGGTTTCTGTAACCTCCATGGGAAACTATGTTATAATTGGAAGGTTGCTTGGTGAGTCAGAGATCTAAACAAAAGGAGTTACTTATATGATTCAAATGTTTAAATGCAAGGATGAAAGATAGATTTCATTTCATGAGCAACTCATTGATTGTTAAGGGCTGTCTGGAGTGCTGAGAAGTATGAGGCCACTTTTAGACCTGGTGGGAAAGCGACAGTTGATTAGCAATGTCTGCCATGGAAACAGGAACAGGAGTAAATGACATGTGTGCTCTACTGAGCCATCCCTACTGTAAAGCCATCACAGATAGCCTTATAAGTTCATAGACACACAGACACGTGCATACACACACACACACACACACACACACACACACACACGTATTAGGACAGGGGGCTCAGGAATCCTGCGCGCTGCTTGGCTGGCACCCGCCAACATCCATTTTCAGTGCTACCGTGCTCAATGGGTCTTTCTGACTAACCCATCCTTCCTGTGGATATGTTCAGTCAGGTCAAACTTAAGTGCTGCCGTGAACAAGGGTCTTTGAGAGGACTGCCTGATCATTTTAGGCTGACTTATCTTTTCACTCCCAGAGAATAATCTTATTGATTGGATTTGGACACCTCTCTGCAGCCCCTGTATGAGGAAAAGAATAATCTACTTTAGCGATTTTCATACTTTAGGTGAACTCTTTTTTTCCAAACTAAAGCTTACCTGTAACAGGAATATATCAAACAAATAATAGCAACGGGCCAGCCTCTGGAAATCTCAATCCTCACTGTTTGGCAGACACCATTTTCCTGTGTGGAGAAGCCTGGAAACACATTTGTAGTGAGCCCTGGGAATGCATGGAGTTCTATTTGAAAAGCACTTCTCTAGTTTAATTTCTTCAGTCCAGGTGGGAAAGAATGCAGGCATTGGAAAGTAAAATGGCTTACTCGGGATCCTACAGAACAGACGAGGCCGTACTGGCACGAGGAACTCCCATCTCCCATCTCCTGACTCCTGATCTGGTGTTCTTTCCACGAGCCCAGTGCTTGTGGGTCTGAGGAAGATTCTGTCAACATCCCAGTGGCCCAGCCTCGTCTAAATTGTAAATCTTCAAGGGGAGGAGTTGCTGCAGGCCCACCTGAGGGGACAGGCTGCGGACCCCATAGAGAAATATGTCTGCTTTGTCTCTCTTCCATTTCACAAGTGAAACCTGACAGCATAGATTAGAAAAATAATAAAAGGGCATCTCATCTGTGTTCCTTATTTATTACACATTATCCAGGTATCTGGTTGCAAAACCTGCACTCCTACTCCTCTCTCATTGTTAACAACGTTTGAAGCAGAACACACTGACCTGCTTCATCAGATAACATCGGCATTTCAGTGAGTGCTCCCTTTCCAGGTGACTTCCACCCTCCCTCTTGCTTGTCCCTCTCCTCATTACCCCCAAAAATTCAATAGGGGGGACACTTCGATTAACAGCAAAGCACGCCTCCTTTACTTGATATGACTGCTCCTATATGTAGTCAAGAAAAAAATAAAGGGTAAACTGCACCCCTTTAAAGAAAATAGACAGACTACCCAGATTGCAGGGTCAGACAAGGAGTGTGGAGGAATGTGACCCAGTTAACAAAGGGGGGTGGATACCTCCGTCCTCCTTCTCTGGTCCTGCTTACTGTCCCCTCCCCAGCCTTTGGAGGACACTAAACCTGGGTGAGAAAGCAGCTCTTCTTTAGTCTCTGTCAGAGAGAGAGAGAGAGGAGGAATGGAAGAAGGAAAGGAGTAAGGAAAAGAGAAGAGAAGGGAAGAGTAGGGACAGGAGGGAAGGGAAGAGAAGCTGAGGTGGAGAAAACAGGAAGAGGGATGGAGATGAGTGACAAAGAAAGGAGGGGAAGAGCCAGAAAGTGAGACAACAAGGAAAGAAGGAGAAAAAGATGTAGGAGGAGATGAAGGAGGAGGAGGAGACGGAGCTGTTTTTACAGCATATAAAGACCAAGTCAAACAGTTCCAGCCTGGGTTGCCTCCTAGAGGCTCATGGGGTGGAAAGATTGGACCCCATGGGGGGTAATACAGGTTCTAGTCTCACCTCCACCACCTACTCTGTATCACCCAGAGCAATCCTCCTCTCCTCTCTGAGCCTCAGTTTCCTTAACATTCAGTGAAAAGGATATGTGCAAAGCCCTGAGTGTCTCCCCACCCATCCCCACCAACCCCAACCATTGCCATTGCCCTGGGGCAGTCTTGAGTCTGTGCTGAGAAGTCAGACACCAGGAGGAGAACAGAGCCCTTTGTGGCCAGCCGGGGACCGACAACTTGAAAGGCGATGGGGGCAGAAGAATTGAAGCATTTTTGTTGTGGAGGAAAGCGTGGGCTGCCGGCAGGGAGCCAGAAACCACTGACATCACCATAATACTTGGAACAAGCCTCTGAGAGGTGGGTGGGAGCCTCAGGGAGTGGGCAGAGTTACCTGGTGAAGGGATGGAGGGCCTGAGTCTGGCCCAAGAGGAGCAAGGACACTGGAGAGAGAGAGGGGCTCATGGGCTCTCGCAGTTTCAGGAGACTGGCAGCCATGAATCCAAAGATAGGAGGAAGGCGAATAGAATTTGGGAAATCATTTATCCTCTTAGTCCCTTGGTTTGGGTCTTGGAATAGAAGGAAGGGGAAGATGGGCATGACCATCTTGAAGCAAAACTCCATACACCTTCATTTCTGGGCCTTACGTTGGAAACACTCAACACAGCAGATGTCGATGTTCACTTTCTCCCTTTGGTCCCCAGAACCTGCCCAACAGGGAATGGAACTGGAGGCCACCTCTGTGATAGGGTGTAGAGGTGCCAGGAGTTACTTCTTTGCCCTCAGATGTGGCCTCTGCTAAAATGCCACCGTGCTTGTAATCTCCACTAGTATTAAGCCCCCTTTTTGGAGTAAGCATTGCCCTCTTTCCACAGACCTCTTATAAAAATATTTCATTCCTCCTCGGGGATTTGCAAGTACTGACATCTTAGTACAAGCTTATCAACTCTGTGGCATGTGCTCCACCACTCCCTTCCAGGGTTAGACTGTTAGGAGAGAGTTGTTCAGGGTACTACTGATGGAGGTGCTGGGATAAAGGGAAAACAGGTCAGGAGCTCATTCCTTTGCCCCGAGGAAGCTGCTTATGGGACACCAGGAGATGCCTTACTCTTCAGGATAGCCTTTGCAAAGTCCTTAAAAGTCCACACCCCTCTTCTGCAACCTCCTTAGTGATGGGAACCTCATTACCTCATGAGACAGCTCATTTCATTGTTGAATGACCTAAGTGGTTAGAAAGTGGTCAGCTCACACTAGGTTGAAATCTCTCTGCTTGACAAGTCCACCCATTAGTGCTGGTTCACAGAGCATGTCTGCTTCCTCTTCCCCCGTGTCAGCCTTTCAAGTTGTTTAAGATGGCTATCATGCGCTCCTGGGTTTTCTCTTCTCTAAGCTAAATATATCAGTTTTTCAACTCTGCCTCATGTGACATGGCATTAGAACTTTCATCATTCTGAGTAACCCCCAGGTTGTCAGTGACTGTGTTATGACCAGTGCTCCACAGTGAAAAATACCTAGTCTGATTTGTACAAGTCTATGGGATAGATGCTTATTGAACTGAGTTCATTATTTGATCCTGTGATCTGGAAATTATCCTTCTATTTATGTAACCAAAGAGTTGGTTTTTCAAAGATGCTGCTTCCCCTTGCCTTGTGTTAAGCTCATAGTCAGCTAAGACCCTTAGACTGTTCTACATAAGTTATTACCCATCCTATATTCAACTGGTAGGAATTCGTAAAACTGGTTACCACTGTTGCTAAACAGGAATGTGCATTGACTCTCTATTTGTGTGTGGTCCTGTGCTGGGCACTGAACCAGAGAGATAAGGCCTTTAGAGAGTTATAATTTGAAACTTATTTATTCAACACTTACTTACTGTTTAGTACTGGCTTTTTAGTGGGCAATTTGTCAGCATCCAAATTTTATACGTTCTTAGCATTTGTCCAACATTCTACCCTTATTTTCCAGACCACGTTGCTCATATGATGAACATAAAGATATTTATAGAAGGATGTTAGTTGCAGCATTAATTTTAGCTATGAAAAAATAAGCAAACTAAATTTGCAAGAGGAATGGTAAATTTAGTATAGGACCTGCAGAAGTGGAATGTCATGAAGGTGTTAAAATGAATGAGTTGGATCTGTATGTAACAACACGGGAAGGTCTTCAAGATACAGTGTAAAGTGGAAAACACAAGTCATAGCAGAGTAGGTATACTTTAATCTCATTTATGTTTTAACGAACTAAAGTATATTCAGAAGTATATACATATATATATTTAAATATAGATAAGAGTTTGAAATATATACAGTCAACTATTAATGCAAGTTTCCTATTAGAAGGAGTTAGAAAGAGGAGGGTAGGTGGGCATAGGTGGTGTTTGGATTCTTGCAAGCATGTATTCATTTATTACTTGTGTGGCTTTTTTTTAAAAGGTTTCTAGAAGACAGAGGAAAATATACCCCAAGCAGATATTAGGAAAGACAAAGAATTCAAACCTGGAGAAGGTGCTATCTCTCTCCCTCAAAACAAGATAAAATCCAGTAGGAGGGATAAAGCAATACATGGATTATGACAGGATGATGCCATGGAAGGTGTTGAGGAATCCAGATGAAGGAGAGATTCCCACTGCCTGGAGAGAGGAGAAAAGGCCAGGAGGTAGAGCCTATGGGATGGCAGGATTTTGACAGGGGAGGGCATTGAGGGGCTTTTGTAGGAAGGTGAGAAAGGCTGCACCATCTCTGGGTAGGGTGTTTAGTCTAGTGTGTTGGAAGTGTAGGGTTCATTTGAAGCACAGTTAGCAAAAAGTCTAGAAGGGTAAGTTGGGGTTAGAGCTCCAGTAGCCTTTTTTGTTCTTCCCTTGGTAGTCTATGGGGAATACCCCTGAGTGGGGCCTTAGGTCGGTTAATGTGAATCTGATAAGGTCAGGTGGTTGAGAGACAGTGAGACAGGAGGCTGAGAGGCCATTTAGGAAACCATTGCTGTATATCAGCACTTTTCCATGCTCTGTTCAAAGTTAGTAGTGTTTTCCCCATGTACCTCCCTACATAAGTTCAGCAGCTAAGTAATCTTGGAAAACTTGCCCATTAAATCTCTCCTTAAAGATCTGCAATACTCTTAACATAATACAGGCCTTGAGAAGTCCTGCAATAAAAATGTGTTTAATTATTTCTCAAATTTATTTGAACCCAGAACATTCAGTTTGTGGCCTGCATTTTTCACAGTGGCATTCTGAACAACAGCAAGCTCTTTGGAAATCTTACAGCAGAATCATAGAAGTCTGAATAGGGGTGGGAGTAGAACAATGGGGAAAACAGGATGGCTGCGACCATCCTGGGGGAGGGAGTTTTGAAAGGGCTTGCCATGTTGTTTGGATGTGGGGACGAGAGAGAGAGAGAGAGATGTGTCAAAGATTCTGAGACTTCCTTACTTCTGCTATGGTTCTTCATACCAAAAATTGTAAGCATCAGATCTAGCCCTCTGAATAGTTGGTCACACACACGAAGCCATTCCTATTCAATGGCCCAGGATAAATTGCTGGCCTGAGAAAAAAATCAGTTTCCCCCATGCCCCACCCCTCATGAAAATATTCAGTTTAAAATGGGATGTAATGTAATCAACAGAGAGAAAAGACAATCCATGAAGTGGGAGAACATTTTGCAAATAATGTATCTGACAAGGAATTAATATCTAGAATATACAAAGAATGCCTACAACTCAACACACACACACATAAACATGGGTAAAGGAGTAAAATAGATATTTTTCTGAAGAAGAAATGTGACCAATGACCAATAAGTACATGAAAAGATGCTCTATCATTGATCATCAGGGAAATGCAAATCAAAACCACAGGAGATAACACCTCACACCCATCATCATGGCTATTATCAAGAATCCAAAACTAAAAAGGGTGGTGAGTAGGTGAAGAAATTGGAAGCCTTGTGTCCTGTTGATGGGAGTGTGAAATGGTGCAGCCACTATGGAAAATGGTATGGAAGTTTCTCAAAAAATTACACATAGAATTACCATATGATTCAGTAATTCTACTTTTGGATACATATCCCAAAGGACTGAAAGTGGGGACTCAGATATTTGAACATCAATGTTCATAACAACATTATTCACAAGAGCCAAGAGGTGGAAACAAACACTTGGGTTATAAATGGGTAAACAATGTGGTATATACATACAACGGAATATTATTCAGCTTTTAAAAGGAAGGAAATTCTGACACATGCTACAACATGGATAAAGACATTAGAAGACTTGGGCTAAGTGAAATAAGCCAGTCACAAAAAGACAAATACTGTATGAGGTACCACTTACGTGAAGTTCCTATAGTAGTCGAATTCATGGTGACAGAAAGTAGAATGGTGGTTGCCAGGGCTGGGGGGAGGGGAACAGGGAGTTATTGTTTAATGGGTTCAGAGTTTCAAGAAGTTTCGAGAAGGAAAGAGTCTGGAGTTGGCTGACGGTGATAGTTGCACAACAGTGTGAATGTACTTCATGCCACTAAACTGTACACTTGAAAATGGTTATGATGGTGGATTTATATTATGTGTTTATTTTACCACAAGTAAAAAAACCCAACAGGATATAGCATTTTGGTTCCTGTAGTCGGAAAGATGCTAATCTCTTCAACTGATTATTTTACTTTTTCTACAAGTTACAAGTGGTCTGGAGTTTCAAAACCTACATATACAAAACATTATCACCTATAGAAAATTTAGAAAATACAAATGCAACATATTATTCACTGTAGAAGATATGGAAAATACAAAAGTACAGAAAGAAAATAACATCACCCACCTCCTATCTGGAAATATCAAGTTATCTGGAGTAGCATTTTGGTGGATTTCCTTTAAGTCTTTTTTTCTGGGGTATCTCTGTGAATTCTCGGCACACTCTCTCTCTCTCTCTTGCTCTCACCCAGGGTACTAGAGGCATGACAACCACTGCATAAGATAGCTACTTTTGGCAGGGCCTAGTCCAATCTGTGGCCGAGGTAGCTGGTTATGTCAGCCATCGAATAAGTAGCAACCAGAGATTGCTTCTTTCATGAGGTGGATGTATGGGGCCTTCATTGATCATCTGACCGGTCTGATGTATAAACATAATGGGATTTAGAAGGGATTTGTCATACCAGGAATTAATTAGACTACTGGTTCCCAAGGCACTTGGGAACTTCCCTTGTCTTAGTGCTCATTAAACTTTATTGTAATGAGTGGTTTGATGTCTATTTCCCACTAGAATATAAGTAGGATCTTTGCCTGTTCACTGTTGTCGCCCGTTGCTGAGAAGTATCTGGATCGTAGAAGTGCTCAATAAATACTGGTTGAATGAATGAATTAATAATGGACGTTCATAATGACACTTAGTTTTGTAGGAGAATAAAGGGGAAGCTGCATAGAGTATTACTTAAGAGCACTGTTTCTGGACTCAGACGACTCACATTTGAATCCACCGTGTGTCATGTTGAGCAGATTACTTAACTTCTGGAAGCTTTTTCTCCTCTGTAATATGGGGATAAAAATAGTATCTATTTCATAAAGTTAGTGTGAGAATTAATTGAAATAACCCATTGTAAATCATTTAGAATGAACCTGCGACATAAATCACCGAATAAATGTCACTTATCATATTTAGCTTTCAGTTTGATAGTTTCACAAGCATTTCCTAGGTCATTAAATATTGCTGAAACAACGTGTTTTTAGTGGGTATGTACTAGTCCATATTGGAACTTACCACAATTTATGGACACTTACGTTTAGAATCTCTCTATTTTAAATAATTCTTGGGTGAGCATTTTTGTAATAGAGTAGTAGGAGCTCAGGCTCTGGTGCCAGACTGCCTGGGTTCATATACTGGCTCTGTGACAAGCTCTGTGACCTTGGATACTAAGTACCTCTATGCCTTAGTTTCTTCTTGGTGAGGTGGGGACACTAATAATCCGTAGGATAGTTGGGACGGATTAAGTGGGTTAATATATGTAGGTTGCTTATAATGATGTCTGCTAGAATTAAATGCTTTATAAATGTTTGCTATTACATTTTATTGCTCATCTTTTTTTTTTTAATTTTGAGAGAAAGCGAGCAAGGGAGAGAGAGAAGGAGTGTGGGAGGGGCACAGGGAGAGGGGGAGAGAGAATCTCGAGCAGGCTCCATGCTGAGCCCGGAGCCCGATGCAGGGCTCGATCTCTCAACCCTCTCAACCCTGAGATCATGACCAAAGCTGAAGTCAAGAGTTGGACACTTTACGGGCTGAGCCTCCCAGGTACCCCATTAATTTTTCATCTTTAACTTTCTTGGTCAACTCTTTAGACAACTGAAAACTTTGTTGAATTTGTGAGGGAAAACAGCATCTTTTTACTTTTGTTCAGTAGGATAATATTCTCGATAGGAACCCCTAACCTAAGTGCACGGTTTTGTGTTGGAGAAAACAGGGCATCATTAACTATTCGAGCTTCTGTTAACTTGTGACCCGTCAATAGTTTATTAACTGCATTCAATTTAATATCTTAAAAGTGTTTTTAGATCCTTGATGGTTTATAATTTGAAAAGAGTAGCTAATATTAATTCCTAAATATGACCCTCCATTACTGTTTATCATCTTATATCTTATACAATAATTCCCTGGTTGTATTCCTAGACAAAGACTATTCGATATATAAATTTACATTTAATTTAATAATGCCATCCTAAGGCTATATTTGTGCCTTGGATATTAGTAATGATGATTGTATATTTATATGATTTATAAATAAATAACATTTATTTGTTAGTCTGGACTTACAAATGTTTAAATAATAGAAGTGGTTGATTAAAAAAAAAGATTGAAGAGCACTGGCCTATAGGTTAAAGCTTAGATCCTTTAGGATGAAGTGAAAGACTGGTCGGTCCTGCTTCAACTTTCTTTCCCTTCACCTTCAAGCCCTCCACCCTGCATTCTCAGCACCCCCGCCACCGCACCAAAACACCTGCAACTCGTCTCCCGCTGGCTTGGTTCAAGTCCTTGTCCTAGGGCGGGTCTAGCTTCACACGTTTCTTTACACCATAACCTCAGACAGTGAGTCAACAATTTTTTTCTTAATGCAGATGATATAAAATGGTAGTGAAGGGCCTGCCTCAGCCCTCGGTCTTCAGCACTGAGCCTGTTCCCCTTCCCCATATTTAACCCTTTTTATTCCCAGAAGCCAAGCTTCAGCAGCCACTTTGTTGGCCAGAAAGCCCAACAGAGTTAGTCTTAGGATTTATTTTTATTTATGCAAAATGACACAAGTTTCTGTTTTGCAGTAGTAATATGAAAGTTCTCTTTTAAAATATATTTATTAATGAAAATAAATCACTTACATAAAAGTACAAAGTGGATAATAGTGCCGAATGCAATAAAAATGGCTGGCCAAAAAAAAAATCACTGCCCACACTGAGATTCCGTAATTCAAATGTTACTGGCAGAACAGGGACTAGAAGCTGGATCTTCTAATGGTCCAGGTCCTTATACTGGGCTCCTTTTTTTTTTTTTTTTTTTTGCAGAGTAACTTGTATAGATTTTAACGTCTGTCACTGTCTGGCAGCAGGACATAGCTTTGGAGCATCACGTGTCCAGTGACGCTGAGGTAGAGAACATGGAAGCCTCTGGTTTGAGGGACACGAAAATTAGAGACCTTCCCTGAGGCCTGCTTGCAGGCACAGCAGCTCGGACTAGGCAAGGACAGCCATCCCACGTGGTACTGGGGGGACAGGGTGTTACTGATGCTTGGTGTTAAGGATGGGGAATCCTGGATCCCCTTCCTGGCACAACGTCTGAGTCTGAGGTTTGGGGATAAATGACTTGACTACTCCAGAGGTGACTCACTGCAATTTGGAAATTCTCAGCTGCAGCCCTCACTTTAAGAAAAATTATTATTATCATCTCTGACTAATAACTAGCAAAGTCAAAGTGAAAAAAATAACTCATTGGGGATGCAGAGAAAGTTCTTTTTTTAAATCTTTGTATCGAGCTGCCATGTACAATAAGGCAGATGCAGATAACAAATCTTAAAATATTAACTGGGTAATTATGCCAATTAACATTTAATTTTATCTATCCCATCACATTTTATCTATAATAGCATCATAGGTAACACCTATTGCTGTAGACTTTTGAGAGTTAATTAAAACCACTCAGAACCAACAAAAGGTCATTCTTTTTTTTTTTAATTCACTGAAGTTTAAACAACCAATTTTCCATTTTGAAAATTTACTCCAAATGGAAACTTTGAGAACCAGGCCCAGAGACAGGCGTCTTTCCTTCCTGTCAACTGCCTGAGGACGAGACTCTCGTTACCAAACTCCCCCTGGCTCTCACTGGGGCAAAGTCTACATCAAAGGCAGAGACAGATTTCTGACCCCCAGCCTAATGCAAGGTCGCTGTCCCCCCTGGAAGGAATGGACTTCCCCCTGGCTCTCCAAACTCAACGACTGTCGCTCAAGTGAGTTCTCAGTTCCTATTCGGTCCGGGAGCCCAGCTGAAGAGCAAGCAGAGGCCACACGCTAAACTGCGCCATTGTGTTCCTCATGGTTCATTTCTAGCGGGGGCTGTGGATCCCAGGGGAGCTGTCTGTGCAGTGGGTGTGGACCAGAGCTGATCTGCCCATGGGGGTTACAACTGTGGACAGTCCAGGAACCAGGGCCTGGGAGAGGGTGGGGACACTCTGTCTTTAGGGGACTGCCACGTCCTGGGGGGGGGGGTAGTCCTCTAGACTGTCAGTGCTGTGTACAAGGCTAAGGGTTTGTTTGTTTGTTTCTCTCTCTATCATTCTATTATAACACCACGCCTGCATAATTTGGGGCCCACCTTCTCCCCACACAGAGCCTCATAACCACTTTTTGGTGAGGTGTCTGTGCAGTAATTCTCAGAGGATTCTGATGGAAAAAGAATGTTTAGCTGCTGCTAAATGCAGCCTCTTCATTTTTGAGTGGGCTGCACGAAAGCATATTTCTCCTTTCTTGACTGGGTTCAATAATCCTTGCCCGGAAAACTAAAGAAGATAAATACATACCTAGCTTATGTTTATGGGTCTGCAAATACAGTAGCCAAACTTTTTATCAATCTTCAAGTTAAGTCCCCAGGATCCATGAATTCTACCAATTGGCTGCTACAGCTTATGTTTGGAATTTTTTCCCTTTGTCTTTTATTGCTTATTTATTTATTATTTTTTTTAATGTTTCAAGTTTTTATTTAAATTTGGGTCAGTTAACATATAGTGTAATATTAGTTTCAGGACTAGAATTTAGTGATTCATCACTTACTTCTAACACCCAGTGTTCATTCCAACAGGTGCCCTCTTTAATCCCCATCACCCATCTAGCCCATCCCCCCTCTACCCACCCCCTCTCCAGCAACCCTTAGTTTGTTCTCTGTAGTTAAAAGTCTCTCTTATGGTTTGCAAATGATATAAAGGGTTAGTGTCCAAAATCTGTAAAGAACTTATCAAATTCAACACCCAGAAAACAAATAATCCAGTTAAGAAATGGGCAGAAGACATGAATAGACATTTTTCCAAAGAAGACACCCAGATGGCCAACAGACACATGACAAGATGCTCAACATCACTCATCATCAGGGAAATGCAAATCAAAACTACAGTGAGATACCACCTCACACCTATCAGAATGGCTAAAATTAACAACACAGGAAACAACAGGTGTTGGAGAGGATGCAGACAAAGGGGAACCCTCTTACACAGTTGATGGGAATGCAACCTGGTGCAGCCACTCTGGAAAACAATAGGGAGGTTCTTCAGAAAGTAAAAAATTGTACTAGTAGGTATTTACCCAAAGGATACAAAAATACAGATTCGAAGGGGTGCATGTACCCTGATGTTTATAGTAGTATTATCGACAATAGCTAAGTTATGGAAAAAGCCCAAACATCCATTGACAGATGAATGGATAAAGAAGATGTAGTGTGTGTGTGTATGTACATATGTATGTATATATGTACACATAATGGAATATCACTCAGCCATCAAAAGGAATGAAATCTTGCCATGTGCAACGATGCGGATGGAGCTAGAGTGTATTATGCTCAGTGAAGTCAGAGAAAGACATACCATATGATTTCACTCATGTGGAATTTCAGAAACAAAACAGATGAACATAGGGGAAAGAAAACAAGAGAGGGAGGCAAACCATAAGAGAGACTCCTCTGTCTTTTATTAAGAATAAACCAATCCATTAATCCATCTATCAGAGTTTATTGGTCATCGCTCACAGCCATGCTGCCGAATTAGAGGTAGGATAGAGAGACTACCAAGCTATGAAGGACATGGTTCCACCTAAATCTGAAGAAATGAGTGACGTCCCTGTGGTCTGCTTCCCTCATGGCCACCACCACCCCCCTGATTGTCCTTCCCCTTCTTGGGACCCTGTACCTACGTTTTTCAACTGGTCTGGTAATATTTACCATGTCCTTCATGCATCCTATTGATTTATGCACTTGCCTCACCTCTTTCCTGGACTATTGGTTCCAAGAGGCAGGAACTCTAATTCCTCTTGCATTATCTGTAATCTCTGGCACAGGACCTAACACGCGCTAGGTCTCAAAATACTTAGCGGATTATTTCATCAGCAGTGCCCTCCCTCCTCAATTTTGACAGATGACATTTGTTTAACTGTCAAGTATAATTTACACCTGACATTCCTGGTTCTTTTGGAACACGACAATGAAAGAATGGACTTCTTTCGTTGCACGTCCATTTTGTCTCTACATCATTTATTGATGATTTGTGTGTATGTGTGTTTTAAATAACCAGGTCCCAGTGAAGCCAGCCGATTCTTGATCAACTTATTTTTGATTTTTTAAAAATTATATAAACTATAGTTTCATTTCTAGAGCCCAAATTAACATACAATACTGAAATTAAAGTAAGCCCACGGGATTGCCATTAGTGCTTTCAAGACCAAATGTTAATAATAATGATATTTACTAACTGAAATTTAACAGTATTCATTCAGAAAGTAACATGCAGCCCTCACTGCCTTAGACCAAAGAACATAAGTTACTTTAAATTTCTGTACTCTAATTAGATAGAAAAATCATTTCTTTTCTTCCTCCTGTCTCCACTCCTTTATATCTATATCATTTTAACCAGAACATCCATTTGAAAGAATTAATGGAATCCCTGGGTCTTACCTGAAGTTTGAAAAAGAATGAATCACTTTTATTTGTAAAAGTGAACAGAGATGTCAGTAGTTATGGACTTAGTCAGTCTACCTTCTAAGTATAACCCATGTATACATCTGAAATTGGTTTGCTCCGTCCACTTGCAAATGCCTTGGCACAAGCAAGGCAGAGGGATTCAATCAAACGATTTCATGGAGAACAATTTCCGTAAGAATTGTCTGATCTCTGCATAGGAAAAAGCAGAGCCTAATTTGTTCTTTGTAGAGGAGAGGAGGCCTCTTCTACAGACCTAATCTGGTTTGCTTTGTCATGACTTGAGATGCTATCTTACGGGGTGTCCAGTTTGGGGTGATGCCGAGCCTGCAGCCCTTGGGCTCCCCCTGGGTCCTCAGGGCCAGTTAATAATAGACTGCCAAAGCTGCACGGGGCCTTGGGTGCGGCACAAATACTTCTGTTTTACAAATAAGGCAGCTGGGACGCACGGAGGGAAGGGACCACACTAAGGCAGTGGGTCCCAAACCTGACTGACGACTGCTCTTTCATTTCATTTCGTGCTACTTTTGGTGTTGGGCATATGGTGGTGGTTGTGACAGCTGTGGTTCTTACCGTTGTATATGCCCAGCACCAAGAACATGACGCAGTGATGGACAGGGGATGAGTGACCAGGGACGAGTGGGGAGGTCTGGGAAACAAAGGCTTGTGCTGAGATCTGAAGGAGATGTCCATTCAGGCTGCTGAAATAGAATACCATAAACGGGGCAGTTGATAGACAATAGTAATTTATTTCTCACACTTTTGGAGACTGGGAAGCCCATGATCAAGACACCAGCAGATTTCATGTCTGGTAAGTGCCCACTTTCTGGTTCACAGGTGGCTATCTTTTCACCGTGTCTTCACAAGGCAGAAGGGACCCAGGAGCTCTCCAGAACCTCTTTGATAAGGGCACAGATCTCATTCATGAGGGCCCCACCCTCATGACCTAATCACCCCCAAAGGACTCGCCTCTAAATACCATCACACTGGGGAATAGATTTCAACATAAAAATTTTAGGGGCACATGATATTTGGTCTGTAGGACTAGATGTAGATGATCAAGGGATGGGACAGGAACTGTTCCAGACGAAGGCAGTGGTGAGAATACAGACTCTAAGATGGAAAGGACCTTGGGATGGTTGAGAGGTGGCCCAGCATGGTGAGCATGCTACCAGAGGAAAGAGCTATGGTTGGAGGGGTAGGACACAGCCAGGACATGTAAAGATTTATAGGCCATGGAAAGGAGGCTGTCAGCTCGTCATCAAATTTAACTTTTTAAGAGGGCATTTTCTTTGTTGTTTTTATTGTTTTGATATAGATTGCTGGGACTAGGCTTCCAATGAGTCAGATGTGAAGCTGGACCAGCACATTTACTGGCCAGTTCCTGGGGCTGCAAGTCAGCTCCTTCCAATGTATTAGTGACCCTTTTGCCACCCTCTGGCAAACATAAAAGTGGGGGGCAGTGTTACTCATTAGACAAGGTAAAATTGGCCAAATTTCAGCCACACACACAACAAATTTCACCTAAAAATACTACGTGATTATCTTTGAGCAGACCGTGGCATAGGCTAGCTAAGTTTGGAAAAAATGAAACCATCAAGGCCTTCCATCCACAAAGTGATGAATTTGACCCCTCCCCCGGTCAGGCTGGTCACCCCAGTAGGATAGACCCAGCCACACCTATGCCACCCCACGCAGATGAGAATCTCTTCTGATTGCACCACAGGCTGATAACCCAGAGGGCGGCAAGCAGTGAGTCAGTGCCAACCTCACAGAAATGGGACAAACGAGGACTACATGGGATGGACCTGGGGCAGGTGGCCCCCCAATTGCCTTTAGTGACCTCGAGGGCTAGGAGCTGGCTGGTGGACAGCTGGTGGTGTCACTTGGCTTTATGCTGTCAGCCTCTCCGCTGGGGGTAAAATGACATGGGGGTACAGAACAGGGTGAGCACACACCTGGGGAAGGGAATACATGACCTAAATGTTAACTGGCCACCAGCCATCAAAGTGTCGTAGACATTTCACAAGCATCCAAGGGCCTGGGCCTTCCCAACCAGTGCTTAAGGCTTACATTAGACAGAGCTCTCAACACCAGCACCACGAGACCCGGCTGGGAGAGCCCCTTCTGCCTCCTCCATAGCTGTGTGAACTTAGGTAAGTGCCTTGGCCTCTCTGGGTCTCATTTGGCTTCTATGGGCAGTGGGGAAGGTGAACAGGACCTTGCCAACATCACAGGGTTGCGTTCCAAGTCCCAAAGGAAGTATGTGTGTGAGAGGGACTGGGGAAGGATAGAGAGCCACATAAAATGTCTGACGAGGCTTTACAAGCTCTGGGAAGTGTGGGAAATCAGGAAGTTCATCAAAGAGTTGATATGGATGCTGAAAGGATCAAAAGGAAAACTTCAGAGGACAGGCTGTAGGAACTGAGATCTGTCCATGTTAAACAGGAGAGGTCGAGGGCCGTATCCAGCCTGGGACTGGTTCTTATTCAGAACATCATGACTAACTTCTTTCATGTCTCCTGAAGAGAAAGCAAAATAAAATGCACAATAAAAAAAAAAAAAAGGAACGTTTTCTATCCTTGAAGAATGAACATCTCGCAAGCGTGTTAAATACCAGAATGTGTTACTAAAGCAAGTTTGGTATTTTTTCTCTAATGGCCTTACGGGAGATTTGTACCTGAGTGTGGGCGGCCTAAATGTGATTCTGGCTGAAGATAAGGGAAGATACTACATTACAAACAGAGCTTTCCCTTTTTTTTTTTTTTTTTTTTTTTTGGTTCTTGGAATTAAATTCACAAGAATTTCCAGGCTGTAAGCTACATGAAGACAGGGAGTTTTGTTCACGAATGCATCCCTAGCACCTAGCACAGTACCTGGTGCATGGTAGGTACTTAATAAGTCTTCGCTGAACGGCTTAACAGAACACCATGGCTTGTCCCAGCATTTGAAAGCAAGATCAGCCCATGCCTGTGTATTCACTTAGCTCTCCGGCTCCCCTATCTAAGCAGCCCCAGCCCCAGCATGTCGTGGGCCGGCTTCCTGAGTCACAGCAGCGGCTTTCAGACCCCAGAGATTGTGAACAGAGTGGAGGGAGTCAAGCCCACTCCCGGTCAACTGACACCACCAGGCTTTTACCTTATGTCTATATTGGGCTTCCGGCTATCATTTTCCATTGCTTCGGTTTGGAGCTGCCATTGTATGACAGAGCGTAGAGATGAGAAGCCTGGAAAAGCAAGGAAAATAAGTCTTCTGTTGAGGCATCTTCACCCCAGGATTTCTGAGTAACAGATGAAGGGGCTAAAATGGTCACTTTGGTCATGTCTTTGGTGTTTCCTGTTTCATAAAATCCAAACAGAGAGAAGAAAGGATCTAAATTGTTCCGATTTTCCTCTTTTTGAAGTTTCCATGGGCTGTTGCCTAAATAACCTTTTTTTTTTTTTAAAGATTTTATTTATTTGAGAGAGAGAGAGAGCACGAGCAGAGGGAGAGGGAGAAGCAGACTCCTTGCTGAGCAGGGAGCCCGACCTATGACCCACGACCTACAAGGGGCTCAATCCCAGGACCCTGGGATCATGACCTGAGCCAAAGGCAGCCGCTTCACCGACTGAGCCACCCAGACGCCCCTAGCTAATCATATTTTTAAAGAGCAAACGTTCTAATTCTGAGAGGCTGGGAGTTGCCAGGTTTCTGGGGAGGTTCTGATTGTGCGCTTACAAGGCCATTGACTGAAATTGTTCTGTTACCCAGTGGGGATCACCCTGTAACCACAATATTCTCTCAGGCACAACAGCCCTTGAACAGAAACATACATTCTAGTTAATTATTAGGATAAAAGAAGTCGCGTGACCACGGGTCTAGGCCTCTATTTAGCATCAGGGAAGCAGACCTCCCAAGGATGCATTCCAAAGGCCCCAAGCCTCTGGGGGACAGGTTCCCCAATCCCATGTTCAGATGAAAAGGAGTACACAGAGCTGGACCACCTTCCAACGTGAAGGAGGGAGACAACAGACCACTTTGAAGGGCCTTAGGAATGGTCAGCAAGCGAACGGGTGAGAATTTCAGTTCACTTGCTGATGCCTCGTCCCTGCCCTGGAATCGTAAACGTCGCCTCCTCCTATCTCTCTCCAGTCTACATTCAGCTCTATCACTAAAGGTCCAGCAACCTGCACAGTTGCTCTGGGAGACGACAATTGGGTGTGCAGTGCGTGCCCTGCTTTTCAGAACGTGTTCTTAATTCTCTCCCTTTGACTCACCGCGATACTCTGGCCGAGGGCAGCTGAGGCAGGAATGCCCAGGCCCATGGTAAAGAAGAAGAACGTGAGGCTCGGAGAGATTCACTAGCTTGTCCAGTTACACAGGCTGGGGTAGGTCCTGGGAGCACTTGCCCACAGGCGATGGAGTCACCTGGTTTTTACATCTTGGGTTTACATCTTGGCACCGGCTACTTCAGTAGCTCTGTGGCTTGGGCCTGTGTGACTCAGTTTCTTCATCTGTAAAGTGAAAAGAGTAATGATATCTGCTTCATAGTATGGTTGGTAGGCTAAGAGATAAGGCAACATAGTCAGCAGAGTGCTTAGTACCCTTCAGTGCTTGGTCAATATTAACCATTATTATTATAAGGATACTGTTATTATGGAGAGATACCACGGAGCCTGATTCCCAATCTAATGCTTTTTCCCCTACACAGTGACGCACCCGGCAATGGTTCCGCCATTCTCCCTCCCTCCAATCCTTCCCTTCCTTCCCTCTGCCCTCACCACCTTCCTCACTCAAGACAGTGAAAACTCAAACTCTCTTTGCAGACGCTGTGGCCTTTCTGGTTGCTATTTAATAGTCTGGGCAGGCACGAGAGGATGTGAAGTCTCTACATCTTTGCGGCATAGGGTTGAGAAGTATCATCAGATATGGGGAAAGAACAGCCTATCTCCCAAGGCTGCCACCCAAGGCTTGAGCGATGCGAGGAGAGGAGGCCCTGCTGTTTCCTCCCAGCAGCAACCAGCAACCCAAGCTAATGCCATCAGTCTGCAGCAGAGCTGGAACTGGAAAGGAGGGTCTTGGGGCTCCTTACCCTGAGTCCCTTCCACTCCCCAGCTGCATGCGTTGCCCTGCATCTGTGACCAGTAGCCCAGCGGAGGGAAGAGTCAGGAAGGACAGAGGCTGGACTGAAATGGGCTTCTAGGTTGACGTCTCCACAGTGGTCCTCACTGTCAGGTGCTGTGGCCTCAGTGATTCTCACTGTGCTGAGAACAGATGGTGGCAGCTTGGAACTTCCTAATTGAAACTTTCCCCAAAGGGCGTATCTGAAAAGAAGCCCTTCAGAGGATGTTTTCTGGGGTCCTTGTCCTTGATCTGAAGTCCAACATCTCCTGGAGAAATCACTAGACGTACGGTTCCGTGGGCTGGGGAGCATTCGGTACTCAGGAGCTCTCTGACAAGATGGCAGAGGCAAATCTCAGATGGGCCAGGCCTCATTCCTCTTACTGCTGGGGTGTCTCTCTCAGGGTCCTATCCAGAACTCTGCTTGCTGGAGAACGGACAGGGAGCACACGTGGAGGCCCCTGCCTTCAGGGAATTGATGGAGTTGAAAAAGTAACAGCATAGAGACTACGTGAGACAAAGCACAAGGCAAACCCAGTGCACGGGTTACCCGAAGGCTAGGCATGTCTCTCATGGAGCCCGGCCTGCAGATTTTGCATCCGCTCTCCCTAAATTTTAAATTTCTATCCCACACTTCTAAACCTCTTTGGAAAAACAACAGTATCATCATTATGCATTTTGATCTTCCGGGGGGAAAAAGGTGTCATGTCAATTAGGTTATTATTAATGTGGAACTTGGCTTTCGAAGTTTAGATGATGCTTTCCACAAGGGCACAGCTTGTTATAAATTGTGTGTCAATAATCACTGCTTTCTGGATTACCTTTTCTCCTTGCAGCCAAAACTTGAAACTCCTCAGTAATACTATCATCATTATTCTTGGAAGCTGGAAATCTGAATTTGGGAATAAATATCACAAATGTTTCATATATCAGTAGTGGATGTATAGCTACTCTTTTTGCTTTTATCTGCTGCAGGTTGCTCTCTATCACGTGATGCACTTGAGAGACGTGGGCTTTGGGAATTGAGAGAATAGGGTTCGTATTCTGGCTTGCCCATTTCCCTACTGTCTGAATTTGGCTAAGCTCTCTACCTTCCTGAGCCTTAGTTCCCTCGTCTGTGAAATGGGAGGAAACAGCCCGATTTTGCAAGACGTTTGTGAGGAATAAAGCAATGAACCTAGAAGAATATAGTATACTGTCTATCTGTAAAGTAGATGTTCGGTAATGGTAATAATTTAAAAGCTAACAATTAGTGAATACTTACTATGTCCCAAATAGTATACTATGTGCTTTTCACATATCACTGTATTTAATCCCCAACATACCCTATGAGATAGGTGTAATCATCTTTTCCCTTTTCATAGATGAGTAAACTGAGGCACAGAGAAGTTAGATAAAGTGCTTAAGAACACACAGCCAGGTAGTGTCAGAATTAGGATTTAAATCTAGGACCTAGGATTTGAATCCAGGCCATCTGGGCCTCCAAAGCTCATAATCTTAACCACAAGAAATGGTGGCCATCCTTGTCAAGATTATTAAGTTGAAATATGAAGTGCTGGATTTTCTTTCTTTCTTTCTTTCTTTCTTTCTTTCTTTCTTTCTTTCTTTCTTTCTTTCCTTCTTTCTTTCCTTCTTTCTTTCTTTCTTTCTTTCTTTCTTTCTTTCTTTCTTTCTTTCTTTCTTTCTTTCTTTCTTTCTTTCTTTTTCTTTTTTTTTGGTTTAAATGCTGCAAAACAGGGACGCCTGGGTGGTGCAGTCATTAGCGTCTGCCTTCAGCTCAGGGAGTGATCCCAAGGTCCTGGGATCGAGCCCCGCATCGGGCTCCCTGCTCTGCTGGGAGCCTGCTTCTTCCTCTCCCACTCCCCCTGCTTGTGTTCCCTCACTCGCTGGCTGTCTCTCTCTGTCAAATAAATAAATAAATAAAATCTTAAAAAAAAAAATAAATGCTGCAAAACAACGATTCTGACAACTGGACGCAGTGACTGGCCCCGTCCCTTTCTCAACATAAAAACAAAGCTTCTGTAGGAAGTCCTGACATTACTTGGAAAAAGGAAAATTGCTTTCCATAATCTTGGTAATGTAAGCAGGCTGGAGACATGTGTATGAAAAAAAATCTAGGACTTCTCCTAGTTATAGTGAACTTCATTTTTCATACATTTAAATGTATAAGCTGAAAGATTTAACATGTAAAAGCATAAGAAAAGGGTGATTTGGAATGGAGGTTTCACTTCGAGCCTTGGTGACCAAACTGACAGACTATCGCTTATTAACCTGGACCCCAGATGGATATCTACCTTGTCTTCAACAGTTGTGATAAATGATGCATTGATTTAATTTTTATTTTTTGCCAGCAGTGGTAAAGTGATCAGTAGGTTTGACAGGATGTGTTTCTACTGGAGAAGCTCCTCCAGTTTCTTCATTTCCAATGGGACAAAATTCACTTGGTCTGTCATTTCCTGATTGAGAAATAGACAACTAAGGAATGTTATTTCATTAAGACTGTCACTGAAACACAATGCTGATGTCAATAAGCATTTCTGTCTATGTTCTCTCTTCTTGCTGAAATCTTGTTGGCATGTTCTCATTCGTTTGCAGAAGTTGAGTGGTAAAAAAAAATTCTCAAATGTTAAAATTATAATGCCATTGTCATTAGTCAGAAAAGATAATTCCAGAGAAAGGGGAGATCCGGTAGAGGTTAAAATCTCTTGGGGGCTGGGAGGAGTATGGTTTGGGGAGGGGCTTGCATCGGCTAACCCTCAGCCCCAGTGCACTAGGTATGGAAGGTGGCCTGGAGGTTCCCACTCACACTGGCCTTTCTTTATTCCACAAATACACTCTGCTTCTTCCCACCTTGGGGCCTTTCCACACCTGCTTTTTCTCCTGGGAATGCTCTCTCCACTGCCCTTTCCTCAACCCTTGCTCATCCTTCAGACCTTGGCTTAGAGAAGCCTTCTTCAACATTCTCGGCTCCATTGGGTCCTTTGTCCTTTTCCTTCACTGGGGTTAAACACTGTCATTGTTTGTGGTTGTGTATCTGTGTGATTGACTGCAGGGCCCATGGGGGCAGGAACCAGGCCCGGTTTTAGGCACCACTATATGCTCAGGGTTTGGCCTAGCGCTTGGTACGTAGGAGATGCTCCACAAATATCTGTTGACTTGTGCTTGCTTACTCGCGGTTCCGCCTTTAGGGTGAGCGGGGTACCCCATGCTTAAGCCAGTGCTGCTGCTGCTGTTACAAAAGGAGCTCACGGGGGTCTTACTTCCTCCTCTCCAGATGATTTGTGCCAACAAAACACAATTTCGGTTGCACACTGGGCTGGTGGGAAGCATTACTTCTCTCAGGCTTCCCAACAACGCTGATTGGCATCATCTGTGCTTGGTTTATAGTCTTTGGGATTACCAGATGCCTGGTGAGATGCTGAATGCAAGCGACCATTTATCAGTTTTCTAGGCACACAGGGGCACCTTTAAGGAAGTCTTGCCTGGATGGCAGAGTTGGCAATCAGCCTGATTTTCACTGAGATGCACGTGTCCTCTGCCATTCAAGTTCGGATCCCTAATCTCATGTGTGTCTGCAGTTAAGAGCAATTCTGACACCCCTTTGATTCCCACTCTGGTAGCTGGATTAGAATGGGAGTGAGTACAAAGGATATTACAAAACGAATGGCCTCTAATCATGTAAAAAATATTTCTTAATAAATCAAAATGCAAATGCTAGCACATTATTTGGGATATGCCTCATGGCTGACTGTGATTCTCAGTCCACATCACGGGGAAAAAAGCTGGAAACCACTTACAGAGGGGACTCTGAGGGCTAGCCAGAAGCCTCAGGCTGCCAACCTTGCTACTCTCTCCCAACCAATCCCCCACTTGCAGGGGCAAGCCGACCAGAGGCTCCTCTCCTTCCTTGCCCTTTTATGTTTTGGGTCTGGAATTCAGGACAAAGCACATCTGAATCTGGCATAATAATCCTGACGCATCCTGGAGTACCCCATTTACTTGGGCATTTTGACAACTCTATTTTAAAGAAAGACATTTATTTGCTCGGGGTGTTTTTTTTTCTCAGGTTTTTTGGGGGGGGGTGATTTAAGAATCAATTTATTTGTAACAGTTGGCTCTTTCAGTTTTTTTATCAGAATAAATTCAAGTGCCTAAAAGTAGAGGCCCCAGTATATCTCCATACTAACTGCCACATTCCCCCTTCCTTGCTTCTTTCCTCCCCAGCACAGTAGGGGCTCTGTAAACACCTGCGGAGTTTTTCCTGTCTCTACCTCTTTCTTTCCTCACTTACTGCATTTGACTTCTCCTATTACAGGGCCTATTAGTATGCTGGCTTTGTGCCAACCTGCTTACTCCATCCATAACATAGGTCTAGAGAGCCCAAGAATTCAAATTCTGCCTTCACCCTGGGAAGAGGTGTGTGTCCCTAAGGGTCCTGCGGCCCTTGCCCTTTGAAAGCTCTGACCTCAGCTTTCCTCTCCTCAGAAATGCCAAAGAAAAGAGATGGAGTTGGCGAAGGTGACCTGTTTCTTCTCTAGTGGGCCGAACCAGGATCTCAGTCCTCAAAGAGCTGTTCCCTTTCTGGAGCTGGGTTTTCTGGAGAGAAGGATGTAGCGACCAGAGCACTGCACTTGGAGTCAGAAGATCCGGTTGCAAGTGTGAACACCACCGCTTATCAGCTGCGTGACTTTAGGCAAGTCACTTTAGCTTTCTTATTGCTTACCACGGAGTGGCTGGCTTGAAATGAGTGTGCCTAGACTTCGTTCCATTAGCATTCTTTTCAAAAGAAGAAAAAGAAGAAGGTGGTTCCAGGAAGTATCTACTGACCCGTTTCCAGCAGAGGTTCAGGGAGGGCCTCCCAGGACTGGCCCCAGGCGCCCTCCCGGGAGCCCGGGGAGCCTCGCGGCCGCTAAGGCTGACCCCTGCCCCAGTCCACCCCGGGCACACCGCGGGCTTGACACGCTGCCGCTCTTGAGGGAGGTGTGAGTTGTTAGAAAGCTCCGGATAATTCCAGAGGGTCAGTCACTCCCACTTACTCTAATGTGCTTGTCAGACGGGCCACGCAAGCCCGCCTCTCCTCGGTGGGGCCCCCTTCCCCGTCTCACCCTCAAACTCAGCCTCCTTCGGGAAGGGTAGCAGCCTAGGACCGCAAGTCTCCCCCATGCCAGGGCCGCCCCCAGCCTGCGTCCTGCCCTTTGCGCCCTTCTCAGCCGGCACTCCAGGAACTCCCCCTCCGGGCGGCGCGGGGTGGCGGCCGGCGGGGTTGGCAGCAGCGCCCGCCGCGGGGCGGCCCCGGCGACTCGCCCGCCCATGTGCGTGGAGAGGAGCGAAGCTCTAGCAGTCGCCGCGCCGGCTGCGTGCGTGTAGGTGCCTCACCTCCGAGGCCGGCGGGGGCCGTAACCCGAGTCCCGCTGCCACGACCCACATTTGCATAATTTGCCCCCCCTTCTTTCGGACTCAAGGCTGGAGATGCGAGTCGGGCTCCCCTCCGAGGCGTCGTCTTGCCGGTGGTCAGCGCGGGGGCCGCGGGACAGGCCGGAGCGCAGGCGGAGCGGGCTGGCGCACGTGGTAAGAGCGCAGCTTTCTTTTCTTTTTCTTTTTTTCTTCTTCTCTTTCTTTCTTTCTTTCTTTTTTTTTTTTTTTTTACGAAATGGGACTTTGCACGTTTACGCCGAGGGTGGGGTATCTACAAAGGCGCTAACGTAGCCTCGATTTCCTTCTTTTCCCTTTTATTTCTATCTCCAATTGGGAAAAGAGCGCGCAGTGCGAGCAGTAAACTTTCCCAATTTTTTTCTGGGCGTTTGCAGTCGGGAAGGTGGCGGGCCTCCCGAGAAGACGATTTCGCGGCGGGCAGGGGGAGACGCGACACTTGGGCGGAGGAGCAGAAGCCGCCGCCGGCCTCGCGGGGCCCTGACCGCCGCGCGCGGGGCCGGGTGGGAGCGGGCTGGCCGCGGCGGCAGCGGCTGCAGGTGAGCGGCGGGAGAGCCGCCTGCAGCGCCGCGCTTCCTCCACGGCGTGGCGTCGTGGCTTTCGCCCGCCCGGGTCCCCACGAGGCTGGGGCCGTCCCGGGCCGGGGGCGGGAAAGGGCCTGGCCGGGCCAGGTCCCAGAGGCTGCCCCCGCGCTCTATCCCAGGTCTTGACGGCTTCGGGGCGGGACAGAGCCAGGCAGGCGGCGGCGCGCCGGCTTCGGCACCTGGGCCCAGCTTCCCCGGGCCCGGCAACGAGCCAGAACCTCGCACAACCACCGCTTTCTGGGACTCTGAAAAGTTTTTAAAAATTGCTTTGGGAACTAAACAGGAAGGTTTCCATTCGGGACAGTTTTGTTGTTGTTGGTTTTTATTCGAAAAGGGAAACGCGTGTGGGGTGATGGCGGCTCGAAATTGGCGTTAGCGACGCTGTTTGCTGTCCCTCGGGACCTCGCTGGGCTCCCCGAGGTGGCTCTTGGCGAGGCAAAGGCAAGATTCTTCCAAATGTGCGTGTTGTGGAGTAGGACTCGGGGGAGGGCAGGGCGTGCCCCGCCAGTGTAGGCTTTCGGGGGTTCGGGGCTGCCGGCACGGCGAGAGGTGAGGAGGGGTGTGTTGGCAGAGCACACTGTGCAGCAACCCCCGGCGCGCGCTCGGCTGGCCGGGCACTCTGTCGGCGAGGCGGGCGCCCCGGCGCGCTGTCAACAGGGAGGTGTGTAGCGTAAGGTGTGCGAGTGGGTGTGTGAAGAAGGCAGCGGGGGCGGGAGTGTGTGTAGCGGAAGTGGAGCGTGTGTGAGTGTAAGAGTGTGTGTGTGTGTGCGTGTGCGTGGCGGGGCAGGGTGAGTGTCCAAGCCTCCATCTGGACGCCCCCACACAGCCGACCGCCCAGACGCGCCGGGAAGGGCGCCCGCTCCGCGCAGCAGCTGAAGGGGGGCGGGGAGCGCGCGGGCAGAGGAAGGGGGGTGTCTCCGGCTGAGGATTTCTCTCGAAGCTCGCCGCAATTATTCTGCTCCTCCTAGGGTCTACCCCCCCAGCCCTAAGATGCCCGAAATACTTAAACAAACAAACAACCCCAAACCTGTTCCGTTTTCGCTCCTGTATAAATAGAACAGACTTTCCAAAAAAGCAATACCGCATTCACTCTTATCACCAGCCACTTCTTTCCACCAAGTAATTCAGAAAAAAACAGTCAGCTTCCGTGAATGCATGCAGCTTTTTTTTTTTTTTTCTTCGCTGCCTCCTTTTGCTTGCGGTTTTGAGCTGCCAAGAAAGTGAGTAGGGGTTTGACTGTAGTGTCTCGGCTCCGCTCGGTTTCTTTCCGAAGTTTAATTTTCCGGAATGGCTCCCAAACAAGGGCTGGGGAGGCGGAGCCGCCGGCACCGGATCTTCGCCTTTTTTGGAAAGTCCCGGAGAACCGGAATTCCTCCCCGCCCGGGGAGGCCTCGCCGCAGCTAGGACCGGCAAGCTCTTCCCCGGTGGTCTGAGCCGGACTCGCGGCGCGCCCGCTCCCCGCTGGGCCCTGCGCCCTGGACGGGGACTGGGGCTCGGGCTGCGCGCCCTAGACCCCCGCGATTCCCCGCTGTCTGAGAGCCGGGAGTCGCGAGCCCGGCGGAGCCCGCGCAGCCGAGCCCGTATGCAAATCGGCCATGTGACGGCAAGAAGCCGCCTGGCCCAGCCCTGTTCCTCAGTCCATATATGGGCAGCGACGTCACGGGCATTGAGGACCTGCCCATAAATACTTACAGCAACACTTTCCGTCTAACCGAGAGAGCAGCAATTGATTAATAGCTCGGCGAGGGGACACACTGACTGTTATAATAACACTACACCAGCAACTCCTGGCTTCCCAGCCGGAACACAGGAGAGAGTCAGTGGCAAATAGTCATTTTTCTTCTTTCTTAGAAAAAACAGCAACTTGTTTGCTAGTTTTATTTCTGTTGGATTTTTTTTTTTTTTTGTGGTTGCTTTTAAGCGTGGAGGGCAAACGGAGATACCAACTTAGACTCAGTCCAATCCCTCTCCAAAACGGCTTCTCTGACGCTCCAGGTAGAGAGGGAGTTGGGTCTCCAGGTTGTGCGAGGAGCAAATGATGACCGCCAAGGCCGTAGACAAAATCCCAGTAACTCTCAGTGGTTTTGTGCACCAGCTGTCTGACAACATCTACCCGGTGGAGGACCTCGCCGCCACGTCGGTGACCATCTTCCCCAATGCCGAACTGGGAGGCCCCTTTGACCAGATGAACGGAGTGGCCGGAGGTAAGCCGCATGTCCCTTTCGCCGGCCGGGACCCACGCGGCTCGAAGGTGGTGGGTGGGGTGCGGTGCGTGTGCAGGACTTGGAAGAGAGGGCTGGGGAGCGAGGTGGACGGTGTTGACCGAACCGGGTGCAGGAGAAGCCCGCGGGAGCAAGGACCGGATCTCTGGGGCTGGGCGCGCGGGCAGATGCACCAGGTCGTCAGCGAGCGGGCGTGCGTGCGCCGCGGCGAGCCCAGCCCCCGGCGGGCGCGGGGATAAGAGTAGAAGAGGTGCCCCACCAGGCGTCGGGCTTGTGCCCGCTCGTGGGCCGGCGGTACCCAGGCCTCCCCTCTCCCGGGGCAGGGACAAACTGACGGGAAAGTTCGGGCCTCCGGAGGAGAGCTAGAGAGCCGAGCGGCGGAGAAGCGCCAGAGGAAAGCGTCCGCCGCTCCCTCCCGGGCAGAGCGGACCCCGGGAAAAATCTCCGAGCGCGTTCCGGGAGCGGCCAGAAGGAGCACCCCCACCTGCGCGCCGCCCGCGAAGTTGAGGGGGTTGGCGAGGCGGGAAGGAGGAGGAGGAGGAGGGCGGGCAACGGCGGGAAGCGGCCCCCTGGCTGCCGAAGAAGGCCCGCGGGGGCACCGGCGCCGCTGGTTTCCTTGGCGATGCGGTGGAAAGTGGTCCCCAGCGGCCCTCGCTCCTTCCATGAAGCTCCGCCACTGGCCTTGGGCTGGGGCGTGCGGGTGTTGGGCAAGGCTGATAAGGTTGGGGAGGCAAAGGACACCTATAGATTCCTTCCACTGCAGCGCCCCATACCCTGCAGCAGCCGTCATCTGTAGCGCAGCAGGAGAGGGAGGGAGGGAAGGCACTGCGGATGGGTAGCAGCCGGGATATCACTGATCTCTTTCTCAGGTTCCCCTCTCTCGGGCAGCACTGGCTGGGATCAGTCTCCTGGTTATGTCTCCCCCGGAGCCCCAGCCGTGGGACACCCAGACAAAGGAGAGGGAGAGAAGTTCCAGGCAGATGGGGATTTTTTAATATTGTTGTTGCTATTATTGGGTGTTTTTATTGGGGATGAGAGCCACAGATGGCTGTGTGTGGGGGTTGGGAGTAGCTCGTCCTGCTTTCCTGGAGGTAGTTTGAGTCCCAGACTGTCACTGGCTGCCAATGGGATCCTGGGCTATCTTCTTCTCACTGTTTCTGAGCTGTAATTTTCCCACCTGTTGGACTCTGCCCCAGCTCTCCTGTGCTAGGATCCTGGGGTCTGGGATGGACCTGTGTTTAGAGGGGATGACAAGGGATTCTTGGCTGCATTCTCATTGCTCCACCTCCATTCTTTCTGTTCCCTCCCCAGATGGCATGATCAACATTGACATGACTGGAGAGAAGAGGTCCTTGGATCTCCCGTATCCCAGCAGCTTTGCTCCCGTCTCTGCACCTAGAAACCAGACCTTCACGTACATGGGCAAGTTCTCCATTGACCCCCAGTACCCTGGTGCCAGCTGCTACCCAGAAGGCATCATCAATATTGTGAGTGCAGGCATCCTGCAAGGGGTTACCTCCCCAGCTTCGACCACAGCCTCGTCCAGCGTCACCTCTGCCTCCCCCAACCCACTGGCCACAGGACCCCTGGGTGTGTGCACCATGTCTCAGACCCAGCCTGACCTGGACCACCTCTACTCTCCACCACCACCGCCTCCTTATTCTGGCTGTGCAGGAGACCTCTACCAGGACCCCTCAGCATTCCTGTCAGCAGCCACCACCTCCACTTCCTCCTCTCTGGCCTACCCCCCACCTCCTTCCTACCCCTCCCCTAAGCCAGCCACGGACCCTGGTCTCTTTCCCATGATCCCAGACTATCCTGGATTCTTCCCATCACAGTGCCAGAGAGACCTACATGGTACAGCTGGCCCAGACCGCAAACCCTTCCCCTGCCCTCTGGACTCCTTGCGAGTCCCTCCTCCACTCACTCCGCTCTCCACCATTCGCAACTTTACCCTGGGGGGCCCCAGCGTTGGGCCCACAGGGCCAGGGGCCAGTGGAGGCAGCGAGGGACCCCGGCTGCCTGGCAGCAGCTCAGCCGCCGCCGCGGCCGCCTATAACCCACACCACCTGCCACTGCGGCCCATTCTGAGGCCTCGCAAGTACCCCAACAGGCCTAGCAAGACCCCAGTGCACGAGAGGCCCTACCCCTGCCCAGCAGAGGGCTGTGACCGACGCTTCTCCCGCTCTGACGAGCTGACCCGACACATCCGAATCCACACGGGACACAAGCCCTTCCAGTGTCGGATTTGCATGCGCAACTTCAGCCGCAGTGACCACCTCACTACCCACATCCGCACCCACACTGGTGAGAAGCCCTTTGCCTGTGACTACTGCGGCCGCAAGTTTGCCCGGAGCGATGAGAGGAAGCGCCACACCAAGATCCACCTGAGACAGAAGGAGCGCAAGAGCAGTGCGCCCTCCTCCTCCGTGCCGGCCGCCTCCACGGCCTCTTGCTCCGGAGGCTCGCAGCCTGGGGGGGCCCTGTGCAGCGGCAACGGCAGCGGCATCGGCGGAGGGTCCCTGGCCTCTTGCTCCTCTCGGACCCGGACGCCTTGAGATGAGACTCGGGCGGATGCACCAGCTCCTTGAGGCCCCGGAGGCCCATCGTCCACTGGTGCACAACAAACACTACCACCTTGCCTGCCCCTCTCCCTTCTCTGGGCAAGGGCCTTGCTGCAGCCTGGCACTGCCCTTTCCACTTAGAAGCAGGTCCTTCCCAAACTTAGCCCACCGTAGTCTCTCTTAGGGGAGTTGACTGTCACCCTGAGGTAATGGCGAGGCTCGGAAGGGGGTTGGATGGGGGCTCCTGGCCTAGAGGGCTGAGGCCTGACCCTGCTTGAAAGGGTTGTTTGACTAGGTTTTGCTTCCCCCTCTCGTATTTTGTCCCATTACAGGATTTTGACTCTGGGTGTCAGAGTTGATTTGAGACTTTTTCTACAGTAGGTTGGGAGATGCTGATCCCTTCAGGTGGGGGCAGCAGAAAGAAGCAACGCTGATGTGCACTTTATGGCTTGGGACTGATGTGGGGACGCTGTACAGTGAATGAAGCATGGCCTTTATGCTGCATTCTGTGGCCCTAGAACAGTGAATCAAAGCTTATCTAGTCGTTCCAACCCTTTAAGCAATATGTATTATAAACTCAGAGAACGGAAGTGCAATGTGATGGGAGGGACATAGCAATATCTGCTCCTTTTTGAGTTGTTTGAGAAACGTAAAGACTATTTTTTCAGCGTATATCCACTCAGATTTTGTGTATTTTTGATGTGCACTGTTCTCCAAGTTCTGAACCTTTGGGAAAAAAAGTAAAGCATTTATGATCTCTTGAAATGAGTCAGATTAACTTATTTAAAGGGGGATGTACATATATTCTCTGAAACTAGGATGCATGCAGTTGTGTTGGAAGTGTCCTTGGTGCCTTGTGTGATGTAGACAATGTTACAGGGTCTGCATGTAAATGGGTTGCCTTACTACGGAAAAAAAATCACTCCCTGGGTTTAGTATGGCTGTATATTTCTGCCTATTAATATTTGAATTTTTTTTTAGAAAGTATATTTTTGTATGCTCTGTTTTGTGACTTAAAAGTGTTACCTTTGTAGTCGAATTGCAGATAAGAATGTAAATAATATTACTGGAGCTGACTTGTTTGGTTATTAGCTCTTAATAGTTGTGGAAATATAAATGATTTATTCTAACGCAAAACCACTAACTGAAGTTCAGATCATGGATGGTTTATGACTATAGTGTAAATAAATACTTTTCAACAATATTTTTGCTGCAGAAATCATTTATGAAAGATTTCCTGGGCGGGAATTCCATGATTATCCAGGGGGTTTGAATGCTTTGACCAAGCCAGGATCTCCCAAGTTTTCTCTGCTGGCCTTTCAACACCAGCCCGCTCACCCCCAAAGCAATCTCCATTCATAATCAAACACTAGTGTTCCGGGGATTTCCCCCATGCATTAGTGTAAAAGTGGGGAGGCGTTGTTTTGACTCATTGTTCCGTCCTCTATCACAGCCTATAGCTTCTCTCGGCTCCTGAGTGGGCTCCGGAAAATAAATACTTACAAACAAGTGCCCACTCGGAGACTACACATTTGTGGCTGCTTTCAGAACCCTGACCAAGGCCAGGAACTCAGACGAGATGTGGCTTTGTGGAAAGTGTGGTGGCGTGGTCAAGCTGGAAATGACTTTTAGGTTCCAGGATTAGTCTCATGACCACAGAAAACTTTTTGAAAAACGCTATCGCCTCTTCAGATCAAAAATGCACTCAGACACTGCTGAAGACAGCATTAATGGGTTGCCAAAGGAATTACCCCAGGACTCATTTCTCTCTCGTCTTCTCTCCCTGATTACCCCTATTTGGAAGGACCACTAATCTGCCATAGGTTTGGTGGGTCTAGAGACTATCAAAATACCCAGCTCATTAGATAAGATAGATGTACAGCAAGACTATGAAAATCTCAAAGAAAGACACCCTTTAACAGGTAATTAAATAGGCAAATTAAATAGGCATATACGGGCCTCCATGGTACTACATAATAGCTTGCAAAAGAATACACTATAGGGTTCATTTTACTGCAAGCCTTTTGTAGTGATTTTGAAATATAAACCCCAAAAAGTTATCTACCTGTCATACAAAGTAAATGAGTTGGGTCTCTGTGACGTTATCTGTACTCTAAAATTGGGCCTCAGTATCATTTAAGTTCACCCACGACTTCTGGATCCTCACACAAGCATAACCTGTCGGAATACCCACTGTTCAGCTGTATCATCTGAGAACTGTCATGTTTGCCCTTTGCCACTCTTGGCCCCCTTCATACGTGGTTGAAAATTGAAGGCCTTTATTTTTTTTGCCCTTCAGAGCACTGGAATTTTGAGATCTAACTTGTGGAAGTAATTAATCCTTTTATTTCCTCTCTTTCGGTTACTTCAAAGATGCAGAATACCTCTTTCTGTAACTATGAAATAGAAATTTCTAAACTTCAGTGCCAGATTGTTCTAGTGACTAGTATTATTCCATTAGATTAATATTTCCTGGTTTGTCAGCATATTATTATCCTTGCTTGGCTAATTTTGTTATGTATAAAACAATGCCACATTTTGATACTTACATGTTTTTAATGAATATTCCGCTCCTACCAAAACTTCATTGTATTAAAACAGAGTACACCTAAATTTTATAAGATCTAGAATTGTCTTGCCAATTTAAATTTCAGAACACCTTTGATCAAGATAATGTAAACAACTGTTTACAAAGCAGAACTAGAAAAGGCTTTTTAAGAAGTCATTTTTAAAAGAATAAGATTAAATATTCTGATGATAGGCAAATTGGTTACATAATCATTTTCACCTTGATGTGGGCTTGAAGTGGCATAACATAACATAAGGAACACATTTTGGCGTTTTTTCACAGACAACTTGGTGGCTTTTACTTGATTTTAACATATTAGCTCAATCTTTAATCAGATTTTACTCTCAGCTTGAAACATTCAGGGTACCGTCATGCAAGTGTCTCATTTTTTACTTTGCTCAACAAATAAAGCATATAAAGCTAAGTCTGCTCCTCTTACATTCAATATACTTTATTGAATAATATTTCTGAGGGTACAGCTGTTACTGGGGATTCTTATTAAAAATAATCTTCGGGGTCCCTGGGTGGCTCAGTCATTAAGCGTCTGCCTTGTCTGCCTTCGGCTCAGGTCATGATCCCAGGACCCTGGGATCGGCTGCATTGGGCTCCCTGCTCAGCGAGAAGCCTTCTTCTCCCTCTCCCACTCCCCCTGCTTGTGTCCCCTCTCTCCCTGTCAAATAAATAAATAAAATCTTAAAAAACAAAACAAACAAAAAAAACTTCTGGGGGCTCCAGTCAGTTCAGGTGGCTGGCTGTTAAGCGTCTGTCTTTGGCTCAGATCATGATCCTGGGACCAGGAATTGAACCCCACATCAGGGTCCCTGCTCAGCAGGGAGTCTGGTTCTCCCTCTGCTCCTCACCCCGCTCATGTTCTCTCTCAAATAAATAAAATCTTAAAAAAAACCCCACAAACTTCTGGAGAGCAATTGCTTAAAGATCACTACATCAAAAACTAAGGATATACTGTATGGTGACTAACATATCATAAAAAAAAAGATCACAATGCATTTGGTATGGTTCATGGCATATTAAAAATAGGTCTATTAAGCCTAAATAAGGTCTTCAATTATTCATAAATCAGTGTATTTAAATACCAACTCTAATGAAATTAAGCCAAACTGTTTGATATATATTAAAAGTGGCTGTAGTGATATTTTAACTGTTTACATATATGTATATATATTTGGTGGGAATGAATGGTCAGCATCTTCAAGTACTTAAGATGCTGACAGTCCAAACTGCAATTAAACTTTACAGAAAAAGTAAAGATAGAAATAAATTTAAGTCCAAAGATTCTTTCCTTCATGGATAAAAGTATTTTTGTTTTCTTGCACTAGTTTATTTTCCTTAGCTTAAATATAAAAGGAACTATTTTCTGTTGTAGCAAAATAACATTATTAGACAGTTTAAGATGTGTTTTCAATCAGATCGTTTCAAAGCTCCCTCTCAAGGAAATAGACTATATTATTACTTGGGCTTTAGAATTTGCAGAAAGCCACCGTTTTTCAGTATAACATCATCCTACTGTATAGACTAAATCTTTAATGGTAATTAAAATGTAGACAATGTAGTATTCTTCTTCTCCATTTTGCAATAATCAAATAAGAGTTACCTCTAAACAATTTCAAACATGCCTTTATTTTCCATAAGTACACTGATTTTAATCCAGGAATGTAAACATCTCTGGATCTGAAAATTCAGTATGTATGTGGGGCTCGATAAATGATTTCCTTGATAGTAGATGCTTCACTACACTGAAATGATCAGTGGTTGGCTTGTTTGTAACCCGGAGTTCAGAATTCAGACTAGGAGGGTGACAGGAGTGGCACTGCCCTCAGATTAGAGTTGAACAGTAATTGGCTGAACCCTGACTTAAAGAACTACTGCTTCTTTGCTGCGCAGTACAGCTAGGGTACAAGATACAGTCACTGGGATTAGATGAGCTGTAACAGTCTCCCTGAGATGCCAGGGCTGAGGCACCTACAAGGGGACAACGCAGGAGGAACAGAACGTGTGGATTTTGGAAGAATTTAAGGACTATTAGTCTTAAAGGTTCAGAGAACCCACTCCTGTTGACAAGTATTTCTTTAAAATGGACCCACGATTTTCATTAATAAACAGTAGTTAGTGTAAACTCAACCCATGCAGATCAGGCTTTGTAAAAAACCAATTCTCGTATAGTAGTAGGTAGGTACAGGATACTCTCTATTCATGTAACTGGCTTTCGGTATAACCACAGAATAAAAAACCTTTAGAAGTATTGAGACAGACATCTCACTCATGAGAGGCAATTATTGCATTTGTTATTCAACAGAAAAGTCATTAGGATCATTGTGCTCATTAGTCTGTGTAGAGGAAGACAAATTTTTCCCACGCTGTTATTAAAATATCGTCTATATTGCAGGAATATCCGGAAATACAGTAGCAGCACATGAAGTCAGTCATGACCAACAGTCTATGCAGAGAGGTGCCAGCTTTGCTGCACCACATTCTCTATTTGTATTAAGGATATTCTTTCCTTAGTGGCTCACTGAAACAAGTTCTGTTTTCATCATTAATTTCCTCAGGATTTATTAGTGAACCGAAAGTTTCACTGTTCTTATTCAACTAAATTAGAGAGATTATCATATTGCTATTTTGGCCTGCAACAATTTCAACTATTCTTTTGAAAAGCACCTTAGTTTTTTTCATTCAACTTGTTTGTACTTGAGAACTTGAAAGTTTGGAAAAACAGTTTCTCCTGTATGACCGTCCTACGGCCAGAATGGGTTTTTGTTGGTTTAATGTCGGTCAGGTTGTATTACAGCATATACACCTATCAACAATCTCTAGAAGTTAATCGACTTCTGGTGATAATTCAGAACAGGTAGGTATGTGATTGGTAACCATTCACATTCACTACTGTGCTATTAAAAAACCCATTTTTCTAAGAAAATCATCATTTGCATATCTAGGATTAAACTGAATGGCATTAAGAACTGCTTTACACTGTCCCCACGGCACACTAAACTATACCAGAATACGAAGCTACCATAAGACAATGTTAGCAACCCTGGAAGAAATGCTTGGCACTATGCCTGTCTCAGGTTTTACAACAGGGCAGCATTTCGCACTGAATAAGCATCTTTTTTTGGGGGGGGGAGGAGATCATCAAGAATTTGGCTTTTTTATTCTATTTTAAAAAATTGGGAACAAATATTCCTTCACCCTGGGCCATAGTAACTCAGTGTGCACAAAGAGGCAAAGGCACGGACTGTTTCTCCTCTGGGTTAACACTTTCCGCCAGTAGCAAATCTCTCTTTACTACAGACCTTAGAACTGGATTGCCATTTGGGCAAGTCAATCAAGAGGGCTTAGACAACAGCTGGGCAGATTTTAATGTGTTTATTTCTACAGTTTGTTTTTATTAAAAGTGTTGTGAAAAAGGAATCCTATAAATAGTAAAAAGAGGGAAGCAATAGTGCTCCATAGCCTGAAGCAAATGGTGTAAATACATTTGTAAACAAGGTAAAGTTGCTGAGCTTACTAAAAGGACAAAAATAAAACTAGTTAGAGATAGCACAATTGTTTAAGAGGTTAGGAAGTGTTTTGTCCCAAGTTTTGGTGCTCTAAAATGGCCAGCAGTATAGGTAATTCTCTATTCTGTAGCCTTGGTCATCTGTGCCTTCTCTCTTCCTATAGAAAACCACACTGGATGAAGCAAACACTGGCTCTCTACTGTTTTGAGGGGTTTTGAGAACACTGCCACCAAAACAACACAGCTGGAACTGCCAGCCTTCTGGAACATTGGAGCTCCTGAGAGAATTTGAGACAGTCATCAACATTTTTCTCTATTTTTGCAGGAAAATAGTGGAAGTAAATAGGGGCATGGAATTCAACAGCTGGCTAGGAGTGTTTTACATTCAGTTGTCTGGAAGCATACCGATTCAGCTCCTTTGAATCTTCTTAGAAAACACAGAATTACCCTATCACCTCTTAAAGCACACTAAGACAAAAAAAAATTCGTTTGAGGATAATATAGTTTTTGCATTAACGGTCAATCTGCAACAAGAAATCTGTTCAACTCACAGATCTGGAGACTCAGGGGGAAAATAAGCTGTTACGTGACCATCTGTCACTGAGATACGCAGGTGCTGAATTTCTTAGTAGATGCTGCCAGAGTAAACCAGATGTGGCTACTGGGCAAGAGGAGGAAAGAAATTAAATCTTGTCCTCTACATGCATAGTTATATTTTCGGGGTGATGCCCCAATTCTGGAAAAAAGATCTAATTTCCACAACGAATCAGGCAGGACAGCTCACTTTAAATAGTAGCTCATCTTTTTATGCCTAGCTTTTACCAATGACTTGAACTAAAAACAATTCAAACCACTGGGTCATGCAGTCAATAAGTTAAAATTATAACAATAAGTAAAAGGGCATAAAGACCTAAGAGGAAAACAAACCCTATTTACCCGGGGAAGGGGGGTGGGGGCATTTAGTGTATTTTGTATAAGATAAGGAACAAAGAAAAGAATATTTTCATTATGGCTTTAGGATGGAAGCGCTTCAGTGACAGTCCCTTATCCCCCTTCCCCCAAATCAAAACCCCGGTGGCAGTGTCAGAGCCAGGAAACAACCTAGCCTACCCGCCTTCCCCACCCCCTAACCCGGCCCCGTGGCTGCGCTCCAGTCGCCCGCGCTTCCCACGGCTCCGACTCCGGAGGAAGCGGCTACAGCCCATTCCAGTAGATCCAAAGCCCAGGCCTGGGGGTAGGGAGAGAGCCCTTATGGTGGGTCGCGGGCAGCGAGGCCCAGATGTGAATAGGGCACGTCTTCGGCCCACAGCAACCAGGCGCAGGCGGCTTCAAGGGAAGACTCTGGGACCTGGATAGGGCTCCCCCTCGCACCAGAAGTCATCGGCTTGTGGGGTCTCCAGGAGCCACACCTCTCGGGGTAGGTCACAAGCCGAGCCGGGGGCCTCCTTGTCCCTGACGGGCTCCAGCACCCGGTAATAATGGCAGTCCCGGCCATCGTCGGGGTCATAGGGCGGGGCCAGAATGTCCAGGAAGGCGGCGGGTCCGTCCACAGCGTCAATCTGGTGCAGGTTGTCCTGGTGCGGAGTGAGGACGCAGGGGCCGCTGGCCTCGGTATACTCGGCCCGCGAGCGCAGCACGCCCGGCCGCACGGCGTCCCGCTCCCGGGCCTGCAGCGGCGGCTCGAACTGCTGCTCTGGCGGCGGGGCCCGCGGCTGTGACCCGCCGCCCGCCTCCAGTTTGTCCATGCAGCTGATGCGCACGGTGCCATAGAGCACCTTGAGCATGCCGTGCATGCCCGGGTGGTCGTGCAGTGGGATGGACGTGCCGCTCTTGAGCAGGAACACGCCGAGGCTGAAGCCGTCGGTTTCGTAGATGTGCATGTAGGTGACTGGCGGCAGGTTGGGCGACAAAGGCTGCAGCGTGGCCTTACGCGGGGCGATGTTCAGGTCCTCGGCGCGGACTTGGGTCAGCAGGTTCTTCAGCTTGCTCAGGTTCTCCGGGAAGCCCTGCGGCATCGGGGCCTCGGGGCCCGGCGCCGCTCCGAGGTCGGAAGCGCTGCGGCAGCCCCCGCTGCCCCGGAAGGTGAGGCACGCCTGGCGGGCGATCCGTTGGATCAGGGAGGCCATATTGTCTCGGGGCATGCTCGGCTGTTCCTCCGCGTGGCGAGGCCGGCCCCCGCCGCCCCCTGCTTTCCTCCGCCCCTTGCGGTCTCCGGCGGCCGCCAGGGCTGCCCGCAGCCCGGGGCGAAGCTAGAGGCCCCGCAAGTACCGGTCTTTCGGGCGGGCGGCACCGCCGCGGCTAACCTCAGCAGTCTAGCGCCCGCAACGGCCCGGCGCACCCGCCCCGCGCCTCCGGCGAGCGCGCACGCGCACGACCCACACGCCGCACTCACGCCCGAGGAGCGGGTACCGGCCGCGCGGACCGTGGAAGGCTTTGCATTACGCCAGACGTTCCATTCAAGTGGCCCACACCTACGACGGTGGCCGGCGCTCTGGCCGTTTTACAGAGCATGCTGGGACTTGTAGTCCGATATTACGAATGAGCGCGGAGAGTGTTTCCTTTGTCAGCTGGAAAAGGAAGGATTGGATTTGTTTCTTATAAAGCGCCCTTCTTTACGATTCCAAGGTGTATGCTTGTTTGAAAAAAGGTGAATTGGGGCACGAGAGAAGCAACCAGTTAACTACAACTCCCGGCACCCCCAGCAGGCTGGAGTGACGCACTTCCGGCAACTGGCCTGTGGCGTGGTAGACTCTTGGCCACTGCATGGAACAGGGCAAGAGGGTCCTTAGCTTTCTGGGGCCGCTCGATCCTGTTTCTCCCAACAGGGTCGCTTTTCTCCGGCCCTACCCTTGGAAAGGAGGCTGTTGACTTAACTTTATGTCTTCCTGGCCACCTAGGCAGCAATATCTGCAACGGAGATTACTGGACGGCACTTTCGTAATTTTCCAAGTTTCTTAGGAGATGAGAGGGTCGAGGCCGTCCCTAGTGATCACGATTCCTCAGCACAGCAGTCCCCAGCTGTTGTTTGCATCAGGGAGTGATGACGCTGCTCTTCCGGTTACAGAGCACGATAGTTTTGCTGGGACTCGAGAGGCCATTTGCTGTGGCCAAGGATTATGTATACCAAAGGTTATCAAACCTTGGTTTGCCAAAGAAGCACCTGGTTGGGAGGGGGAGGTAGGGTGGGGCTTTTCAAAAAATATGGATTCCTGGTTGTCATCTAGAAATTGATTCACTAGATGATTCTGAGGCATCTTATGAGAAACAGTGTGTGTGCGAGAATCAGGCAAGCTCTTGACCTTCACCTTACCTTGAGTTTAAAGTACTTTGGACTTCCAAAGCTGAACATGGGCTTCTTGTTCATTTTGTAATTGGAATGGTTCTGTAAATCCTCTCCAGCTGAAAAAGGCATGGTTTTTTAGTGGCCTGTGGAACCTATCTAACGGGCACTCAGTATATGCGAGGCACACTATACCCAATGAATATTATACTATTTAATCCTCATAGCAACTCTTAAGAGGTGGGCACTATTATTATTCCCAGTTTGCAGATGAAGGAATAAGTTGCACAAGGATAGTAAGGAATGGGCAGAGCTTAAGCGGCAGTGCAGAAAAAAGTACGGTTTTACAAAACAAAACAAAAGAGTTTGAATTGGTGTTAAAAGCACTAAATGTGGAGTCAGGATATTGTTTTCCCAACCTACTGTGTGCTACTTACAGGTTGTATGTCTTTAGGCAGATCCTGCCCTTTTAGGTCCTCAGCTTATTCACTTGTAAAATGCTGGGGTTAGGGTAACAGTCCTTCTGAACCCTAATTACTCATCAGAAGCCCCTGGGGAGCTTTATAAAAATAAAGATTTGGAGGTCTTACTCCACAGATTTTGATTCAGAAGAACTAGTGTGAAGCCGACAATTTTTTTTTCCTAAGGTGCTACCTAAGGGATTTTTTTTTTTAAGATTTTATTTATTTATTTGGCAGAGAGAGAGACAGCCAGCGAGAGAGGGAACACAAGCAGAGGGAGTGGGAGAGGAAGAAGCAGGCTCATAGCAGAAGTGCCTGATGTGGGGCTCGATCCCATAACGCCGGGATCACGCCCTGAGCCAAAGGCAGACGCTTAACCGCTGTGCCACCCAGGCACCCCCTACCTAAGTGATTCTTAATTATCAGTCCAGTTTGAGAATCACTGCTGGATCTGTAAATAGTGAACCAGTTCTTAATATTTGGTGATTTTGATTAAGACGGTGATTATTTGTTTTAGAAAGGACTCTTGATATTTATTTGTTCTTCAGAGTTGCCATGCCATTGTTAAGGTGTTGAGATTATACTGTCAAAGTTCACCATGTAATGAAATCCCACGCAGTCTTTTTCTAAAGTGAGGACTGGTTAAATTAAGAGGAAAAACCACCTGTCTTTATTTACAAATCTGGATTTTTATTTATTGGTTTTGCTTCTATTAAGATATAATTAGCGGGAGGTGTAGACCCCACAGAACACAGAGTTTAGTAACATATAGATATATTTGATTTTCAAATCTGTCACTTCTTAATAGTTACCTGTACTTATTTAACTGAAGCTCATCTATGAAATGGGATCATAAGATACACGTGTAAAAAACTGTTCATAGCATATGGAACATAGTAAATGTCCCATAATAGTAACTATTATTATAGTTTTTAGATGGTTAAAAGCCATTTAGAAATTGGTAAACACTAATGAATTTAAATAATACCAGCAAATATTGAAATAGAATTTGACTTGAGAATCAGCTTCAAGGCAGAGATGAAAAAGATCATTTTTATTGGTTAAACCTTCTATCTGGTGATATCATCCTTCAGTTCCTTCCTATTATTGTTTGGCCAAAAACCTGAAAGTTTTCAAAGACTGCTTGAATCTGAATAACCTGGGGGCATTTCTTGAAAGTGCAGATTCCTAGATCATGTCTACACCTACTGAATCTGAATCTTTTGCGCATTAAAGGTTTTAAGAACTACTGAATGTCCACGGAGCATGTGGTACTTTTTTTAGGCCACAGACAGTCTACCTCCATAATTCCTTTTGATGCTGTCCTTAGGGCTGCACTGACGGATGAGATCAATCCTAGGGGCTTTTGCCCTTAAGAAGCACCTTACTTGCCCTTCTGCATCACTGCCAATAGCATTGGCTGAGTAGATTTCTATCACCATTAATGTCCTTCTTTTTATGCTCCTTATTCTGTTTTCCTTTGTGTTGCAGTAAGCAGAATGAAGATGAAAAGAAATTCAGAAAAGGGAACAAAGAAGGGATAGTAAACAAGTGCTAGAAATACAAGGCAGACACAAGATTTGGGAAAAGTTGGGGATAGATGGAACCAATCATTCAGAATCTATCATTCAATAAGTAGTGAGTTATCTGCTGAGAACCAGGCATTGTTCTAGGTTTTGGGGAATTCAGCAAGGAATATCAGCTTTCCCAAGGAATTTACCTGCGTGTGTGTGTGTGTGTGTGTGTGTGTGTGTGTGTGTATTTTGGGATGGAGGTTGTTACACAGTATAAATCAGTAAGCAACATAATTTTATTTTTTATCTATTATTGATTGATGTAATGTTCCATGATTCATTATTTGCATATAACACCCAGTGCACCATGCAATACGTGCCCTCCTTAATACCCATCATCGGCCTATCCCAGTCCCCCACCCCCCTCCCCTCTGAGGCCTCAGTTTGTTTCCCAGAGTCCATAGTCTCTCATGGTTCATTCCCCCTTCTGTTTACACCCTCTTCATCCTTCCATTCCTTCTCATACCGATCTTCCTGTTATTTCTTATGTTCCATAAATGAGTGAAACCATATGATAATTGTCTTTCTCTGCTTGACTCATTTCACTTAGCATAATCTCTTCCAGTCCCGTCCGTGTTGCTGCAAATGTTGAGTAATCGTTCTTTCTGATGGCTGAGTAATATTCCATTGTATATATGGACCCCATCTTCTTAATCCAGTCATCTGTTGAAGGGCATCTCGGCTCCTTCCACAATTTAGCTATTGTGGACAATGCTGCTATGAACATTGGGGTGCATATGGCCCTTCTCTTCACTACATCTGTATCTTTGGGGTAAATACCCAGTAGTGTAAGCAACATAATTTTAGATAGAGATAAATTTATGAAGACAAAACAGGATGATATGATGGTGTGCTATTTGTGTGTGCGTATGGTGTGTTACTTTAAACTGGGTAGTCAGAGGTAACCAGAAGATAACATTTGAGCTGCTCCTGAATATTAAGGAGTCAGTTATGGAAAAATCTGGGATCAGAGCGCTCCAAGCCTTAAGGTTATTAAACAGGGTATAAGGTACTGTGACTTTGACGCAGTGGGAAGGAGCTTGGTATAACTGGGGATGAGAATGAAGGCCTGTGAGGTTACACCACATAGTGACCTTCAGAGTTCCTGGGGGGAGATGAATTTGGGGAGGTAGGCAAGGGCCGTATTTTATAGGCCATTGTTATAGGGGGTTATGGGGAGTTGAGGGCCATGGTGGGGAGGTGGACTTTATTACAAGTACAGAAAGAAGCTTTTGGAGAGCTTTAGGCTGGAGAATGACTTATCTGTTTTACATTTCTGAGATTGGTGGGGAAAGAGTGTAACAGCAAAGAAGCCCTGATTAGAGTCAGTAATCCAGGGGAAAGACGAGAGAACTAGTGTAAAGATTAGGAATCTGTTTTGTAGGTGGATCTGACAGGGCTTGCTGATGAACTTTTGCTTTGACAATCTATTTCTTAAAGTGTATTCTCTCCACATTTTCTTTTTTATGAGTTGACAGTGATGTAGTGATAGGTAACACTGACACAGCCTGACTCGTACCTCTTGCCCACATCTAATTATTAAATTTAGGAGTGGGCTTAGCACACAGAAGCATGAGTAAAGCTGAATTTTTAAAAAATAGTGGCTTAATTAACCAGGAACCAAGAAGAATTGGAAAAGCCCCCAAACACAGACGCACAGACACACACAGACACACATACACCCATACTCCCACCCCCCTTAACTTTATCTCAAGTCTGATTTCTTCATTCTTTGGGAGTAAGTTTATATTTATCTTTTGCTTTTTTCCCTTGGCCTTCATTTTTATGAGGACTAATTTTCCTCAATTCATGAGATCAATTATCTTCTGACTTTTTCTCAAATCCTTCCTCAGAATTCATTTTGTCCATCTCCTCTGATCACAGTGGGGCCCAGTCAAAAGAGTACAAAAGTACTGACATTCTCAAAATGCTATTCTCAAAAATGCTCCGAGTTCCTAGCCTGCGGTTCTTTGTTTGTTTAGAGGTGGGCAGGAAGGTTTCTTTTTTCCTAGTAGCTCTTGCCACCTTACTCCTATATCTGCCTTTTATGTTACTAGAGAACATGGTAACTAAATTGCTAAAGAATTTTTCCTACTTTTTGACTGACTTACTTATACTTAATTACATTAGAAATATTTTGGGTTTATATTGTGGCTTTCCTTTCAGTTCTTAGAAAATGTTAACATAGTTCTCATCTGTTATCATGAATAAATGTCAAGTTATAAGAAATGCTTTTGAAGGCAGAAGAGCTGGTTCCAGGCATGGCTTTCACACTAACCAGCTGTATGTTCTTGAGCAAATCATCTGACTTCACTAGGTCCTAGTTTCTTAGTGGTTCAGGGATATATAATCTCTGAGATTCCTTCCAGCGTCTCATTAGCTCCACATGGATGATGGAGACAGTTAAAAGGGCAGTTCAGACAAAACCATGTATTTTCTTTCATCTCACTTATCTAAAATTATTTTTAGCTCTGTCAATCTCTTAGCTCTGTCCATCTCCACTACCATGTTTTTTTTTAAAGATTTTATTTATTTTTGTGAGACAGAGAGAGAGGGAGAGAGTGAGTACACAAGCTGGAGTGGGGTGGGGGGAATAGGGCAGAGGGAGAAGCAGATTCCTGCTAAGCAGGGAGCCTGATGTGGGATCCAATCCCAGGACCCTGGGATCATGACCTCAGCTGAAGGCTTCACCAACTGAGCCACCCAGGCGTCCTCTATTACCATCTTAAAAGTAAATCTGCTCCACTCTACTCTGATTTAACTTTGTGTGTTTATCTGAAATCAGATCATTTTGGTGTATGGGCTGTTCAGTTAACTATGCCATGCTCAGGATTTTTTAGTATTCAGGTTAGACCTCAGGTGTGCACATTACACCAATAAATTGTTGGGGTTGTGGTGTGTGATGTAATCTGTAGGACATTGTTTTCGAACTGTGTGGTTTCTGTAGACCATTGCAGAGGCAATGGAGAAAGAAATTAAAAATTAGGCGCATGCAGAGGGAGTTTGAGGAGGAAAAATGTGTGGCTTTTGCAATGAAAGAGAATGAATGAAGAGAAGCTTTTGCCATGTTCAGTCTGAGGCACTGCCAGCGTTCAGGTATGACTATTTTTGGAGGTGGTTTAAGAGAACACTCCCCTACCACTTTCATATTAGAGAGGTTTTCCTCTTCTTCTTTAAGTAGTGCAATTATTATGAGAACCAAAATAGTTCTGAACTGTAAATTAAATCTAAACACCTTTTACCTCTCTTAATTAACTTTTCCCCCCAATTTCATGCTGCTTGTTTTTCTTTCCCTTTCTTCCCCTTCTAAGAAGACATCAGCTGTCCCCACCTCCTCCGCTCCCCATCTGTCCTTTTCCTCTTGGCTGAAAGAGAGATTTTTACTTTATATTTATTTTAATTAATGGATTTGAATCACAAGTGGTGAAACAGTTGATGTTCATCTTCAAGAGGCAGTAAAAGGGAAAAATCATCCTCTCTAACTTGGCAGAAAAGACCTGTATGTTCATTGCTGCCGCCTGCCTGAAAAATGCGAAAGGGGAAGGTTCCAGAGTCCTTTGTCCCTGCAGGGAGCAGATGCCACATCCCAGGATCAAGGGAGGTGAAGATGGGAAATGCTCTTTAGAGTGAGATGTACTTTGTTTTTTCTTTTTTTGGAGAAAGAGAAAGAGAGTGAGTGGACGCATGTGAGTGGGGTGGGGGTGGTGGGGGAAGAGCAGAAAGAGAGGGAGAGAGAATCTTTTTTTTTTTTTAAGATTTTATTTATTTGACAGAGAGAGAGAGAGAGAGTGAGCACACAAGCAGGGGGAGCAGCAGAGGGAGAGGGAGAAGCAGACTCCCCCCTGAGCAGGGAGCCTGACTTGGGGCGTGATCCCAGGATCCTGAGGTCATCACCTGAGCTGAAGGCAGATGCTTAACCAACTGAGCCACCCAGGGGCGGGAGAGAGAATCTTAAGCAGGATCCATGCCCAACTCGGAGCCTGATGTGGGGCTTGATCCCATGACCCTGAGATCATGACCGTGGCCAAAATCAAGAGTCAGTTGCTTAACTGACTGAGTCACCCAGGTGCCCCAAGATTGTACTTTCTTGGGAGATGTCTTTCTCAAAGGATGCTTAGTAAATATTGCTTGATGGTTTATGATCCCACCAATTGGGGATCAAGTTCCCTAGGAACAAAATACATCCCTGGGGCATATTTGACTGACTTGACAGTAGTACATGTTTCCTTGGGGGAGTGAAAGGCTTTGAAGCCTTCTTTTGAAAAACCAATCAACAAATACCAAAAACCTCGCCCAACTAGGTGCTCTATTACAGCAGTTCAGAGAAAGCATGAAAGAATGCAGTCTGATCTGTAAGTGGACCAGCAGGCATCAAGGACAAAAGAAGAACTGAGAGGATACCAGTTCTGGCACTGGTTCTGACAAAACACTGTGTGACTTTGAGTAAGTCATTTCACTTCTTGGAACCTCAGTTCCCTTATTTATAAAACGAAGAATTTAGTTCAGATGGTTTACCACTTTACTTCCAGCTTTTTAGAAAAATCCATGAATTTTAAAAATTGTAATTACATGACAATAAGTAATATAATTTCCAACTGTGAAATACTGCAGAGCATCACAAAAGACACTTTTAAATGTATTTTTAAAAGCAACATGTGAAAAGAACACTCAGTAACATGCATACAATGATATTTGATTTCTCTTTTGTATCTGTGTTGTCTCTACCTAAAGCCGATTATATTGACATTTCTTGAATACAAATCATTGAATAAAGGGAGCAAGACTCTTGTTTAAAATAATGTTTACCATTATTATTAAGTTTCCAAAGTATTTTTTAAGGAAAAACTTTTTAAAAAATTCTAAACATAAATTATCATGCACCCAAAGTGCCATGTATTGCTGTTGGGAAAAGCAAAACATGACTTGAGTTAACTACACGTTTCAACCGGACCTGCTGAGGTAATTGACAACAAACATCATAGCGGGAGAAATTCCTCTGAGGCAGCAGAACTTTAGTTTAATTAGATAATTAGCCCTGGTCAGCCTATAATGAATGCACAGGCAATTAGCAATGAATTTGAGCTGCTAAAACCTATTTTTCCTCTTTTGTGTCCCTTTGCTTTCATTAACAACTCTAACTACTGAACAATTTATATCTTCACACTAACAATCAACTTTATTATCATCCAACCCTTTGCAAGCGATAAAGCAATGAGACCTGACTGTTGGTTGCACAACATTAAGTGATTATGTTAAGTAATGCCATTTATTTGCCTAGCTGTCCCACTGCTATCTTATGTCAAACGAATAGGGTTCTTAAAAGCGGTGCACACTCCTTGATTTTGATGATTGCTTTATTTGTCAAATCCGAGCAACTAGTAAGAGATGTACCTCAATTTGGAGTTCTTTCTCCGTGGCTTTCAGTAGACTTGAATAAAAGGAAACAGTTCCATAAATCTACCTAAAACAAGACCCTCAAAAAAAGAGACTTCTAAAATTTTAAATTTTATTTTATTTTTTTGTGGCTTGAAGATTCTTATGTTTGGAAGCTCTTGAAGGTGCTTATGATGCATTTCAGTAAGTGAAAGTCCTCACTTGGCCATCTTTTCCTGTTTGAGGACAGTTTTCAATCTCTTGGACAACAGAGGAACCATTTTGGCTTTTCCTCACATCCCTCTACTGCAAGTCTTTTTCATCCATCTGACATTTCTTGGGGGAAGTGGCAGAGAAAAAGGAAGAATAAAGGGGAGTGAGAAAGCTAGGAGAGAGAGTTTTCAGCTATGGAAGAGCAGAAGTTACCAAATTGTGCAGGTCCTGAGAATGAATGGTACCAAAGTGTAAATGTCAGGAAGACATTTGGGATGCTCTGGTTCTGAGCTTGGAAACTGAAACATTCATTATATTTCAATCAGAAGTGGGTTCTGAAATATGGCTGTTAAAAATTTCTACAGGAAGATTTAACATCTACAAAGAGATATCCTTTGCCATATCAGAAACCATTCTGATTCTATTAGAATTTATGGAATCCTTAATATACAGAGTGTTCTTGTAAAAGTTGCTCTTTGACTTATTAATAATCTAACAAGATTTGGGGGATTAAACCTAATGTTAAAATATTAGTGAGCCGGTTAACAGCAGCTTAGTAACTATTTGAAGAAATATATTGCTTACTTTTAAGCAGAATTAAAAACGTGTAAACAGAAATCTTGTGATTGGAATATGAACATTGGCTTATAATTTCTTATCTTGAGACTTCCCATCTGGCTGGTCTTGGAAATAATTTTTTCCTTTCTTTCCCCAGCAATAACTAGCAATTAGAGTTTCAGAAATGCCAATTTTAATCAAAACTCTTATTTCCAAAATAGAAAAACTTACATGAACTATATAAAGTCTCTTCGTTTTCTTCAATCGGCTGTTTTGAAAAAGTAATTTAAATAATTCAGAGCCAGAATTATGATGTTCCAGAAACGTTAAGAAAATAGTGTGAATCTTTCCAAATTATGGTCATTTTTACTCGTACCATGGGCACAGTAATTTCACTGGCGTTGGTGTTTACATCCTCCAAATATCAACCATATAGCAGTTAGCTCTTAACAGAGTAGGTTTTCTCAACTTGAGCACTACTGACATTTTGGATTGGCGAAGTCTTTGTCGTGGGGGCTGTCCTGTGCATTGGAGGGTGCTTAGCAACATCCCTGGCCTCTACCCACAAGAGGACAGTGGCACCTACTGTCCCCCCCACTCCCCAACCTGAGATAACCATAAAGATCTCCAGATGTTGACAGAAGTCCCCAGGCTAGGGGGCAAAATCACCCCCCATTGGTAATCAATAGTATAGAATAAGACCATGGCAATTTCTTCCTTTAAAAGCATTTCAACGGGAACAAAATGAAGTGTGTTGAATTTGAATTTCTAGATAGTCTTTAGTAAGTGAAGTCTTTTTTTTCTATGTTATTTTATTTTATTTTTTTAATGTTTTTTTATTATATTATGTTAGTCACCATACAGTACATCCCTGGTTTCTGATGTAAAGTTCGATGATTCATTAGTTGCGAATGAAGCATGAGAGACTATGGACTCTGAGAAACAAACTGAGGGCTTCAGAGGGGAGGGGGGTGGGGGAACGGGATAGTAAGTGAAGTCTTAATAGAGAGAAAATGAATGAGAGCCTTGCTGACCTCCAGTTTGGAGTGGTTTTGGGGGGCACAGAAAGAAAGCTCCTTCTCCCATATTGTGCCTGGCTCTTCCAAACGGCATGCTATAGTATTGGAAGTTTGCACTCCTGTTTGCTCCTTCTGTTAGAAATATAAATATTCCCGGGGCGTCTGGGTGGCACAGCAGTTAAGCGTCTGCCTTCGGCTCAGGGCGTGATCCCGGCGTTCTGGGATCGAGCCCCACATCAGGCTCCTCCGCTAGGAGCCTGCTTCTTCCTCTCCCACTCCCCCTGCTTGTGTTCCCTCTCTCGCTGGCTGTCTCTCTCTCTGTCAAATAAATAAATAAATAAAATCTTTAAAAAAAAATATATAAATATTCCCAAGAAGATTGTCCTGTACATTAAAATGGAAACTTTAGTTTTAGTTTTCAGCTAAAAACTAGCATGTTATTAACATATATATATACCTACCTTTTTCCTTATGAAAAGGTCCTTCTGGAAGAGGACACTGAAGAAAATATCCTTGGGAATTGAGAGCTGGTAGCTGGATGAGAGTCAAGCACCATGTCTGGGAAGAGGAAGGGTAAAAGGGAAGAGGTGGGAAGCACTAGAAAGATCCTCTAAACTTCATTTTTAATGGGTCAGCCTGAGTTACTCTTGCCATGTTTCAGTGTTTGCTTTTTCTGCTATTCCCTGTATCTTTAAATCCTCCCCCCCGCCTTTTTCTTTATTTTTAAAGATTTTATTTATTTATTTGACAGAGAGAGAGAGAGAGCACAAGCACAAGCAGGGGGAGCAGCAGGCAGAGGGAGAGAGAGAAACAGACTCCCTGCTGAGCAAGGAGCCCAATGGGGGGCTCATCCCAGGACCCCGAGATCATGACCTGAGCCAAAGGCAGATACTTCACTGACTGAGTCATGGAAGTGCCCCAGCCCCTCCTCTCCCTCCCACCTTTTTTAAAGCAGCAGAGACTAGTAGATTGTATGGTAGTTGTTTTTTAATGTACTTTCTCTGCCACTTAGTGTTTGGTATCCCAAGTTAATTTTGAAAAGTTATGGGTAGATGAAATCTAAAAGTCTAGAGAAGGATTGACTAGATTACCTGGCTTCTAAAGGTACCCTCCATGCTGATAGAGGAGGGCTGAGCCCTGTCAAGCCTGCTTTTCCTCCAGTGCTGTCTAACACATCAGTGACTGGCAGTTTCAGGCCTGGAAGGTGGCTGCCTGGTCCTTCCAGCACCACTCAGCAGGTACCATAAAGGATGGCCCTGCGGGTACACTTGACAGCCTCTCATGGGTAGGCGTTAGGTGGGTGCTCCATGTAAACAAACCCACTTTCTAATGGTTAAACTATTGCTCCACTAAAAGGAGCTTTCTTAACCATGGGGAGACATGGAGATCCGTCTGCAGGCCAGCATGCTGAAACTGATTCCAGGGTGTTTTCCTACCTGCCTCGGTAGCTCCTCACGCTGAGCTTCCACGTAGCGGTAGGACTTCAGTTATTTATGCTCGGTATTTGTCTCGTTGGCTTTGCTTACGGAATTACTGCATCATGGCACTTGGACCACGACCAAACTTCTAAGTAGAGGTTCTGTTTATTTTGGTTTTTCCCATCCGATGTCACTTGCCTCTTCATTTCCTGATCTCTTCCTAAAACGAGGAGGCTGAAATACATCACAGAGCACAGCTGGATTTGGACACCAGGCATCTCCTTTGCAGGGACTTGCATGGAGCCTGATTTATTTATGTAAACGTTTTGCTGCTCACTAGGTAAGATTATGGATTCCTTGATTAGTTTCTCATCTTCTACCTTCTCGTGGTTAATCCAACATGTTTTCCGAAGTCCAACTAAACATCAAAGTGTGTTTCACGAGTTTTTACTTCCAGGATGTACAGCTTAATATTCTGCGTGGACCCCACCATTTTTTTAAGGTTCCTTATCTCAAACTGGACTAAATGTTTCCTCTGTTTTACTTTTGACTTACACATGTTATATAAGCAGTTGTCTTAATATTATATCTGGCAAGTTTCAGATTGGTTCCTTTTGGCCTAATTTTTCCAATCTAGCATAATGTTTTTACCTTTCTTCACTCAATTTGACTTTCCTACAAGGTTTCACATAGAGATAGTGTTTTATTATTGATAACAGTAACAAGAGTACCTTAGTACTGATGGCCATATGAGTGTTCACCTTTGAATAATTTGCTTCAGCCTTTTTTTCTCCTCAAAATGTAGGGATCTATGGAAATGATCCCAATCCTGCTTTCAGACACCGAGTTTCCTTGTTCCCCTTAAGGTTTGGTTTGCTTGTTTTTTACAATTACCGGACGTTTACTATGGTGTTTCCAACTCTAGTAGGTATGCATGATCTCATAGAGCTGTCGTTACAGACAAGGTGAAACACTGAATAAAAGTTTAAATCGTTCCAAAGGAATAACATTCTTACTGGATTTTAGGAAATCTAGGAAAAAATCCTAAATGATTGTGAATTTATGTTATCTTAAATGACCACTTATTCTTTATTGTGAGCTACCCTGGCCCTGTTTATTCAGACAGACATTTGTAAACTACTACCGACAGACAAAGGCGAATAGAAATCCAGGGACTGAATATGAAAACTGTTGACCCAAACTCAGTTAACCCATCTTGACCATGTCCAGGAATCATGCCATACAATTTTCCTTAGATTATATTTCTCTGAACACACACAGTTTAGAGAAACATGCTACAGAAATTATCTGGTGGTGTCAGCAAACAGTCATGAAATACCATAGACCAGAACAAGCGGTCTGTTACTTTCTTGAAACGCTACAGATTTTGCAGCAATTCCCTAAATTATATTACTGATAGAAAGTACTGTGACAAGTTGTTGACCAAAGGAACTTCCTATAAACATTTCACAAGACCACGTTAGATGGAAATGTATTTAAGATTTTGAACCTGCACGATTTAGTTCCTTGAAAAACTTCTGCCTCAGGCTATGTATTTTACTGGGGTTGATGAATATGGTCACCAAACCCATAAGAGGTCAAGTGGCAGAAGCCCCAGAGTTCAGCTAGAGGGTAGGAATCCAAGATGGTGTCACCCGGGCCATTTCCTCACTGTGGGGGGCAGGGATGGGAGGAGGAATTCATGTATCGGATTATACATTTCTTGAGGACAAAGACTACATCTAATTAACATATTCCTAGCAGAATTCAGAATGATACCATGACTATCTTAACACACCTTAGTGACCGTGGGGCTTATTGTTTTTGCACTCTTTCAAGCAAAGCAAATTTTGGAATACACTCCCAGAAGGAATGGTCATTGGGAATTTTTGGGGAAGTGAGGACAGAGATGCTGCTTTAATGTGTTCTTTGCCCAAGTGATAGAGGAATGGATTCTGAGTTGCTTTCCTCTTTTCACTTTCTATTAGAAAAGGGGGGTGGGGTAAACAGTTTTATTTTAGGTTTCGGAGCATCAGGCATGAAGCACTAAAATGAACTGTCAAAGGAATAAGCCAATCTAAGAATCTGTGATTAGTGATGGCACTGTCCCTTCTCCTCCTCTTCCTTCCCTGGTCCGGGGTGCACTTCGGGCAGCATGCCCGACCCTGGCTGCAGACACCGACCAAGACGAGAGCACTGTTGCTCCGTGTGTGTTACTGCCAAGGAACAGCTTTACTGGAAGCTGGAAGGGGTCCCAGGAGGAGACTGCCTCTGCCTTATATCTTCAACTGGTCCTCTGGGTCCCACGGGGAAGCCGGGCACTCTCCTGGGTCCTTGTACTGATTCATCATGTGGTCTGGGAAGGCTGCTCAAATGGCCAGCAGCGGACACTGGGAGAACGGAGCCCAGCCATGACAATTTTGATTTCCCAAGAGACTCGATCTAATTAGTCCTTATACTACCTTTGTAAGAGAGGAAGTGCCAGAAAGCATCACCATGGAAATGAGCACGTTGATCGTTAATCACGGTGGAGACCTTGGGAACTCAGGTTTCAGTTACTGCACCTCTTCGAGCTGGGTGTGGTTTGGGAGATAGCACCCTAGTGCGCATTTGGGTGCACCGTTAGGCAGGTGGGGTGCACCTTAGCCTAACGGTTCCCCTGTGTCCTGCAGATGAACTCAGTTGTGCTGTGTCTGTGGTCTGTTCTCCCATTCACCTTCCTCCTGCCTCAGTAACCTCACACCTACCCACGCACACACCCAGGAATGCTCGCTTGCTCTCTCTTAGCTCTACATTTGGCACATTTCTTCTAGAAACCCTCTTCTCGTTTTGGTTTTAGTGCCGCCCTTCCATCCTGTCCTTAAATCTTTGCTCCTCTTGGATCCCCTCGGTGCTCGCTACTCGGCCCTTAAATGGTGCTGTTTGGTTCGGAGGGCCCGCCTTGCTCTCTCCTGGGGAATGTCAGTCTTCTTCACCTCTTCTTCCTTGGCCTAATGTGTTTAATCCTTAGTCTTCCTCCAGTCATATTTCAGTGTTCCCCAAACCCAGTTCTTACGCAGGGGCCCCCTGGTTTTCAGGAATGAATCCTGTGAGAATATAATTTGCTAGGTCATTCTGCCAGCTTTTATTAAATAACCGATTTGTGGGAAAGAATACTGTACTCAGCTCTGTGGGGAAATAAGGGACATCGTCCTGGCAGGGTCCTTGTGACCTACCTCAAGACAGGCCATGCAGGGGCTAGCATGAGAACAGCGGCAGGCTTTGGGGATTTGTACAGCCTCTGTCACACGTTAGTAAAGACAGGTAGGGGCTCACAAAACACATCCAAGTCACCCCTAATCAAGATGTGTTAGAAGATGCTTTTCTGAGGATGTGCAGCTTAACCCAGATCTCCTCAAAAGAATTGGGAGCACTTGATGGAAAGGAGAGAGCAGAGGACTCCAGTCGGAAAAACTTGGAGCAAAAGCTCAGCCCGTGTTCTCCGCTTGAGTGTCTGTGGAAGAGTCCCACATTTTTCTGTGTGGCCTTATGCACGGTGTCCCCCGCAGAGGCATTGAGTCTGGCTTGCTTGATGGCATTCTCTCAACATTCTGGCAATCCTGCCTGAACTGTCCCACAGGAGCATTTCCTCTTTTAATGGCTTCTCCCCCGATACAGTCAGCGGTGTGTGTTCTCTCCCACACAGGCTTTTGTTCTCCTGTTCGGCTAAGCCCACGGCTACGCACTGTAGCTGACAGCCAGGGACGGGCAGCAAATCCCTATTTGTCACGTTTTATTTTTAAATGTACAAAATGGACTTTCAGTAATGGTGCAGTTTTTTTGCTCTAAAGCTAAAACAAAGAGAATTTTCTGCCTAAATGAACAGGATTAGTGAAAATGAATTTTCCATTTAGCCATAGTCTCTCTGTATGTCTTCATCCATCATAAAGAATGGAGGAAGCCCGGTGGACGCAACTATTTTTATTTCGGCCCTTTGGCATCCGGCTTCTAATTATTTAATTCGCAAAGTACACTTCATACCGCAGTGTTTATTTTGTCTGCAAAGGCAGATCTTTTTGATATTTCTTACTGGTTGTGGAATTTTCAGCTTAGCAGGTGACTGTTTTAGCCTGTTGGAATCACATTGCTGTGGCAAGAAATACTGTTGGTGGGGATCATAGATGTATATAGCCCCCGACTTCTAGTGCCTCCAGTGTAGGATTTGGGACTCTGCTTAGATTTCTCAGAAGGCGTGGAGGTGGGAGGGGAGGGGGTGGGATAAAACCAATCATTTTATACAATGTAGGTGGTGAGGAAGATGCTCGGAGTGCAAAGTAAAGCTCTTGGTAGACTTTTAAAAGTGACTCATTTTACTCGTACCAAGTTGCTTTGAAATAAAAAGGTGGTCCTTGGGTACAGCAGCTCCCTGGGCGTCGGAAGAAAGATGAGGTAATGATGTATCGGTCAGAAAAGTAAGTAATAATTTTGTTTTACAATCATGATTCATAGTCTGGTAGTTCTGTCCTCTAATAATAGCATGTACTCGGAAATTTTGTTCTTTAAATTATTTAGATAATCTCAATGACAACAGACTTTCCCATTTAAATGCTTCATTTCCCAGGTATTACCGGGGAATGAAATTCTCCTTACAAGAACATTTGTTAGAAAATCCATTAAAAACAGGAAAATCCACCATGGATTTGGTCATTCATTCATTCATTCATTCAACAAATGTGTATTAACTCCCACTCCATGTGTTAGGAACCCTTCAATGGGCAAGCGATAAGATGTTGCAGGACGGGCAAGACTCCCGTTTGCGCGGAACTTACGTTCTAGAAGGGGGAAATAGACAAAACCAAGGAACGAGATAATTTCAAAGCACCCTGAGTGCTGGGATAAAGCTAACATAGTGTCTGTGACTGGATGACTGCCTGAGTCGGGAAACTGCAAAACGCTCTTGGTGAGTGTAGCATTTGAAAGGGACCTAAGGACGAGGAGGAGCCAGCCGTCTTAAGATCTGGAGACAGCGTTCCTGGCAGAGGTTCTAAGGCTGGAGTAAGCTTGGTAGCTTGTATAAGCTTTGGGGTATACTCTTATAGTGTACCCTGAGGATAATTTTTTATTAATAATCCATATCTCCTGGCTTTTAGACCCTCTGTCTTTTCCTGGTGGTGTTCCTTTTCTGTTGACCATCTCAGTGGGTCATCCTCGGAGAACCCCTCCATCCCTTCTTACTGGAATAGCCGAGGAAGAACCAAAGCAGTCCTGGATGGACAGATTTGTTGTTATCAGCTGACTCCATTTATACACACATTACAAATAGGGATGAGGCAGCAAAGAGGAAGCTATGGGTTCTTAGAGTGTTAACCTGTACGGATCTGTTCCTTTCTCCTTGCCTGTGTTTTGAACTTCAGCACTGAGGTGTGGGTCCAGATGTTTGGAGTTAATGTTTTCCACCTCCTGTCTTGCCCCTCTTCTCATGCCAATTTCTTTAGCCAGGAACTTTCCTTTGTTAGTTTTTAGACAAAGCGACTGATAGCTGAGTTAATAGTTAAGATGAGTAGACCCATACAAGCTGTTCTGTTTCATTACACCATTCTCTTGGACACTAAGTAGATATGGTCTTGAGTACATGTATATTCTGTCCCAGATTTTTCTTCTCCTCTCGTTTGTTTAAGGGGCTGTTACCATGAGAAAAAGTCTTATTTGTTTATTTATTTATTACAGATTTTATTTACTTATTTGTCAGCGAGAGGTAGAGCACAAGCAGGGGGCGCGGCAGGCAGAGGAAGAAGCAGGCTCCCTGCTGAATGCGGGACTCAATCCCAGGACCCTAGAATTATGACCTGAGCTGAAAGCAGACGCTTAACCGACTGAGCCACCCAGGCGTCCCAACCACAAAAAAAGTTTTAAAGGGCCTTGTGACTTGAGGACTGTCAGATTTAAATCCACAAGAAGTGAGCAAATTTATCCCAAAATTCCCCTGGCATTCATTTTTCAGGAAATGTTAACGGATGAAAGCTATTCAAAAGTTTGTCCAAGACTTTCGATATGTGGTAAATATTTAGGTAGTGCCTGCATCTAAGATTCGTCAATATTTTAAAAAGCAATCAAAGGTTTTCTGCTTTGTTCAGATGCTACCATGTAATGTAGTTGTAATGCTAATACCCCTGGACCTGACCCTTCTGATAGTGCTGCCAGAATATTGCACAGTTGATAAAGAACCAACCGATCAAGGAGGTGTGTATGTGTGAGTCAATGAAGATAAGTGATCTTTTACTGTGAAAATAGTACCTAGTCACTGTTTCAAAACTGAAAATCCCCATCTCTTTCACACCCACCAGTGTGCTTCTCCTCTATTTAATATTTAAAATAAAAGAGTTTAGCTCTCCAGGGGCCTCGGGACTTCCCCGGTGCCACAGGGTGTGATGTGTCTTTTCACACCTCTAGGCTGGGGAAACCCCACACTGGGCAAAGGGCCAGTTTTAGAACCAGCAGCTCATTAAGGAGATTCGGAATCTAAGGAGCCACAGAGACACAATCAGAGGAAGGAGACAAATACAGGGACACAGTACCTGAAGCTGGCACTCTGACCAAGTTCACGGTTATCTTATTATCTCAGAAAGAGGCATGGGGATTGGTGAATGAGGCAGTGTGGAAATTGGGAAAAGATGTTAATTCTGCATATGTAAAAAGGACTTTCATGGGTGACAATCTTTGGGAGAAGATAAGGCCATTTATTTTAAATGAATCAAAGAGCTGGCATATGAGCTGAGAGAAAATCATTCTCAAAACCTCCTGGTCACACCACTTAGGAACAAAAGGCAGCTCTAACTATGGAAGGGGCCCGGGTTATCCTCCAACTCCAGGTGCAGGTACGTCTTTCAGGGGTGTCTGACCGATGGGACCCCGACCTCCAGCCGGCCCTTGTGGTGCTGGAGTGCCCATTGTTGGACCTACGTGGGTGAGACAGCCATCCCTTGGCTGGACAGTGCAGTTGGTAAGAAGGTTCTTCATGTCGAGATGAAATTGCCTTTCTCTAATCTGCAGCCAGAGTTCTTCCTTTAACATACAGCATGTCTTCTCTCTTTTTCTCATGACTCATTCCAAATATTTGAAGACAATTAACCATTTTATAACTTCTAAGTTTTCATGTCAGATGCTTCAACTCTTTTCATGTTTACAGCTCTCACTGTTCTAGTCATCCTTTTCTAGACTCATTTAGTTTATGGAGGTCCTTCATGAAACCCAGGGCTGGGAATGGAACATCATCCTCTGGATAGGGTCACCTATCCAGGTTGAGAACTGTTTGCCTTTTTATGGAGCAGAATGTGGTTTGTCTTGGTAAACGCACCATGTCAGCTTGAGAAGAATGTGTGTTTTGCTCTTGTTGGATGAAGTAGTCTATAGATGTCTGTTACACCGGTTGATGGTGTCGTTCAGTCCCGCTGTGTCCTTAACTCATTTTCTGTCCGCTGGATCTGTCCATTTCTGATAGAGGGGTGTTGAAGTCTTTAACTTCGAGAGTGGGTTCATCTCTTTCTCCTTGAAGTTCCATCAGTTTTTGCCTCATGTAGTTTGATGCTGTATTGGTAGGCCCATATATATTGAAGATTGTTCTCTTCTTGGAGAACTGACCCCTTTGTCATATGTAATGCCCTTCTTTATCCCTGTTTAATTTCCTTGCTTTGAAGTCGGCTCTGTCTGAAATTAACGTAGCTACTTATGCTTTCTTTTGAGTCGTGTTATCATGGTGTGTTTTTCTCTATCATTTACTGTCAATCTATATAGTTTCAATCTTTATAGTTAAGGTGGGTCTCCTGTAGACAACATATAGTTGAGTCTTGCTTTTAAACTATCTGACAGTCTCTGTCTTTTAATTGTACGTTTAGACCATTGATGTTCAAAGTGATTATTGATGTAGTTGGAATAATATCTACCTTATTTTTTTAGTGTTTTCTATTTGTTTCCTTTATTCTTTGTTCTTATTTTTGTCTTCCACTCTTTTTCTGCTTTTTGTGGTTAAAATCGAGCATTTTCTAGAACTCCATTTTATGTCCTTTCTTAGCATATCATTTATACTTCTTTTTTTTTTTTTTTGGTAATTGCCCTAGAGATTACAATATGCACAGACAGCTACCCAAGCCCACTTTCAAATAATGCTATACCACTTTGCAGGTAGTCTGAGTACTTAATAGTGAAAGAATCCTGATTCCTCCCTCTCATTTTTTTAAGTAAGATTTTATTTATTTATTTGAGAGAGAGAGAGAGCGGCACATGAGTGGATAGGGAGGGGCTGGGGGAGGGGCAGAGAGAGAGGGAGAAGCAGACTGCCTGCTGAGCAGGGAGCCCAATGCTGGGCTGGATCCCAGGACCTCGGGATCATGACCTGATCTGAAGGCAGATGCCCAACCGACTGAGCCAGCCATGTGGCCCCCTGTCATTCTTTACATCATTGCTGTTATACACAAGCACACATAATTGAATATATTGTCACTAATGATAATAATTATTAATATATTATTATTTTGAACAAAATGTTATCTGTTAGACCAATGAAGAATAAAAAATAAATGTTCTTATATTATTTCATATCTCTTTCTTGATGATCTTCCTTTCTTTATGTAGATCTGAGTGTCGGGCCTATGTATTTTCCTTCTCTCTAAATAATTTCATTTAATATTTCTTGTAAGGCAGGACTTACTGGCAACAAATTTCCTACATTTTTGTTTGTCTGAGAAGGTCTTTATTTCTCCTTTCCCTTTTAAGAGATAAGAGATTTTAAGAGTATGAGATTCAAAGTTGGTTGTATTATTCTCTCAAAACTTTAAATGTGTCACTCCACTCTCTTGTTGCTTGCATGGTTTCTGAGAATTTGGGTGTAATTCTTATCTTTTTTTTCTCTATAGGTAAGGTGCTTTTTCTCTCTGGCTTCTTTCAGAATTTTTTCTTTCTTTTTTTTTTATTTTCTGTAGTTTTAAAATGATATGCCTTTTCTTTCTTCTTTCTTTCTTTCTTTCTTTCTTTCTTTCTTTCTTTCTTTCTTTCTTTCTTTCTTTCTTTCTTTCTTTCTTTCTTTCTCTCTTTGGAATTAACCCTGATTAGTGTTCTTTGAGCTTTCTGAATCTGTGGTTTTGTGTCGGACATTAATTTGGGGGAAATTCTGTCATTGTTTCAAATATTTCTTCTGTTTCTTTCTTTCTTCTCTTTCTGGTATTCCCATCACACATTTATTACACCTGTTTAGTTATCTCACAGTCCTTGGAAATTCTGTTCTTCCCTCTCTCTCTGCCCCCCCCCCCATTTTTTGGTTTCTATTCAGATATCCTCAGCCTTAGTGATTCTTTCCTCAGCCATGACCAGTCCACTAATAAGCCCATCAAAGGCATTCTTCATTTCTGTTACAGTGTTTTTGCTCTAAAGCATTTCTTTTTGGTTCTTAGAATTTCCATCCCTCTGCTTACATTGCCCATCTGTTCTTGCATGTGGTCTACTTTATCCATTATAGCCCTTAGCATATTAATCATGGTTGTTTTAAATTCCTGGTCTGATAATTCCAACATCCCTGCATGTCTGGTTCTGATGCTTCTTTATTTCTTCAAAGTGTGTTTTTTTGCCTTTTAGTATGTCTTGGAATTTTTTCTTGATAGCCGCACATGATGTACTGGATGAAAGAAACTACTGTAAATAGGCTCAGTAATGTGGTGGTGAGGTGTAGGGGGAGGGGAAGTGATCTGCAGTCAGTGATTAGGTCTCAGTCTTGCAGTGAACCCATGCTTCTAGACTGTGAACTTCACAAGTCTTTCTCAGTTTTCTCCTTCCCCCTTACGTGGGATGGGATGACTAGAATAGGCTAGAATCAGGTACTTTACCCAGGTCAGTGAAACTTTGATAATAACCTATAAGGTTAGGCTCTGGTTAACTAGTTTCTCCTGAAACTAGTTGCTGGCCTTATTAAGAAGCACGGAGTGTGGGACTCCTGGGTGGCTCAGTCAGTTAAGCTTCTGCCTTTGGCTCAAGTCATGATCCCAGGACCCTGGGATCGAGTCCTGCATCAGGCTTCTTGTTCAGCAGGGAGCCTGCTTCTCCCTCTGCCTGCCATTCCCCCGGCTTGTGCTCTCTTTCTCTCTCTGACAAAGAAATAAAATCTTAAAAAAAAAAAAAAAGCATAGAGTGCTCCGGTGTATTTCTAAATGGTTCTTTTCCTGTTGCCTCTCTCTCCAGTCTTGGGGCAGTAGTTTACCCTGTGCCCTCCCACCTCTTAAGGATCCAAGAAGAGTTGTTGATTTTTCAGTCTGTTCATCTTTTTACTTGAGGTTAGGATGCAGTGGTGACTTCTAAGTTCCTTACATGTACCAGAAACAGGAAGTTTATTTGCCTTTTATAGATACCCATATTGCCCTGGTGATTTATATTAAATTTGTCATGTGAAACTCATTTACTCTTGTTATTTATTTTTTAATTTGTTTTAATATGAGCCAGCTTCCTCTTATACTATATCTGCAATCAAAAATTATATATATATATGCATGTGTGTTCATATTTTATATATATTTATATATATATATATAAAATTTGTTGTTGAATTCTAAGCCAATTTTTCAACTTCCATTTTTAGCATTATGAAGTATAGATGTGATAAACATGTTTTTGTTATTTCTACCCTGAGTCATTAATACAGATGTGTCGATGGGAGGCGTGCAGCACACAACAGGTGATATCCAGTCATTAATTTGCTCTGACTGTTAAACTACCCAACTCTTCAATATCCTCTGGGCTGTTCCTAGCACCTGCTACATTCTTCCATCTTGTCTGCAAGGCTATCACCAATGTTGTTAAATGCTTTGCTGGAGTGAAGATACATGAATTCCACGACGTTTCCTGGTCTAACTGTTTATAAAGATGAATTTGTGGATTCTGTTGGTCCCTTTCTGATCTTTGTGGATTCTGTTGGTCCCTTTCTGAACCCAATTTTCTCCTAGTGACCATCACTTTATTTTTTAAGTGTTCTTTTTTTTTTAAAGAAACACAACTTTTATTTATTTTTTTTTAGATTTTATTTATTTGTCAGGGTGGGGGGACTAAGCAGGGGGAGCAGCAGGCAAAGGGAGAAGTAGGTTCCCTGCTGAGCAAGGAGCCCAATGTGGGACTTGATTCCAGGACCCTAGGATCAGGACCGGTGCTGAATGCAGACACGTAACCGATTGAGCCACCCAGGCATCCCTTTATTTTTTAAGTGTTCTAAGACACATCAGGACATAACCCAGTTATTGTCTTGATTTCCCTGTTACGCTTAGTTTTATGACCTTAGGCAAGTCAGTTTGTCTCTTTTACCCTCTGTTTTTTTTAAATCTGTAAAGCTATAACCTTGATTATTTCCAGAATTTTATGATTTGGAGCCATCTGTTTAACACCCTATTCTAGAATGTTTCTAGAAATGATGTGATTTCTAGATTCGACTTTTTCTTCTTCTACTATGTACGTTCCCTTTGAAATCGGGGACTTTGATCTATCCTCAGTCTTTCTCCTTCATTTCTTAGATGTCACTGACTATGGTGCTCTGGTTACATTTGAAACGTTTGTTGCTCTTCTGTGTGTGTGTGTGTGTGTGTGTGTGTGTACGTGGGGACACATGGGTTATAATTCTTCTCACTTAACAGTTATTTTCTAATATGTATCTTAAATTTCAGTGCCCTCTTTTTAAAAAATTGTTTAAGTTTTTATTTAAATTCCAATTAGTTAGCAGTGTAATATCAGTTTCAGATGTACAATGTAGTGATTTAACACTTCCATACAACACCCAGTGCTCATCACAAGAGCCCTCCTTAACCCCCATCACCTGTTTCACCCATCTCCCCCCCCCACACCTCCCCTCTGATAACCATCAGTTTGTTCTCTATAGTTCAGAATCTGTTTCTTGGCTTGCCTCTCTCTCTCTCTTTTTTTTCCCCTTTGCTAGTTTGCTTTGTTTCTTAAATTCCACATATGAGTGAAATTGTATGCTATTTGTCTTTCTCTGACATATTTTGCTTAGCATAATTCTCTCCAGCTCCATCCATGTCATTGCAAATGGCAAAATTTCATTCTTTTTGATGGGTGAGTAATATTCCACTATATACATATATACCACTTCTTCTTCTTCTTCTTCTTCTTCTTCTTCTTCTTCTTCTTCTTCTTCTTCTTCTTCTTCTTCTTTTTTTTTAAGATTTTATTTATTTATTTGACAGAGATAGAGACAGCCAGCAAGAGAGGGAACACAAGCAGGGGGAGTGGGAGAGGAAGAAGCAGGCTCATAGCAGAGGCGCCTGATGTAGGGCTCGATCCCATAACACCAGGATCACGCCCTGAGCCGAAGGCAGACGCTTAACCGCTGTGCCACCCAGGCGCCCCATACCACATCTTCTTTATCCATTCATCTATCAATGGACACTTGGGCTGTTTCCATAATTTGGCTACTATAAATAATGCTGCAATAAACATTGGTGTGCATGTATCCCTTTGAATTAGTATGTTTTTATTCTTTTTTTTTAAGGTTTTATTTATTTATTTGAGAGAGACAGAGATAGTGAGAGAGAGCACAGAGGGGAGGAGAGGGAGAAGCAAGCTCCCCATTGAGCAGGGAGCCCGACACAGAGCTCGATCCCAAGACCCCAAGATCATGCCCAAGCTGAAAGAAGATGCCCAACCAACTGAGCCACCCTGGGGCCCCAGTATTTTTGTACTCTTTGGGTAAATACCTAGTAGTGTGATTGCTGGATCATAGGGTCGCTCTATTTTTAACTTTTTGAGGAACTTCTGCACTGTTTTCCACAGTGGCTACGCCAGTTTGCATTCCTACCAACAGTGCAGGAGGGTTCCTTTTTCTCCACATCCTCGCCAACACCTGTTGTTTCTTGTGTTGTTGATTTTAGCCATTCTGACAGGTTTGAGATGATACTGTAGTTTTGATTTGTATTTCCCTGATGATCAGCGATGTGCATCTTTTCATGTGTCTGTTTGTTGGCCATCTGGATGTCTTCTTTGGAAAATGTCTTCTGCCCATTTTTTAATTGGATTATTCTTTTTTTGGGTGGTAAGTTTAATAAGTTCTTTACATATTTTGGATACTAACCCTTATCAGATATGTCATTTGCAAGTATCTTCTCCCATTCCATAAGCTGCCTTTTAGTTTTGTTGATTGTTTCCTTTGCTGCGCAGAAGTTTTTTATTTTGATGTAGTCCCAGTAGTTTATTTTTGCTTTTTTCCCCTTGCCTCAGGAGCCATGTCTAGTGAGATGTTTCTACGGCCGATATCAAACACAACACCACCTGTGTTCTCTTCTAGGATTTTTATGGTTTTAGGTCATTCAGTGATGTCTTAATGTTAACTGCCTTATCTTTTCCCATTTGAAAATTGTTCTTTTTGGTGAATGGAAGAATGTAAAACAGTACTAACCTAATTTGGTAACTACCCTTATTTGCTGCTTTATCCTTCAACAGATTGTCAGCTACTTCAGTCTCCTCATCGTTTCACTTTAACTCTGCCCACCACCAAACAAAAGAAACTTTTTGATAAAGGTTCACCACTACCGAGGATATTCTAAAGAACTTGCTGAAGGCTCTGAAGGAAATGATGAAAGAGTTCTCCATGTTTTAAGCAATAGCATCCTTAGGATAAACGTACCCTTGTCCAAACTACATACCTAGAACACTTTCTAGGTTGAAAAGTTTTGTAATATTTATTTAAAAACCAGTGGTGGTGCTTTCCATCAATCTCCCAGAGAATCCTGAACTGCAGTCTCTGCGTGTTCTTTTTTTTTTTTTTAAGATTTTATTTATTTATTTGACAGAGAGAGACAGCCAGCGAGAGAGGGAACACAATCAGGGGGAGTGGGAGAGGAAGAAGCAGGCTCATAGCAGAGGAGCCTGATGTGGGGCTCGATCCCAGGACCCTGGGATCACACCCTGAGCTAAAGGCCGACACTTAATGATTGAACCACCCAGGCACCCCTCTGCATGTTCTTTTACTTGGTCTGGAAAACAGCACTTAATTGTTATAATTTTGATATCTAGGATTAGGTCTAGTTTCCACTCAGCTTTTGATTTAATCAGTTCAGACCTGAGTCATTTGGATTTGACGGTGTCACTGAACAGAATGGGCCTTAATTAGCTTCCTTGGGAACCTGTCCCTTCCTAACCTGCATGATTCTAGGTTTCTTTGACAGTCTCATTTGGTTTCAGAAGATTTTGGTGTAAAAAATAGATTTGAAATATAAATATATGAAATCATCAGTTTTAGAAGTGCATGGAAAACCGTTATAAAGATAGAAATAAAGTGGTTTGCTCCATGTAGTTGGGAGTGTTGTCCTAAGTCCTTTTGATGCCAAGTCTTGCTAAGGCCCTGTAGGCATGATAAACTTGGGACAAAAATTTGCAGTGTACTTTTTCCCCTTGCTAAAGTAGAAAGTATTTATTTAGAGCCCTTCTGGGATATTGTCCTCATGCAAGAAGGAGTAAGTGAGGGGGCATTTTTAAAGCAACCCTGAACTGGGGTTCAGAGAAGGCAAGGTCACCAACCATCAGAAGAGATATTTTAGCTCTGGGAATCCGGGTATTAAGAATGATGCATGATTTTCTTTTGAAAGATTTTCTTAAATAATAACCATGCAGCTGTGCACCACAACTTTATGTCTGGGGGGAAAAAAAGTGTGTGTGTGTCATTTTAGGTACTTAACCACATTTAAAATCATTTCTATAAAAGATAATTTATGATAAACCATTGAATAGAACCAAATACTATTTTTCCAATTTATTGTATCTATCTGTATCTGGACATATTTTTGTATGTTCACAGCTTTTTCTTCTCTCCATATACTTTGTGCACAAGACATCTTATATCTTAGTTTATAGGAATAAAATCCCAAAATTGTAGCCAGTTTTTTATAGGCAAATCTCTTTATTTCTGTCAAACTATTTTATGATTTTCATAGTCCTTCTTTAAGCTTTCGAGGCTCCTTTGCCTGTGCCTTTAGGAACAGTGTGTGTCCCCTCTTACAATTAATGAGGTACGTCATTGTAGGCGGTTGTGGGTGGCTGAGGGGAAATAGAGAATCTTTAAGTGGTGAACCTACAGAGCCTCAAAGCCTTCTTTCACCACGACTGAGGTTGGATTTTCTGACCACATGGATTTCAGAATACCTGGTCCTGCTAAGGCTGATGTGGCAGCGTGGAGTATGATGGTAAATCAGCTTGCGTTTATCAGAGCGCTGCACAGTGTCCTACAGATAACTGGGAAGTGATAAGCGCTTGATGCTGCTGCTGCTTAAATAAGCTTATGAATATAAATTTAGAACCTGGGACACATGCTAATAGGGATAGTACCTTGTCAGTGAGCATGCTTTGGGCTCACAGAAAACAGACCGCAAGTCTCTTAAATAAGGAAGGACTTATTATCACACATAATAAAAAGCCTAGAGATAGGGCAGTTTCGAGGTTGGTTAATTCAGTGTTTCAACAATAGTGTATCAAGACCCTAGTTTCTTTTTTGCTTTTCTCAACACATTGGCCTTTTCCTAGGTTTATACCCTCATGATTACAAGATGGATGCTGATGCTCCAGGCATCATATCCTCATCTATTTTCTTTGAAATGAAGAAAAGGAAAGTTTCTCAGTTTGTGTCTTATGAAGGAAGAAAACTTCTCCTGGAGGGTCCTTAGCAGACTTCCCCTCATGAATCATTGGCCAAAATTATGTTGCATCCTTACTCTTAAACCAGTTAGCAGGTTGCCTCGATGGCTTAGTTGGTTAAGCATCCTACTCTTGATCTCAGCTCAGGTCTTGATCTCAGGGTCATGAGTTTAAGGCCCACGTTGGGCTCCGCACTGGGTGTGGAGCCTACTTAAAAATAAAAAACAAACAAACAAATGAAAAACCCCAAACCAATTACTGATTTAGGAAGTCAAGTTATTATGATTGGATTAGATTAAGAGTTACCCCTAGACATTTAAAGGGGCATCTTCATTGAGTGTATGGTCATACATAGGGTGAGCAAGATCAGGGCTTAATTAACACAGGAGAACTGGGGCAAATTGTTATAGGATGGGCAACCAATAGTGTCTGTTACAAGTGCTTTCTCTTTGAGCAGCATACCTCCTATCTCACTTAATAAAATGATTCTCAGACATCGGAAGTGAAAGGATGATTCTTTTCATGCCATACCATCATTGGAAACAAGTTAGAAGAACTCTGCATAAAAAAATAGAAGTCATATTTCTGCTTCTCTGTAACACCAAAAATAAAATTTTAACTTTTTCATCAAGATAGTAAATGAAAACAAGAGAACGCTGAAGGCTCTATTCATTGACCACTCCGCTGCCATTTTCACCCTCTTTGCTTTTTCTACCTTGCTAATGAAGCTTGATCTCTTCTGGCTGCATCGTGATTCTCCAGGCTGATCACAGTAGTCTGATAACCAGATGCACACATTTCCCGTTTTCCTCGATGGTAGCAGGAGCCATATGATGTAGTTCTGGCCAACAAGTAGAAATCCTCTGGAGGTGAGGCTTCTGGGAAAGGTTTTGTTTCCTTGATAAATGGGACAAGACTTAGAAGAGAGCTTACTGGGGCGTCCCGTCCTCTCTTCTTCCTGCCATGAATGTAAATGTGATGTTAGGTGCTCTGGCAGCTCTCTTGACAACATGTGATAGCAATCATGGGGAAAAAAACTTCACATTAGCAAATGGTACAACAAAAAGATAAAAAAAAAAATCCTAAGTCACAAGACCAAGGCTTTAACTACCTACTTTCAGATTTCTGGCTATGGGAGATAACTTCTCATTGTTTAAGTGACTGGAGTTGGTCATGCAATTGTTTGTAACTTAATTCATACTGACCGGTACAAAAGCAATGAACAATATTTTATGTGGTTTCTACAGCTATCCCATCACCTCCCTCCCCCCCGCCCCATCTCTCTTCCATTGTAACTTTACTCTGACTCTGGCTTCAGAGAGCCTGAATAACTTGCCCACAGCTATACAGCCTTTCAACTACCTCCCTCTCAAGTCATTTCATTCTTATATACCCTTAACAGTTTAGGATCTAGTCTATGCCTCTTTTCTACACCCTTTCATGTTTTTTTCCCAGCAAGATTTGAAGCTCCTTCAGAACAGAGTCTGGGCCTCATACTCTTCTGGTGCTGATTCATATACTCAGTGTAGAGGGGTTCTCAGTGACAGGGAATTAGGAAAGTGAACGAATACTGTGACTCCCCTTCTTTATCTCAGCCAGCAGGGATGGAAGTAAGCAAATGACTTATCTTTAGAAGATACACACTTACCACGTTTTTCCTCTCTAAGCAGGAACACAGCAGCCATGAAATACCCCGTGGAGATGATGTCAGGTTACATCACTAGTCATAGGAAGTGGACATTATTTGAATTTGGTTATGTCTCAGTATTTCTATTCTTTATGAACAACTTAGATGCAGGATTGGGTCTGGAACCATCCCGAAATGGTTAGCTTGAAGCAAAGCATTTTAGGGAAGCACCCCCATGTATTTGAGCTCTAGTTGGCAAATGTGGAATAAGGGAACTTCATAGCTTAAGGAAGATCTCCAATGGACATGGTGCCTTGGGGGTGGCTGGATTGCTACAGCTAAAAAATTCCCTTGCATGAGTTTGTCAGTTTCAGGGGATTTTGGTCATGATTCAGTGAAGTGGAACTTTTCAGTTGAAATGAGAATCTCATGGCCTTTGTGCATCTTTGCTCATAGCCAGGGTGACACCTTGTGTGTATTAATGCCCATCACCAGCTTTGCACATGTCCCTGCTTACAGCACATGGCTCTCACTGGGTCACCTTCTCATCCAAAGCCTCTGCTGCTATTTATTTTCTCTATAAGCACAAGCGCTTTTTGTGGCCGAGAGATGTAACTCCAATACAGTGCTTTATACTGGCGACTGTGGGTTTTCCTTAAGGTAACTGTGGGTGGCCCTTCCATTTATTTTCTTGCTTCCTTTTTGTTTCTGTAAATTCTGCCCTCCACTTTCCCCTGAAGCACATGCTGTTCATGTAATCTGAATGGCCATTTAGAGAAAAGATCAGAAGTTTGTTGTTTCATTACCAACATAAATCAAAACTTTGTGTTCGCACTGCAATCTGAGTGAGTCCAGGAATAGCTTTGGGATTGCTAAGTGTCTGGAGAGCACTGACTACACAGACATGTTTTGAAGCTGGCTATAATAGTTTCTACAGCTGTTAACAGTTCATAGAAGAATGGCAGCATTATATATCAGTGTTTAAAATGTGCATGACTTGCATTGCACAGAAGTCAGATTGGGATAGAATCAGATTTTTTTTTTCTGAAACTTGGCCAGGAAAGTCTTTAATAACTAGAGAAATTCTTTTCCCTGCTGAAATCAACATGAAGGGCATTGTGTTATTATCATTGCTGTGGCTCACCATGAAAGTTGTCTTTGTGTGACTGGATGTACGGGCTGTACTGTCTTGTTTTTATTTATTCTGCATTCTTTATTCTAATGTCCTTTCCTTTTTCCTGACCAGAAAGATTGTTATTGAGCCCTTCACAAAGCTGAAATAATGCAGTGTGCTAAAAAAAATGTTAACAATTCAAAGAAGTTATAAAAATTTATAAGTTGGCTGAATGCTTGAGAAATTTCTGCATATTTTAATATAAATAGGTAATGCAAATATTTGTTCTTTGCATTGAGAGGTGAGTCTCTGTTTTCCAAAAGGCCCTGCTATTTAAATTAGATTCACTTTATCGTATTGAAATAAGGACAGCTTCCATTTTGAATGATGGCAGGATGAAATATCACGGTCGTTATCAGATGCAAAAAAACCCTTAATAGGTTAGATTTGTGACTGCATCATGGGGTTAAAATATTTCCAGAAATCAGTACGAATTGCTTCATGATTAGAATTCCCATGATGGCATCTTGCTCAATAATTTTTTTGAGATTTCCAAGTTGAGGTTGAGGTTTCGCATATGGCAGGAACTATCTGGACCACCTCTGTACCCTGTCAGTTTTACTGTCTCTTTAAAGACTTCATTGACAGACTTAATTCGAGGTAATAGTGGGAGAGCTATCCTGGCAGAATATATATAAATAGAGAAAAGGAAATTGAGTAAAAAAATTAGAAAAAAATCAGATTGTGAGGGAGCTCCTTCTACTGAGCTCTCACCGCAAGATGCACACATTTTGAATGACTGTGGGTCAGAGATCTTTGTGGAAGGATTAAGATCTGAGGTCTAAGGCCTTCGATCTTTCTCAAGTAGCATGCCAAGGCTCCTCTGGTGGGAAGCCAAGGCTCGTCTGGTGGGAAGCCAGCGCCACCCCGGCAGTCTACACAGGGGGAAACCCGCCGGTGGAGTCCGTTCCCAGAGGTGAAGTTGGGATGCGCCAGGGATCATGTGCCAGGCCTGGGACACGCAGCATCCCGGACACGGTGGCAGCGGGCTGCTCCTCCGCAAGCTGCGCCGGCTGCTGGAGCAACTGGAACACCCGCGAAAACCTCGGCACGCACCTTGAGGTTCCCTTCGCGAGTGCTGATGAATTCTCATAGCTCACCTTTGTCTGCTGCTTGTTTACCAGCGAATACTTCAGCAAACAGTCATCACGATGAGAGAGGGAGGCAACAGGAAAATATGAAGGAAGACTTCCAGGGTAAAGGGAGTGTCTCCCACAGACTCTACACACCAACCTCACGGATTTACTCAGACGGGCTTTGGCTGCCGTCCCCTGCACCTTCTCACCCATGGCATGGGGTCCCAAGCATCGGCTGCGAAGCCAGTCTGCACCTTCCCCTTGGCCCATGCCTCTCGCAGGCTTGTGGAAACTAAGGACACATCTGGAGGAGTTTACCTTTCCTTGGGAAAAGTGACTTGCCTAGGAATTGATAACATTTTCCAGGCAGAACTGCCATGAAAACATGAATTTTCACTTTCCCAAACTAAGAGGCTCTACATGATTGAGAAATAAGATTAATGGCTGACATTTTTGTTGAGTGCTTACAATGAGCCGGGCACTGTATCGTCTTGTTCATTTTTCTTTATTTTTTATTTTTTGTATGCTCGTGTTTAAAAACAGAGATGCCAGAGGGTCTCGTGATCAGCAGAAGGAAATATAAATGCAGTTTGACGGAAGGTGGAGCATAGGCCAGAAGTGAACTAGAAAAGAAATAAGGAAAGTAGACTCAAATCTGGGTTTCTCCAGACACTGAGAATCCTTGGTTAATACTTTCCCCTCATTCATGCCTGGTTTTGTTATAAAATAAGAATAAACACTAGCTTGGAATATACAATTCAGATTTCTCAGTCAGGAAATGGCTCTACAGCAGTGGTTTTGTTTTGGTTTTTGTCTTTTCAGACTAAAGGAACTCTTAGGAACTGAGGAGTGAGTGCTATGGGCTCTCAAGAAAAACACCCACGCGTAGATGTGTGCAAACCGGGGCACACAATCTCTGGGCTGGCCAGCTCCTGGAGCCAGTCTTCTTAGGTAGATGGACTATAGCATCAGCAAAGCCTGGTAATAGGCAATACTTTTAGGTCCAGGTAGAGAGGATGGCTGGCAGGAAGTTCGGGGAGAGCTTAGTGGATTTTCCCAGCTGTCGGAAGGGGAGCAAATAACAAATCTTGTTGCACTGAGGTGGGAGCTGGTGCTGGGTATGCCTAGCTATAGATGTCAAAGCCTAAGTTTAGGGACTGAGATTTAAGGGTGTAATGCCCATCTGGAACCTCTTGGACTACCAAGAAAGAAGCCAAGAGAAGGCTTCTGGAATCCTTTAAGACAGGAATAATGAACTGGTTTAGAAGGTGCAGGCCAGATCACAAAGAAAGCCCAATAACCAAAACTCGGGTTAGAGCTGAACGAGCTCAGGATTCCTCAGCAGGATTTTCCCATCCATGAGATATTTGGCGTCAGACCCCGGCAGTTAAGGTTCAGCCCTCAGGAAGGGCAGTGTGAACCTGTCTCTGGGAATCTGGTGGGAAGGAGGGAGCTGGGCAAAGATTCTGTCTAGTTAGTACAACTCTGATGCCATCTCTCATCGAAGCTTTAGTTACCTTGGCTAAGGGTGTCCGTGAATTACCATTTTCAGATCTTCTTAACGCATGAACTTTGAAACTAGAGAATGTTCTTTAAGTCTTGTACTTTTCTCATCTGTGGATCCGTCCATTGATTTACAGTTACCTTTAACCTGCCACTTCTATACCATCAGCCGGTTCATTTCCAGTCTCTCATTGGGAGACCCACTAATCTTCATGCCTTCCTCCACAAAATGAAAATTTGTCAGCATTTGTTAGTTCACCAAACGTTTTGGGACTTTTCCTGGTCTATAAAACCAAACATTGAGAACGATTGGGTCACGGTGTCCTTAACTGGGTACAGTAGGTATTCAAGAACTATTTATAGTTATAGCAAATGAACGATTGGGACATTAATTATATCACGTAGAATTAAGGGCTTAAATTTCCACTCCATACCTACCTCACTTTGAAATCTCTTGAGAGCTTAATGCTGAGGCAGGCTGAGGTCCCCACGTGCATGGTAAATTAGTAGACTGGGCCATCTTAACTATTCGACAGAGTAGAGTAGACAATGTGTCTAGTTGAGTGCTGGCAGTTTCGTTGACAGCATTGAGTATATTAACATAGTACTGTTGTCTGGGAAAGTAGTGATTATTTTCAGGAATTTTGAAAGAGAACATGCATAAAGGAAGAGACAGTTTAGCTGATGAGGAAATAGGGTCAGGAGAGATTCCCCGCTCTGACCCACTCTGGTGAATGCTGGTTCATAGTATGCCTCTGTGGCAGAAATCACGAATATTTAGCAGCAATGAATTACACTGCTGTAGGAGCTTCAGTAAATCCCAGCTGAACTCTTTGATGTAAAATTTGGGAAGTCATGACTACAATGAAGATTAGAGGAAACAAGGAAGGAGATATGAGGAGAGTCATAATTCTGGCATGAAGTTCAGACCAAATAGTGCAAGAGAGCTCTCGTGCTTGAATTAATGAGAGTTCTCTTCTTCAGATTAGATCAAAATGATAAAGGGGAGGCTTTTCTTCTCTTTGATGACTGCAGTTAGCAAGAGATTAGTTGCTCAAAGTTACCCTTTGGTCCAGTAGAAAGAAACACAATGTAACTTGACGTCTAAATCCATGTAATTTAAAATATAATTATGTGTGTACCGGAGTGGCCATGGTCAATCAGATGAATGTGGTTTTGAAGAAGGAATAGGAATCCAAGGATTGAAGAGATTTTTGTCAAATAGGAAAGAATCAATAAGTAGGCAAATTTTCTCATTAAAAAATGGAGCTCCACATCTGAGATGAAGGGTAATGTAAAAGTGACTGAAAAAATAGACCACTCCTCATAGAGATTCTTAATGCTTTTAAGTGGCTGAGGTGTGTGTGTGTGTGTGTGTGTGTGCACGTGTGGGTCACAAAGCACAGAGTAGTAAGAAAAGAAGACACGAGAGACAGGACAGAGGCCGTCTGGCCAGGGGCCATCCTGCTAATCCCTCTGCCTCTACGTTAGCACCTTGACTTCTTACCACCTCTCGATGCCCACGCCTTCTGCCCAGGTACGAACCCCGTCACTGCCAAAATGGGTGGAACACTTTAATCCTGCTTTCCTCTTTGCAGCAGTTAAGGGATCAGGACAGAGGGAAAGAATGAGATGGAGTTTCACTGTGGGCCTTGGGAAATGGCAAAGTTCATGTGAGGTGGGATGTGGTACCGATAAAGAAAGGGTATAAATAAAGATCTCGAGAAGTTCTGAAGGATGGATTATCTTCATGGGCAACCAGGCAAGTCTTCGGAGAGGAGGTGACATTGAAACTGGGTGTGGAAGGATGGGTTTGATTTTGAAAGGCATGGCTGGAAGAACATTCCAGGGAGAGGAAAATCACGCAAAAGTGTCATGGCAAAAAATACAAGCCTATTCCAGGAATGGTATGTGATTCAGCAGAGCTGGAGATAAAATGGGTGCAGTTGGTAGAAGTCAGGTTATAAGAGGCCTCGAATGTCAGGTTAAGATTCTATTTGGTAAGGCAAGAAACAACAATTGTTGGAGAGGATGTGGAGAAAGGGGATCCCTCCTACATTGTTGGTGGGAATGCAAGTTGGTACAGCCACTCTGGAAAACAGTGTGGAGGTCCCTTAAAAAGTTAAAAATTGAGCTACCCTATGATCCAGCCATTGCACTACTGGGTATTTACCCCAAAGATACAGACGTAGTGAAGAGAAGGGCCATATGCACCCCAATGTTCATAGCAGCAATGTCCACAATAGCTAAATTGTGGAAGGAGCCGAGATGCCCTTCAACAGATGACTGGATTAAGAAGTTGTGGTCCATATATACAATGGAATATTACTCAGCTATCAGAAAGAACGAGTTCTCAACATTTGCTACAACATGGACAGCACTGGAGGAGATAATGCTAAGTGAAATAAGTCAAGCAGAGAAAGACAACTATCATATGATTTCTCTCATCTATGGAACATAAGAACTAGGATGATCGGTAGGGGAAAAAAGGGATAAAGAAAGGGGGGGTAATCAGAAGGGGGAATGAAACATGAGAGACTATGGACTACGAGAAACAAACTGAGGACTTCAGAGGGGAGGGGGGTGGGGGAATGGGATAGACTGGTGATGGGTAGTAAGGAGGGCACGTATTGCATGGTGCACTGGGTGTTATACACAACTAATGAATCATCGAGCCTTACATCGGAAACCGGGGATGTACTGTATGGTGACTAACATAATATAATAAAAAATCATTTAAAAAAAAAAAAAAACAAAACAAAACAAAAAAAAAAAGATTCTATTTGGTAGGGGCACCTGGGTGGCTCAGTCGTTAAGCATCTGCCTTCAGCTCAGGGCGTGATCCCGGTGTTCTGGGATCGAGCCCCACGTCAGGCTCCTCCACTGGGAGCCTGCTTCTCCCTCTCCCACTCCCCCTGCTTGTGTTCCCTCTCTCGCTGGCTGTCTCTGTCTCTGTCAAATAAATAAATAAATTCTTAAAAAAAAGATTCTATTTGTATATAAGTAAACTCCTCACATAACTCACCAATATGAGTGTCCATCTCCTACAATTACTGGTTGATAAGGATTGATTTTTCACCAACAAATGCTTTCTAAAAGTAGGGGTACAATTGTACTTTGCTAAACCATCTTTTAGTGTCTTAAAGGCAGGAGCTTGGCCTGGTTAACCAAAGCCTGGATTATATCTGAGGTCCAGATTATCAGGAGCACTTTGGGATTCTAAGATGTGGTGTGTGGTGGGTTTTTTTTTTTTTCTTTTTAAAAATTTATTCATCTTTATCATGTGGTCACTTACAGGGTAAATGTGGCAGATTTTATTTCCCATAAATGACCAAATCAAGGTTTTTCATTCCACAGAATCTTATTGACTTTCCTCTTGTTAAGTGGTGGGATCTATGTTCCCCTCCTTGGACTGGTTTGTGATTACGGTGGAAGTGACACCATATGAATTCTGAGGCTAGGTCATAAAAGGCCAAGCAGCTTCCTCCTGGTTTTCTTGGGACGTTTGCTTTTGGAGTTCTAAACTCCAAGGTAGGAAGTCAGGGGTCTCCATTGTATGAGGAAGCCCAGGTCACTCGTAGGCCTTCTGGTTGACAGCCAGCATCAGCCACCAGAAATGTGAGTAAAAAATGCCTCCAGGTGATTCTTGGTTCTGGAAGTTGAATCACTCTAAGCCTTTAGGTCCTTCTTGCTGAGGTCCCAGATGTCAAAGAGCAAAATAAAAGCACCCCCACTCTGCCCTTTCCAAATTCCTGGCACACAGAATCAGTGAGCATAATAAGATGGTTATTTTATGAAGCTAGGTTTGGAGTAATTTGTTATGCTGTGGTCGTAACTAGAACAGTAAGAAAAAAAGTAAGAACAGTAAGCACTAATGACCTTTTGCAGTTCACCTCTCTGTTCAACAAGATCAGTGTTGTAAAGAAGGGAGGAAGGGAATTATCATTGTTTAGAGAGCCCTTTTAGATGACTTACATATATAATCTCATTTGATCTTCCCATTGACATTGAGAAATTAATGTTAGCAACTCCATTGTCCAGAGAACTAAGGCTCAGAGAGGTTAAGTGATTTCCCTAAGGTCACACAGCTAGAAAGCAAACCTAATTTCTGTGGCTCTCTAGTTCAAAGGATTTCCCCTAGCACATGAGGCTTCCCTAGGCTGGTGGGAGCCCCTGCAGTGTCACAGGAACAGTGAATTCTGCTGCCTAGCTTCCCTCTCCATCAGATGGCACCCTTGGTGAGCCCGTGGGCCGGGAGACATGAGGGCGACGAGAGACGCAGCCTCTGCCTTTGTAACAGTGATAAGCATTTTGCTGGCTAGACAGCTGTAAGTTCATGGAAAGATAAAAGCAACACAAGGCAGTGTCTGATCTGGCTCTGTGGACCTTCGCAGAGGGGAGGGGTCGCTTTGGAGTCTTGGGCAAGGAGGTGGCCTCCTGGCGATCTCCTTTCTAACTGAGAAAGTGGGGGTGACCGTATCTCTCACTTCTCCCAGACAGTCTTGCTTTATGCTTGTTTTCCCAGGGAAGTTATTAATAGCATCTCCTCTTGGTGTCTCAGGTCTCCCATTTTGGACGATACATTACATGTCACCCGAGGTGGTGCTTTTCAAAGTGAACTTTTTCAGGGGAACGGGGTGAAGTACTATTGAGTAACGATGTGAAGTGGCATGAAGGCTGTGACTAATGGCCCCAAACAAGTAGCAGAACGCCTTATTTCCATGAAAAACTTGTCCATTCACTGTACAGCAAAGAAGCCCAACAGTGATTTTGTTCGAAATAAGTGAGCGTTTATTGGGCACCAACTGTGTGCCACAATTAAAAATCTGAACTGACAAAAACAAACAGTAAGACCTCACCAAACAAACCAGCCAACCACAATTGAATTGGTCGTCTGCATTGACCTAATTGCTTTGTGTCTGCCCCAAACGGCAAGGACAGTCCGTATCTCTCTCAAGGAAAATGAAGGTTAGGAGATCTGGTGCAGGGACCAGGCTATACATCTCAAAGTGCGCTCTACAGATTTTGGGCTTCTGGCTTGCTTGGGGCAGAGGACAAGGGGTGGGACAGTGGAGCTTAAAATGCAGGTGCTGGGTCTCTACCCCAGACTCCAGAATTGTTCTCAGAGAATGGGCCTAGTTCTTGACATACAGAGTAAGTTCCCCGGGTAATTCTGCTGTACTCTAAAGTTTGAGGACATCTGGGATTAGATGCTTAGAATCAAGGAAACACTAAGGCCCTAGAGAAAGTTCATTATTTGGGGAAAGTTGTTAGTTTGTTGATTTAAAGTTGATTTAAAGTCACAAATACGTTCAGAACTTGGACCAGTGGACTGATCCCAGGGGTAGCATTAACCTCAGTCAGCACTATGGAAAGAATATGAAGTTAGTCTTAATTCTAAACCACTTCCCCCACATTATAAACCCACCCGCGAGGACGGGGAAATGGTTGCATCATTATATTACAAGAAAAGGGGATATATTTAAACATCCATTTTTTTTCATTATTATCTCTGTCATTGGGATTAATCCCATAATAGATTTGCTCACTACTCTCTAACCATACCTAGGAGCTGCAGAAAATGAGGAGCTATGTTGATCAGAGTTTGGTCCATTTCGGCCAATTCTTACAGAGATGGGCAGAGGGGACAGAGGTACGAATGGTACCCTGCAAATTCAAGGTGGTGTATAGATGGCTTATCTGCCTCTCGGGTGATACTTGTGCCCGTGTGAACAGAACTTTGCAACAGAGTGAGAGAGCTGGGATGTTAGAGCTGAAATGGAGTTTTGAGTTCATCAAGCCCAACCTTCTAATATAGGTGGATAGATTGGAGCCCAGAGGAAGGAAACGGCTGGAGTAAATCCCAGCTCTGCTGCTTTCTATCTGTGTAGTCTTGGACAAGTCACTTACGTGTCGCTTGTCATCTTTGAAATGCAGGATGATAATACCTCCTTTTTGTGGTTTGGGGGAAGAGTAAGGGAAATGAAGTGTGGGCATCCCACCTGACACCTTGTTGGGGTGCTGTTTCCTATTATCAGCTAAAGTCATAGAGCCAGTTCATGACAGAGCCAAGTCCAGGCCCCAACTTTCTGACTTTCCGCATTTTCTGTGGTATCCATGGGGTTCCAGAGATCGGTCACATGAGATACCTGTGTGTTTTCCACATCATCAAGTGCTATTTTAAGACCTTTCAGAAGGGCCCCAGGACAATGGGCTCTGGCTGGCTGCCTCCAGCCGTACAGTCTGTTCTCAGGGGCGTGTGGCTTCTGGGCTCCAGCTGGCCATCTGTCTGTGCCCCATAGGGCCTGGCACTACTGGGCCCCTCACTGCTCCTCAACCACATGGCGGTATGAAAGGGGGACTGAGGCCACAGATGTGGGAGCCGCTTTGTAGGGGAGCATTCCTCATTTGCAAGAAAACCAGGAGGACTGGGAAGTGTGGCGGTCAAGTATGTGGGTTCCGAAGGCAAACTGCCTCGTTCCACCAATTACTGGCTATGGGGTTTGAATAAGTTACTTGCCCCTGAAAAAAATCCTCAGTTTCCTTATCTGTAAAATCTGTAACAAGAGTGCCTGCTTCACAGGGTTTTTATGAGGATGAGTGAGGAGATTCACACGCAGCAAAGAGCCCCACCCACAGTCTACAGGTGGTGGCTTCTTGTTCAGTTTGAAAGATGTTTCATGAATTTAGAGGGGAATCAGGATATAGAGGACTTCTCGATGGAAGGGACAAAAATCAGAACACAGAATTGTCTTTTATAAAGTGTAATGCAGTAGTATTTTGAATATTGTAGAAAGGTAAGGCTGAATTGAGAATTGGTTGAAAATACTGTATAGCCATTGGTAGGGCAAGTTAAAAAAAACTGGCAGTAGCTTTGCAAAGGAAAGATTGGAAGTGCTTTGTACACTTTCCTGCTTTCCCCTTCCCTCATATGCCCACTTCTCCCTCAGGGTTTGCTATGACTATTTAAGAAATTGGTGTAAAAATAAACATGCCGGAAGTTTTCTATCCGTGGTTATTAACCTACAATATAGGGGCTTGGAAAGAACTTTTAATTAACAATAAATTACATCAATAGAATTTATTAGCATCTGTAGCATTTAATTAAATAATAGAAGCCTGCTGGCTACCATATAGTAGGCAGGTGAAATGTGCTTTGCTAGGTTTATAATGAAGGGAAAAACTACTAACTCTCTGTTAGAGGATCATTGCTATAAGTTAACCAGTTTGGGTGATGACTGGTGTAAACCTCTGGCTTCCTGATTCTTCTGCCACAGTGGGTATTTACTAATCAAGTTAGGCCAGGTAATGCTGAAGTAACAAACAACGCTGAAAACCCTTGGTGGCCTAAACGAGATGGAAATCTTCCTTATGAGACATGCCCATATCCGTTTGTCTAGGGCTCTGCCCCAAACTGGCCTCCCTGGGGCCCCGGGCTGATGAGGCAACCAGCATGGGACATGTTGCCAGTTACCATGGCCCAGAGACCCAGAGTAGTGGATTGAGCCCAGGGTCCTCAAGCTCCCACCTGGAAGTGGTACACATCATTTCAGCTTAAAACGTCACTAGAAGAAGCATGGACACACGGACTGTAAGGAAGCAGAAGAGCACAGCTGTTGTGTATGTTTGGCTGGAGGAAGAAATGTTGGGTGATTAGCACTAACTAATACTACCGCATTTACATATATGTCTTCCCAGACATAAACGCCTTGAAGGTAATGACACTCATTCCTCCGACTCTTTCAACACCAGGCCGCAGTAGGAGAGCGATACCTGTTAGGTAACCGGCTGCCCGCAGAGCTTGGCATGGGGCTGGAAAAGTGGCAGAGAGAACCAGACAGCTTGGCCTTCTTTACCCCTCCCATTTGGCACACCTGTCCTTCCCTTGTGCTGGGATTCTGACGGCAGCTGGAAATGGGGCTATTATTACGCCCTTGTAAAGATGGAGCAAGATGGCATTATATGAAAGCCACTGGTCAGTGAAGGCTTGTGGCCGTGCTGCTGGCCAGTGCCCTCTCTGGGGCCCGGAGGTGTCCAGCGCCGTCTGCTTTGCTGCCCCACTGAGGCTGCTGTCCCCACGCAGAGCCTTACTGTGCACTCCGTCTCCTCTAATCTATTCCCCGCTTTCCTCTTCAATGTCCCTATTAAGACTTACCTGCCCTATATCTTGTTTCTTCAGGATAGAACAGGGTAAAATCATCTCTCTTAATGCATTAATAGATAGTAATGGGTTAAAAAAAATCCCCCCAAACCCAGCAATTGCTCGACTGAATGGATAGTTCGCCCAAGGTAAACTGCTGATAGTCACAGATTCTCAACGTGTTCAAAATAAAAGGTGCCTTAGAGATCATCTAGTATGATGGTTTTCAACCTTTTTCCCCCACCTGAAAGATAATTCAGAACACCGCGTATAAAACAAAAAGGGCTGTGCTCTGGTGGAGAGGGGGTGGGCCGTGCCTCCCTGCTCAGCAGCTTTCCCCAACCGAAAAGCCCTAAAGACATGCACAGAAGTCCACTGATTCTAGACTAGCCCTCTGGTTTTACAGAAGAGAAACCAAGACCCAGAGGGAGGAAGGGACCAAGGATTCCCCAGATAGGTAGGACCGCGATTGAAACACCCCTGTCATGTTGGTGCTGATCCAGACCGTCTATTCTGACAAACCTACTTGGGAGAAGGTGGTAGCCGGAGAAGACAGGGTTATTTTTGATGACTCATGGAATTTGCTCATCTAAGGGCAAAGCAAGTGTGTGTGTGTGTGTGTGTGTGTGTGTGTGTGTGTGTTTCTTCTAAGGATCTGGGTGACTTTAGCCAGAAATAATAAGATACAAAAACTTTTACCTCCAAGCTACTGGTTTGAACGTAGTACAGACTGTTAGTTACTCAAGGTCATTATCGTGTGATGGGTTATCAAAGGCCTATGTGAAACGTGTGGGATTTTTATGAGCTTGTTTTTATTATAGTAGAATGTTTAAAGGCCCCTTATGTACAAAGCACTTTGAAAACTCTGATGGGGCCTCATAATCACCCGCATAATTATGAAGGTCAAATTGTGCTGAACAAACTTGAGAGCTATTTTTGAACAAATTAGTGGATGAACAGAACAATATTTAAAAAAACCCACAACTCTTTTGGTTACCCCTTTTAGCTCTTCTGGGTACAACAAAATCCCTCTCAGAGCTGGAGAAAATTGCTACTTTGTTGGAAACCCAAGGAGGTTTTCTTTCCCTGGGTTTAAGATACAGAATGGACAGAATGTATGCTAAGTTTCAGAGTAAAGAGTGAGTATTCAGATGTATTTGCTAAGGAAACCTGTTTCAGTGTGTTTTTACCCCTGTCCCCCATGACCCCACAGTCACCGTGTGCCCCTCAAGAGCAGGTCCGGCCTCACCGGATGTCCTTCTATAGAGATGCCTGCTGCTTTCACTTGCCATCCACAGTTTTCCATCTTACACTAGGAAACTGCAAGGTTAGAAAAACAATGGACCGTTTCCTTCCTCTTTCTTTAAACTGAGAGGCTAAAAGGAGAGGACTTCGTATTCATTACTCACAAGCCGGATTGAGGATAGAGGTCATTATAGTTCGAGTGTAACAAAAGTGAAAATCCACAGGTCTCCGTGGGTCCCCAACTCCGCTGGGGTCAAATAGCGTCCTGTCTTTAGGGTCCTGTCTTAACACGAGGCTTGCCTTCGGCTTTGCGAGGATTTCGTGCCGACATCTGGAATCTGAGCTTGCTAAAAAGAGCTCAATATTACGGGCACGGGGAGGGGGACAAATGGCCACAGAACAGCCTCAAGTTGGGGAAGGCCTTCCCTTCTCTAGGGCCTCGGCCTCCAGGTGACCTAGAACTGTCATCGTTGTCCTAGGTTGTGGCAGGTACATTTCTTAGAACCCCAGACTGGAGTGCTCCCTTTGAGCACTTAAGATGGGTTTTCCTGACATTTACTATTTCCTCTCTGTAATATCCTTTTGCTGTAGACTGTTTTCTCGTGGCGAGACACTTTGTGGCCAGAAAACCCTCCTCCGATGGGTGATGTAGACAGCCCAGCAGGCGCGTTTCCTCATCACGCTGAAAGGGAGAAGGAAACCACCTTCTAACAACTCACACCAGGCTCCCAGGGTGTGCTGTTTATGCTAAGGGGCAGCTGTCGTGCTTTTTATAAGCCAGGTTCTCTGCCACACTTGACATCCACGGAGCCAGAAGTCACAAGCTGCAGGGGAGTGACCATGGGGGTGAGGAGAGAGATGCAATGAGGAATTGTGTCAGTAACATGGAGAGGGCCGGTAAAGCCTCCAGAGTCAACAGGCAGGGCCAAGGTAGGGCTTGCGGGGGGACTTGAGGCTTTTGCCATCGTGGCCCCTTCCTCCATAAAAATTAGATAAATAAGTAACTAATTAAGTTTCATGACTGCGTTGCTATAAAGACAATATATTACTGTTAGGTATCACAACATTTCTTTTGACCTAAAAGTTCGTTTCCCCCCTTATTTTAAGAAAATGCAAAGATTTTTGTGGTCCCCTACAAGTTTTCTTGTATAGGCACTGGGGTACAGGCACTGTGCCTGTGGTAGCTAATGGATAAATGAACCCTGCCTACAGGAAGCTCCCTTGGTACAAATTGGAGAAACTGAGTATTTATGAAATAGCCCGTTTCATTACTTTAAATGACAATGAATTATAAGCAGGTTTGGGTCACAAAATGAGAGAGATTAATTAAATGTGGTATAAATCTACAAACCAAGTTCTCACAATTAGCAATAAGCTTGTATATAAGCCTTTGACATTAAGATTTTATTTATTTATTTGACAGAGAGACAGCCAGCGAGAGAGGGAACACAAGCAGGGGGAGTGGGAGAGGAAGAAGCAGGCTCCCAGCGGAGGAGCCTGATGTGGGGCTTGATCCCAGAACGTGGGGATCATGAACGTGAGGCACCCAGCTGGAAATAGACAGGATGAGCAGCAAAAACAAAGACACATAGGGTATGTGGCCACTCCAGCAGTCCCAGCAGTTACGTGAATCATACTTTATATAGTGCTTTTAATTTTTTGAGATTTTTACATTTATATTTTTCACCATGGAAATTATATACTCTACGAGGATTACACCTATTATTTTCATTTAAGGATAAGGCAGTTGGACCCGATTGATTTATCTAGTATCATATCACTAAGGTTTGGGCCTTCAGGAGTGGAACATAGATCTGTGAATGCCCTGTCTTTGTTGAATTACCACCAAATGTTCATGTGGACCATAACAATAATGGAGTATTTCCTGATCCCCTACTATCTCTTTTGCACATGTACTGTTTCTCACAGCTTCCGTATAAGGTGAGGCTTCTTAATTCCATTTATAGTCTCCTCCAGGTGAAATAATTTATTTCAGGTTCTATTTCTAAGAAGTTGAGAGTTTACTTGAAGTTTGTCTGAATTTCAGGGTCCAGTTTTTTTCTCCATGCTTCTTTCTCATTAGTTATTGGGGTTTGAGTAGATATGATTTCACTTTAATCTTTCATGAATATTGACCCATATGATAAACAAGTAAAGATTATTCTAAAATAATATCCGGTGACTTCAGAAAGATGACTTTGAAAATAATCCCTAGTGTTGTTTACAAAAATGGGCTGATTTTTCTGATTTTTCAAAAACTGGCTGAGGTGTAGGAAAAATAGTATGAATCTTACCCATATACTTTTTTTTTTTTTAAAGATGTTATTTATTTACTTGAGAGAGAGAAGGAGAACCAGACTCCCTGATGAGCAAGAAGCCTGGTGTGGGACTTGATCCCTGAGATCATGACCTGAGCTGAAGGCAGATGGTTAACTGGTTAACTGACTGAGCCACCCAGGCACCCCTGGCCCTTACACTTTAAGAGTATATATGTGTATGTCTGGAGGACTTAGGTCTGCAGGTCTGGTCTGGACGGTGTCAACTTTGCTTTCACCTTGCTGAGTGAGATAAGAGGAGCCTTTGGGCTGAGCCCAAGTTGGAGAGCCATTGCTGCTTGTTAAGTTGCCTGCCCAGAATGTTTTCCTGTTTCTCCATGGGGTTCTCTGAAACACCGAGTTCTCGGACACGCATCTTATATAGCTTTCAGTGTAGACAGTGTTGAATATGACACTGCCCACCCATCAGAGTGAGAGCAGATTGGAAATGGTGGGAGACCAGTTGTGAATTGGTCTTTTGTGCCTGGACCTCAACCTTGTCTCCTTGTAAAGGATTCGTTATTCACAAAGGCTTGCCTATATGTTAAAACAGCACTCACTTCCAGCCTCAGGGATTTTTCGTATTGCTTTTCTGAGCCTAAGTTTCTTTGAAGATCATGGGTTTGATAAATAAACAAAATTTTGAAAAATAAATTTCTTCATGAGCATCCCAGGTCAAGTTTAAAGTTTGAAAGGAAGTCCACAAGAACTCTTTTTAAGTATGTGGAAGCCTCTGTTAAGAATGCAGCTGGCTGGGGCACCTGGGTGGCTCAGTCGGTAGACCAGCCGACTCTTGATCTCAGGTCTTGATCTCAGGGTGGAGCCTACTTAAAAAAAAATGCAGCTGGCCATTTATTACTGTTTTGTATTAGCTAATTGGAAAACACCTAGTCACCCCCGCAGTTCAGGGTTGATTAAACAGCCCATGACACTTTTTCCCTCATCGGCTGTCTTAGGAGTAATTATAAGGACTTGCCTATTGGATTGAGTTAATTGTGCCTTATTCTTTCTAGTGTTCCTCTCTGCAGATGTCCTAAAAATATTGTACCATCTTGCACCATTTTCCCCCCACATATTTCACCATGGACATATATAACTAGGAAAGTTTAAACAATTGTTTGGTGTGGTTCTTTCAAAGGAATAGATAAATCATCATGCTACAACTTGAGAGAGGAAATGACAGTTTTTATCTTTATTCAGGTACCCTATATTTACATGAGACCACAAGAAGTTACTGACAGGATGTTATTGATTGCATTTACCCAACTGGGGCTTGAGATGGGGCCCTGCCATACCACATGTCATGCTCTTCTTCTCTTTCCTGCCTGAGAGCCCGATCCCAGATCTTCTGAAATCTCCCATGAAATTGAGAATTTTTAGAGTAGAGATTTCAGGCCCTCTGACAGATTTCCCATCAATCATTCTTCTAATTTAGCTCCCTTTTCTCTGTGCCAGTCAGTAACAAGATCTTCTTTTGTTGGGTAACTGGCTAAGCGCTTGAAGGAACTAAGTGAAGATCAAATAGTCATTGTAGTAACTAAGGTAGACTGAGTACCAGGCCCTCTTGTAAGGGATTCATGTCTATTAGCTCATTTAATCCTCCCAACAACTTTATGAGGGAGGGCCTATTTTTATTCTCATTTTACTTATTTTTTATTTTTTAAAGATTTTATTTATTTATTTGACAGAGAGAGAGAGTGGGAGAGAGAAAACTCGAGCTGGGTGGGGTGCCCTGGGAGAGGGAGAAGCAGACACCTCGCTGAGCAGAGAGCCCGAAGTGGGGCTCGATCCCAGAATTCTAGGGTCATGACCTGAGCTAAGGCAGACGCTTAACCAACTGAGCCACCAGGTGCCCCTTTATTCTCATTTTATAGGTGAGGAAACTGAGACATACTGATTTGCACTTTACCTAAGGCAAAGACCTTCCTCCTCCCTCCCTCCCTCCCTTCTTTTTCCTCCTCTCCTCTATTTTTTCCTTCCCTTCCCACCCTTTCCTCTCTCTTCTTTCCTTCCACTCCTCCCCTTTTCCCTCACCATACTCCCTTTTCCTCCCTTCTCCATCTACCTTCTTTCCATCCGTCCATCCATCCATCCATCCATCCATCTGTCTATTCATCTATGTCTAGTTGATCACTTAGAGTGTGGTGAGTAGTGTTTTAGGCACTGGAGGTGCCTAATTTTTATTTTATTTTATCTATTTATCTAATTTATTTTAATTAGAATCAGTTAAGCGCACTCTTTCCTCTCTTTCTCACTTCTTCTCATGTGACACTTCTCATGTCAGCTGGTAAAGGCAAAGCCATACCTTCTATATCTTTTCAAAATCTGTCTTAGAGAAAGTACAACTGGGGATACACTTAGTATGGGTTTAGTGGGATATATTTATATGGTTTTCCATCCTTTCCATGTCCTGCCTAGTTATCCTGGCATATACATGTCTTCCAAGAATATTTCTGTTGTCCAATGTGCCAACTTACCTCACATCTTGACACAGATTCAGGCAAAGTTTCTGCCTTAGTGTTAATGTGTCCGAAGGTCCTCAGTATTGGAAGCACGTGGACTGTGGAAGAGAAACAAAGTTTGAGATATACAGAGTTGAAAGCCAGTGTGTGGATAATTCTTCTAAGCCTTACAGCTCAAAAACGGCAGAGGCTTCATAGAGATCTTCCCAAAGTTGACAATAACCCTAAATATGTATATGCTATTATCAGCAATAATAAATTTGACCACCTATGTTAGAAGAAAGATACTTATCTTTCTGTTCTCGCTCTTAAAAAATACAAAATCATTGTCCTGAAGGGGTGATGAGAGAGTACGTAGCCAAAAATGTAAGAAGAAATATTATCTAGGTGTGTCAGGCAGTTCATTAATGAAAAATATTATGTTTTCTTTTTTGGATTTTGTGACACTATCGTATTTCTCAGCTTTTAATGTTTTGATTTGTTGTAATTTAATTATCAATCAATACTTACTTTTGTACCTAATTTCATTTGTAATTTGTGTTCTTCAAAAAGACCATCCCTCCCTTATATAAATTTTGTTTTTTCAAAGCCTGAATCCACCCTATTTAAGAATGACTTGATACAAAGCAAAATGTGTGTGTGTGTGTGAAACTCACCAGTCTTAGACTTTTCCTGAACTAGTTACTCATTAAGATTATTCTCTGTCAAATACCAGAGAACACTAAAAGTCAAAGACAATTAGAAAAATTTCTAATATGTCTCCTCTTCTAAAATAAGAAGAGAAACATGCATGTAGGTGAGCAGTAGCATTCCCAGCCACAGGCTTCAATAGATACGCAAACAACCACAATTTTTTGTAGATGGGAATGGTCTCCCAGGGGAATGGTCACAGCTCTCACATCTATGTGCATTTAACTGGGGATGCCGTGGTGCTCTGGTGAAAAGAGTACGGATTTGAACTCAGAATACCTGGGTTTGTATTTGCCCTAGCTCATCGCTTGTTAGCTATGTGGCCTTGCCTAGGACGTAATCTTCCAGAGCATCCGTTTCGTGAACCGTAAAATAGGAATGATGATGATACTGGCCTCATCGGCGGCATTGGTTCGTTTCATGGTTGAACAAGATCAATGGAAGAGTTCATTGTACTCTCGGAGGTACTTTTCATAAATAAGTACTCTCGCCTTCCCTCCTTCCTCTCCGTTTTGGAATTTCCACTTTTACTGCCACGGTGCTGTGCTGTATCTACCTGGCTGTAGGGAAGACAGATGCTAATGCCTGTGTTACTAGGAAACTGAACATTGTTTTCCATTCTCCCTCAGGAGCAGAATATTTATTTTATATATACAATATATATTTTTATGTTCTTGGATTTGAGGGGAGAAAAAAACCAAGATGGAAGGTATTCCTTTTAAGCCAGTGTTAAAAACAAGGAAGTGAATTGTCAGCGACCCTAATGGTTGACTTATGTCATCAGCCCTTACAATTCAGTGTGCAAAATCCTAACTGTCCTTAAAGTTACCTCATTCCTTCTGTAAGAGGGAAGGCTTTTAGAACACGATGACACATATGTGAGGAGTGTGGTCTCCTGAAATATTTTCTTTGGGAAAAAAAAAGTAGAGGGAAAAAAAGAGTACTATCTTGAATTTTTCTTGAACGGAGGTTATTGAACAAGTAATATATTAAATGGAGTAGAATTTTCTTAATGAAGATATTTTATATTTTAAATATCTTTGTCATATCTTATTGATTAAGTATTGATATGGCATATCTTAACTACAACAAGATATAAAGGACTGATTGATTTTTGTCCATGCAAATTTATGGGCCTCTGGGTCTCTGTCTTGGATATTGAAAGAACTTCTCCCAAAATGTATGGAAAGGATACAGTTTGGAGATAATGAGGGGTGTATTGTGTGTATGTGTGTGTGTGTGTGTGTGTGTGTGTGTTTTCTTTTTTCACAATTTCCTCACTTCTTTGCTTCAGTGGAATATGTTACTTTAGAAGAAGGCTAAAGTAGCTGATCCCAAAAAGTCAATTGAGTTTCTGAACTTATTTTTTAAAGTCCTCAGAGAGACAATACTCTGGAAAGCTGAGACTTTTGCTATAAAAGCCTGAGCTCCAAAAGCTTAAGATTGTGGAAGTTTCAATGCATAGAGTTTATGCCAAACCACAGAGTGGGAAGGAATGGTTCATGAGTATTTTTCTGCCCAAGCGAGATCAGGTTTGAGCAGCAGGTGCCCAGAGGAGGAATAGAGGTTAGAGGCTGGTGAGCAGAAGGAGCAAGTTTTTAGTGCTCTGCTTTCCTCCTACAGAGCCTTTGGGGAACCTGAGGATAGGATAGGATAGGATAGGATAGGATAGGATAGGATAGGATAGATTTGGGGCCTTATACCTGCTTCCTGATGAAGCTCAAGAGAAAGAAAGCAATTCTTGTACGTAAGTCTCCCATTCCAGCATTTCTGCAGCAGCAAAGTATAAAAGGGGACAGGAAATTCTCAGCAGAGAAAGTCTTCAGTAGCACCCCAAAAAGCCTGCAGCCCCTGGAGATGCCAGAGACAAAAATTTCCCATTCCCCTGAGATGAGCGTATAAGAGTGACCATTTGCATTTACCATTTTTTAACACATTAAATTTGTAGCTGGTACAAGAGTGAATCATTGCAGTCTAATTTTCCTTTCTCGTGTCTGGCTGCAAATAACCCAAAGTCTCAGGAGTCATCTGGGTGACCTTCAATGACTCATCAACCTGAGGACAGAGCAGGAGGATGCAGGTTTTTCAACCATGGATGCCATGTGTCAGGTCACAAAGATCCTAGAACAAGTCCCGTTGCAAGTCAGCGTGGATGGATGCCGACGGATGAGGCTGACCTCACCTGGGACTCACCAGCAGGGCCCCAGCAGCCATGTCAGCTGGTGTCTGCTCTGATTGCTTGGTGCCTGGACCTTACTGCTTGTCAAATATTTTGAATATCACAGCTACTGATGACTTTGGCCTAATACCAGGAAGTTTCAAAAGCCCCTTCCCCCAGCTTGGATCACCCCACAAAGACAGAATAAAAGAAAGGGACGGGCACACCCTGAAATGATGATGACCCCCTCCCCAGGAGACTAGCAAAACACCAGTGATTAAGTTCACCTTAGACGGACTGATGTTCCTAGTTTACCACCGAGTTACTGAAAGGGGCTTAACTGTTCTTCGAGGGAAGGGATTTATCAGCATGTCCAAGAATGAAATTTTAAAAGAAATAAATATTTGGAGTCTATGTTTGAAAGTAGCAGATACCTTTAGAGGGATTTAAGGCATGGTCTTTGTAGAACAGTTACTTGCCCCTTAAAAAATATTTTGTTTGCCTGGATCGACTAGGATGCGGTCATTGGATGTCTCTGACCCCAGCTGAGAGAGACGCTCTTCAGATCAAGGATGAGCTCCTCCGCTGGAAGCAGCGTGGGCGTTGTTAGCATTGGGATGGGTGAGTGCGCAGAGGGAGGGCTCTCTTCTCGGGGGGTTCCGAAAGCCAGAAATCATTTTCATTGGTCTATTTGGGTTCTAAACTACTTCGAAGCAGGAGGAAGAAAAGAGGGGTCAAGCCACTGGGTCAGATGCAGTGAGCGCCCGGGGCCAGTGCCCTGCTAGGTTGTCCTCCATTATGAATCACCTATATTTGAAATTTAAACAGTTACAGAATTTTCACTTAAAATAGTGGATAACAAAAACAGGTAAGAAGGAAGAGAGCATGGGGGAATATTACTGACAGGAGCTAAGGGAAATGGTCTCATTGGTCTTAATGTTTATTTTAATTTTAAGAGTTACTATGTTTCTCAAAATTCCATGAGAAGACATTCATTCCGTCAGATTGCTACAAAATGTCACCAAGTGACTCTGATAGTGATGTTCCCCACAATCTGGAAAGCCTTCGGAGAATTTGCTACAGTGAACACGGGCCTGTGAGAGGTATTGTTCATTCAGTAGCTCCAGGTTTCAGGGTGATGTTTAAAGAACACATACAGGATCACGGCCACCTCTAGGCTGTACAGGGTCCTAGAAAAATATTTTTTGCAGGGCGCTGTTTATATAAACACTTTGACTAAAACCCATAAAATTAAAGGACCCATGTGAGGTCTGGTCATTTATCAACGACGATTTAGAATAATGGAAAGAAGCGATACTTGCATATTTGTTTACTGCCCGGTCCCGGGGCTGGGTGCCATCTCTTCCTGTTCCGGTTCAGGGACCGCCTCTGTGTTCTTCTTGTCAGATGCACCCTTCCTGGCTAACTTCCTATCTCCCGCCATGGGAAGAAGGTAAGAAATACGTTATTATTCTTTGGAGCCTGTTTCTGTTGAAGCGCCATGGGTAGATCTCCCAACCTCGACCATCTGTCCTATCAGTACTCACGGCGCTTCAGTCTCCTGGTGCTGCCCACGGATATGGGCCTCCTGTGACTCTTAAGGATCATTCGGTGCTTCTTTGCCAATGACCACAAATGCAAGTTTTACCCCGAGTACGCAGAAAAGTAGGAACAATAGTTTATGTATAGGTCATGTTAAATCGACTGCTGGCAATTATCTGGTATAAATGTAGAATAACGTATTTTCAGCCATGTCTTCTCTTGAAGGCTTTAGGTGTCATTTCGCCATTCCTCGTGATCTCCTCCAAGGCTGACAGTGGGAGAGGGTCCTGTGGGCCCAGCAGAAGAGTGGTTCCATTCCCATAAAAAAGCCAGTCTGGGAAAATACAATGTTACCACATTGACCAGAAACACGGGATGTCTGTTGCAAGGATATGTGATAAAGTTACAGTCGCCAAAACCCTTGGAGGAGATGAGTGAGGGCACCCCTGAGGCCGACATGAGGCAAGGAGCATGTCAGAGGACGGTGACCACCCTCAGGCTGGCAATGACGGCAGGCTCTCCGGCTGTGGAAGGACCCCTCCTGCCAGCCCACCACCCTGGGGTTTTGTAGATGGAGGCAGCACCGCCGTGGGAACACTGACAGGCCCACAAATGCCCAAAAGTGGACAGTTAGCCCATTGCCCTGAATAATCCTATGTCCAGTGTGAGTGAGTCACCCAAAGTCAGTATGCCAACACCCACTCTGGCAGCCCAGTCGTATGTGAAGACACAGCGAGGTGGCTGGCGGGGTGACCTACTTGCCAGGCTCACCTCCCGGAACAGATCTGGACCACAGGCCCCGACAACCAAGAGGTCTGAGGTCAGGGGTTCCTTGGGGCATCTGGTCGATGCCATCCTGGGACAGAAGGGTTGGAGAGTTCCCTGAAGAGAAGAAGTGGGGGCCAGGGCCCCTGCAGGCAGGCACTGGTCTGGGATGGGGCTGCCGGACCCGGATGGCACAGCTAGCCCTGGTAGGTACCAGGCATCCGAGGAAGACTTAGAAGAATTTGCACAAGACCTCCAAAGCACAGGTGCTCTGAGGTGCGGATGGGGTTGGGCCACTTTATGGGTCTAAGGGTGGTACTATGGACGGTGTTGTATTGTAGATTTGGAGGCATGTAGGGCTCATAGATAGAGGGCCATACTGTTGACTCAGGGCTGGGTATACATTAGGCCTTCAGTTTGCAATGGTCTGTCAGAATGAAGGGGTATAATTTTCAAAAAAAACAACAGCTATATAATAATTTGTTAGAGAAGCATATATATGTGTGTGTATTCCCCTAATGCACACATGAGTTCCCATATATACATTTGTATATAAATGCATATAAAATAATATGTAAGCACATAATTTTTAATAAATTTTTATGAACATGTATAAACATAAATATATGTATATCTTTCACACATATATGTCTTTCATTTGATAGAAGAATTTGGCTTCATTCATTTTTTTTCATTAACTTGATTTTTATTCATATAACCTGTTTATTGCAAAGCAACCATTTTCATGTTTTTGATCCAATAAATTATTTTAATATGTGAATCATGACACTAATATGACACATAATCTTCATTTCTTCACTTTTTTTTAAAGTAATCTCTACACCCAACATGGGGCTCGAACTCACAACCCTGAGGTCAAGAGTCACACACTCTACAGACTGAGCCAGCCAGGCACCCCTCATTTCTTCAGTTCTTAAAGGAGCCAGTTTCTCTTTACGACCATATTTTCTTTGTGGCTGATACTTTTGTGTAATTTTGTATAATGTAGAAGATTCCTTATTAATTTGACCCTGCTCGTCTAACCTGACTTTCTCTTTCCAGTATATAGCACTTCTTGGCGTATTTTCAAGAGAATACTTTATAAAGAAAAATTATTCATCAAATAAAGGAAATGAAAACCCCAATGGATGTTGTGTAAGAATAGAATTGTATCATTACCAATGAAATATTCTTTCCTATAAACAAAATGAGGAACCAGACTGAGAAGCATTAAGTATGCTTAACTATGCTGAGGTCTTGGAAACTTTAACTAGAAGAAGCAGCCTCCCTGCGTGTGTTAAGGGGTATAACTGTCTTGTTCTCTACATTCACTGGAATTTGAGAAGTAGTACTAAATCTATGTTTTGAGCTTTGTCAGTTCTGAACTCAGTGGCGATTAAAGAGGCGCCTGGTTTGGGGGCCGTACCTTAAGTCTGAAGAGGGGACAATACAAGGTCAGAGTGGGCTTCCTGGTGAGGCCCTGGTGTGTGCGGGCCTTGAGGTCTGGGCAGTGGTTTGGAAACTGGAGCAGTGGGTGCGGTGGGGCGCTGCCCAGATGCCTCTTCAGGAGGAGACAGATGCACATGCCCAGCTGCAGGGAGGGTTGGCTGCTCATGGTTCTCCGCCGACTCCATCTCTGGGATCCGCTTCTTGCCAAAGGTTATACCTCCTCCCTGGGGGAAGGCCAGTCTGGAGGCTGGTCCGTGCGCGGTGGAGTGCACAGCACCTTGGCACCATTTCCGACCTCCCGAAGGGCCACCTCAGCTCCAGAGCTTCAGGTGGGATCCGCTGGGGCCTCAGGTCTGGAGGCACCATGGTTCAGCTTCTCCCTTTACCCAGTGCCACGGCCCTCGCTCCCTCGTGGGTCTTCCCAGGAGCTCTCCAGTAAGCCGCACACAGATCGCAGCATCTCGCGCTGTCTGTTCCCAGGATGCCTGACTTAGACAATGTCAGGGTTTCTCGTCAGAGAGTGGCTTTGGGAAACCACCAGCTGGCTGTCCGGTTGGCTGGGGTGTGGTGTTGAATGTGCGGGCAAGTGACCTAGAAGTGTGGAAAGGATGCACTATAGTAGACGGACGAGGGGGCAGGTCTGGGGGATGGTGACGGTCCGCAGTTTCGAGCACAGAGCAGCCTTCTGGCCGATGCAGGTCAAATATCCAAGTTTTCTGTATATCTCAGGGACCATATGATAATAAGAAATATAACCGAGAGAAGTCGGTTTATAATATGCTCTCATGTTTAGATGCCGATCCCATCGCTAGTGAGCCATGGTTTTTGAATTTTTTTTTTCAAGAAGTAGGAATAGATCTGAGAAGACTGTCTACATAAGCAATCTCCACGTGCATTCGAAAAACAGCTGCTAGGGGTTAAAAGTATTGCCTCTTCCCTGTACAGCCCTTGTTCCTGCTTCCTCGTAGGTGAAAAGCCTACTAGGTACCAGAGATTAGGTATGTGGTCTCCGAGCCTCACGACAACCCTGCAAGTCAGTATTAACGTCCCAGTCTCAGGGATAGGGAAACTGAGGCTTGGATGGCCTGAAGGACTTGCCTAGTGAGTAAGGGGGAAAGATGGAATTCAATCCCAGATTTCTTGAACTTGAAAGCTTCTGCTGCCCAAATCAGATGAGCGGGTCTCATGGAGCCCATGATCTGGGCCTCGTGCTCTGGGGCTCTGACTCACCAGGCCTAACTGGTGACCAAGACATGTGCTGATTAACCCTTACAAGTCATCTGTTCAGTAACTTAGCAGTTGATTTAAACGACTGTTCCTTCTTCAGCAACAATAATCATCATAAGAAGCACGTCTAGTTTTATTATTTGCAAAGCCCTTTGTCCGTGTCGTAAGGTTGGAGCTTCCCGACAGAGCTGTGCAGTAAGTGGAACGAAGCCTTCACGCCATTCCGTGGATGAAGGAATGGAGGCTCAAGGAAGTTCACGAGCTCACCTTGACTTAGCTCAATGGGGGCGGGACCAGGCCCTGAATTCTGGGGTCCCCCTTTGTGCTCCACGTAGCTTCTCATAAGCCATTTACTCAAGCATCTGAGAGGGAATGAGGCTGTAAGGAGAAAGTACGTTTGTCTTTGACCTTGGTTGAACTAAATGCTCTGTAAATACATCACGATTGTCTGTGAACAAGTCATCAGCCAAGAAATAAAAATGGCACGTTCAAAGTGATTAAAAATGAGGTTTGACCCTACTGTAACTTGCTGGGTAGACACCAACATTCTGGCACCCTCGTACTTGACTATTATTATCTCTAATTATCATTCCCTTCTGGTGGATGCTTTCTACTTTTATCAAAACCTGATCTTTTCCCCTCATGTCACCTGCAAGGCCCTTTTTCTAAACTCCCCAGGATTTGTCATTTAAAGTTGATTGCCATGTCTCACCAGCAAAAATTCCCGGGTGATTGAGACAGAGAAGTACCTTCTTCTCTATACTTGGGGTTTTCTATCATTGTTTACCTGACACTTTGTACTCTCATAGGTTTTAAGGATTTTCTTTAATTTCCCCCCCTATCTTTCTGATGTCATATCATCAAAATAACAATGATTTCTAAGCACTGCGGTTTGTGTTGGGTTCCTGGCTTTGCAGTATAACTGGTATGTGTTAGCACCACGATCCTGAATGAGAAAGAAAGAAAGATGAAGATTATCTGTCATGGGGGAAAACTGGGATATACCAGATGGGGATGGGAAGCAGTGTAGGAAGAAAGGGGAGGGGCAGGGGAGGGACAGAAACGGCCTTCGTGAGAAAATGCTCCCTCAGGACTCAGTCAGGCACTGGGCTTCTCTTTCTGAGAGAAACTAAACCCCCTCTTTTTTTTTTTTTCAATAAACTCCATGAAAGTGAATTGTGTATGAAGGAAAAATGGCCTCACACATTACTCTGCTTCCCATGAAGTAAAAAAATCATGGTGGAAAATTTACAAGGAAAACAATTTAATTTCTCTATTTCTCTTGCCATATGATTTTCATGATTACTCAATCCTTGAACCGTCCCGGTGAAGTGTCTGTCCTTATTGACCTCATTTCTATTTCCCAATCACTTTATTTAGCAGCTTGCTAAATATAACGCCCCTTCACCCTGGGTCCTTTTTTAAACAGAAGAAGGATGAGACAGGAAGTGGTGATATAATTTCCCTGGATTCACACTGCGAGTGAACGGCAGAGGCCAGGGCTGGGGAAGAGCTCAGACTGGCCCTTTTCCTATCTCTGCTCTAGGGCACGAATCGCTAGGAGGCGGACCACCCCTCCAGCCTGAAGACTTTGTCAGAGGTGAACGATTTGGTCCTTATAGAACAGGGGTGGGCAGACCACAGCCAAGGGCCAAATCTGGCCTGCTGTCTGCTTTTCTTTATGGCTCACAAGGTGAGTGTTTTATTTGTATTTTATTTGATTTTTTAAAAAGCACAGAGAGAATACTATTTCACGACCCATGAAAATTACATGAAGTTGGCCTTCTGTGCCCACAAATACAGTTGTCCCGGGCCCAGCCACGCTCGTTTGCTTACATACTGCTGTGGTCGTTGGCTGCTTTCGTGCTACGATGGAAGACTTGAGTGGTTGCAACAGAAACTTGAAAAGCCTAAAATAGTTTATAATTTGTAAATTAGATGGCCTGCAAAGCCTAAAATATTCACCATAGTGCCTTTTATAGCAAAAGCTTGCTGACCCCTGATACAGAAGATTCTGAGGGATGAGGCATGAAATAAGTATTCGTTTTTTGGCTCGTGCCTGGGGCCTCTGTCTGTCAGCGGCGGGAGGCAGCAAAGGGTGGGGCAGTGGGTGAAGCTACAGGAAGACTCCAATTTTTCTCAGAGTAGGTCCTGTGTGAGAATCCCTAAGGATATCAAAGGATCCCCTCACCCTTTTTAAATCGATTCTGATTTTTTTGGTTATGGGAAAGGAAAATAACACTCAGAGGAGTTCAGTGATCTCCTGAAAGCTACCCAGCCAGTCAGACTTAGGCCCAGAACTTTCCATTCCAGGCAGGGGGCTTGGAGCACACCAGGCTTCCGCAAAGGGGGGCAGCCAGAGAGAGAGAAGCCGCCGTTGCTGGCGACACCCCTCTGTTGAGCAGCAGAGAGGGCTGCCCCGGGGGCCTCCGCTGGCCCCGAACTGCGCCCCGCGTGTGCTCCTAGCGTGCTGTGCTAAGCCTGGTGGCGCTAAGGACCGGGCAGTCGCATCTGATTTCAGCAGCTAGAGTACGAGGTCTTTGAATAGGGTTTCCAGATTTAACAAATTAACATTCAAGATGCCCAGGGAAATTTGAATTTCAAATAAATACTTTTTTAGTTCTGTGTGTCCCAGGCGGTACTCGAATCTATTTGTATGAGATATATTTAAAAAGTTACATTAAGAATTGTTTATTGCTTATCTGAAACTCCACTTTAACTGGGCATCCTGTATTTTAGCTGGTGACTCTTCCTTTGAGGGCAGGGGTCAGGGACTTTACTCTTTCTTTACCTCTCTCTTCCCACGGCCCCATCACTCCCACACCCAGTCCCACAGTGCCTAACACAGTGCCTTTCAAAGACACATACGGACTAAATTCAATGAAAACCACCGTCTTTCAGGCTAAGTACGTAGCTCCCACCAAGGCTGAGGAGGCAAACATGTAAATCGATTCATTTCACTATATTCTGACACCCACCAACGAGTGGCAGGATGAGCCGGGACTGTGAGGATCTCAGGGAGGGAGCCCCTCAGCCCCTCAGAACAGCAGTTTAAAGGCTTCCCAGAGGTTGTGGTCCCCAGGGTGAGTTTTGAAGTCAGGGTAGGAGTTGGCAGACCAGGCTGGGGAGGGGGAACTGGGGAGAGGGAACAGGAGGTGCCAAGTCCTAACTACATGAAAGCAAACGGTGTGCCCAGGAATGGAGAGAGAAGTGGAGGATTGCCGCACTGGTATCTGGGACATGGAAGGCACTTGATAAACAGTGATTCAGAGATTCGTCCCAAATGCTCCATTTGGTAGCTCCATGGATGTGGCACTGGAGTTAGGACCACACAGGATCCTTGTTCTCAATTCTGTGACTCTAACTGCCAATGCTGGGGCCACTAACCCGGCAGCCTCTTCAACCAAGCAAATGTTCTTAGAAAGTGCCTGTTTGCTTCAGGTCAGCTTCATGGCATGGTGGGCGTGTCCTTCACCATGGCATGAAAGAAATCCTATAGTGAAGTCTATTCCTCACTTTTCTTGGACTGCTGATGGGAAGAGACCCGTGGCCTGCTTGGGCCCGAGGCTGGGCCTTTCATCTACCTTGAGGCTCTGACTGGCCCTAAGTGCCTCCCTGTGACAGAAAGGAGTCTGTTGTTAATCCGCCTTTTTCCTATGAACATCAACCTCATACCTTGCTGGCCTTAGTCTTTTTTCAAACAACATGGAAAGATAAAATGCGTGGTATCTTATATGTGTCCCTCTTCTCCACTTTTCCATCTTGCTGGGCAGCCCAGGAGGCTGTACTATGTAGACAGTCTTAATGGACTACCCGTCCTCACTTTGGAGGGTAGTTGGTCAGTGAAGCGGCTCTCTCCCACTGAGTCACTCGAGGTCCACTGCGTCCCTCTACAAAAGGCCACAGCTTTCATCAGGCACCTTCTCCATACAGCAGCCCTTTCTGGTTCCAGTAAGTGCTTCCCTTCCTTGGTCCTCCCCTACTGCAGGCTTTGGGTAGTAATGGCTTCCCACTCTTGCTTGCCATAGCGTATGCACTTTTCCTTGTTGGTTTTCCTAAACACTGCCCACACCTTGATAAATTGTCATCACTTTATTAAACTCTCCTCAATTACTGTTTGAGTGTGCCATTTGTTTCTTGGTGGGACCCTGACTGATGCAGATAAAAGTAGTATGACAACCATCATTTATGTGCTTATTAATTCCTATTTACAATAGTAAAGATGGGGAAAGGTTAAGTCAAGGACGTGTCATACTTCACTCTATCATACATTTTGAACAACAGGTGACAATCTATTATGTAAGGAGATACGCTGGTTTGGAAAATAAATTGCATTTCAAATTAGTTAATATCTCTAGGGAGTCTTGGATGTTCAACACAAAACCAAGTCAATTGTCCAGTAGAATGGCTCTTTCTTTTGCAGTGCAAGTATAATGGTAAAGAGCATGAGTTTTAATGTCAGAAAGATTTAGCTTAGAATCTGAGCTCTTTTAGTTACTACTTGTGGTTATCAGAGGAGTTGCTTCTCATGGCCTTATTTATAACGCAGAAGTGATAATTCCTCCCTCACACAGTGGTTGTAAAAATTAGGTGAGTTGTTGGGTAAAGGACCTGAATAGACATTATTCCAAAGAAGCTGTACAAATGGCCAATAGGGACATGAAAAGGCGCTTCACATCACTAGTCACCAGGGAAATGCAAATCAAAACCATGAGGCAATATCACCTCATATTTGTTAGGACGAATATTATTAAAAAGACAAGAGCTAACAAATTTTGGTAAGAATGTGGAAAAGAAGGAACTCTTTTGCACTTTTGGTGGGAATATAAATTGGTGCAGCTACTCTGGAAAGCAGGATGGAGATTCCTCAAAAAATTAAAAATACGACTGCTCTATAATCCAGCAATCCCACTCATGGGTATACGTATATGAAGGATATGAAAACAGGATCCCAAAGAGAAGTATCTGTACTCCCATTTTTATTGCAGCATTATTCACAACAGCCAAGATATGGAAACAACACACATGTCTGGCAATGGATGAACATAGTATTTATACAACGGAATATTATTCAGCCATAAAAAGAAGGAAATCCTGCCATTTGCAACAATGTGGATGAATCTGGAGGGCATTATGTTAAGTAAGATAAACCAGACAGCGTAAGACAACTATTGTATGGTATCACTTGTATGTGGAATCTTTTTTTTTTTTAAAGCTGATTTCATATAAACAGAGAGTAAAATGGTGGTTGCTGGGATCTGGGGGAGGGGCAAATGGGGAGATGTAGGTCAAAGGGTACCAACTTTCAGTTATAAGATGAATAAGTTCTGAGGCTCTAATGTACAGAATGGTGACTATAATAAATAATAGCATATTGTACACTTGAAATATCATGACAGAACTTAAGTGTTCTCACCACACACACACACACACACACACACACACACGGGTTAAATGAGATAGTGTTTATAAAGCATCTAGTTTGTTGCCCCTACATAATAGGATTATCAAAATGCTTAAGTGGTACACTGGGTATTTACCCAAAAAATACAAAAACACGAATTCAAAGGGATAATTCACCCCTGTGTTTATTTTATAATTATTTACAGTGGCCAAATTATGGAAGCAGCCCAAGTATTCACTGATAGATGAATGGGTAAAGAAGAAGTGGTATATATACACCATGGAATATTACTCAGCCATCAAAAAGGATGAACTCTCGACATTTGCAACAATGGGGATGGAGCTAGAGAGTATTATACTAAGTGAAATAAGTCATCAGAGAAAGACAAATACCATATGATTTCACTCATATGTGGAACTTAAGAAGCAAAACAAATGAGCAAAGGGAGATAAGAGAGAGAGACAAATCAAAAATTAGACTCTTAACTATCAAGAACAAACTGAAGGTCACCAGAGGGGAGGTGGGTGGGGGGATGGGTGAAATAGGCCATGGGGATTAAGGAGTGCATGTGTTGTGATGAGCACCAGGGGTTATATGTAAGTGTTGAATCACTATATTGTACACCGAAAACTAATATAACCCTCTATGTTAACTATACTGGAATTGAAATAAAAAGCTTAATTAAAAAATGCCTAAGTAGGGGCACCTGGGTGGCACAGTGGTTAAGTGTCTGCCTTCGGCTCAGGGCGTGATCCCGGCGTTACGGGATCGAGCCCCACATCAGGCTCCTCTGCTATGAGCCTGCTTCTTCCTCTCCCACTCCCCCTGCTTGTGTTCCCTCTCTCGCTGGTGTCTCTATCTCTGTCAAATAAATAAATAAAATCTTTAAAAAAAAATGCCTAAGTGATGCTTGGAAACACATTATTTTCATTGTGTCCAACAATAAGCCTTGGATTCTAGAGCAGCACTTTCCAATAGAACTTTCTGCAGTGATGGAACTGTTTTATATTTGTACTATCGAATATGCACCTATTGAATACTTGAAATGGGGCTAGTGTGACCGAAAAAAACTGAAGTTTTAATTTTATTTAGTTGTAATTAAATTAAAATGGCCATATATGACTCGTGGCTACCATATTGGACTATGTAGTCTAGAGAGTAAACAGAAAGATAACCAGTCATTTTGTAAGATGATCTATGCCATTTGGACATGTGAACATAAAAGCCATCATTAGGATAAAATCAGAAGCATCAACTGTTCATGCTCCTAGAAACCGACATGATAATAGTGTCTGCAGTTAACGTATAAATTTTTTTCTGTACTAGATAGATTGAACTTATACACAAACACATAAACATACACACACTTAAAGGGAATATTCTGAATAAATTTATTTTAAATCAGATTATCTGGATAGTTATCTCAATTCCTCCTTTTGCTTTAGTTCGTTGGATATTAATATGAGGACTTCTGTGCCCCTTGCCCTTCCAGAGCCCACAGTGGGCATACTTATCAGTATAGCACTTATTCTTGCCAAGCCCAGTTGGGTCTCCCAATCCTCAACAAGACAATGGAGGCTGGTACAACCCATTGATTGGAATTGACATGTGATATAAGCCCATTTCCTACCCTAGATTTAGATACATTCTTTTAAGGGAGTACTTGGGTAATCTGGAAAGAAAAGTAGCAAATGACATAAGAAAAAATAAATATTTTAGAGCTAGAGAATTTTACAACCAGAGAAGCCTCAAAGAGTTGTCTTATTTTCCTTGGACTTGACTTATTTGCCTGCACACAAATGTACCATATCTGCTGCGTGTCTTCTGATTACCACCCCCCACCCCAGATCCAGTGTCTACCCTTCTCCACCCAGCTATGTGCCCTGGGGGGCTGACCTGTGGCCTGATCACTGGACTTCCCTGCCCTGGGTTTCCTGTTGGCTATTGGCCAGAGGGAGGCACCAGCAGGAGGTCTGGCACTCAAGTAAGAGTGAAACTGGGGTATTCATCCCCCACACTCCCTTCCTGTGGGGACAAGGTGGACTGTCTGGATCCTAATACCGTGAGTCATATAGCTCCTGTCCCCTGTTGGGGACCCTCTCTTCACAGTCCTCTGTTTCCTTGGAAACCTCTCCTTCTCATTGCCTCTTCGGGCCTAGGAAGAGTAAGGGGAGGGCTGCTGTGGCTAGCCCCAGATGCTACACTCTTTCTTCCTTCCCCATACCCTGGCCACATCTCTGAAGAGTCTCTTTCTCATAAACTCTCCTCATATTTCATAATTTGAGTGTGCCATTATTTTCTGCCGGGGCTTGGATATGTCTATGAAAGAGCATCAGGATGCCCTCTCTCTGGGCCTTTCTTCCGAGTGGCAATTGCTACAGGGATAATTTAGGACATTGCTTTTTAGAGCAGTTATTTAATCTCCCTGCCTTACCAGACATCAACTTAGACCCCTCTGGGGTGAGTCATTCTGTTTGTGTGGGTGGGGTTAGTTAAAAAAAATTTAAGAATTTTCTCAAAAGTCCAAGTGCAGAGCCCCAAATAAAATAAACAACTGAAAGAAAAAAAAAGAAAACAGGACTGTGCATTTAGATGCGTTGGACAATGACCCACAGCCCAGCTCCTCCTTTCTGGGCAGGATGTGGTCAGAGTACTCTACACGGTTAAGAAATTTCCCTTTTGAGCCTCTTCATCATGTAGTTTGGTGTGGATGAAATCAATTCCAAGCAATACCTAGAAATTGAGGTATTATGTGCACAGGATTAGTAGAAGAGCTTTGGCAGAGTCAGGATGGCATGTTAGCTTTTTTCTGCCCCAGAGATTTGAGAAATGGCTTTCGGTAGGACTCCCCTCCTTTATTTCAGTCACAGGCCGAAAAGGGCTGGCTTTCTACGGCATGCAATGATGGATGCCAGCCCACCTGGACTCTGTCTGGCGTCATGCCTGTGAGAGGGTTAAAAGCTCCCTGCCCCAAAATACCTTTCTTCCCAGAAGTTCTATCCCAATTCCAGAAATGCCCGTTATGCGCCTGTTACCCTAAGGGTATTATTGAGTGAGGGCATCATTTTGTGGGAAAAGGACATTACGTATCAGCTGGTTGGTGTCCTGGCAGAAATAAGCGTATGTGGTTTAAACTATTACCTCCTGGTATTGCGTGCAGAGAGAATGGGGAAATGGGAGTCCTGGTTGGGAAGGAGGTCATCAAAGGTGTGGGGTTTCCAGAATCACTCAGGAGCCCAGACCTGTTAGGGAGAACGCAGTGGTGTAGTTAGTGACCGCAGCAGGTGCTGGAATGCCTGAATGGGCCAGCGTGTGGTTAACACTGTCACCAAGGATGAACTCTGCTAAAACACGACAAGACAGTCTCTGTAAAGTGTCCAGGTCAAAGCTTCATAAACCTGTTTCCTTTTCCACTCCATCCATAATGTGGCTGAAAGCTGTCCCGGCCAGGAGACCGTCAAAGGCTACCTAAGGATTGTCCGATCTTGAAGAACCAGACAGTTATGGCCAATCAGGAGCCAGAATGGCAATCATCTGGCTGTGGTTAATTGGTAGCGGCTGCGTGAAGTGTTGTAGTTGATACGAGGTGTGAGGTGGCATCTAGTCACCATGAATAAGAATGACATTGTTGATTAGCAGTGGACTTGAGGGTGTGGGCTTGGACTTGGAGGGAGGGGGACATGATACATTTGCCAGGCCCACCAAGGGCCTTTTTCTGCTTAATTCCATACCCAACTATCATTTCCGGGTTTTGGGGGGCCCGAGACTGGCTTCGAGAATCCCTAGTACTGCCTTCTTGGGAATATACTGTCATGGATCAATTTACAAAGAGTATATGCATGAAACTTCATCTCTTCCTATGATTAAGTCCACAATTCAGGTTAGATGCCTGTCGATGGTTTGGGGATTCAGGCTGGGGTCAAATGGCCAAGAAGAGTGATCTCCCAAGGAATGGCTGGTGAGGAACCCATCTTCATGTGCTAGTTTTCCCTTTTCGTACCTCTAAACTAGGTCAGGACTGCAGGAAGTCCTGGGAGACATCCTCGTCTCCTCTCATTCCTGCGCATTCTCCATCCAACCTCTCAGGAAGAGCTGACAGGATCTGTGCTGATCCGAGCACTTCTTATCACCTCCACCACCGCCTTGCCAGAGCACTCCCTGACATCTCTCATCTGCTCTGATGCCATAGGTTCCTGTCTGGCTCCCTGCTTTCCCTCTTACGCCCTGCAGTCTGTCCTTCTCACGTGTTTTAAAAACATAAATCAGGTCCCATCATTCTTCTGCTTACCACCCTCTGATGGCTATCTGGACACTTGGAGTACAATTAGAAGGCCTCACCATGGCCTCAAATATCCATATGATCTATGGTCTGCTCCTTGTGGTCTCGTCTCCCCCTTTCTGTTCCTCTCTGCCTCTCTTCCAGCCACCCTGGACGACCTTCTCTTCTTCCATCTTGCCACGCTCATTTCCACCTCGGCTGCTTTGCTGGGTGTGTTCGCCCCCCAGATCTTCATGTGGCTCTCTCTCTCTCATTCACTCAGTTCTCGTTCAAATGTTACCTTCTTCCTTGGCTCCTTTATCAGAAGTGACACCTCTTTCCCATGGTACTCTCTATTCTCTAACCTTCCTTTATTTTTTCTTGATGCTGCTGCTCATTACTACTGAATATCGTGTTTGCTCATTATTTTTGTATAGATTTTCTTTCCTCTTCTCCAGAATGGAAGGCTTTGAGGGCAAGACCTTGTTCATTGTTGTCATGTCTAGAAGAATGTCTAGAACATAGGAGGTATTCAGGAAATATTTGTCAAATCGATACATGGATTTTGAAAGTGAGGGGTCTTCTCTAGGCCATGGGATTGCATGTCAAGTCATGGGGAGGATCCAGAGAGTGTGTGAATCCACGGCAAGGAGTGTAGGGCCTGAGGCCGGGATCAGCTAACTGGTGGTAAGGGCTGACTGGGAAGACACATGGCTGGGCAATAGTCAGAAAGTACAGAGCTTCCAGGGAATTGTGAGTCAATATCAGAATCCAAGTGAATGATTATGACAGCGGATAAGAATTCCCAGCACGAAGAAGTTAACATTGAGACACTTTCTCAACTGGGAAGCCTCCTAAATGCTTATGCCTGGAACAGGGGCCACAGTGTGGGTCCTGAGGAGGGTCTGAGGTTGAGCTCAGGTCAGAGATGGTAAACAGGGTAATCTGAGGAGGTGGGAGCTAGAAGCCTACCTGCTATGAAGTCATCGTCATTTGATCCATTTCATTCTATAGAGTCTGGGGAGAGACTCAGGCCTTCTGAAATCAGCTTCTAACACACAACAACTGCCCCCTCCTTGCAGATGCTTTCCTAAAAGCCAATTCATCGGAGGAGATGTCATGGTACTGATGTTCCCCAAGAGACCAGAGACCAATGAGTTCTATGGCCCACTTACATCTCATGTTGGGGAACTCCACTGAGCATCAGAGACCTCTGCGCCGGCTGGGAATCCCCACTGCAGCAGCAGTCTCTGTGGGGTTGGGCTGCAAGCTGCTTCTCAGATTCAGCTACACAGCCTTGAGAGTTGTGTTGCCTCTGCTGAGAAACCAAGCCAGTGATGCTGACATATCCGGGAAATGGGAAGGTTTCTAGAGGTTGGAAGCCAATGTCCAAGCTGGAAGGATGGCTTGTACTGACCCTTGTGTGCCCCCATCCCCAACCCTATTTGTACATTTCAATGTAGGAAGAAGTACACTGCTGTGTGTTTGTAACTCAGCCCATCATTTGAGGATAAGTAGCAAAGAGGTTTGGCGTGGCTTTCAGAGGAAGTAAGGTGAAGATGATTCTCCCCCAACCTACTAAGTAAACCGCTTAGGCCTTTCATGACTCAGAAACCACAGACCCCACAGACAACATGCATCTATTCATTCTTGTCTACAAATATTGATGGAGAGCCTATTGTGTGACTAACACAGTGCTTGGGTTGAGGATGTAATGGGAAAATAAGATTAACCCTCGAAAATAGATAATCCCACTCTAGTATGGAACATTCTACAACATGAAGGGCAGTGTAATCTGTTAGCAAGGAACATAAGCTGAGTTTTGCCAATCACTAGGCTGTGTGATCTTGTACAAGTCACTTCCCTTCTCTGTGTTTCAATTTTCTCATGTATATTTCAAGGAAATTACCCGTATTATGGGATTTAATAAAATAATGCCTGTCAAGTGTTTAGCCCATGTGTCGGTAAATGTAAGCTATGATTCTGGCTATGATTTTATGAGAAGAGTTGGCTAGTAATGCTGTGGGGGCACATTTGTATATCGAAATACCATATTTCTGGATGAATGTATTTATATTCAAGGCCAAGCCTAGAAAAAACTTGAGTAATTGAAAATATCTTTTTTTGTTTCCTGCCCAAGAGACTCTCTATCCAAATCTGTCTTCCTTCCCCTTTCTGGAAGCCCTGAGTGCCCTGGATCTTTCTCTGGGCACTGGATCTTCTCTGTCAACACTTTTCTCAATAGATTGGCAGATTGGAAGGAATCGGGGCAAGAAATGTACGTCACGTTGTCATTGATTAGCGCATTGCCCTTCCTGGAGGTGTTCATATCTCACCCAAAGAATGGCATCATATCAGGTATCAGTGAAACTGCCTTTTCTGAAAGTAATGAAAGAGTTTGGTATTTGTACAAGAAGAGGCAAATAGACTGATGGAATGGTCTCCACAACAGACTCACGAACACATGGGAACCTGGCTCACAACAGAGACGGCAATACAAATCTACAGAGAGAGGAAGAATTAGTCAAGTGCCGGGATGATTGATGGAAACAGGAAATCCCTACCTCACACTTTAGACACAAGTAAATTCCAGATGGAATTAAGATGTACATATGAAAGGGAAAGTTTAAAACTTTGAGGAGGAAGCATAGGGAACTTTTAAACATAGGGCCTTATGTTTCAAAAGGCATACACCAAAAGGAAGAGGTTTTAAAATATGATTATACTGAAATATTACACTTTTGTATCAACAAAGACAGAATAAACAGAGTTAAAGTACAAGCTTGAAACTGAAAAAAGATATCATAATGCCTATAACCAACAAAGAATTCTTAATAAAAATTTATTTTTAAAAATTCCTATGACTTAAATAAAAAAAGATAATCTAAGAAAAATGGACAGATAACATGAACTAGACTCTCAGAAAAAGAAACTCAATCTCACTAATAACAAGGGAAATTCAAATTAAAACCATAGTGTGATACTATTTTATACCCGTGAGGCTGGCCAAAATGATATCATCTGATAAAAACCAGTTTTGGCGAGGCTGTGGGGAAACACATCTCACATATTGCTGGTTAGAGTGCAAGTCAGGAAGACTACTCTAGAGACCACATTGGCAATATTTTTCAAAACTGAAGTGCATATCCTAAGACCTAGAAATTCTACTTGTAAGTATATATCCTAGAAAATGTCTTACACATGTATACAAAGTAACAGGCACAAGAATGATCATTGCATCATTGTAAAGACAAAAAGCTGGAATGAATTAATGTCCATCCAGAATAGGAAAGACAAGTAAGTTGTGAATTAGTCATCTAATGCAATCTTATACAGCCGTTACAATGAATGAGATAGAGCTACATGTACCAATACGGATCAATCTCTGAAAGGTAACAGTGGCATGAAATTAGCAAACTGTAGAAGGGTCTGAATTATATGATACCATTTAGATAAGTATCTAAAAACACACAAAACTACATTGTTCACATGATATATTATATATATATATAATATATACAACTTTTTTTTTTTTTAAGATTTTATTTATTTATGTGACAGAGAGACAGCCAGCGAGAGAGGGAACACAGCAGGGGGAGTGGGAGAGGAAGAAGCAGGCTCATAGCGGAAGAGCCTGATGTGGGACTCGATCCCGGATCGCCAGGATCACGCCCTGAGCCGAAGGCAGACGCTTTAACGACTGCGCTACCCAGGCGCCCCACAACTTTTATGTATTTATTATATAGGTACATCTAAATCATATGTTCTTTTTTTTTAAACACGTATATCTTGTTTGTGTAAAAATACATAGAAAGTATCAAAAATGAGCATGGGCAAAACAGATACCAACTGGAGGACAGTCTGGACATGGATGAAGGAGAAGGGGATGGTAGTGTTTTGGTGGGGGGGCCTTCAATAAGATTTGAAGGAAATAGGATAAAATGCTACTATTAAATCTAGGCTGTTGGTGGTATATACACAGATGTTTATACTTTCCCATATGTTTGGCATCTTAAAATTAAAGGAGCGTGTTCCCTTTCTTGATGCCGAGGCTGGCCTTCCTTATGGCTTTTCCAGTTAGCCCTCTGGGGAGATAGTGGGTAATGGGACCTGTTTACTCCCCATAGTGCCTCCTGGATTTGTAGTCTTGGTTTGAGTCTGCATCACACTCTCTTCTTTGGAGAACGGGCTCATCTAGGGCAGGGATGCCGTGTACACGTGTGCAGTCCCTTCGCTTCCCAAAGGTGCTGGCCAAATGAGGTCTGAACCACAGTCCCGGCTCTGCTCCCCGAGTGATGCCCCTGGATACGGGACTGCACACCTCGTGCGTCTGCATCCATCCAGACTAGGCACCTTTTGCTAATTCAGGTGCCTGTGGAAGAGTCCTTCTAATCTCACTGTGTAGTAGGCAGCTCCTTTTTCCATCTGCACAACGGCATGCTCTAGAGGAACAGCCTACCTGACCTAGGAGATCAGGGCCACACACCCAGGGTTTCCCAGCCTTACCGCGGTAGCTATTGACCCAGTCTTTGAGAAGAAGGTTGAGAACATGCGTCTCCTGCATGGGACACCAGCCAGAGGGTGGAGGAGGACTGACTCGCTCACTAGTCCCTGCCTCAGTTCTGAGCTAGGCACCAGTTTTTCCAACATTCCCTAAACCCGCAGCACTGGGGAGCCAACCGGGTCCTGTGGACCTGCGCCCTCCTAACCAGGAAGCACCCACATGAAGATCACTTGGCAAAGTCTTTTAGAAATTTGTGGGCATTTTGGATGAGCTCGAATGGGAAAGTGTGATTGATGTGCAATGCGTTTGACCTCCACCGGGAAGCCGAACAGGTGCCGGCAGCTATTTGAGGTGAATTGTTCTGATTTAATTTCTTTCCCCAGGTGTGTTTACTCAGCATCTGCTTTACTAGCTGTAAGTACAAAATAAACAGGTAGTTAGACTCTATGTTCCAAAAGCTGCAACAGATCCTTTAAAAATGTGTATAGATACTGCTTTGAAGGTGATAGCTATTGGACTGATATATTATAGTTGAGCCCTTCTGCCTGTATAAAGATAGAGCTCTAACTTCAAATCAAAATAGTCCGGATTCTACAAAGTATCAGATTCGTCACTGGCCCATTTTTCCTTTCAACTAATCATCCAAGAGACATCTGGTGCGTGCCCACTAGGTGCTAGGTGCTAGGGATAGAAGATTGAATAGTAAATTGTTTCTTTTCTCAAGGAAGTCAGATACTCAGAGAATTACACTCCAGTGTAAATTTAAGAGCAGTAAAAGAAGGGAACCCAGGAGACTGTGGGGTGTTTAACTCAGCAGCTGGTGAGGGTATGTGTTTGAGTCAGAGAAGACTTCCTGGTGGAGGTGATGTCTGTGCTGGACTAGAGTCTGCAGTGAGGAAGGGCATTCCAGGTAGAGGAGGCAGCCCGATCAAAGGCACTATATATGGCATCTGTTGGTTTTTTTTTGTCCACCCAGGTGCCATTTTCCTTTTCCTGATAACCCCTTGGCACTCTCCCTCCTCTATTGAGAGCAGTCTTGGTGGAGCTGTCAGTCAAAGGACCCGAGATCCAAGCCCACAGCAGATGAGCCACAGGAGGCCCGTGGAATTCTCTTACCCAGGAATTGACTCTTTAGCCCAGTTATTGCAATGAAGGAAAGTGGTCATGCAGAGCCCTAAAAGAAAGTTCATAGTTCCCACCTGGATCCCAGACTTATTCTGGTTCTCAATTTTTTCATGCTTGATGCTTTAGTTTTTCCTTCAATTCTGTAAGCTATCTCACAGCCTTACAATAAAATCTGTTTTGCTTGTTATCCAGAATCAGTGTCTGTTGCTTACAGCTGAAAACCCCAGTGGTGGAAACTATTAGTAGAAGTCTAGGAAGTCTACTTTTTATCTGCCAGAACTCCTTAAGGAAAATTTCCAAATCCTTCAGAGGTGGGAAAGAGAAAGAAAGAGAATATAAAGAAAGGGAAGGAAAATAAAAGAGAGAAAAAAAGAAAGAGAAATGGAGAGAGGGAGGGAGGAAAGAAAGAAAGAAAGAAAGAGAAAGAAAGAAAGAAAGAAAGAAAGAAAGAAAGAAAGAAAGAAAGGAAGAAAGAAAGAAAGGAAGAGAGAAGGAAAGCTAGACATTTCTCTCTCCTGCCACGGGCATCTTCCCAGGTAGCATGATGGGAAGGCACATTCCCCAGGATGGCCGGGTTTGCAGGGAGGACCCTATCGGCATCATTAACCTTCTGCCACAGCCAGCTGCGGTCTCTTCTTCCCTGGAGTAGCCAGTACATACAACATGCAGGAGAAAAGGAACAGTTTGCGGCTGCTTCCCACAGAACCTGGCTGGAATCTGCCAGGGACTTCTCTGCATCAGGAGATGATTTACCTGGCTGGCTTTCAGGGCAAAAATGTGGATGACAAAGAGCCAGGGATGTCAGATTTTGAGCCTGCTGCTGGCTGAGTTTCTTAGCTTCTAGCCCACAAGCCCAAGGTCTATTCTGAAGTGGAAACAATTAAAAGCTCTAGCTTTTTCATTGTATTGTAATTACCGCAACATCTCTGGTACAAACTATGACTCACTTACCGTTCTAGGCGGTTAGCGTCTGGACTGCCACCAAGGAAACCCTTCGTAGGTTGCAGAGTGGTATCACTCGATGCCCTCAGAAAGCTCATAAGGAAGAGGCTTTGCTCAAGGCAGGAAGGCGGGAGGGGTCTACTCTTCATAGAGGAGGCATCTCACTGAAAACACCTGGGCCCTGACACCCCCTGGAATGTTGTTGGTAGTTACAAGGCTTTATTGTTGTTTTCATTAGGGTGCATATTGTTCTTGTCAGCATTTATCTGCAAGATGATCATGGGAGTTCAGTCTGTAGGGAAGCACCTTATGAATATATGTGAATTCTTTTTACTTAAATTACATTTTTGCTTTCTTTATCATTTCTCTGTTGGAGGCAGCCAATGAAGGATTTCCTCTGGCAGGTATATAGCATGTAGTGCCTAAGAGAAAGCAATCAATCATAAATTTTGTAGCAGAGCTGGCAGGGTCAGGATTGTATCTCTTCTGATAAGTCCTGGTTCAAATACTCTGACGTTTCCTCTAGTAGCAGTCACAAATTTTGCCAGTGACAAAAATCCAGGCTTGAACTGGCTTCAGCACAATGGAGAATTTACTGTCTATGGCCATTGGAAACTCAGATGCTGATTTGGCTTTGACTTGATCTAGAGTTGAAGTTTCTCTCTTGTCGATCCTGCCCTTTCCCGTGTCAGATTTATGCCCACCTCATACCCCCCAGAAGCTCCAGGTTTATCCCATCACAAGGCCAAACCCATTGGAGAAGAGCAAATATTTTGACCCAGAATTTCTTTTCAAATCCCTGAAATTCACTATATGGAACCAGCCTGGGTCACATGCATATTCCTAAACGAATCTCTGTGCCCAGATAGGGCCATGATCCTGTTGGTTTAAGCATAAGGTGTGGGTGGAATCCCACAGCCTATGGGGCTGAGAACCAGGGAGGGTGGACTGCTGCAAACAAACCCCACATAAACCATCCCAGTAAATCAGTGCCTCTGTAGGAGGAGAGGGGAATCGTTGCTGGAGAGGAGAATTGTACATGCCCACCACACCTCTGTAGTCTGGGCACCTCTAAATGCGGTCTGAACACCCCAAGGACGGCAGAGGGAGTGGGGCTTCTGTCCCGAAGGGTCGCCCTCATTTTTTTAGTTAACTCCAAATTCCTAAATTCTTCAAAACCCAGAAATCCGTGGAGAGCTGCCACAGTCAGAACCCTGTTGGGGGGGGGGGGATAAGGGAGAATGAACTAATGCAAAACCAGAAGGTTTTCCTGAAAGATAAGATCTTCCAACTACTGGCAAATCTCCCCAGAGCAACCAAAACAGAGTTTAAATATCTATTTTCTCTGAAGGAACTTTGAGAGATAGAATTATGCAATCTAATGATTTTTTTTTAAAGATTTTATTTATTTATTTGATAGAGACAGCCAGTGAGAGAGGGAACACAAGTAGGGGGAGTGGGAGAGGAAGAAGCAGGCTCCCAGCGGAGGAGCCTGATGTGGGGCTCGATCCCAGAATCCCGGGATCACGCCCTGAGCCGAAGGCAGACGCTTAACGACTGCGCCACCCAGGCGCCCCGCAATCTAATGATTTTTAAATGGGCCCCTGAAAACAACTAACTTGACTCCTGTTGACCAAAGACCTACTCCATGCCAGAATCAGTACTAGATGCTTGGTGAATTATTTCCCACAGCAGCCCTTTGGGGAAAATACCATCATCTCTTCTATGATCCAGATGAAGACACTGGAGGTCGGAGAGCTTTAGTAAGTTTCTGGGTCCAGCCAGGATATAAGCCCACCCGGTTCGACCTCTGAGCCCCTGGCATTGCCCATCCTCTGTGAGATTAGACAAGACTGAGGGAAATCCATCTTCCTTCCCTACGAGAGCAACAGGGATGAGAAAATCTCTCTGTGCTGTTAGGATGCATTTTTATACTTTCTGATGTTGGGAAAGGGAGAATAGTCCCGAACCATTCTGGAGCATCAGCTGGATTTGAGCCGCTGGGAGTGGAGGGAGAAATGCTTTGTAGTAGACTCTTACTGGCAAGTTTTGAGCGGAGGAGAATGTGATTTCCCAGCCTCTTCTCAGATTCAGTCCCTGCCACAGGTTGTGCACAGACTGTGCTCAGCCCCCACCAGCGCGCTGGAGGTCAGCCTTCGTGGACCCCGCGTGGCTCTCCACCTGCCTAGCAGCCACTCCCAAGCACTTGTGAAATGATGCAGCAACAAGCTGCCCTGACTCACTCCTGGAGTCTGTCCACACCAGCCTCTGCCACCCCCGCTCCGCAGAGACCACACTTACTAAGATCACTGAAGAGCCTCTGGCTCCTAAGCCCACGCGGAAATTCTTCTCTGTGACTCTTTCTGGTCTCCGTGGTGCTCGATCCACTGGGCTGCTGCTATGCTCTGTATCCTCTCCAGCAGGGCAATAGCATCACTGCGGGCTGTCTTCTCTTCCAGGTCGTTTCGGAGACATTTCTTATAATCGGCAGGAGAGCCTAAGTATTCCGTCTGGGGCTGGTGATGGTGTTAATGACAGATCAAGACCCCGAGCAGTTCCAGCTGTCTCTATGTGTTCTGTAGGCAGGAATTCCACTCAATAAGTTCGAATCCCAAATCTTGAGTTTCTTAAAAACGACCTGAGTTTTGCATAAAGGACACTAGACAAGCAAATCAAGGTTCCTCTGCCCATGGCAAACCTGTTATAGAAACATGTTGATAACGCATTTTGAACTTTGATGTACAGATATTTGTCATCAATTTCAGGCAAGCGCAGTACATCTTTCCTCATTTAAATAGAATTTAATAAGGATGTAGTTAAACAGGTGCTGGAAGGCTGAAAATACACAAAAGGGAACACTGAAGTATCACAGAAGTCTTGGCTGCAGAAAGTAGCTAAGGGGACAGAAGGAAGAGGTTGGGGTGATTACGAATCTAGAAGCTTGGAGAAGGGGATACACATAGAGCTGAAGCCTAGGCCACCGAGGAGGGGCCATCTGGTGCAGGGATCTCCGAGGCGGCTCTGGTTGTGCAGGAAACACTGCGGGAACTGGGACCGATAGCTCCCGCTAAGATGAAGGCCATAGAATAGGAAAAATATAAACAAAAAGCAAAGCAGGAATGAGCAAGTCCCTTCTCTCTTCCCCTCCAGTCTCCTTATTCCGCTCCCATGAGCACCTAACAGGATCAGCGGGCCCAAGTACAATGGGTGTGCTGAACCCTAGCCCCAGCATCACAAAACGGAGCGTGGCAGAATGGCTTGCAGCTACGAGACCAGAGCTTCATAAACACACACCTCTGACCCATTCACTCTTACTACTATCTTTGAGCTTTCGGCAAAGAGCATTATTTGCCCAGAATTTCCATTCCCCGACCCCACCGAGTCATATCCCTAATTACAAAAAATCCAAGTCTCTATTTCCTTCATGAGCTCTTTCTGGATTGACACAGAAAAAAGGCGGGCGTCCTTGCCCATCGTGCTGCACACACCGCTCTCCAGCTGCGCCTGCTAACGTCTACAGTGATGAAAACCCATCTTCTCCAGCTGTGTTTCCTTAGTGGCTTAAGGGTGTCCGTGCATTTGGTGTACAGGGAATTAGTGAAGAATCGCCTCCCAGCTGTGTGCAAACACATGCTTAATTTTCTTTATGAAAACACTTATGTCTCTTTGACAAGTTCCCATTCCCTCCTGGAAGAGAGGATACGAAATTTCACCCAAACTGTGAAATTAGGTTGGATCCTAGGCATTTTAAGTCACTTATGGTTTAGAATAATCTCATTTCAAATGAACATTCAGTCCCAATCAGGTGTTGTTATACTTCACCACTGTCCAATTTAAAACATCAATTTCATGGTATATTTCTCAAGGATTTTCCTTCCCTTCCTCTGGAAACTGGAGTTTGCCTCTGTACCTCCGTTGCAGGGATGGGAGGAAGTTCTCCGGCAGGTGAAGGTGCATGACTGGAAAGAAAACTGATGAGCTAGGATGCACTCAAATATTTTCCAGCAGAGCCCAGCCACTGGTTTCTTGCTGGTCTGCTGTCAGGTGCTGCTGATGCCATCTGTCCTGACCTGTGACTCTCTTGGCCTGGATGGTACCTGGTGTTGCTTACATGTGGGGCGTGTTGGATGACACATGCTAGCCTGAAAGTGTCAGGGCACTGTTGGATAGTACTGCTGGTTCTTTACCCTCATCCTTGGAAAGCAGGGGTCCTACCACACTTCTCTTTCCAACATTGGAAGCTTCTGGGGTGTGGCTATCTGGCCTCTTCTACTTTGCCGTCCTGTACCGGTCTCCGGCGTTTTACTCTTGAGCTCATTTGTCATCCTTCCCTGCTACTCTTTGTTATCACAAGGGGCTGACCCTTCAGGCTGCATTGCCCAGCCTCCCAGGTCAGCTGGATTTTGTCCAGAACAAGCAAATGGGAGGATGGGCAGGAGATTGGAAGTTGTGGCTGGCACTGTGGCAGCCATGGTGTCCTCTGTGGCTCCAGCTCCCCCTGGATGGGTGTTCCTCGGTCCTTGGCCCCTGCATCCCAGTGACACCACCTCCACCCTTTGTCTCTCCATTCTAGAGTTAGAATTCATTCCTACTTTGCTAACTTCTGGGTGGTCTCATCATTCTGTTTGACTCTTGGCTCCTTCATCATCTATAGAACCCATTCCTTGCCCTAAATTCCTTCTGTGATAAATACTTAAGCAGATTCTGTTTTTTTGTTTCCTGAGCCCAGCCTGGTCCAGCTCAATGGGAACCTTAGGAACCCCCTCCACACCTACCTGGGCTCTATGAAAAGTGCAGGGATGATCTTTGCCTACTCTCATTCACTATGCTGCCTTGCCAGGGCAGGTTGGCCTCTACTGCCAACCAGGAAACTCCAGATGAGTGACTGGTTCCAGTCCCTGTACTTAGAAAACCACCTTAGTTCAGTGGAGCAATGTCCAGAAATTGCAACTTCCCATCCCACTACAAGGTGTGCTGGGAAGGACACAGTGCTGGAAGGTTCACAAATATCTTCCTCCAACTCTCTCTCCCTTTCCAGGTGCTCTTCTTTTTCAGGTGGAAGGGCTGCCAAACCAGTTCTGCCTTGTTCACACCTTGGTGGGGATTCGGTGGATTTGACTCTGGGACCTCTGTCTTCAGTAACTTCTTGTTCCCTGGGGGAGCAAGAAGGAGTCTCAAAGAATATTTCACACCTTATGTCATATATGTCCCTGTATAAGATTTGCCTATAGCCTAAAGTTTTAGAGATATTCTTAGAAAACTGTAGGATCTGGGGGAAATCCAGTAACACCATTGTGTTGGATCAAATTAAATGAATATCAAAGGAAATCCCATAGGGGCAGAAGACATATCAAAAGAGAAACTTACATGCTTGCAGGAATATGGGCCTGCGGAGAGAAAAGGAGAAAGACCTCTCCCTAAATGATATTGTATTCTTGGATGTTCCTAATACCATCTGGTAGAAGTTACCTCCTTTCCCAGTGACCTGCACCTCCATCATGCTAACATAGGCTTCCCTGAGAGTAAAGTGTCCTCCATGGAGAGCCATTCATTTTTCTTTCCATTTCTGGCCCCCTTACCCTGTAATCCCTGAAAGATACCTTAAAAAACAAGGTGGATCCATGGAGCCTTCAAATGGAAGCAATTCAAAGCAAAACAAAAGCCCCACTAAACTAAAACAAACAAAGCCCATTAGTTCTAATTCTATATGTTATGCTCGACACAATGGATTAAAACAGTGACATGCACACTTATCAAGTCTAGAACTTGCCACAGCCCCTTTAGTTTTATTTTTATTGTCTGAAATTCTCCAACGATTCAATGTCACTTTTTCTCTTTGGAATCATTAATTTTCAGGGTTAGATAGAGATCAATAGTCATAGCTTGAAATTGGCATCTTTGGAGGAGAAATATGTTATGCCCCCGTACGTAGATTGGATGGGGCCCCAGTTAAGAAAATGGTGTGCTCTTTCATGGTTGTGCTCATCGACAGTAGCCTGAGCATTATTTTATTCTGTTGTGAAGATTCTGACAGTCTCTTGTAGTATCTTATCTATCACTGAGTTTCCTTTCCTCTCCTTTCATATTGGGTCTCTGGAGTGGAACTTTAGTTAAAAGGTCCTGCCATGAGAAAGAATGGCCATGGCCAGGCCATTCTCCTTTAGCACCAAGGAAAGTGGCCATATGGTCAAACACCCAAGTCAAGGACTCAGTCTAGTGCCTGTGCAGCCAGGGCGTGGCTTTCAAAGCAATCAGCTTCCTTTGGGGGACTATATGACAATGCATATTTTGATCTTACAAAACCTTGGGCAAAGTCGGCAGTCACTTCCCTGAGCATGGCTACTGCCTGACACCTGGGAAGGAGGCAGCCCTCAGAGTCACCCATCTGGGAGGGAGAAATTCCTTTTATTTATTTGTCCTTTCAATAAATATTTGTTAAGTACCAATAATGTGCCAGTTGCTATAAATTTAGCAATAAACAAAATTGATAAAAGTCCCTGCTCCTCCTAGAAGTTATATGTATGTGTGTGTATGCATGAATAGACAAGAAAAAAACAAACCATGGCATTCTATCTATCTATCTATCTATCTATCTATCTATCTATCTATCTATCATCTATCTATCTATCTATCTATCTATCTATCTATCTATCTTTCAGATGGTGAAAATATTACAAAGAAAATATACCAGGAAAGTTTGAGCCAAGGTATGTGTATAGGAGGAGAGTTGCCATTTTAAATGGAGTGGCCAGGGATAGCATCACCAGCAAGGTGACATTTGACCAATGACCTGAAGGAGGGACAGGAATAGCCCATGCAGATACTTGGGGAACACCAAATGCCAAATCTCTGGGGCAGAAGCATGCCTGAGGGACCAGCAAAATGGCTGGGGTGGCTCAAGCCAAATGGCTGGAGGAGAGTGGTGGGAACTGAGTTCAGAGAGGTAGCAAGGACCAGATTGTCAGAGCAAAAACTCTTACTGAGGGTCTGCTAGATATTGTTATTTAATGTAACAAAGAAGCTCATGGATTAACATGTCACAAATTTGGACTTATTTAATTTTTGTTCACTGTATTTCAGTATAGTTGGTTTCTTTTTTAACCCCATGTCTTTTATTTCATGCACTTAAAAATGTTATTTTGAGAAGGAATCTATAGACTTCAAATGTCTGCCAAAGAGATTCACGTCTACAAAGAAGGTTCAGAATTCCGGATACAGGGCCTTTAAGCTACTACAGGACTTCAGCTTTTACTCTGAAAGACATAATGAATGATCACTCTGGCTGCCATGTTGAGTATAGAATAAAGACGGACCAGGTTGGGGGCAGGGGACAAGTTAGGAAGCTAGGACAGTAATTCAGGCAAGACATGATGGCAGCTTGAACCAGAGTAGTAGCAGTGGAGGTAGTGGGAAGAAGACAAATCCTAGAGAGGTTTTAAAGGTAAAGCTAACAGGATTTGCTGATGGATTGGATATGAGCATGAGGGGAGAGGGAATCAAAGGTGACCATAAGACTTTTGTCCTGAGCAACTGGGAGGATGAAGTTGCTTTCATCTGAAGTAGGCAAGTACGTAGGGGAGCCAAAGAGGAGGGTGGGGAAGATCAGATTTAGTTTTTGGACATCTTACGTTTGAAATGCCTGCTGCATATCCAAGTGGAAATGTCATACAGGCAGCTAGAGGTAGAAATCTGGAAGTGTGGGGGGCAGTCCAGGCTGGAAATGCAAAGTTGGGAATCATCAGTCTATACCTGCAGTTAAAGCTGCGTGACCAGATGAGAATGTTATCTTAGAAAGTGGTACACATGGAAAAGAGCATGAATTTTGATGGCTGTTACCTGGGGTGACCTAATGTTTAGGATTTGCAAGGAAGAGAAGGAATCAGCCAGGGAGAGCAGCCAGTGATTTAAGAGGAAAGTGGGAGGGTTTGATGTCCCTGAACCCAAGGGAAGAAGATGTCAAAGAGGAATGATTACCTGTTACATGCAATTGATAGGTCAAGTAAGATGAGGCCTGAGTTGACCATGGATTTAGCAACTTGGAACTCACTGGTGACCTAGAAGAGAGTTTTAGCCAGATGACTGGAACAAAGTCCTATTGGAATGAGTTCAAGAAAGAATAAGGAGAGGGAAATTGCAAACAATGGGAAGAGGAAACTCCTTTCAGATATTTCCCTCAAAGGGAAACAGAATATTTAGATGATAGCTGGAGGGGGATATGAGGATCAAACATTTTTTTTTTGAGATGAGGAAATTTCAGTATATTTGAATACTGATAGGCATGATTTTAAAAAGAAATCACACAGGTTACTGAGGTAAGACGGAGGCCATCATTGAAGCAATGTCTTTAGGTAGACAAGACTGGCAACAACTAGAGAGAGAGCAGAGGGGTTGACCTTAATCAGGACCTGAAGAGTTTTCCCATAGTAACAGGTGGAAAGGTGGAGAATAAAGGCAGACTATTATAGGGAGAAGTGATATTGAAACATGGAATTTCTCTTCTGATTTCCACCATTTTCTTAAGAGAAGTAAGAAGCATGATAATCAACTATAAATCAGAATGGATAGGAAGAAGCGGTCAGAGATTTGAAAAGAGAGAAGTGCTGCATGGCTGTCTAGCATTGAGGAAGAGTGAATGGAACAGCAAAATGCAGTAGGATTGCCAAGCAGCATTCAGGGCCCTTTTGGTATTAGTGGTCAAGCATTTAAAATGAATCTATTCAAAATGTTTTATTCTTCTTCAGTTATATTCAACTCTTTGGGTACAGACCTGAAGTAGGTAAAGAGTTAGATTCAATCAAGTTGGGTTTTGTGTATGTAAGTAAGTTGAAGGGAGGACAGAGCAAGGGAATGAGGTAAACCCGAGGGAATAACTGATGAACTATGGAATTTAAGTAGAGAAATGGGTGTGTGAAGGTGGTGCGGGTAGTAAAAAGGTAGAACCCAATAGATTGTAGGTTCTAGTGCAGTGAAACAATTTTCAGACTCAAGGCACTAGAGGGAGAGAGCTGGAAAAATAGGAGGTGTGGGACAGAGAGTAGGAGAGTTAAAATAGAGATCATGAAGTGTGTGGCTATTGGTAAGGACTGGGTTAAAGTGTGGCCTTGAGAAAGAGGATCTGAGTTAGGGTGGAGGGTAAGATCATCAGAGGGAAGGAGGTCAAGGAACCAAGAGTCCAGCCTCTTTGAAAGATAATCTACTTAGATATTGAAATCACAAAGAATTAGGTCAGAAGTAATGTTGACAATGATAATAATTAAGCCTGGAGATCAACCTTTATGAAATAGGAGTGGTGGCAACCTTGGGTTTTTAGATGTCTGCAACAAGTAGAAGAGTATGAGGCATTGTCTAAGATTATGGTTTAAAGCTGGGGTCTTCCGTTTGCCGGGGTTAAGGCAAGAACACAAATCCCCCTCAACTCTGTCTCTGGGAGCTCTCTTTATCGAGTAGGTAGATGGGGGAAGCATGTAATTATCCTTGTCTTTTTTATCAGGCAGATTTTATATTTCTGTCTTCATTTTGGTGGTTTATCTGTTTTTCATCATTCTCTAGGGTGACAGACACTCTTTGTAGTGATAGCGAGGGTTGACCTAACTTTCTGCATAACTCCCTTTTACCTAGTCACCTTCTAGCTAGTGGTGGCTCTGTGACACCATTCTGGCCAATGAAAACCAAGCAGAAGTAATTGAGTGAGGTTTCTGAGAAAGTTTTTCCTTTACTGAGAAAAAGAGGCAGACTCAGTAGTCATTTCCCTTTTACTCTTTGCCCTTCCTTCTTCTTTTCCTTTCTGCAAAGCAGCGCCAAGGTGCAGCAATCATTTTGTAACCATGAGTAACAAGTGGCAGAACAGAAAGATGGTAAGAGTCTGGGTTCCTGATTCCACTGTAGAGCCACGGCCTCAGCCCTAACTTGTGCTTCTGGAGTTCTTGTCATGTGAGACAAATAAATCCTTCTTCCTGAAAGTCAGCACATTAGCTTGGTTTTTTAATTTGCAACTTATTGCTTCCCTAACTCATAAAGCTACTTTCTTATGAAGATAGAAATGCTAGTTGGTTGGATTTAAGAGGAAATTTCACAGACTTATTTGTGAGTAACCTTGTTTTGATAACATCTGTCAACCAAAAATGTTTGCTTGACTCCACCTCTTCTTCACATTACTGCTTTATCCTCGTTCTTCACTCCATTGTCGGATTTATTATATGAGTAGCCCACCCATGCTTCCTCTACCCCTTTGTGGTCCACCATGTAACAGGCCTCCAGAGCTGATCTCTAGATAACTTCCACAGAAACTATTACAACTAACGTTACTGATGACCCCTGTGGCATCTTTTTTGATCCTTATCCCCCCTGAAAACTTTGTTGGCTCAATTGGCCATTTCCTCCTCCTCTTCCTCCATGGGCTTCTGCAATACCACTCTTCCCTAGTAGAAGTTCTCAACTTCTGAACGATTTTCTTGAGCCTTTTCTTAGCTCTTTGTCATCTGCCTAACTCTCACTGTTTCTTCTCTTCTCTACTACCCTCCCCTTGGACCTCTCCCCCTGTTGTCCCTCCACCCCCATCTTCTTTTCTTTCACTCTCTGGGTTTTCCCAGGATGGTTTCATACACTACCAGGCCTCTAGTTGCTTTCAAGAGGTAAACCAATTCATAAGTTTATCATTTCATTCCAGACGTCTCACTAGCTTTAAGTTGCTTATTCTTAACTGCTTCCAGAACACCTTATTTCAAATATTACTTTATCAAAACTGGATTAATCATGTTTTCCAGAAACCCTACCTATTCTTTCTTATTATGTTTCTTCTGTCATTCATTCAAGTGCCCAAGCAAAGAACTTTGAAGGCAACTTTTACTCTACTTTCTTTTCCCCCTCATTTTTCATATCCATTGGTGAATAGCTCTGTTAATTTGTGCCTTAGAAATATTTCTCAAACATCTTTTCTCTTCTCCATCCTCTTCACCTCTGCCTCTGTTTAGGAACTGCCTTACCTTCATACCGCCCCCCCCTTGGCTCACTTCTTGTAGAGAAAGGTTTTCTTTTATATTTTCTCCATTCTTACGAAGAGCCATTCTCAACCTTTAGCAAAGATATCAGTCCTTTCTCCAATGTGCTCACCTACTAAGACAAAAAGACGTGATTAATGGCAGCACAGAGTAACTTGAGATTCTTGTTAGTTGGGGCCCTTTACACTTTGGGCCATCCAGTTTTATTAAGAGTTCAGTGCAGGAAAGCAATATGAAGGGAGGGTGGCCCAAAGATGACATCTAACCCTGTATCAAACCAGATCCGCAGAGAGCTAGCCCAGAAGAGATGATCAGGGGTGTTACTCACGACTTCACAGAGACCTCCTTTCACTCAGGAGATGTTTCTGTCTCATGTCAATCCTGAGAGTGAGTTGTGCTTCTCTTAGGCAATCAACAACAAATACGCAGAGCATTTATCTTTAACTCTTCATTTGTGACTCCACCCAAATGGAGCCTTTGATCCTTGTTTTTCATTTTTCATTGGCTCCACATTTATTTTATGCCCTTTATATTTATACATCTTTGGATGTCACCTTCACTTTTCTCTGGAACAAGGTGAAAACAAACAAATATATAACTAGTCCAGGTTCTCATTATGTCTTTTCCTGGCTATCGTAATATTGGCCTTCTTTGCCCACCTCATATCTCTCTTTCTATATATCCCTTACTTATTATTATTATGTTTTTTAAGAGATGGGGGAGGAGAGGCAGAGGGAGAGCTCTTTTTTTTTGGTTTTATGTAAATTCAGGTTAGCTAACATATAGTATAGTATTAATTTCAGGGTAGAATTTAGTGTCTCATCATTTGCATATAACACCCAGTGCTCATTGCATCACATGCCCTCCTTAATGCCCATCACCCAGTTACCCCATCCCCCTACCTACCTCCTCTTCGTCACCCCTCAGTTTGCTCTCTATAGTTAAGAGTCTCTTATGGTTTGTCCCCCTCTCTGTTTTTATCCTATTTTATTTTTCCTTCCCTTCCCCTATGTTCATCAGTTTTGTTTCTTAAACTCCACATGAGTGAAATCATATTTCTTTCTCTGACTGACTTATCTCACTTAGTATAATACCCTCTAATTCCATCCACGTCATTGCAAATGGCAAGATTTCATTCTTTTCAATGGCTGAGTAATATTCCATTGTGTATATATACCACGATCTTCCTTATGCATTCATCTGTCAATGGACATCTGGGCTCAAATCACTATGTTTGTATCATTTGGATAGATACCTAGTAGTGTAATTACTGAGTCCTAAGGTAGTTTTATTTTTAACTTTTTGAGAAAACTCCATACTGTTTTTCAGAGTGGCTGCACCAGTTTGCATTCCCATCAACAGTGTAAGGGGGTTCCCCTCGAGAGAGAGAATCTTAAGCAGACTCGCTGCCCAGCATGGAGCTCAACATGGGGCTTGATCTTATGACCCTGAGATCATGACCTGAGCTGAAATCAAGAGTCAGATGCTTAACCAACTGAGCCAGCCAGGAGCCGCTATCCTTTACTTATTAATCACATTATTCTTCTGCTTAAAAGCGTTTAGTAGTTTCCTTCCTTGCTCTGTAACAAGATATATATCTATATACCTATATATCTATATCTCTCTATCTCTCTATCTATCTATCTATATCTATATCTATATCTATATCTATATCTATATCTATCTATATCCCTTCACAATCCTGCAATCATCTTTTCCTAATCATGGCCCCCTATCTCCTCCACGCTCTTTTTTCCAACTATGCCAAGCCACTCACTTTGGAAATGTGTGTTTCATGCTTTTAAACTTCATTTTGTTCAAAACAGCAAATATATTTGTTTATGTATATATGCTCTGCCTGCTACTTGTTCTGTGCTCATGACTCCTATTCATTTTTTAAGACCTAAAGCAAAAGTGGCCTTCTCTGTGGTGTCTTTCTTGATTTCTTCTAAAAAGTTTTTCTTTCCTGTAGGTGGTCCCATAATACTTTCAGATTCTTTTGCTAAGAGTGATTGTCACACTATTTTATTAATTTATTCCTTTATTAATTTGTTCCTTTGTACATTACTTAACCATTTGTTTTCATTCACCTTTATACTTTCCTTGGCATAGTGAACACTTAATAAGTTTGCTTTGATTGTGCAAGTGAACACTATAGTGTTTTTTGGTGGATGTCTGTGGCTGACATTTCACCACCTCATGTGATACTGTGACCACATGACTTTTTGGATTTGTGGGGTTTGTTCAGTTACAACAGTAAGTCATTTTTTTTAGAAAAGTTTTGATTCCAATAATAGATTTATTGAGTCATAATAGTCATCTCTTGGCCAAAATAACTAGAAGACAGTATACTGACAGCTCCTAGTATCTTTTGGGTCCCACCATTCTATCTTTAAAAAAAAAATCATTCCACTGATCTATTTCACTGACTAGGAGGTTAATGAGAAATTAGCGATGGTAAGAAGTTTTGAATTAAAATTGGAAGCAAGGGCTATTATTAGGGATGCTGTGTGTAGGGTAGATAACTACAGAAGAACCATTAATGAACTGAGAGATTTTTGAAAAATAGATCTGGTGTGTTTTACTAGTTAATTCTCAGACACATATCTTAGCATCTGTTTGCCAGCAACGTCCTAGTCATTTTAGGCGTCTGTAGCTTATTCCCTCAACTAGATCGAAGGTAATGTAAGACCAGGGATCACATGTTAACTACTACTGGCCATGAGCTGAGCATACTGATGGCAAAATACCACCTGCCATAACCCTTTCAAACATGAGCACCATGACGGAGGGATTCTTACTGCACCATTGGAATACAGTCTAGTTTAAACTGCTCTGAAAGTGGAACAGCCCTCTTCTTCCTCCTGCCATAAGGCCCAGTGAGTTTTGTTTTGTTTTCTCCATATTTGGCTCTGCGGGAAGTCATCTGATCTTGGGACCTAGCCAGGGACTAATGGGCACATGAGATGTGGAGAGTTCTGGTCCAAAATACAATGGAAGAAACCCCCGCCACCAACTGATAGACTTTTGTCAAGGCAGAAAATACACTCAAGAGATGAAACACTCTCAAAATGCTCACAGTAAGGATTTTCCTGACCCTGGCTCAAAGTGGTTGCAGCATTTGTACAAAAGGACCTTCTGGAAACAAAAACCAGGAAACATTAAACATAAATATTCTGGGGTGCCTGGGTGGCTCAGTCGGTTATGTGTCTGCCTTTGGCTCAGGTCATGATCTCAGAGTCCTGGGACTGAGCCCCACATTGCGGGGGGGGGCGGGGGTTCTCTGCTTAGCGGGGAGTCTGCTTCTCCCTCTCCCCCTCCTCCTCCCCCTCCCCCTGCGCTCTGTGTCTTTCTTAATCTCTCTCTCAAATAAATAAAATCTTAAAAAAAATAAACATAAATTTTCTGTTAGGAATACTTAGAAGTGTTACACTTTTAAGGGGAAGAGCTGACCTAGAAAGTGAGGATGTGCTTTTAGGAGAACTTGTCCTGGAAGCCTTTCACTGCTATTTAGCTCTGGCATTGAAATGCATGAAGAGGTTAAGCACACCGTCTACAACTATGACATCAGGAAAAATGGAGAAAAAACACATAAATACACAAAATCAATCTGCCAGTGCCGCAAGAAAACATAGATTAAACCAAAACAAGAGCATTGGCTTCTATGTGTATTAAAAACAAAAGAAGACCCCCCACAACAACCCAACTTTAATGTTATTATGCCAGTTTGAATCCCCAAAGGAGCAAATGGTAGTTGAGAGTGGTTCTAGTTATGAAGAGATGAGTATTTAGCAAATATATTTTCTTCATTGGTATTAGGGTATAGTCATCCATGGGAGCCAGACTGTTTATAGCCTCTGATTTGTATTTTCTCTTTTCCTTCTTCTTCTTCTTCTTTTTTTTTTTTTTATCATCAGTAGAGTAGGGGTGGGCAGGGTGAAAATAGTCTCGTACTAATTTTAGATAATTTACATAACATTCTTAGAACATGGTCTCTCTTTGACTTTCATGAAATGAGCAACTAAGCCAAGGAGAACAGGATACAAATGAAGCATTTTTGTGGGGATCATTCAGTCTTTGCTGGCATAATACATCTATAAGGCATACTTGAAAAAGGACCTTGGAAGGTCCTTATCGTATGTGTCAAGTGGTTGCTTCTCTATTTAATAACCTTAGACGAGACTAAATGTTAGAGAAGAAGCTTCCAATGTTTCTCTGTAAGGTGTTGGTTACATATTGGGTATGTAGGATAGAATGCAAAGTGATGGAAAGATTCCATCACTACAGTTCCTAATAAATGGTAAGAGACAAGACTAGGACTTGCAGTCCCCTGCATGGCGTAGGCATGTGGAAAGAAAGTGGCAAAAGGGATTAAATGGATTGATTACATATTTTGAAGTCCTCTGATCTTTTTTTTCCTGTGTTTTTGAATGAAACGCAGCCACTACTATGTCTCTTACAATAAACATAGAGGTGTGTGTGCTGCCCATATTCAGAAGCAAGCCAATCTTCTTTGCTTAAAGTACCAAAATCTTATACAAAAGTTAAATATTACAAAATTGAGTTTTCAAATGAAATACATTTGTGTTTTCAAGTAATGCAATTATTCTATCAATTTAAAACAAAACTTAACCAAATGCCTCAAATCACTTCGAATACCTTCTGCTCTTCTTAAAGCTTTTATCTTTTTTAACCAGCTAGTACAGAACAATACCGAAGTTCACGAAATTCACCCAAACATAGGACCTTTGAAATGCCTTCACAATGTCTAAGAGAATTCATGGATCGAGGACACTAGGAGTTGTGCAGCAAATGCCAGCAGGCCAAGAGTTCCTGCCATGTAGCATTCCACAGTGAGAATCTGGCCATTCTACATATATAGATCAACTTTTCTCTCACTCAAATCCCTTAATGCCAATCTGGTTCTAATTTTATTAAAATTTTGTCAGAGCTGTTCCTGGACCAGAAACTTGCCTGCTGAGTTTTAGCCCAAGGCAGATTTTAATGGCCAAGTTCTACAGGCATCAAAGCGAGGATGAGTTAGTATGAGGGTGCTGTCTCTTCCTGAACGTGACAGCCTGCTCTCAGACAGAAACTCCATAGAACATCTCTGACAGGCAGCCTGGAGTTTCATCACGCCTCTCCCTTCCATAGTGTCACCTCAGCACGGGCATTTCGTGCCCTTAGAAGTTGTAAATGCTCAACCTGGTCAAAGCATTTGGAAGTCAGAGCTAATTGCACCTACCCCCATTCCTTCATCACGCATTGTGCTTTTCATGTATTAATTTACTTCTTCTTAACTTGGATTTAGCTTTGGTTATTCACTAATCATTCATCTTCTCATTTCTCTTATCCCTGAATGAGACCCATGAAGACAAAGGAAAGGGGATTGAGATGCCTGAATTGCCTCAATAAATTCCAAATTATCGTGAAGACGTTTGAGTTTTGCTAAAAGTTTTTATTTATCTTTTTTTTTTAAGATTTTATGTATTTATTTAGAGAGAGAAAGAGCGTGCAAGCAGGGAGAGGGGCAGAGGGAGAAGGAGAGAGAGCGAATCCCAAGTAGACTCCGCGCTGAGCACAAAGCCTGAGGCGGGGCTCCATCCCACCACCCTGAGACAGTGACCCAAGCCCAAATCAAGAATCTGTTGCTCAACCAATGGAGCCACCCAGGTGCCCCATTTTGCTAAAAGTTTTAATGAGAAAACAATGCACAGACAGGCTATGGCCCAAGTTTCACCTTTCCATTGTCCTTACTTTGCAAGGGGCATAATTTTAATTAAGCCAGGTTAAAGACAGAGAGGCAGAGGACATGATTACTTTATTGAATTTTCTGATAGTGGATGTTAAGGGATGCAGCTGGACCAATTATGTTAATGGGCACCTCCTTACTGATGGGGTGGCTCAGAAAGAAGTAATTCCCGACCGGAAAGGGGTTGACTAAACTCTACACGTTGGAAGCGGGTTCAGGAATAGCCATGTAAAGCGCAGCTTCAAGGCTGATTGACAGCTTTGTTCTGCTTAACCTCCCTAAGCTCAAGGAAGCCAAAGAAAGGAGACTCAGCAGAAGCTGAGGTACCCAGCTTCTCTAGGACAATTTTCAGCCCCTGTCGTATATGTATGTTGGGGGAAGAAGGAAGGGCAGAAAAAGAGGCTACAGGAAACATATCCCCAAAGGAGTCATGACTCAGGCAACAGGTTAATCTATTTGGAGAAAGGTCAAACAGTATAAAACCCATCACAGACACATCAGTCTCTTTCCCCTCCAACCACTCACACTAACCAGCAATAGGTTCATATACTCTGGGGCATCTGCAAAAGGAAAATGACAATATAAGGTTGGGATTCATTTTCCCTCCCCTTATGGCATTGACTCCTGTATCTTCACCACCTTTGTCTTTAGCAAGCATAGGCTCAATGGCTCATCACCAGGAGTACTATCACCTGGTACAAAGTGTCTTGAAAAAACAGTCGGCTGTTATCATCTTAGACTAAGTGCCTCCCAGACCAATCAAATCAGAATTTCTGAGGATGGGACCTATACAGCCGTTGTTCTTTGTTTGTTTGTTCTTTTAAAGTATTATTTATTTATTTGAGGGAGAGGACACAAGCAGGGGGAGTGGCAGAGGGGGAGGGAGAAGCAGACTCCCCACTGAGCAGGGAGCCTGGTATGGGGCTTGGTTCCAGGACCCTGAGATCATGACCTGAGCCAAAGGCAGATGCTTAACCGACTGAGCCACCCAGGCGCCCCAAAAGCTGTTGGTAACAGTACCCCAGGTGATTCTAACTTATAACAAGGGCTGAGAAACAAAGAACCACAGCATTACACAATTCTGTACACCCTGTGGGTGCAGAATGAATGCAAAGTTGCTGAATAAAAGCAAAGCTAGCACTGTTCTCCCGCATCTGCTCAGAAAGCTCCCTCCAGACATCTCCTAAGGGTCGGTCATATCGAAGCCTTGGGTAGGCAATAACGTTCTCACAGTTTAATGTACACGGGAATGGCCTGGAACCTTATTAAAATAAAAGAGTCCGGTGCACTAGGTCTAGGGTGAGGCTGAGTCTCTGTGTCCTACGAGCGTCCAGGTGATACTGGAGCTGCTGGACTACAGACCACACTGAGTAGCAAGACGAAGAAGGCTCTTTTCCGCCCTCCTGCAGCAATTTCTTGTGCTTCCTTCAGGGTTGACACAAAGCCCATCTGGACAGAGAGGTCGCGTCTCCATCCGGGTCCCCCTCCCTTTCTGTCACCCAGGTGGGTCCCTTTTCTTCTCATCAAAATCTTGTCTCTGAAGAGAATAAACATGGCAGCGTGTTTTACAAGGACAACAATTGCCGCTCTGCTTTAACTATTTCCTTCTGCTCCCTCCCGCTACTCTCCCCACCGCCCCCCCCCCTTTTGACTAGGTTATAAAAACTTAGGCTAAGGTTTTCCTGAAACTATTTCAGGCATCCATGAGGCTGCCTGAGAGACAGATTTTAGGGGTTGGGGGAGGGGCAGGGGGGCCAACACCTTGGTGAAGCCTCTGAGATCACATCATAGAGTGAGAATAGTGACATTTGTACCTTTGTCTAACAGCTGCTGTGTGTATTGACCTCTTATCTTTCTCATTGTAACAAAATTGTGACCAAAGTGAAGATACGTTTCTTCTTGGCACTTCCTCTCATGCCAGCTAATATTTATAGAGTGTTTCTCACAAAGCTTTTTTATTATAGAGAATTTAAACATGCCCTAAAAGTAGAGCACTATGTGCCCATCGCAGAAGCCCGGCAACCATGAGCCCATGGCTGGTCCTGCTCCATTCCTACCTCTGCGCGCTTCCCCTGAATCTTAACTACCCCGTCAATTACAGAATGCCTTTTATAAGCCAGGCATCATTCAAGCAATTTACATACATTAGCTCATTTCATCCTCATCACAACCCTACTAGGGAGGCTGCATTATTATCACTGTTTTACAGATGACAAAAAGAGGCACAGAAGGATTAAGTGACTTGCCCATAGTCGCACAGCTAAGAAGTAATGCAGCTGGCACTTGAGCCCAGACAGTCTGTCTCTGGAGGAAGTACCAGAAGCCCCAGGCTATATCGCCCAATTGATTAAGACTGGGGAACTTGAGCCTTCTTTTTCTTGCACTTAGGGCCTCTGCTCCCCATGAAAGGGCTAGAACTAATGATATTTCAGCTCTGGGTTTGTACTCAATGTTAGTAGCCCTCCTATGATATTGTCCCTTGGGGAAAATGAAGCAACTTTCCCAGTTCCACTCTTTTCCCCAGGACCATGCACAGTGAGCTGTGGGTCCCAGAGGATCAAGCTTCCTGGCTTGGGTGCCCATCAGCGTTGTTGATAGTTAAGTTGCCTATAACATTTATGGCATGCAAGGTAGAAAAGGAAAAACAGTACCGTACTTATTTTTGTGAAGAAAAATACTTCATAACAGTATGTATATCCAGACACAGACAAGATGTGTACACACACATGCACACAATGTTTACGCAAAAACACACACGTGTAGAAACACACAGATAAGTTTCATATTATCCTTCAATATAATTTTCTTTGCTGTTACAAACATAAAGCTAGTAAGTGGTCTTTGTTCCGTTTTCCCTTCTGTTGGTTTAAAATTACAGGCTCCATTTCTATTCTTTTATTGGTTAAATGTTTTTCTTTACATTGTAGTTTTCGTTACATATCCATGAACATATATTTTTATAATAAAGACAAGAGTTATAATCAGTCTATGTCCCTCTCTAGATCGAGACAAGAAACTTTACTTCTCTTTGTGCTTCCTCTACTTTCAATGTTCATATAATGCAGAATGTGACTTCTAAATTGCTCTACAATCCTTTAAAATAAATACTTATTTAGAATTAATCCGGTCATTGTATTCTTTGCTCATAAGTGTTTCTTACATCCCACTCCTTTCTTCTATGTTCATTTGTTTCTTGGTTGGAGTACATTCTGAAGTATTTCTTTAGAAGATCACTGGTGAGTGCTAAACCTCCTAAGATTTAAATGTCTGAAGATCTTTTTTTTTTAATTTTCTTTCTTAAAAAGTAGTTTTCTTTTAGTATTTTATATGTGTTCTCAAGTTTCTGAAATTTCGCTGTGATGTCTATAGATTAAGTTAAAAACAATCCTGTTGTGCATATGAATGGTGGCACTCATTTGACCTGAAGATGCTTATCTTTTTTGGTTCTGGAAGGTTCTTGGTGATAATTTCCTCAAACACTGCCTTTTTTCCATTCTCTCTGTTCTCAGAACAGTAAATTTCCCAATTATCATCCTTCGACCCTGTAATGTTCTTGTCACGTATTTTACTTCTGCCAATTCTATACACTCCACAATGCATGGCTATTTTTTACTTCAAGTGATTAAGAGCATTTTAAAGAAATTTAGACATACAGCACATATATGCAAACATTTTCAAAATAATGTTTGATATACTGACGTATTTCCCTTTCTGGAGTCCTTCTTTTCTTCCTGGAGAGCCAGGCTTTTATCTGATCCAATTTCTCTTCAGCCTGCAGAACTTCTCTTTGTGTTCCATGAAGTGCAGTCTGCTGAAGAAAAACTCTTCCAGCTTTTGTCTGTCTAAAAATGTCTTTATTTCACCTTCACTTTTGAGAGATAAACTCACTGGATATAGAATTCAGAGCTGGCAGAGTTTTTCTTTCAGCATTTAAAGTTGTCAGGCCATTGTCTTCTGGCCACTATTTTTGATGAGAAGCTAGTTCTCATTCTTATTATTCTCTCCTTATGTAAAATATGTGCCTCCTTCCACCTTTTGAAGCCCCCATTTGCTTTCAAGATATTCTGGTTTAGCTCGTTTGTTTTCCACTGTTTGACTATGATGTACGTAAGTGCGGATTTTGCTTGTTTGTTTTTATGTTGTTTGGGGTTTGCTGGTCTTGTATCTGTGGGTTGATATCTTTCAATGATTTTGAAAAAATTTCAACCATTATCTCTTCAAATACTTCTTTTATCCCTTTCTTTTCTTTCTTTTTCTGGAATCCCAATTACACACACACACACACACACACACACACACACATCATATGTATGTATGTATGTATATATATATATATATATGGTCTGTTACATGTATTGTGAATATTTCCCTCCAGACTGTATCATTTGTCTTTCAATCTTATTTATAGTAGTTTTTTCCCCCATTCTGGCACAAATTTGAATATCTTATATGGATGTCACTGAATAAGAATATTATAACTACAGGGACACCTGCATGGCTCAGTCGGTTAAGTGTCTGCTTTGGCTCAGGTAATGATCTCAGGGTTCTGGGATTGAATGCCACTGTGTCGGGCTCCCTCTCAGTGGGGAGTCTGCTTCCCCCTCTGCCTCTCCCCCAATCCTGCTCTTTCTCTCAAAAATTAAAAAATCTTTTTTTTTAAAAAAAGAATATAATAACTCCATACTGGTCTTTTTTTGGACATTCAGGCATTATGACCAACATGTGAAGTCGAGCAGCATCATTGTCAACTTTAAAATAGTTTTAACAGTCAGTTGAGATAGGAACACATAGCATGCATGTTGTGATGACATGTTGGAGATAGTTATATTTCTAGGTGTTTTTTAACATTGTGGGTAAAATGTACAAATACTTAAAATACTTATTCACTTACATATTAGAGTTCGGTGTAAGTTTTGGTTCAAAAAATTCACTTTCTAAAATTGTTGCAAACCCACTGATCTAGATGATACTTTGTCAGTTGGGTTTTGACTGATAGTATTTATATGAAAGTCTGTTCTGATTGTTGTTTGGACTTTTGTTTTAACTGAAGGAGCACTCTTTTGCTATTACCTTCCCGTGATAGGAACTTAGCTCAATGTTCTCAGTGGCTCACAAAGGATAGATCTACTCTGAATCTTAGACCATTTCTCTGCCCTAAGAAGATGGTGTGGACTCCCAAAGGGTTTGTTGTTGTTGTTGTTGTTTGTTTTTTTTTTAGCTGTCCTGACCCACTGGAGAGATTTAGGTATGGCAGAGGACCTTGAGATTAACTTCTTTTAAATTACAAAAATTTTAAAAATGAATTAATATTAAACATAAGGTCCTGCATCCCTGGATAAAGTAGAGAACTTCCCAGATTTTAATAAACATCAACGAGCATTTATGGAATGCTCTTGCTAAATTGAAATAAAATGATTCTTTTAGTAGTGTTGGGTATTTAAGTTATTTTTTAGACTGTTTGATTTGGAACCATATTATTTAGGCAAACTTACCTGTGAAAGTAGCATCTGGTTCTGACTTTATCCAGTTTTTCTTTCCCTGAAGATCAGAGCCAGATTTACTGTGACGCTAACGAAACACAAACTTCATCCAGGTCCTTCACTTGCATGGATCCCCCAAGAGAGCTGAGCATTGCCAAGGGTTGGAGAGTGTTCTGATGGGGAGGGGAGCCAGGTTACAACCAGAGAGCACTTCTGCTCAATTTCTGCTAAATTACTAGAGAGAAAAGAGCTCATCTCTAAACCTCCAGGATGTGTGTGTGTGTGATTTATTTTCTCATTCTAAACTGAAAATCACATCAGTCACTAATTTTGTAATTAAAAGTGTATATTCTTTTTACAAAGAGGCCTCAGGCTCCACACAGACTCTTATCTGCCCCTGGTACTGATGAGTATATTGGTTTTTTATATTACATTTTTTTCTGACTAAAGAAATATAAGAGGGAACCAGTACCCTTCACAGTGCCATTGTATGAATTGAAAAAGTCATCCTCTCTGAAGAAAGGTAGTACATGGGCCCATGACTTGGAGCGTTCCATGGGCTTGGTTCCCTTCTGCAGGGTACAAGTGCACAACTGTGTGTGGCAACCTGAGGTCCATGTGAGGATTTAGAAAATGTACAGATGTTTATAAGTGGGAATAAAGATTACTTATAATTCTACCTAAAAGTAACTAGAATTCTCATTTTGATGTACTACACACACACACACAATTGGTATCACATTGTGTATCCAATTTTTATTACCACTTTTGCATAACAATATATATTAAGAATGTTCTCATGCAGTGAAATACTCCTTGAAATACCATTTCTAATTGGCTATTCCTTAATTAATTTTACATTTTTCAAATATTGGTCATTTAGTTTGTTATCTACTTTTTCTTTTTCTTTTTTTTTTTAAGATTTTATTTATTTATTCGACAGGATAGAGACAGCCAGCTAGAGAAGGAACACAAGCAGGGGGAGTGGGAGAGGAAGAAGCAGGCTCATAGCAGAGGAGCCTGATGTGGGGCTCGATCCCATAACGCCAGGATCAAAAATCACGCCCCGAGCTGAAGGCAGACGCTTAACCGCTGTGCCACCCAGGCGCCCCATGTTATCTACTTTTTCTATTGCAAATAACATTATATGGATCATCTCTACACATACATTTTGATTCAGCTTCTTAATATTTCCTTATGACAGATTCTTGGGAGAATTATGGATTAAGGGTTTAAGTTTTTTATTTTAAGCTTTTATTTTAAAGCATTTAAGGCATGTTCTCAGATCATTTTCGTCAAATGTGATTCAAACACATGGGCTACCATGAGCTCTTTCTACTCCATGCCTCCATGACATAGTTTTAATAAAGGCAATGACACTTACTCAGGCTGCCCCTTTAGTTTCTGTGATCATCTATAGTGCTGATTTGGTTATGTGGCTCAAGACTAAAATAACAGCTCACCCAAGACAATTTAATGTCTGACCTAAATTGTGCAAAACTAGCTTATTTCTTCACCCTGGAGTGAAACAGACACTCCTGTCTGACAGCGTTATAAGTAACTCAGATCAAAGTATTGATCAGGAGTGGATATGTTGCTTTCCAGTGGGAGGATAAGGATGGAGAAGCCAATCTATTATTGCCTCTATCAGCTATCTCGCTGAAAAGCAATTGGGCTAATGATACCAACTTATAATTGTCAATTTGTTTTAGCTAGAAAGTAAGTAATAACTCATTGTATTGTCACGGTATCTATTAAGAGGATACTGTGGAGGATGTCGGTTTCCAAATTTGATGCTTTTCTCCTTCACGTACATTTTTTAAAAAGAGAAACAAACCCAATCTTTTCTTAAATAAAAAGCATGGATGGCTCTTCAACCTCTCTTTCTGATCTCCAAGAACACATATTTTGCCATTTGATTAGAATTCTGTTCTAACTACCTGATCTCTGCTAGTGTCAGAGTTCTGTCTCCTCAACTAGATTCTATAGAATTAATCAGAGGCTAATAGGTGTCCCTGTTTCCATAAAATGGAATCATAAAATCTTAGGGAGCCCGAACAGTTCAGAAATCCTCCAGTTCAGAGCTGTAAACCTGTAGTCTTTAGGCTAAATCTGACCTATAGTTGTATTTAATTTGGCTTATAGTATTTTTATATCTTAGCAATAATTATAGCTAATACTTGTTAAGCACTTACTATGCAGTATCCTTTCAGATGTGTTGTGTTATTTAATCCTGACAATAATTTTTTGAAATAGCTATTATTATTGTCTTTATTTTATTGATGAGAAAACCGAGGTGTAGCAATGTTAAGGAACTTGCCAAACATTGAAGTCAGTAAGATTTGAACTTGAGATTTGAACTCAGGCAGTCTACCTGCAGAACCTATCTTCTTAACTGCTACAAGGAATGAGTTATCAACTTAAAAAGAAGAAGAAGAAGAAGAAGAAGAAGAAGAAGAAGAAGAAGAAGAAGAAGAAGAAGTCATCGAGTCATTTTGTGGAATCTTGGGATTCATGTCCTCTCTTGAACAGTTGTAATATATGGTGAGCATCCACTAGAGGTGAAGAGTGTTCTCCCCTTTTGATAGGATACATGTTCTCGAATGTGCCTTTCTTTCATCTAGCCTTCTTCTCTCATTTGTATAATAGCTTGACCGTTGTCTGCATTTATGACCCCTTATCTAATTCAGTGGTTCTTAGCTGAGGTGATTTTCCTCCCCATCCCAGGGAACATTTGGCAATATCTGGAGATATGTCTGATGGTCCCAACTGCGGTGGGATACGGGTGGAGGTGCTACTGGCATCTAGTGGGTAAATGCCAGGAATGCTGCTAAACATCTATAGAATTATCTGATCCAAAATGCCAATAGTGCTAAGTTTGAGAAACTGATTTAATTCAACCTCCCCATTCCATAGGTGGGAAAAAATTAGATCAGAAAGGACATGACTTGGGGCGCCTGGGTGGCACAGCGGTTAAAGCGTCTGCCTTCGGCTCAGGGCGTGATCCCGGCGTTATGGGATCGAGCCCCACATCAGGCTCTTCTGCTATGAGCCTGCTTCTTTCTCTCCCACTCCCCCTGCCTGTGTTCCCTCTCTCGCTGGCTGTCTCTATCTCTGTTGAATAAATAAATAAAATCTTTAAAAAAAAAAAAAAAAAAGAAAGGACATGACTTGTTCCAGATCCCAAAGCAAGTCAAAATCAAGGATGGGAGAGTCTACATATCTCACTTCTCTCTGATCATTTCCAGGTTATAAGCTTTGTAGACCTCGAAGGGAGGTTTTTATAAATGATATCTTTCTAGTCTGTTTTGTCAAAATGAGAAAAAAACAACTAAGTATTATAATTGTTGTGAAAAATCTTCATTGTCTAATCAATTGGATGTAAGATTTGCTAATTAAGAATCCTCTAATTAGCCTTAAGTGAAAAATGGTATGCTTCAAAGTAGCTGGCAGGCTCCAGCTATAAATCACACTCTTTTCAAAGAATCTATAATGTGTATTTATTATATAACAGGCACATGTTTGTTGGGAATATTATTGCTTTTTCTTCATAAAGTGTGCAACTTACAAGGAAGAGGAGAGACTACTTTCCGTTTTGATTCAATTAATGGGACCAGGAAATTCACAAGAAAGCTCTATACTCTATCTTTTATTGTGGGTTTTTATGACTTTGTAGTCAGGTGAAATAAAGTGGTAGTATTAGCCTAAATCTCTAAACTTCTTTGCTTTGCATAGATTCTGTTCAGACTGTTACCATGGTTCAACGTACATGTTTTTTGTTTGAATATTCCTGAGACTTCTTGAAGACCTGAAGTGGGTTACAGAGACCAACTGCCTTCATTGTTAGCCTTTTGACTCAAAAGGCAGGAGAGAAGACAGAGCTGGGAGCTTTAAACACATATGAAGGATGTAATCATAGCTAAAATTTTCTACATGGCAGGCACTGCCGAGTAAGTGTGATTATCTTATTTAATCTCATTTAACCAGTGTTTCCTGCACCGACCTCTGTTGATACATAAGGAAAAATATATATCTTACATAACCAAAAGTCCAAGGTAGGAGGGCTCTGGGGTTGGTTAATTTGGTGGCTTAACAGTGCTTTCAAGGACTCAAGTTCTTTCCATCATTTTAGGCTACCCTCCTCAGGGTGGTTGGATTAGTTCTCAGGGGAGATAGCCTGAGGCAGCAACACGGCTGCTGTAGTTCCAGCCATCACATCCTGTCATGACAATTTCAAGTGGAAGAAAAAAGATCATTACTTTTTCTGTGTGTGTCTCTCTCTTTTTTAAAATTCAGAGCAGAAACCTTTCCACAGCCCCCCTTCACATCTGATTGGCCACAAATTTGTCATTTTGTTGTCATTCCTTAGTCACTCACTGGCACAGGAATGGAGTTATCATCCGGGTGTAGTGAAACATCAGACTGTGAGAAGGAAGGTGAGCTGAACAACATCAAGGTCCTATTAACAGAAAGAAAGGGACTGACTGACAGGTAGTTAGGAAACCATAGTGTCTCTTACAGCCATGTTGAGTTGGTGGGGTTTCTGTTGCTGCTGCCTTAACACTGGGCATGATAGCAGCCCTGTTCTAAGCAGGTGGGTCAAATTCCATGCAGTAGAATTGCCCAGTTCAATTCTGGGGGGCCCAGGACGAACTAGTGCCTCATTCAAGCAGAGACAGACCGAAAGGGTGCGCTTACCCCAGCCCACTGGCAGGCCTGGGAGCTGGAGCCCTGCACGCTGGTCATTGCCAGGCAGGCAGTGCCCTGGTCTCCTTCCTCCGCCCATTGGCACTGCCTGCTGGAGAGCAAGCTGTGGCCCCACAAGCTGACACCAAGAAAGAACGAAGCTCATACTCACTGTCAGCTGATAGGCTTTCCCTCTCAAAACCAAGGCAAGGTCTGGGTCTTCCTCACCCACTCTGGTGACATGTCTTCTCCTTTGAGACTTGCCTTGAGGTTCCTTTTCAACTGATTTCATCAAGATTAACACCAGCGTGGAACCCAGTTACAATGCTCCTACACTCCATGGTTGCTTCCCTCTCCTGTGAGAGTTTAGACTTCTGGACAGCAAACCAGTATTTATACTGGCTATAGAGAGGCACCAGAGTCTGAGTCTGAACTCTAACTCTAGCGATGGCTAGTGGGGGACGAGCTGGTGAGTTACTTAATTTCCCTAAACCCCAGTCTCCCCGGCTGGAAAATGTAGATAATGATAATAGTGATGTCTGTCTCTCTAAGAGATGTTACCTGTGCAGGTTAAACGAAAATAGGTACTTAAGGTGTTTAGAACAGTGCCTGACACATAGCAGGACTCAATGAGGAGTAACAATTAACATTATTATTTAGGAAATGTACACAAGTTCTGGAGTATTCCATAACTGACCAACTCAGACATGGCAGCGTCAAGATCTAGAAATCAGACAAATAGCTTTTAATTTTGGGTGAGCCTCTAAGCCTCAATTTTGTCCCCTTAAAAGAATGTTCCGTAAAGTAAAACGAGACTGTTGTGAGAATTTAATAAAACGGTGCATCCCATATTTAATTACATACAACTATTAATACATATTCCAATTTTCAGATTCAACGTGCCTTTGCTCTGTCAAGACTCAGTGTATCCGTGTTCCCTGAGGCCTTCTGATTTGGGGATTTTCCTCTCCCTCCCCACTCAGTGTCACAGAAGCCCTCTCCCAGCAGCTCCAGACACTGTGGAAGTTTATTTAAACTTCTGATTTACACACTGGCTGTCCTCCCCCACTCTTCAAAGCCCTGAGCCTAATTGGAATGCAAATGTCTCCCCTGGTAGCTGAGCATTGCTTCTGTCACCAGGGGAAGGCCCTTGGCCATCCAGGGCAGGACGGTAGGCAAAGAAGACCCCACCCGCGGGCTCTCCATCTTTGTGGGGAGAAATGGTGATGATGTATGAGACAGTGATGTCTTTGGAGTCTGAGAAGGACATGACAGACGGGATAATATGGGAGGAAAATACTGTCTTCGTAATGGAGACTGATGGCTTTTGCTTGTCTTCCTGGCATTGTTAGGGCTGCCGCTGAGCCAGGCCTTCTTCATTTGGTGGCAGGTTGGGTATGTCATCCACGCTGCCCTCAGTCGTAGTCTTCCACCAAGGGGCGGGGGTGGGAGAAACAAACAGAGGGGGTTTGTGGGGGCTTTGAGTGCGGGCCTCAACCCCCCTTGGCTTTGACATGCGTGTCAAGAGTGACAGGCGTCTCTTGATCTGTTCATAATTGCTAGCTTTTGTGGTTTTTGGCTTCCACACTAAGTCTTCTCTGCCCCCCAAGCCCCCAATAAAAAACATCTATGTTATACTAGAAACTCTCTAAAATTAAAAAAAAAAAAAAGAGCTCCCAGATCCTTTACCTCACAACTCCTACTCCCCCTTCAGGCCCCTACTTGGCCGCAGGAAAGAAACCCTAAAACTAGAGTAGGAATGTCATCTTTAGAAATCATCCTTTGGAGCAGTTTTATTAATTTCGCTTCTCTGTGGTTACCACATATTTGGGGAAGACAATTGGTTTCACAGATCTGTGTGGGAGGCTGAAGATTTGGCTCTGAGGCGGGGAGAAAACCTGCAGCAAGAGCAGGCTCGCTAATTGACACACAGCAAAGATGTTCCTTAAGGAAACTTTTCTCTTCGTGCCTGCTTTTTTTTTTAATTTAATTTTTAATTTTTAAGTTAATTGTCTTTTTTAAAAGAGAGGCTCTATTTTTATTTTCCCTCCACCCATCCATTTCCCACCCCAATTCCCACCCCACGATTTCCACTTCAGAAGTTAAAGGGAAGGCTGAACCAAATATTGAATTGTAATTTTGGCTTCAAAATCTCTGTCAATGGCTACCAATGTGTCCAAGGCCAGGGCTCCAACAGAAATGAGCCCTGGCTGGGGCGCCTGGGTGTCTCAGTGGGTTAAGTGCCTGGCTCTTGATCTAAATTCAGGTCTTGATCTCAAGGTCATGAGTTCAAGCCTCGAAGTTGGGCTCCATGCTGGATATGGAGCCTACTTAAAAAAAAAAGAGAGAGAGAGAAAGAAAGGGAAAAAAAAGAAAGAAAGAAAGAAAGAAAGAAAGAAAGAAAGAAAGAAAGAAAGAAAGAAAGAAAGAAATGAGCCCTTGTTGCCTAGGCTTTTAGCTCTGACGCCTCCGGCTTAGGCGTCTGTGGTCTGAGCATGGTCTCAGCAAGCTAAGGAGAAGCCGGTGATTCTGGTCGGTTCGTGAGCACTCTCGTATCTGGGAGAAGCCAGCTCACAGCTATGGAGGGCCCTGCTACAGGACCTCCCTAGCATGTTTTTAAGGGAGACAGACTGTACTATTGCATGCTTTTTGAGACGTCAGCTTGAATGGCTACATCATCCAGATAGAAATCAGTACTGATTCTAAATAAATAATAGGCCAAGCTGAAAAAAAAAAATCTCAATCGTTCGATCTGTGGGTGGTGGTGGGTGAGCAGCTGCTGTTTTAGAACTTTGAATGTGGGTCCCTTGGCATTAGCTTTATTTAAAATAGAGTAGTAGCACTTCACGCTCTCTGAAAAGTTAATAGCCCACCTTAAAGGAGACGGTAGCCCCGCAGCATTTCTACATGACTAATGATACTGTCCTTGTGGGAGGAGCCGTACATGGCACTTTAGAGAACTCAGAGAAGACAGGGTTCCTCCCCAGCACCTTCCGTGATGACTCGAGACGGGTAAGAGATTGATCAGCACATGTTTGGGAACCTGATGTGAAAGAGACAGGAGTGGGGACAGGGACTTAAGTCTTGAGCCAAACATGCAAGAAATCCCTCAGCTCCTTACGTGGGTGTGGTTGAAAGCAGCCGGAGTCACTTTTCCCTTCCCTCTGTTCTTTCATCTGCTTTGTCCTCTACTCCTTCGTGCAGGGCAATCAGGTCCAAAGTGAGACAGGAGGCGCTGGTCCCCACCATCACGGTTCTGCCTCGAAGTTTCCCTGACTGGCCTGAAAATGAGTGGCGAGGCTGCGTTGGTCATGAGTGTGAGTCCCAAAGAACCGGCTCCGAGAAGTTATGGGAAGGGAGGGAGGCGCCTGCAGAGTCCGGTGTGGGTGGGAGGCCCATCCAAGCTCAGACGATGACAAGAAAACTGCTGTGGGGCTCTCATCTAGAGGCTCCTGGGGTGAGGATCTGAATCTGAGCTCTGCTGTTTTGTGACCTTGGCTGAGATCAAAACTCCCCCCGGAAAAAGGGGAGTTACAGCATATCAGCCTGCCAAAGAGGGGTATTATTTCAAACACTGAAGTATTACATTAAAAAAAAAAAAAAGTAAGACCCAGGGGAAGGAAGGAAAAAGGGGGCTGTGAGTGGAGAGGAAGTGACACGTTTCATGAAATTGGAGCTTTTTAAGGTTGTTTTGGGCACAGTGTCAAGAGGAAGTGCTGGTTATTAAGACAAACAATTGCTAATCTAATCTCTATCAAGAGACATATTTACGTTCAAGCACATTTTTTCTTTTTTTGACTCTTCTGGATTCTGGATTTTCAATTGAACGCTGGAATATGAGTGTAAATCCGATGGAAGCAAAACAGTTTACGGAAGCACTGCTTCTGATTTCCGCTACATGTATGAGGTTGGAGAAGATTGATCAGCAATCCAGAATGATCTAAATTTTTTGGACTTCTGCCTAAAGCCCCCTTTCCTAATTAACTAATTAATCTTCCTTTAACTAACACTTCCTCCTCTGAAGGCTTCCCATACCCCTGCTCTTGTCAGCCTGCCCTCCCCTGGGCTCGGAGGCCCCTCGGGCACATGTACGTCGTGACCACATCGTGCCCCGATGGACCGGACTGGGTCTTGTCTCCTTGCTCTCCTGTGCTGGCTTCTCGGAGACTGAAAACTCGTGGCCCATGTTAGCTGCAATAAACTTTAGGCCAATGTTGAATGTCCAGGGGATAGAGACAAATAAGGATCCTCCCCCTGTTAGTTTTGTATTGCCGTGTAACAAATTACCACAAAGCGAGCGGCTTAAAACAACACATGCTTCTTAACACAGTTTAATGCACTGACATGGTTTCCACGCATCAGGAGTCTGAGCACAGCTCGGGGGGCCTCTCAGCCCAAGGTCTCAGAAGGGCTGCAACCAGGCCTTGACCTGGGGGCTCTGAGGATGACCGTTTCCAGGTTCATTGAAGTGGTTATTTAGAATTCATTGCTTGTAGCCAAATGACTGAGGGTCCCTGCTTCTTCCTGGCTGTCGGCTGGAAGCCAGCCTCAGCTCCTAGAAGCCACCAGCACTTCACAACTCGGATGTTTGCCGTGAAGACAAGGCTGACAGGGGACTTTCTCGCTGCAATCCGCTGGGATAGAATCCACATAACGTAATGTAATCAAAGGGCTGACATCTCATCACCTTTGCCTCCTCTACTAGTTAAAAGCAATTCCCAGGTCTTGCCTGCACTGAGGGGCGGGGATTATTCAGGGGCATAAACCAAAGGGGGCAAGCTTAGGGTATGTCTGCCTCGATATACAGAACGGATTCCACCAGTACAATAACTTCCACTCCAAAAAACAAAAACAGAAACAAAAAAATAGTTGTTCCTTTTCTTTGAGGCTTGCAGGAGAAGAGCTTAATATTTCTAGCCCATGCTCTATTATCTGAATCAGTTCCTATGTTTTGTGGTTGCTTGTTCAGAAAATAAGTACGGCGATCTGATGTTTATCAAATCATGTGCTATGTAAAAGTCCTCGTGTTACTTACTCAACTATTGGTTCTCAGCTCAGAATTCACCCTTCTATAGTCTCTGTGATGCTGGGACTCTGCAAATTACTTCTCCTTTGTTAGCTGGCTTCCTGTTGGTTCTTCCAGTAGGGGGCAGGAGGGAAGGAGCCGAGGAGAGGACACCTGTTCCTTCCTATGTGGCTGGTCATGCCAGCATCACTGCTTCACCCAGCAGGGCTAGTTGGTTCTGGGTGGGCTTCTTCCAGCATGTCTAGAGTCAGCCTCACTGCACCCCTCACAGAGCAGCACGAGCTGGGCAGCGCTCCCTTCATGGAGCTCTGAGCCCCAGTTCTATGGGATCTTTCTCTAAGCTTATAGGTTAGAGGGCCCCATTCTTTTCTCTTTGTCCTCCTTGGTGGTGGTGGCAACTCTTACCTTGGTGTCAGTTCATTTTGCTTTGTCAGTCCTCCAGCATGTATTTAACCAAATCCCTACATTATCTTCTCTCTGTTAAAATACCTAGTATGGTTCATTTTTCTGACCGACCCTGACAGATACAGGATTATAATTTTCATCCAAGTTGCCAAGAAATTATAGGGTTTCAATAACTGCTGTTGGAGTTTTAGACACCAGAGGAACTGACATTTAGCAAACAGTTGAAACCCATCTTCTGGTTTCCAAGTTGATGCTTTTAGAATATTGGGCCCATAGTTGACTTTGCCAGCCTGTGTTAGGCTTCCTGACTAACTAGTAATAGATATAAATAGGCTCACAGGGGGTGATTCATTTACTCCCCAAATTATAGTGAATCATGACTGAAGAGACTTCAGCCCCTGAGAAGCCCAAACTTAGAAATCAGGAAAGCTATTTGTGTGAAGTTATGGAATAGACTCATATCCCCATTTCACAGATGACGAAACAGAGTCATTTCTATTCAAGGCCTTCTTGCCAGTAGAAGGCTTCGAGTCAGACCCTAGAGCTACAGATATCCTCTCACCTGGACCCGGGACTGGTTCTTCTTCCTGGGTTCCCTAACTTTTTTAATGGCATCCATACCCAAGTTCAACATGTGAATTCCTGAAAGCTGACTGCAGCCATCCTTCCTGGAACTGGGCCTGCCAGTCTTCCTCCAGAACGTCTCCTTCATTTGTATTCTACAGTCTCTGCGTTTCCTTAGCCCTCGTTAACCTCCTGCCCAGGGAATTAACATAGCCTTTTGATCAGTCTCTTTGCTGTTATGTATTTGGTCCACTGCTAACAGAAAAACATATCTCACATATAACTCAGAATATTACTTCTCTCCTCAGAAACCTTTGGTGGCTCCCTATGGCCTATAAGGTAACACTCAAATATCTCAGCAGGGAAGGTGAAACTTCCTTCAAAATTTGATCTCGACCTTTGTTCCCAGCCTTACCTCCCCCCCTCATTTCTCCCTGTTATGTGTCCTTCATGCCAGCCAGACCTGTCCACAGCCTCTAGAACCTGGCCTATGCTCCTGTGTAGGAGCCGGTCCTTCCTCCAGCTGTAGTTCACACACCCCCTTCGTGTGGACTCCTCCTCCCTGACATCATCTCCCCCCCAAAGACCTTCTCACATTCCACTTCCTCCACACAGCCTTCCTTGATTCTCCTAACCGAATAATTTCTTCTTTCTACTTTCTGCAATGAGCAGGTAAGGCACATGTGGGTGGACGAGAGCTACAGGAGTTGGACGGCTAACACCTGATGATGGCCTGTTCTGTTCCCCGGCATTGTATGTACCCTTGACCAGCATCACCTCCTCTAACCCTCATGGAGAGCCTATGAGATACCAACTTCCATTTTTATTTCCGACGAAGCCAACTTAGTAAGGTTGCATAAATTGTTCAAGATCTCATAGCTCATTTGCTGTCTTATGTAAATTGTTTGTATTCTCTCTTACTTATCCTCTGAATGGATAGCTCCTTGAGAACAGGGAGGATTCCTGGTTCAGTTATGACTCCCTGTTCTAAGTCTATGGAGTATCCTGTGTGTGGTGGGCAATAAATCACCAATTTGCTGAAAAGTCTTAGAATTCACAGCTTTTGCCACCAAATTGCTTTGTCATATTCTTTGGTGCAGAATTTTATTTTATTTTTTTTGGTTCTGGTTCAAGCATACACCTATGTTCTGTGTAATGTAAGTTGAGATAGGGGACAAAAAAGGAGTGTTTCTGAGAAATTTGGAATAATTGGTTCCTGTTTTCCTTCTGCTATAATTTGAGACATGGTCTTTATTTGACAGGGGTTCCTGAAGTCTCTGCTTTAAGAAGTTACAAGCAAATTCAGGAGTGCTTTCAATTTGTAAAGAAACTGCTCATTGTGCAGAGAATCCTTCCGAGTGTCTGCTAGTGATCACTTTGTTTTCCAAGTTTGCATTTTTGCTTCTTGGCATGTATTTTTAAAGCAGGGCATTGCCTGATACACAATGAGGGAGGCGTCTCCTTTTGGAAAAACTGAATGTAGCTGGGTTGGGGTGGGAATTATTCAAAAGCTACTCAAATGACTTATTAAACAAAAAGTCAGGAGCATAGATTCAAGGTCACGAGTTAGAACCTTGAGGTCAAGAAGGAGCTTGATTCTCTTGGAAATAATAAGGCTGACCTTTTGGGAGGGCCGCTGTGGGGAGATGGCTGTGCAGATAACTCCTTGAGACTCACATGAAGAGGGACACATTTTTGGTAAATGCATTCAGTTGCCTTTTACTCTGATTTCAGAGCTCTGAGTGCTGTGGGAACCACTCCTGGATTTGAGATGGATTTCAAAGAACCAAGGGCTCCTTATGCAGCCCCACATCCGGGTGGCCATTTCGTATTCTTGTGAGGGGCCCAGGGAACAGAGATGGAAGTGTCTGAGGTGCGGGGGAGGAGGGAGGAAGTTCAGGAAAGAGGCTAGGGTAACCAGACTGCTTGTCAAACAAGTGGAGGAGGCGTGGGGGGGATGGGCATTCAGCATTCTCTTTCTCTTTTCTGGGCACCTTGTCCAGGAGCCACTCCTCTGACCCTTGATGAAGGACGGTCGCTACAATAAAGTATCCCCACTTTGTACAGACAGGCACCGTGCATGAGCTGCCCCTGGTGGGACCAGGGTTTGAAGGATTTCCTGCACTGAGTATGAAGTCCTGTTGCTCTCTCCACACTGATCTGGCTTCGGTGAGGGCTGTTCTGGGTCATGGATAGGGCAGGGATAACTGGCCACTGTGGGACTGTGCCCTCCTTGAAAGTGTGACTGTGGTGGATGCCTTGATTGGCCCCAGCCCACCGGGCTGCATGTGCACAGACTTTTGAACTTGTGCGAGCAACCTCTTCGGCCTGGCCCCCCCAGCTGTTTAGGCTGGGGCCTGCAGAAGCCAGGGATGTGGATCTGCTGGCCAACACTGGCAAGGACACCTGCGCCCTTCTGTTGCTGGCTCCAAGGACAGGCCAGGCAGCCCAACCCCCTATGCACTGTGGTTCAAAGGACGCTGAAAGGGGGGGGCAACCATATCATTTACCATAAACATGGGTCACTTCAGAGAGTGAAAAGGGGCACTAATTAAGAATTATGTTGGGGTCACAAGCAAAACCTGGAGTTCTCTCTGGGACCCCCGGAATCACTGTACTGAAAGGTACCTCGGCTTCAATTCAATTTAACATTTCTTAAGCGTCCCTGCACCAGGCGTCATCCCCTTCCGTAATCGGACACAGACATGTCGAGAAGTAATGCCAGGAGAGAGGGTTAAGTGCATCATGGAAGCAGGAGCAAACAAAAAGGCAACAGAAGGAGGGCGAGGTTACTCTCCAGGGCAGGGGAGGGGAGGGGAGGGTATATAGGGAAGACATCAAAAGCAAGGAGTTTTGAAAGACATGTTTCAGAGACATAGCGATGGCAGAAGGGATTTCTAGAAAGGAAGGACAAGTGCAAAGTCACGCATACTGGGAGGCACATAGCACATGTGAAGGACTATAAGAAGCGGGAGAGCGGTGTGTGACAGAGGAGAGCCAGGGACAAAGCTAGACAGACGCCGGGCCATGCCGGGCAGCTTGAATGGGCTTACAGCAGGGCTGGCAACTGAGGCCTGGGGGCCGCATCTAGGCTGCCCCTTGTTTTTGTCGGTCGAGTTTTATTGGACTACAACCGAGCTCATTCATCATGTCCCGTGTATGGTTGTTTCACACTACAGCAGCCGACATGGCCCAGCAACCTAAAACATCTGCTCTGTCTTTACAGGGAGTTTGGCGACCCCTCGCTAAGAATCACAGTGGACCACTGAAGGACTTCAAGAAATAATGTAAGCATATTTCTGAGAAAGACCTCGTGGGGGAGGTGGGGGATGGATGGGTGGGGGAAGAAAGGCGAGAGGCCACCGTTATAGACTTTTAGTCATACAATCCACCTTACTGAGGACCCACCAGATGCCAGACACGGTGCTAGGTGGGGAATTCAGAGGTGAGGACACCATTCACTCCTCATGCCCATCAGAAGCCAGACGAGAAAAGGTGAGGAACTGGACCAAGGCAATAGAAATGGCGATGGGTAAGAGAGGGAGAAGCAGAGAGAGGTTTCGAGGGATGGAGCAAGAGATTTTAGGGCTGTAGGTTTGGGATGAGCTGGTTGGTGGTGCCCTTCTCTGAAATGGGGACACCTGGGAGAAGCAGCTTTACTTCCACTTAGCTCCCCTGGCTTCCTTGAACTCACTACATTTGTCCTATTGGATCAAGTTCTTAGGAGCTTTCTAAAGGCATAGATGTTTTCACTGGGTTCAGATTTATCTGATACTGACGCCTGAACAGGAACCACTTGAACAGAATGTACACCATCCTAATTCATTGTCCCCTAGAAAAGAGCTAAGCCCTGACCAGATTTGGAGGAAGAAATCCTGCACCGGCCCTTGGGAGATCTGTGCTATGGTGCTTGCCCGAGCCAGCAGGTGGAAGGGACTGACTTCCTTCTGCTGGTAACACCAGTACCAGATTGACTTCCCAGAACACTGCAGGTGCACAGGCACTGGATGAAACTCTGAGGTTGAACCACTTAGGATCCTTGCAAAACGATGGTGAACTCAAAGGCTTCAACTGAAGCCTGTTTTGTTTGAGGGGGGGTAGCTACAGAGCTGAGGGCAGGTGCATGGAAGCAACGGGGATGGTGATGCAACGGGAGACTAGCGATGACGGAAACTGTCCCCTCTTAGAGACCTGAAGGGGAAGGAAAGGTACCACCAAGCCAGTGTGAATCATAGCCATAGAGGAAGGGCACCATTCAGAGAGAGCTGAGGCTAGCTGGGGCTGCAAGGAATTTCAACCACTCGGGAAACTTCAACTTGTCATGGAGAGGGAAGAGAGGAGAATCAGTACTCCAACCTCTCACTCCTCCTTCCGATCCACTGGTGTGTCCCACTGGCGGACCCAGTCGGCAGCCGCAGGGCTGGGGAGCCGGGAGAACACAGCGGGTCGCGGCCATCCTCTGGGCACAAAGAGCCGGGAGGAGAAGAGCCTTTCTCATTTCTTCTAGTTCTGCGGAACTCAGGTCTGGTCACACTTGTACTGGTGAATCGTTAGTAGCACTGTTGAAATATGTGGACAAACGCATCATTATTTAGCGAAATAAATACTGCTCATCTATTTCTGTAAATAGTCCTGGCACGCCTAGCAGGTGCCAGGTGCTTTACCGAGTCGCAGACAGAGATGGCTAGAGATCTCGCAGGGACGGTGTTATAGGGGGCATCCTCGCACGTAACACTCTGTGCGTATTTCAGAGGCACGGAGCGCTGGAGGTATGCTCCTGCCCAGGGGCACTCCCAGCATGCACTCTGACAGACCTGACAGATCGGCTTTCTGCAAGGCCCGATGTGGACTCCCTGGCTGTTTGCACGTGTGCACTCCACCACACCGGCTCCCTGGTCACCGGTGAGGTTAAGCACTTTTTTTCATATTTTGATCAGTCCCTTGAAATGTTTCTTTGGTGAAATGCAGCGGTTTAGAGTTTAGTGCTTGAAACCAAGCTGCTGTGTGGATTCAAACCCTGTCTTTGCGTCTTCTTGGCTGAGGGCCTTCAGGCAAGTTATTTACGCCCCCCCCCCCCATTCTTCGTGTGTGAAGTGAAGATAATGATGTTATCTACCCCTTGGGGTTTTAGAGATTATTAAGTGTCTTGCACATAGTGAGCTTGATGTAAAAATTCGCTGTCGTGATATTTGCCCCCATCTTTTGCCCATTTTTCCTCCCAGTGATACTGAAGCGTGACCAGGGCGAAGGACCACCAGGTAGAAGACAGCCTGTTTCTGTAGCTCTTGTCCTATTTCTGAAATTAAGAAATTTCTGCCATCCCTGTAGCGGCCCTGCACTGACGTGGTAACACTTCACTCTGCCACCTGGACTGTAGCCAAGGGTGTGTTGAGAGCGGCCAGAGGGTCATCTGAGGCTGTTGGTTCTGGTGTCTGGGGTCCTGCGTCATGGGCATCGGACCGAGATTCTCCCAGAGGCAGTTTTGCGCCCCGGGGAAGGACAGCGAGCTCCCGCGCGCTCACTGCTCTGGGGGAGCCCAGAGGCCTTTTCTCAGGCGGCCACCAGATGGAACCTCTCAGAGCTCAGGATCTGCAGGAGGCCAGGTGCTCTGCACGCTCGCTTGCAGCGGCTGAGGGCTGTGGTTGTGGCTGCCTGAGCTATTGCTGCCTTTGGGGAGATCACACGCCCACAAGGGGAATGCCTCAAGTCGCTGAAAAAAAAATTGCTGGAGGAAGAGAAGAGCGGCTTCCTTTATAGGCCAGTCTCACAGTTACGCAACTCTGACTGTACAGTTTCAGATTTTCCGTACAAATGAAGGTCACCTGAAGAGAGGCTGAAAAGTTTGTCTCAGAGTCACAGGAAAGTTCAAAGGTGTGAGTGTGTGTGAGCTGGAGCAGAGATGAATGTGGGTGGAGAGTCCTACGGTGAGACTGAGGCTTGCACAGGCCACGGAGGGAAGCCACCCGCCAGCCACCAGCACAGCCAGCACGGGCACCGGCGCCCCTCTCCTCACGGATGCCAGCTACGCGCCAGGAGGGGTCCCATGTGCTGGCTTGAATTCTCATAATTACACAGCAAGGAACCTATCATCTCCATTTCAATGATGAGGAAAATAAAGTTCAAAACATCTAACCGTCATGACCAAGATCCATTGGCTGGGAAGTGGCAAGCCACATTTTGAAAACAGATCTTTCTGGGGTTAGAGTTGATGTTCTTCCCATTGCCCAGTGCATAGGGTTGCAGAATTTAGAATGGAAGGGCCTTTTTATTTATTTGTATTATTTACTTATTTTACTGAGAGAGAGAGAGAGAGTGGGAGAGAGTGTGTGTGGGTGAGGGTGGGGGGCAGAGGGAGAGAGAATCTTAAGCAGACTCCTCACTGAGCGTGAAGCCTGACTCAGGACTCCAGCTCACAACCCTGAGATCATGACTTGAGTGGAAATCAAGAGTTGGTTGCTTAACCGACTGAGCCACCCAGGTGCCTCCAGAAGTGGAAGCTTATGATTCCTCTGTGCCTGAGATCACAGAGTTAGTTAGCGGCAACACTGGAACTGGAATCTTCTCTCTCTTATACAAGTACTTTTTTCCAGCAGATGAGTTGATTTCATAAAAGTCCTGGCTAAAAAAAAAAAGTGGTCAATGAATAAGCCCCATGTAATTGCTGGGAGCCAGCTGGGGAAGCCGGCAAGGGGTTATAGGTTGTAGATTGAGATTTTGGTTCTACTGCTTCCTAGCTCTATGCGCAAGTCACGTAATTTACATGAGCCTCAGTCTGTCGTCTGTAAAATGGCAATAATAATAACACTGAAATAAAAATAATGAAAAACGAGTTGATGTAAGATGTATGACATATAGTAAGTCCTTAAATTATCTCTAGAAGGACAATTTTGAAATAATGTTGGATCCAAGATTTTTTTTAACTCAAGGCATCTTGGAAGTGGGATCTGAAAAGGTAGGGGCTATTTGTTGGAACTGGAAGCTGTGTAATGCTTAGCTCAGCACATAGGTTCTAGAATCAAGGCTGTGTGCAAATATTGACACCATTACTGGTTAGTTATGTGACCTCAGGCAAGTCACCTAACCTCTCTATGCCTCAGTTACTCATCTGTGATCGGGAGTCATCATGATATTTATCTCATTAAGGCTGTGCACAGGTTAAATAAGACAATGCAGGAAAAGCACAGGCATGGTGTCTTGAGGCAGTGGGTCCCCAGCAAATGTTCGTTATCATTGTAAAAATCAGGTAACCTAGGATCCGACAGTAGAACTAATACCATAGAGTCATAATAAATACATAAGCAGAAAGATCTGCTCTGTGGATTCAGAATACATTTTGTAAAATAGTAACTGACCGTACTGTCTATACATAATTTGATTTGGGGGTCAACTCCAATACCATTGATGTAATTTGGCAGTCATTTTTAACTGGCTTTTAAAAAATAAGTGATGGTTTGTCCGAAGGTACACAAAAGGGAGACTTGCACTCTACATACACACTAATGATGGGATAGGAATCATTACTTTTCTAGAGGACAATTGAACAATGTATGAAAAATCATAAAAATGTGTCTGTTACTTGAGCCATGCTTTGGCTTCAGTCAAGAAAATAGATAAGGATGTCCACAAAGATTCATTCATTTATTTTTTCAAAGACCCTAAGTACCTACTGCATGCCCTTGCTCTGCTCTGGGGATAGCATAGTGAAAGATGGAGTCACAGATGCTGCCCTCATGAAACTAATAATCTAATAGGGAAGATTGCCATTAGACAAAGAATTACATAACCAATTAGTGAATCTCAAATGTGTCTAGTGCAACAAAGGAGCTGTGTAGGGTCCATGAGCACAAACAACCAAGGGACCTGATCTGGTCCAGACAGTCTTGGAAGGCTTCCTGAAGAAGCTGCATTTCGGCCGAGACTTGAGAGCCTATAAGCAGAGAGTGAGGAGGAGCACTCCAAGCAGATGAGGCGCCATGTGCCAAAGCCATGTCCCCTCCCGCTACAGAGTGTTGAGGGATTTGGAGGAGGCTCTGAGGAGCCTGTTCGGAAGGCTTTGACCATAAGGGTGTCCACCACAGAATTACTTCCAAGAGCGCAAGGCTGAAAAACCAAACAAAGCCCAAACCCTAAATGTCTAACAATAAGGACTGGTTAAATAAGTTGTGGTACATCCATTCAAAGGAAGATAGCAGCTCTATACCACTTCCCGTAGCATAGGAGACTATTTTAATGATAAAGAAAGAAATGCGCTATACACTGTTTTATGAACAAAAGTTTCAAAACTATCTGCACTGTATAATTCTGTTTTCATTAAAGGGGAATAGTGTGTGTAGGCATAAAGAAGTCCGGGGGCACATTTGCTAACATGTTAACAGTAGTTATTTCTGGATGGTGAGGTAGTAGGATTTTTCATGTTCTTTTGTTTATCTATACTTTATGGTGACCACATACACACATATACACACATACTGTGTGACTATGTTACTTTTGTGACAAAAACCATCTTTTTTGAAGGATATGCTGGGCTGGCACTTCAATATAGTGGTGAAGTATACAGGGCCCTGGAGCTGGCAGTCTCAACCTTGGGACCCCAGGTACATTTTTGTGAGCCCAACCTGCCTTTATGCAGAATGTGGTTATCGTGTGGATTAAATAATGCAATGCCTAGAAAGTGTTTAGCAGAGTCTAGCCCATTAGTAAGAGCTTGACAGTGTCAGCCAGTAACACTAAAAAGAAATCCAGCCGATGCTCACAAACGCCCTCTAGAAGTGCTTCATTAGGCTGCTTGGGTTTGCATTTAGGATGGTGTTAGGGGAAGGAGGTCCCATTTTACAATCGTGGTTGCCCATGTTGTGCCTGTGTGGATAGCAGGGAGGGGTGAGGAAGAGTACCCAGAAATAGACTGGGGGCAGAGCAGACCAAAGGTTTCCATAGCAAACCATGACACTGGCAGATTCTCTCCATAGCCCACACCCCATTCCCTTCTCCCCTCTCTCCACTCCTACCCTTTCCTCTCACATTCCTCCTACCGTCTCTCTCCTATAGTCTCTGCTGAGCTGTACATTCTTCTGAGGCCAGAGACCATGCATTAGGCAGGCTGAACATCAGTCTCCCCGTAGCACACACCTGTTGCTGTGTTGTGTGCATCTCCTGCCCTTGGCTGTTATGAGCAGCGAGACCTGTTAGAGACACCCCCGGGGTGCGACATTAGATGGGAGTGGTAGCAGGGAAATGGAAGGGATAGACAGAGGCAAGAGTTATTTCCAGGGAAAATAAAAGATCTTGGTGAAGAATGATAAGAACACAAACTTTAGAGTCAAACGGACCTGAGTTTGAATCCCAGCTCTATTTTTTAAAACTACTTTTAGCTCTACTTTCTAATTTCAGGCAAATGCTTTAACTCCTCTTAGCCTCTGTTCTCTCACTTAAAAATGGAGAGAGTATTGTTTATGTCCTTGGCTGTTGTGAGGATTAAATGAGACTAGGGGGTGACGATAAGTAGCGTGGTACCTGGCATTCAATTTAGATTAGTTTTCTTTCCTCCTGGGTTCTGAGAGCATGGTTGATAGAGAGAGGAATAGTGGTGCCCTTCAGAAAACTAAGGAAGCAGCAAGCCAGCCTGTTTTGTGGGTAAAAATGAGTTTGACTTTGGGCATGTGGACTTCGAGTGGCTGTTAAGACAACCAGCTGGAAATATCCATTGGGTAACTGAAGTGAAGGATAGACCGAAACTTCTGAGCCATCTTCATAATTTATACCCACCGTTATGGGGGTTGACAGGAGGAGGCAAGGACTCTGAAGGAAAGAGCCAGGAAATGAAGAAAGACAACATTCAGAGTTCAAGGTTGTAGAGGGGGCAGTTTCAAAGTTTGATACCGGGTGAAGAATGAATCAAGTTGGGTGAAGATCAAAATCACCAGAACTAAGGAGATCAAGAAACGAAAACCTACACGCTTTTTGTAGGAAAAAGTTCTCAAGATCCTTGATGTAATCCATCTGGCAAAGCCAATATAAACTCCTCTGTGGCCTATATCCTCTGCGTTCTGAACATACCGGGCACATCCCCCGATCTATGCCGTTGGTTATTCGCCACCCAGGAAGCTATGGCAGGACCGTGGCGATCTTTCAAGGGTCGGTGCAGGTCCTACCACCGTGGATACTTTCTCTTCTCTCTAGCCCACCATAGTCTAACTCTCCTGCTCCTAAACTCTTAAAGCATCTCCTGACTACTGCCCTTTTGGCATTTATTCTTTATGGCTGGGATGGGAAGTGGATTTCATCCCACATGCCAATACTGGGCAGCTCCCAATGGCTGCTCAGAGAATTCTAAGTCATTTTCCAGATTCAATGGGAAGAAGCCATGGTCCATAGGCATGTCTGTCAAGAGCACTGGAATGGAGAGGGTGGCATGCATGTTGGGTATTTGCTGACCACAGTAAATGATGGTCTCAGTTTGAGTTCCCCAAAAGAAGATGCCGAGACAAAGGTTCGGGTTCATGTAGTGAATTTGGGAAACGAATCCTAGAACCCACAAATGACAAAGTGTGGAAGACGAGACAAAGAAGGGAGAGAGGTCAATAACGTGTCTGTTCAAATGTGGGCTACCACCAGTGGGGTGCGATCGTGCTGAGGGCTCTCTGGGAAACTGTGTGGTCTACCTCCGAGTCCTCCATCGGCTGAGCGTGGACTGAGGTTTGTTCGCAATGAGGTCAGAGAAAACCTCCAGAGGAGACAAGAGCAGTGCAGACACCTCAGTGAAAAGTTGCCGGAATGTGGTAAACGGTCTCTCACAGGTGCAGCCAGGTGAGTAGAGACAGGGTGTCCGCAGGTCCGTGACCGAGGCCTGGTCCTAGTGCCAGTTCACCTCCTCTCATTTCCGTTAGCTGATGAAGGCACAGCCCCGTGAAAAGCAGGTGGCACGTTGCCTCACACCTAAAATGTGCTCAATCATTATAAAATGAATGATTGTTGTTTAGTCTACGAAGAGAGAGAAAAGGGACAGTGATGAGATTCACCAATCGGAGTTTTTCTCTTAAAGTCCAAGATGGTGCTGGCTCAATTAGCAGCTATGAAATCCAGCTGTTTGGCCAAAGCAGCAGGCTTCTAATTTATTTTTTATCACACAGGTATCACTCAGAAGGCTGGAGAGTAAGTGAGATGATATATTCCTAGGAAAACAACTTTGGGTTCTTGGGAAAAATGGGGGATGTCTTTACGAAGGCTCTTTAACGCAGATGCCCCCTCCCCAAAATGGAGCAGCACAGGTTGCCCTGGGAGGTGGTTGAAAGCACTTCTTTCAGATGGGCTACTGGGCCATCCAATCACACAACATGTACACCTTTACATTTTAAAACTGTCTTTTGTAGTTAAAAGCGCTTCTGCCTTAACTTGCCACCGGTGATGATGACAACTACGAACTAAACCAAACACAAAATGCTTTAAGAGGTGTGCGCGCCTGCAGAAATCTACCAGAACCTCCCCGCTGTGAACTGAGTTGAGTGCCTGCAAAATTACGTTCAAGCCCTGACGTGATGACCGTATTTGGAGATACGGCCTATAAGGGGGTAGCTAAGGTGAAATGACAGGGGTGGGGGTCGGGCCGATCTGATAGATCAGTGTCCTTAGAAGAAGAGACACCAGAGCTCTCTCTCTCTGTGTGTGTGCTGTGCTCTCTCTCTGTCTCTCTCGTCCCCACCCTCTGTCCCTGATCTGAGGGCGTCTCAGGGCCGCGTGTGAGCCAGGAAGAGATCCCTCACCACGGACTGATCGGCTGCGCTTTGATCTCGGAGGGAGCCTCCAGAACTGGGAGAGAGCACAGTTTCTGTTGTGTCTGCCACGCAGCCTGCGACGTTTCCTTCCGGCCGCCGAGCTGATCCAGTCACCCTAGCCCACCTGTGCTGGTTCATGCCCAAGCCCCAGAGCTCCCGAAGTGAGTCTTCCACCGGAGGAGGGCTTTCTCATCGAAAAGCCTCACTGTGGTTCCCACCAGGGCCTTGGCCAGGAGTTCTGCCTGTCCCAGAATCGGAGAGCTGCGGGTCTCTGGCATTTCGTGCAGCGGCTGGCTCACCGCGGAAGCTCGTAAGTGCTGGCGGATGTAACCTTTGAGCATCCCGGGTCTGAACCGGACCTTTCCCATCACCTCTCCCAGGGCTTTTTATCTTCTTCAGCACTGCCTTTTCTCTCATGTCCCATAGTTTAAGGTGCTAAGAAAGGGCTTCTCAAAGCTACTTGAAGTGGCAATCTGGAATCGAAGTCCTAGTTGAAGGATCTTGGGCCAGGTTAAAGTCTTAGTTTGGGTTTGCCCCACTGAAGTTTCAAATTTACCTAGTTTATATGGGAGGCATGGGAAACACCAGTAGTGGTGGGAAGATGACAGGGAAGGAAGGCAGCCGATCAAATTGTGTTACCACGAAGGTCACCACCGTGGGCCACTGGAGCTTAATGCCCGTGGGGAACTTGGGGGATCAGGCTAGGACACGGGCCTCAGAATGAAATCCCCGCCCTGCCAACCAAGGAGCAAAGGTGCCAGGGAATGTATACACCAGCTCCTGTCGGTTACTAGTTGATGGCTACTCCTACAGGATATTTCTTTCCCAACATATCTGGCATGCCAGAACACAGCAGGCAGAAGGTCTCAGGCTAAGTCTTGGCATTTGAAAGTTGAGCTACGAGGTGCTGAAATAGTGAGGACCAAGCACACGGGGACACCCCATCGCTTTCTGCAGAAGGAAGTCTAGTACCCAGCTCATTAAATGAGTTGATTTGTACTTAGAACACGATATGGTACGTACATGCTCTGAATGTGGCAGATTATAGTGTCCATACACAGACACAGTGGGTATATATATATATTTTTAATCAAGAACCTTGCCATTCTCTTGGGACACCTGGATCAGTTGGTTAAGCGTCATGATCTCAGGGTCCTGGGATCCAGCCCTGAACTGGGCTCCCTGCTCAGCCCTCCACCCTGCTTGCACTCTCTCTCTCCCTCTCAAATAAATAAATAAAATGTTCCCTAATAAGGGGTAGAGTTTGATTGTCCTCCTCCTGACCCAGTGGGACATTGTGACTGCTTTGATGAGCACAGGGCTGCAGCAGGGAAGCTACTGGCTTCCGTGTCTGGGTCACATGGGTCTGCCTATCTTTCTGTCTCTTTGTCTCTCTATGTATATGTATATGGACACACACACACATACACACACACACACACACACACACACACACACGCATGCACCTTGGGACCCCTGCCCTGGACTGCCACACGGGAGGGGTCACATGAAGAGACCACACAGGAACAGAGGGCTGGCCGAGGAGCCTCTGCTGTTGGAGGTGCCCTGGAGCCGGTGCCAGACGGGTGAGCAGAGCAGCCTCTGTGATGACTCAGGCCCAGCCACCCAATTCCCACAAGCACAGGGCAGACCCTGAGCCAGATATGCCCACTGACATCCACAGGAACAGTGAGACATAATAAAGGATCATTGTTATTTTAAGATACTACGTTTTGGGAGAACTTACGTCTCCATAGAAACTGAAACAGTGCTTGATAAATAAAATAAATACAGTCTCACCTCCTCTACTCACAATCCCTCCTAAGATATGCAAAGAAACCTTCATATTCTGGATTTCATAGTCTAGCAGATGGTCATGGCCCAAGCTCGGGTTTCCTGAAAGTCAGATCCTCACCGTGTGAGTGCGGCAAGGTTTACGGAAGGCCGGGGTGTTCAGGGTAATGGACAAAGGTTAGGTTTAGTGCTGGATGGCACGTTGTGCTGATTCTTCATCCGTTTTGCTCATCTCCTATCCAGTAGCTGCCGGCTTGTCTGGTCGCTTCCCTCCAGCTCCAGAAGTAGGCCCCAAATGAGCCAAGCCAGCAGGGAGTCCCAGGCTTGTGGCCATAGTGATTGGACCACACAGGTCATCACAAGCCGATCAGCAGTTGGCTTTCCCTTAGAACTGGCCAGGGATGGTGTCATCAGCACCACATCTGGGGCTTCTGCTGGGGGGTCTGGGGTATAGGAGCCTTCTTCCCCCGGGGTTCAGAGAGACACACTGCAATCCGTTTGCTACCATGAGGGAAGCCAGCTACACACCGAAGAGGCAAGATTGAAAGAGTCACAGAAATTTGTCTACAGCCTTGATCAAACTGCATCTAAAGTCAAGACTACATCTGCGTTTTCAGGTGTGGGAGCCAAGAAGTCATCTTTATTGTCTAAACCACTTGGGTGTGGACGTTCTAGCACTTGTAACCCACAGTGTCCTGATGAATTCGGGTAACAACAGCAGCCACTGACACTGGAACTCCTCTTGCGAGGCTGGAAAGAGCAGTAACATTTAATTTATACAAAGTTTCCTAACATTCCCTTTGGACATGTTTTGATAAAACCTTGCGTTTTGCCAAGGAAATAACTACCACTTTCTGGCTGCTTCTTGGATGTAAGTGTGTCTACGTCGTAGAAGCACTAGGGAAGCATCTGGTTCTGAGCTCGCTCCTAGCTTCTGGTGGCCTCAGGCATTCCTTGTCTGGGGGATGGCCATCTTCTCCCTGTCTCTTCAGATCATTTTCCCTCTCTGGGTTTTTGTCTCTGTGTCCACATTTCCCCTTTTTAAAGGATACCAGTCATATTGGAATAGGGCCCATTTTAATGACCTCATTTTAACATGATTACCTCTCTATGGACCTGATTTCCAAATAAGGTCGCATTCTGAGGTACTGGAGGATTAGAGAGTCAACATATTTTTATTGGGGGACACACTTCAACTCCTAACAGCGGGTAGAGGGAGGCGCTTGGGAGGATGTATATGGAAATGACAAGACACCCAACACAGTAACGTTTAAAAAAATACCTTACCAAACACAGTTCAGCGTTGTCTACATGTGGGAAGGCCTTGCTTCGATTTGTAGAAGGGAAGGCATGGGTTCCTGACAGAAGACACTTTCTCTGCCGAGACACAGTGATGAAGATGAAAAGAATCAGAGCCAGGTTCCTAAAACACAGAGCCTTTTTTTTTCTTCCTAGCCTAGATGTTTCCATTACAACAATTTCTGTTTTGTTGGGCAATTTTTTTTTTTTTGAGGGAATGCACACAAAGCTTTCTCATTGCATCCAACTGAATGAAATGGACGAAGCTTCTTACACAGTGTGTTCATTGTTCGGATTGGGATAATTGAAGTGTCAGGAATATTTGCTTATTGAAAACAACCCAAGAAGGCTCCGAACCCCCAGCCGGGCAGGCACCAGGAGGCATACCACATTCAGGACAGCAGTTTCGTCATGGCGTTCACAGCATGGTGTCTTCCCCGGGAAATGAATTTCACATCTGGGGCGGAGCACTGGATTAGGAGTCAGAGAGCCTTATTTCTAATTCGAATTTCGTAGTTCCCTCACTGTGTGACTGACTTCGGATACAATGTTTTAAGGTCTCCAGGCTTCAGAGATAAACTGACCTGAAGAGCACGGTCTTGTCTACACAGGGGCGCTGTGTAGCTCGGAAGAGAGCATCCGTGTGAAGGTGCTCTATGAAGTGCGGAATGTTACACACGTTTATATTACTAGGGATATAAATGAATCATTTCTACTTTTGCTCCGAGGATGACGTTGAGCTAAGGAATCCTACTGGGTCAATGTTCTGGTTATTCTCCATTTTCTCCCCAAGGTCTCTGTTCATCCTTTTCTGCCCACACTTCCTTATCCTGTGGCTTCTGCTTGGGTTTGGCTGATGAGAGTATTCTTAAGAAATGAGAAGGTGTGGGGAGAGAAAAGCTGGAGCAGGTGGTATTCCTCTTGCTCTCTGCTGGACCATCGGAGGCTGGGGCAGCAGCTGCGTGCCCGAACAGCCACCGCTCTGATTGGACAGCTCCCCCCCCCCCACTGGGCTCCAGGGAATATCATTCCCTCTTCTTGTCTTCAGGTTGGGGAGGGTGGTTGATCTTTTATGATCACTGTAAGCAGTCCCTTCATGATCACTCTTCAGCCCTTTGGATGTACCATCGGATTCCTAAGGGACCCTGACTGTGGCCACGATGACCACCTTGTGGACACTAACTCAGCTGTGTCTGGGCATTCCCCAAGTTCAGCTCGTCTTTCTCTCACACCCATCCCTTCTGCTCTCAACCAGCCAGGTTCCTCAGGCCAGTTACCCTGATCTTTGGTGGGACCCACTGAATCCCCACATGGGACACAGCCTCTTTTCTCTCTTCTACTCCCTAGCCCCAGCTTCCCTGCGTCTCTTCACACCACCCAGGCTTGGGATCTTGGCTCCTTCTTAGCATCCCCGCACTGGCGTGCAAGCAGGCACCACGAACCGTTGCTTCTCTCCTTCAAACTATTTCTTGCATTCCTCTTTGCAGTATTATCATCTCGCACAGACCTCTCTGTGCTGCCTGCATTTCTGTGTCAGCATTTCCAACTGGTCTTGCTTTTTACAGTGTGTCCCCAACTCAAGACAGCCCACAGACTTTTGCCACCTTAGCTGTGCTGAAACTTGGCTTTCATCGTGCACCTTCTCTGTATGAACTTCCATGGCTCGCCGCCGCCCTGGAGACGGAAGTCCTGATCTTGGCCTTCAAAGCAATGTACGGTCTGCTTCTTGGCCTATTGAGTCCCTGAAAAACCTGCTTTGCTCTCTCACTCCCTTTGGCCGCAGCAGGGGCTTTCCAGCCCCAGCCCAGTGCTCACCTCCTACTCTGCTCCTGGAGAGCGCCCCTCCCGCCTCCTCGAGTGAACACCCCCCTTCTTCAGAGCTGGACTCCAAGGCTACTTGCTCTCTGAGCCTTGGCCACTGCCAGCCACGGTATAATCCCTTCTTTTGGAGTCCTGTGGGAGACCTAGACCATGTTTGCTGAACCGGACTTCAATTCCTAAGGACATTGTCTACCCTGGTCATTTGAGGCTTATACCATGTTTTGGCCACATGTCCTGCATGGTAGTAGCCCCATACCATTTATCGAATGAACAAATTAATACACAGAATACATTGGCTTATTCAAACTGCTGATTCTTTTTTTTTTTTTAAGATTATTTCTTTGAGAGAGAGAGAGAAAGAGAGGACGAGGGGGGGAAAGACAGAGGGAGAGAATCCTCAAGCTGACTCCCCGCTGAGCACAGAGCCCCCATGCAGGGCTCGATCTCAGGACCCATGAGATCATGAGCTGAGCTGAAACCAAGAGTTGGAGGCTTAACCTACTGAGCCACCCAGGCGCCACTCAAAGTGCTGATTCTTTAGGGGATGGGGCGCTTATATGTATTTTGCATATTTGTGTGTCTGTAACACTAAAGCCACACATTTACTCAGTTGGGTGTTGGGTCCAAGAACGAACAGTGGTGATGATGATGGTGGTGATGGTGATGATACAATCTGAAATGGCTGCCATTTACTGGGTATCTACTAGGAGCCAGTACTTCACATACGTAATCACTTTTTATGCTTATCATCAACTTATGACAAAAGTGTTGTTACTGTGTCTGTATTATCAGGGAGTGGAAGCTCAGAGCAATGAAGTAAATTGCTCCGAATCATACATCTAGTCGGGGGCAAGGATGAGTATGAGCCCAGCCTGTTGATGCTAGAGCCTCTGGTTGGAGCAAACCCTCGGCAGAGTTTGGAAGTCTCCTGCAGGCATCCGGGGTAGCCCATGTGTAAATGTCTGTGTGGGTCGTGTCTGCCTTGTGTCCCTCCTCCTGAGGACAGGGTACTACCTGGAAGCTCTGTACCCCCCAGCGAGGCCGCAGACGGTGCCTTGCACATCAGAGCTTGCCAATGGCTTCCCAGCTCTGACCCACTCCATGCCTGAATTGTTTCTTGCAGAAGGACGCGGCCGGGGTTGCATGACAGCTTTGAATAGGAATTCTCTTTCCACCCCTCCCATATTATAAAACCTTTCGTTTACGGAGTCACTGGTCTTTAGAGCTCTCCTCTTGATATGCCTTGGTTTTGTGTCAATTTAGCGAAGCTGCCAGTGTCTCCTAGAACCCTCCTCCCCGTCCGGTTCCAAGCTAGGTCTGGCACAAGGGGCATTTGCTTGCTGTTGGGAAGGCAGAAGGGAAGCAGCAGCAGCCCCGCAGCCTGGGGGAGAGCACCGGCGGCCCCCAGCTCAGGCTGACCTCGTGGCTCATTCTGTGGGCGCGTGGCCACCCTGGAGCCAGCGCTTCCTCCAGCTCCCCCTGCCCCACCCCCGGCTCCTCCTATGGAGTCTCGGAGCCAGCAGCTCGTGGCTGTGCCGTTCCATGGAGAAGACAGCCGCTCTGGCAGGTGCCCTGTGTTGTCCAGCTCGCCAGGCGTGAGAGGAAGCCACGGGTTCCGGCCGATGCTCCTTGCTTCCAGTGCTCCCTGTGCCTCCGGTTTGGGTTGCTTGCCCCACTTTAAGTCCCATGATCATTCCTCATTACCAGAGCTGCTGACCACAGTGAGCTCAGGTCCTCACCAGGTGCAGAGGTGACAAGCTGCCACTGACTCCCCCAGCTTCCATAGGTGGGTGAGGTCTAACCTTTATGACCAATCCCTTGTTCAGTGTCACTCAGAGCAGCCCGACTTCTCTGATCAAACCCTACTGGATCCGTCCTTCTTCTCTGGGTCCCCAGGGTACAGTGTCCTTGGCCAGGTGGCTGCCCCAAGGAAATTAATCCCAGGATTGGGGAGCCTCTCATGCCCTTTTTGATTTTCTCCCTACAAGACTGTGGTGGTGTTTCTGGAGCTAGATCAGATGTGACTCGTAGTGAAACCCAGTGTAAGAGGCCACAGAGTGACTCAAGGCTGTACCTGCCCAAGCAAACCTGAACTGAACTCAGCTCTGCTGTCACTGCTTGTGGAGTTGGGCAGCCACCCCCACCTCTTTCTGGTTGCTCTCAGACGTCACTGCCTGCCAGATGCTGTGCATGGACCTGGGCTTGTAATTGTCATGGTCAGAGGAGAGTAAGATGTTGCCTATAACAAGTGCTCAAAGGTACCTGCCTTCATCCAGGTGTTTTAAAGTCTGAAATTTCACCATTAGAGAGTCATTCCTTTGGATGAGTGTTCCTGATGTTTGTTATAAACATGACATACACCTTTCATAAAGGGATCATCATATAGCTCTGAATTCAAATCCTACCTCTGCCCTTAAAAATAGCTGTGAGATATCAATATAATAATTATTAATCTCTTCAAGCTTCAGTTTCCTCGCCTATTAAAATGGGAATAATAATAATTAATTTGATATATGTCTTAGTCTGTTCAGGCTATTATAATAAAAATATCATTGATTGAGTGGTTTATAAACAACAGAAATTTATTCTCACATTCTAGAGGCAGGGATGTTCAAGATCAAGCTCCCGGAAAGTTCCGTGGCTGGTGAAGACCTGCTTCCTGATTCATGGATGGCCATCATCCAATATGCCCTCACATGGTGGAAGGGGCAAGGAACCTCTCTAGGGGCCCCTTTAGAAAGGCACTAATCCCATTCATGAGGGCTCCCTTCCTATCACCTAATGTCCTCCCAGAAACCCCACCTCCTGACACCATCACAATGGGGATTTGGATTTCGACATATGAATTTGGGGGGACACAAATGTGCAAGTCCATCATAGTACCCACGCTACCAAATGTGAAAGTCCCTGGCACAATGCCTGGCACATAGTCACTGTTGAGTAAATGCAGCATTTACACCTGATTTCCTTTCCTTGAACTGAGTGATGCGTTGAAATTTGTCACTGGGGCCCTGGGTGTGCACCATCATTCCTGTACTCTCATCACAGCTGGGGTCTAGCAGGTGAGTGCGTGAGGGTTTGCTGTGAATGTGTGTACACGGGCTTGATGGGGTAAGAGGGGGAAGGAGATAGACAGACAGACGGAGACAGAGATCAGAGGGAGAGAGAGAGTGGGCAGGGGAGGTGGGCAGAGGGAGAGAATCTCAAGCAGACTCCCCACTGAACGCAGAGGCCGACTCAGGGCTCAGTCTCACGACCCTGAGATCATGAGCCGAGCTGAAATCAAGAGTCAGATGCTCAACGGACTGAGCCACCCAGGCGCCCCTATTCTTATTTCTTTTTAGTTTATTCTTTTCTTGGAAACTTTGGAAATCTTTTGAAAATGTAAATTAGATCTTGCTTAAAAGCCTTAGAACATGTTGACTCTTTACTATACTTGGCATCTGATTGGAACCCTAATCTTGGCCTGGCAAGGCCTCCACACCCTGGCCTCTGTCTACTCCTCCCCCCTCAGCTTCATTTCCCTCTTCTCCCCACTTCCACTCACTACAGTTCAGCCACACTAGAATTCTCCTCGAATCCCAGATCAGGGAACTCAAGGCCTCGCCCGTGCTTCTCTCTCCTCCCCTTTCCCTTGCCCCTTTCTTCCCTCCCTCTCTCCCTCATTCTCCCGGCTGACTCCCACCCACCTTCATATCTCTGTGCATATGTGATTTTCTCAGGGAGACTTCCCTCCTAGGCCAGCCTCTTATTCCTTCTCCTAGAAGACCTCTCCCATGCTTTCTTCTTTGAGCCTGTGTCACATTTCAGAATCAGAGAATGATGTGTCCAGTTGCTTTCTGGAGCATTGCCCCCTCTTCTATGGTGAGAACGTAACAGTCTTGCTCCCCATTGTCTTGCCAGCATCTAGCCCACTGCCTGACACACAGCTTTCCATAATGCTGGTTAAGGATGAACAAATACCCCACATCATCATCCTGGGATAAATCTAACTGTATGGAACTCACATTTTTTTCCCCCGACCTTATTTCCATTTTGCTTGGCTTTGTGGAAGAGCAACCCAAGTCTACTCCCTGGTTCCTCCTCCACTTTCTGTGGCCCAGGCAGCAGGAGCTGGTGGGCTGAGCGCTCCAGTCTTCAGTGGGGATCAGCTGAGTCGCTACCCAGGGCACCTGTGCCTGCTCTGAACTGGTCCACAACCTCGGGTTGAGTAGCAGTGAACTCAGGAGCCAGAGCAGCCCATTCACCCTGAAATTCCCCCTGGGTCACAGCCTTTCCAGCAGCGGCCTGCTCTTCCTCTTCAGTCGTCAGGTTCCCTGCAGAGGTAGAGATCACGCAGGACCTTCATGGGTGCTCAGCCCTGGGGTCAGTCACCCCCAGAAGCCACCAGGGAGGCTGCCTGGATCTGGTTGGTGAAGGTTCCAGAGGTGAAGCAGCCCGCAGTAGGAGTGGCTCCGGGGGCAGCAGCAAACGTCAGCCCAGCTGGCTGGCCGGTATTCCCGAAGGATAGGACACTCACAACACCCGGGTGTTCAATGGCCACAATGGCGTGAGCTGCCGGCAGAAGCTTCTCCCAGGTTCTCTTCAGATGTAGGATGTAGATGCCCTCACTTTTCCTTTCGCAGATGTACTGTTCCATGTGCAAGCCAAGGTTAGTGCCACCCAAGTGGGTTCTTGCTGCCAGGAATTTGAGGGCATCCCCCTCCTTCACTGGCAGGACGTCAAGGGCTCTGGACATTGTAAGTTTCTCTTTCAGTGACAACGAGAACGCAGAACACCGCCGTGGGGACCCCTCTCTGGGTAGTGTGGAAAAAGGTGGAATTCACATTTTCTCTCCTCCCAGAGGAGTCATAGTTCTTAGGTTTGCAATCCCAGAGTCTTAGAAAAGCCACCCAGAAAACAGAGATCCTGTTTATCTCTTGATTTAATTTTTTGTTTATTTCCTTATATTTCTTCTTAAAATTGAGGCATAACCTAATGCTGAGGAAACTGCCCAAATACTAAATGCACAGAAGGTGAATTTTTCATATGTATACCCCCATGGAAGCATCACCCCAATCAGGATCAAGGATATTTGAGGAACCAGCAGGCTCCTTTGTACCCTTCTGATTGCCTAACGCCCTCCTTGCCCCAGCTCGTCAGTTTAACTGGAGATCCACTGATTTCCATCCCTGGTTAGTTTCACTGCTTTGAAACCTCACGCACATGGACTCATATAGTGTGTATGTGTCTGTTTTGGCTTCTCTTCCTCAGTATGTTTTGAGATCCTATCAAGTTCTGTGTATAACAATAATTTCTCTAGTAGCATTTTTTTGAATGTATATACTACAATTAATGCATTCTACTATCAGATGTTGGGTTGTTTTCAGCTTCTGACTGTTATGAATAAAGCTGCTATGAATATTCTTTTTTTTCCCCAAGATTTTATTTATTTGACAGAGAGAGACACAGCGAGAGAGGGAACACAAGCAGGGGAGGTGGGAGAGGGAGAAGCAGACTCCCCTCTGAGCAGGGAGCCTGATGTGGGGCTCGATCCCATGACCTTGGGATCATGACCTGAGCTGAAGGCAGACGCTTAACAACTGAGCCACTCAGGCGCCCCCTATGAATATTCTTGTGCACACGTCTTGGTGAACATGTCTTTGGGGATAGGATGGGAAGTGGAATTGGTGAGTCTCTATCATTTAATCAGGTTCTTTTGTCCTGTGGTGCATCCTTCTGAAAGTCCTGGCACATCTCAATCTAAGCTTCCAACTGAGATAAGCCGGGGATCAACACCCATGTTGCACTTGGCTTCTGGTCTGCAAGGAATCCTTTCTATGGTTTTTAAATGCATTTCAGGGGTTTGCGTCAAAGCCATTTTACTATTTGACTCTAAGCCTGTGTGATGATGGGCCTGAGCAACATTAAAAAAAAATCATAATCAGAAGGGGTTCTGCCTGTTGAAGCTTTGGCGGGAGCCATGATAAAGTCATCTCAGAGATGGACCTCTGGGCCAATAAGAAAACATTATTTGTTTAAATCAGTGACCTACAGAAGCATTTGTAGGACATACTTTTTCCAATTATAATGACCCAGAAGCATTTGTAGGACATACTTTTTCCAATTATAATGACCCGAAGGCAATAGTTTTGCCTATTCCTATAAAATGCGGTAGCTGTTACTAATGTGCCATTTATTCACTGACTTATACCACTGCCAATGGTAACATTGACTGTCTGCTGTATCCTGGTCGTGGACTTCCTGACATAACCACGTAGTGATTTATTTTTTCCCTTCTACAGGGACACATAGCGTTAATAAGCTGGGACTACTGAACGACATTCACTGAATTCTGTGTGCCCTTTTCCCAAAAGAGAAATTACACTGAAGGAGGAAAAATATAACCCCTGTAAGATTCTTTCACTAAAGGCCTCCTTGTCTAGAAAGGGCACTTGCTTATTGTTTCATATTTCTACCAGAGAAATCGCAAACATACCTCAATGCCCTGCACGAGGTAAGAAAAGCTCAGAATCTGTTCCAGGGCCGGTGGTCAGTGCAGTTGGAATCCCATCCCCATTGGAGGCACTGGGGCTATTGCTTCCTTAGACCACAGACAGGGCTGAGACCTCCCCGTGGCTACTTCTAAGAACTCAAGAGGCTTTTCAGTGTCAGGGGGCTGGGACCACCCAGCAGGGGAAGACAAGAAAGTTCAATAGAGGAACTATTGGATACAGGACACAGGAAGTATCTGACTCATGCTTTAAGTGGGAACTCAGAGAACCACACCATTTGGATACCTCCAAGGAGTCCTGAAACATCCTTCTCACTGCAACAGCACCCAAGGAACAGGAGGCAATCCCCAATTTTGGCTAAGTTCTACAATAGCATTCAATGATTTCATTCCATTCTGACTAGAAGCTTACTAGCAGCAGATATGATCATCCCCAGTGCTAAGTGGGGGAATGGGGATTTGAACCCGGGCAGCCCAATTCCAGACAGCCTAACAGAGTCTGGGGAAGAGTGGGTTCCAACATAGGGTGGCACCTTCCATTCTCCACCCTACCTTTTTAGACTTCATCTGAAAATATCCTGCGAGGGCACCTTTACCACGCAGAGGAGATGAAGAAACAAATAAACATGTGGGAGGAGGAAATGGAAAATAAAACCCCCACTGGGTCTGGCTATTAATGTGTCTGCACTGTTCCTACACTTGAATAGATCTGGTTCTGAGTCTGCTACTGAAAAGGAACCAAAAATGACCTTGAATTGAAACTCTTGCCTAGGAAGGTGCGGTGATGAGCTCAGAGAGACCACAGCGCATCTCTGCAAGGGCTCCGGGCACCACCGTCATGGTTGCTTCCAGTGGGCTGAGGGGGTGCTGGTTAGGTGGTTTCCGGTTCTGATGAACTACCTGCCTGCCAACGCCAAGCCTGGGTTTTCCTCTCTACAGGATGGAGAGGTTGGGAGGTGAAATGGCCTTTCCAAGGGGCAGACTCTTCCATCAGTGGCTTCTTAAGATGTGTTGACTTTGTGGAGGCAGAACCCCAGTTAACAAGAACATGGGGCAGGGTTCTATTGAACAAATACCAATGTCAGCTGAGACCTCCCTGACCTCACTTCCTATTGTTCTCCTTATTTTCTCTGGTTCAGTTATGGCTGGCCCTTTTGCTTTTCCTGGAACATGCCACGTACATTCCTGCCTCAGGGCCTTTGCACATGCTCTTTCTTCTGCTTGGAATCTTTTCCCCTAGATACCCCATGACTTGCTTTTTTCTCTCTCTCACACCTTCCCTCAAACATCCCCTTTTCAGCAAGACCATCCCTAGTTACCTATTCTAGCCATAATTGCACTCTGAACTCCAACCCTCTCCCCCAACATACACACACACACACACACACACACACACACACACACACACGCTCCCTCTCCCCTTCCCCGCTTTTGTTTGCTCAGCACACTCCACTGTCCCACTTACTGTACATTTTACTGACTTCTCCTGTGTTTTGACTGTCTCACGTAGTTGAAACTAGCTTCTATGAACACAAGGATGTTTGCTTGGTTCTGCGTTCCAGCACCTAGGATAGTATGAAGCCGGTGCTCAATAAAAACATGTTGAGTGAATTGGTGAGTGAACTAACGAATCCGAGCTCTGCCAACTAATAACCAGGCAACCTTTCACAAGCTAGTTAAATTTTTCTATGCCTCACATCTGCAGCCATAAAATTGAGTTGATAATTCCTACCCTCCGCTTGTGAGTTTTAAACAAATTTACAGAATTACATACCTAGCACAATATTTGCATGTACTCAATGATTTACTTTGTGAGTTCAATGAAAGTAATATACGCAAGTAATGAACCGTGGAACTTTACATCAAAAACTAGGGATGTACTGTATGGTGACTAACATAATACAATAAAAAAATATTATTAAATAAAAAAAGAAAGTAATACAAGCAATAGAAGCAAACATTTGTAGCTTATTTCCTATGGGCCAGGGCCTGCTTTAAGCATTTTTCTTAAAGATTTGATTTATTTATTTGTCAGAGAGAGAGAGCACAAGCAGGGGGAATGGGGAGCCCGATGTGGGGCTCGATCCCAGGGTCCTGGGATCATGACCTGAGCTGAAGGCAGATGCTTAACGGACTAAGCTACTCAGGAAGCCCTGCTTTAAGCATTTAATGCACCTTAATTCATTTAAGTCTTACGACAACCTGTAAGGTATGTACTATTATTATCATCATCCTTATTTGAGAAATAAAGACACTGCAGGAGAAACTTGCCCAAGGCCACATGACTAGAAAGTCCCTGAGCCTGAATCTGAACTCAAGCCCACCTGTCTCCAAAGTCTGTAACTTAGCCACATCACCACATTGCTTCCTCTTGACAAAAAGATACGATTAATATAATGCAGGCCTAGAAAAAAATTTATCCGAGTAGTGAAAACTTCAATTTACAGTGTAGTTTTTAAACCGCTGGAATGTCTGCATGGATCAAGCATGATAATCATTCAATTTCTAAATCAACTGGAATATTTAGATAGCGGCCAAAGTGTATTTAATGCCAAGCCATAAGATACCTTTGGCCATGAAATACTACCATTGAGGAGATATTTGGAAACTGTGTTTTATTTAGACACAGTCTATATGAACCAATACATTTACATTTTCAAATAGAGAGCAGTGTCATTTAGTTTCCAAAGCCGAGTGGAAACAAGAACTAGGGCCATGTAGACACGCCCTACACTGAGCACCTGTCTTTGAGGCGGCCTCAAATCCTATCCTGTTTTTCTTGTGATCTGGCTTCCATCCTCTGTGACTCCTGTGCCTTTAGTATATCTTGTCACCAGCAGTCGGTCATCCGTCGTCTATTTTAAGTTGGGTTGTTCAAACGCTACGTCTTGCTCACGGGGGAGAGCTCGGGGAGGCCTCGTCTTCTCCATTCATGGTGTCGGTTCCATAAGTCACCGTACACTCAACAGGGGGCCTCAACACACACACACTTTCCAAATCGTCTTTAAAATTTTTCGGTTCCCTTTTTTCTTTTTTTGATTTCTATTGCCTTCCCAGTAGTGGTTAAGACATTGCCAGTTTGTCTTTCTTCTCATGATTTCTCTAGAAGGCTTCACGGCTCAGGAAGGAGTTCAGCTGGGACCCAGTTTTAATTTGTCATTGTTTTCAGTCTGGCTCTTTCTCGTGCGAGGAATAGTAAGCCATTCAAGCCAGCTGGAGACAAAGGGTTTTAGCATATTGTATTATGTCCCATTATTTATATTTATTTTTAAAGATTTATTTATTTATTTGAAAGAGAGAGAGCCTGAGGTGGAGGAGGGGCAGAGGGAGAGGGAGAGAAGCAAACTCCCTGCTGAGCATGGAGCCCTGAAGTGGGACCCCATCTCGCGATCCTGAGATCATGACCAGAGCCAAAATCAAGAGTCAGCATCTTGGGATGCCTGGGCGGCTCAGTCAGTTAACCCTCTGCCTTCGGCTCAGGTCATGATCCCAGGGTCCTGGGATCGAATCCTGCATGGGGCTGCTTGCTCAGCAGGGAGTCTGCTTCTCCCTCTGCCTGCCCCCTACTTGTACACTCTCTCTGACAACTAAATAAATAAAATCTTAAAAAAAAAAAAAAGAGTCAGCCTCTTAACCAACTGAGCTACTTGGGCACCCCTGTCACATTATTTTTAAATTATCAAGGAATTTTCATGGAAATCCAGGACCAGGAGCCATATTAAGTCTTGGCCTCAAGGAGCCCAGAGCTCAAACTGACTCTGGAGTCACAAAGGCTTCTGGGTGTTCAGCTGCAGGAGCTCATGGATCTTTGATTTCTATGATTAGACAACACACTACATGTCTACTTCTGGTCCTAGTACTAATTGGTGGCTATGTTTGCTTCAAGTTCAGGGCCTTAAGAGAGAATCCGGTTGGTCCAGTCCGTCTTTTAGGGCAGACTGTAACTTCCTGACCACCACATCGATTGTTAGGGTCGCCCCGGAGCCTGGGCCGGTGTCAGTCATCGGTGGACAGAGGAGGTGAGACACCGAGTGCTTAACGGGGCCGTCTGGGCCTGCCCCTTCAGCAGGAAGCGTGGGCAGGGTGGATCCCCACAGAAGAGGCTGTGGGTGGGTTGGCACAGTGCTGACCTTTCCAGAATACCATCTTGTAAATGATGTGTTACCCAAATCCCACAGTGTTATACCCAGGGAAGGTGCTGTTATATTGACAAAGACGTGGGTGCCACCGAGGAAGACATCTACAAAGCCACCTGCCCGCATCTTTGCCACTGGCGTGCTTAAAACACGAAGCACATGTCATTATTTGTGGTATGCTTTCTCTACAAACCTTCGTTCTTCTGTCTGACAAGTCCAGCTGTTCACACCCCGCGGCTTTCCCAGCCAGGGCCCCCCGTTGGGGTGAGCGGCCTGCACTCAGCACAGCGTTCGCCGCCGCCCTTCGCAGGGATTCCAGCGTGATAACTGAGTCAGAGCTGCATTCGCCTTCGCAGTTTCCCAGCTAGTTACTGGGGTTGTGCTGTGATTGAGCTGGTCAATAGATGGTCGGTTATGACCCTGACTAAGTATCCACTGGGCCACGGGCCATGTTTACAGCACGGGCAGAATAGACTCAGGGCTTCAGAGGTCTCTCGTGTCGTGTCTATGGTGCCCGTGGCTCTGGTGAGTATTTCTCTGAGCACGGGCCCCTGCCGCCCGGGGCCCTGAAGGACAAGGGATATACGGTGGGGCCGTTTCAATCAGGATGAGACTGTCAGCGGGCGCAGGTCCCCAACCCGGGCTGGATGCACGGCTGCCATGGGTACGAGTTACGGTGGTGGCGGCGACGAGGGGGGCTGCGGATATCAAGGCGAACAACACGACAAACTGGGCCGGCATTTCAGTCCTGGCGGAACAAAGCGCCCTGCCCACGGACCACGTCCTTACGCTGAAGGTAATCGTCTTAAGACGGCTTGAGTCTCGGCCCACAGCAGGTGTCAGTGACCTGCACTTGTATGGACTCGACTCTCTTTCCTTGAGTTCCCAGCAGAAACCACTCCCTCGTGTCACCGAAGGGCCACAGCAGTCCGGCCCTGGTTCTCTGTGGCCCACGTCACTCTCTACCTGTATTCATAAGCGATCTGATTTTCCCCCGCCCTCTGACAGACATTTCTTTTTTTCCCCAAGATTATTTATTTATTTGTTTGAGACAGAGAGAGAGCAAGAGAGAGAGAGAGCAAGAGAGAGAGAGAGAGCAAGCAGGGGGGAAGGGGCAGAGGGAGAGGGAGAAGCAGACTGTCCACTGAGCAGGGAGCCCGATGTGGGGCTCAATCCCAGGACCCCATGATCATGACCTGAGCTGAAGGCAGATTTCTAACTGACTGAGGCACCCAGGTGCTCCCAGACGTTTCCTTTAAGAAAACATTAACTTCCGATTCATCCTGGTGTTTCTGCCACGGCTCAGAACACAGCAGGCATCTATTAAATTTGTGTTGGGTAAATGCAGGTAAGAACTTAAACTGCCTTTTCAGACCCCAGATCGACTGGGTTCCGACGTTGTCTCACTGTTCTCTCTGTACACTTACGGTATTTGGTGCAGGAGGAAGGTCAAGGGGGGACAACTGCTGGTTGAAGCTAATTTCAGTGTTGAGTTTATTTATAATTTTCAGATGTCTCTAACGGAGATACCATGAAGATACAAGACACGGTGTGTCTTGTCATATAGGGAAGGGCACACGGGCCCAGTTAATTACCAGAACGAGGGCGGAATTCCTAGGGGCAGATCGGGAAAGCTCTCTGCATGCAGAGGAGGTGGTGGAGAAGGAGGGGGTAATAGTAACTCTCCTGACCGTTTACCATGTGCCAGGCCCCATCGTAAGCATTTTACATCACTAACTCATTTAACACTCACAACAACCCTATGGGGAAGGTACAATTTATTATCCCATTTTACGGATGAGTCTGGGGCAAAACAGAGCAGGTTGACCCATGGTCCACGCTGTCTGACCCACTGGGCTCTGTGACCCCCTTCTCCTCTTTCTCCTTTTTCCCTCCCATTCTGCTTGTCCCTCATAAATTCAAAATCTTGTTTGATAAATGTTAAATATTGCTAAATATAAAATATTAAAATATGGTTTAATTAAGAGTCCTTTCTTCGTTCATTCATTTATTCACAAAATTTCATGAGCCATTATGATGTGACAGACGCTGGTCCAGGGCCTTCTCGGAAGCCTTGAGTGGCCACAGATGAGGTGATGACTGTGCCTGATTTCATCCTAGGGAGGCCGCGCTGGCTCTTTTCTGCCCCTGCTGAAGCAAGGTTAGATCTTCGATAGTCCTCGAAATAGAGCGTCCGTGAGATAGACTGATGCTTCTTGGAGCATAATGTTGCTACAAAACAGAACTTTCCTTCACTGGCACGAGGAGGGCGGGGCACGGGTCACACAGCCCCGACCTGCCCCAGCGGTGTGTGCGGCTGCTTGGACAGATCCACTTTTCCAGTCATGCCAGACGGAGTGCACTGCCTCGATCCTGCACTGACTTTCAAAACAAGACTAGAAAACCTCCCGTTCTCTGGCTAAACAATTCCCACTTCCCGGAAGGGGCCCTTCGTTCCCTGCCTGTTTTTATTGCTGGCATTTTGGGTGGGTGACAGGGAAAGCCTCCTGGCTGGAAGCTGGAGGACAGAAGGGCCAAGTCAAATGGCAGAAAGTTCTGACTTGGTCCTTACAGACAAAAAAATTCACTCTTCCAGAATCTTGGGTGTCCTGTGTACACACTGCTCCAAGAGCAGAGATTACATAATTCTTCAGATATCATACTTGGACAAAGTGGAGAATTGAAGCAGCGTCCAGAGTTCTGGATGTATTTCCCCGATAATACAACACTAGTCCTATATCCACATCCCTAGGACAGCCAGGCATAATGGCGCTCAGAAATATTTGCGGAATGAATGCGTGAAGAGAAAAAAATCTAGAAAGGTATCAGTTGTGAATGTTAAAAGTAATTATTTATTTTTGTTTCAAGTTTTTATTTAAATTCTAGTTAGTTAACAGAGGGTAATACTGGGTTCAGGAGCAGGATTTAGCGAGTCATTATTCACATACAACACCCAGCGCTCATCACAGCAAGTGCTCAGCAATGATCTCTCTACTACTTACAGATTCTGATTTTTCTATTATGTTATTTGTGTAATAATTGTTTTAAAAAATGTAACCCCGATTTTACAGGAAATTACTGATATGCAGCTAAGCTGAGGGCAAGACAGGACTGGGATTTGCTGGCGGTCTTATTGCCAAGCCCCACCTGATTGTCAGCAGTATAGCTACAACCCTCGTGGGTAAGTTTCTGGAAAACTGGGCTCTTTTCAGAACCCGGATCAAGTTAACGTTTTCTAGCTAATAGAGAAGTAACTACTTTGTTCTCTAACCAAATGGTTTCTTAAAATCACAGAAGTAACTACTTTGTTCTCTAAGAAAGGGTTTCTCAAAATCACAGAATATTAGAGGCCAGCTTGCCCAATTTTCTTAGTTTTCAGATGACTTGAACCCAAAGAGCCTTAAAGTTTTGGCCTTGAGCAAGCCCGTGATGAAATGGGACATTAGAACTTGGCTCTCCAGACTGTAAGCACATTTTTCCATTTAGCACATAATCAGTCAGACACCCAGCAAGACATTGGTAGCATCCTATACTGGATAACTGAGGAGAATTTAATAAAGGGACTATTTAAAAGGTATGGGCAGAATTAAGAAGACCAGCAGGGGCAGTGAAGCGCTCCAGGTCACGTGAAGATGAAGAGCGCTTACACACACAGGCCCAAGGGGAGGCGAGGGCAGGAGCGGTTACAGACCCCCCGGGAGAAGGGGCACCCAGAAGCCGCCTGCCAGGCGCTGGGATTGGGTACAGAGACACGCCCACGGGCAGCAGCCTGAGTGTGGGGGGCACAGATAGCCCCCCCTCATTCTTTTCCCAAATGGAAACCAAAGGTCAAGTGAGCTTGTTGATTCAGTTCAAAAAGGACGAGAGAGCAGGGCACAGAGCAGAGTGAGGAAGGCAGGAAAGCGGGTTCAGAGTTGAAATATCCAGCACATTTGTCCTCTAGAAGATACACCTGGTCCTATCTTCCTTCTCACTTCAGCTCGAAAACAGTAGTAACCTGGACAACTGAGACAGTTTTTTAAAATTCTTATTATACAAATAGTATATATTTGTAATAGAAAAGCCCGAACATGTAGCTGTCTAAGGAGATCACGATTACTTTCAACATTTATGATATTTACATTTCGAGGCTTTTTCTATTCATTCACACATGCATTCATTCAGGTTACAAATATTTATTGAATGTCAGCGTTCACGCTCTTCTGGGCAACTTGTTTATCGAAAGAAAGGCAATAAACAAATATCCTACCCCTCAAGGAGCTAACATTTTAGTGGGGATGAGTCACAGTAAACAAGAAAAATAACCCAAATGATAGTTTGTGAGATAAGTGGTAAGAAGAAAAATAAAGCCGGGGAAAAGAATAAAACTCTACCTGGGGAGGTATTGTAGTTTTAAATAAGGTGGCCAGGGGTGTGTGTGTATGTGTGTGTGTGTGTGTGTGTGTGTGTGTGTGTGTGTGAAAAAGAGAGAGACCAAGCAATGACTGTCTATTTGTAGGGCTTTTCCTCTGGCTAATTGCTGAGTGTTCAGGTAATGGGGAGTGTAGGTGGTGTGACTTCCCCCCTCCCTCGCAGTTTCAAAATGTCTCTGTTTAGATTTTTTAAAGGGCAAAGCTTTCTCCACTCCTTATATTATCCATTTTAAAAGTGCCGCGGGGAATCCTCAGTGCAAGTTGATCAGCCAAATTCTTGATATCTATCTGTCCCTTTCTAGCTGAGTGACTCAGGGGAAGTCATTTCACCTCTCTGAGGCTCAGGGTCCTCAGGGGCAAGGGTTTGGGTGACCATTAAAGGAAATGAGATTAGATCTGTGAGGGACCTAGTGCCCAGCACACAGTTGACGGTCAGTAGATGGTGGCGGCTTCTTTCCTTCTCTGGGCAGAGCTGGGTAAAAGGCATGTTCTGGTAAAAACTATAGACTCAAGATCCTCAGACCTGGAGAGTTTGCCGAACAGTCTCTTAATGATCATAGCTGGCATCGATTGGCCGCGAATGCACACAATGGAGGCGCAGACACCCTCTCGCACAGTTGACAGGTCATAGAAACAAGGCTTGACTCCAAATGTGGCTGACGTCACAGCCAGTGCTCTTTGTCAGGTACTATGTTCCGCCCCTCCCCTGCTCTGTCCCCATGAGAAAGGGTCAAGGTTGGATTGACCCAGAGTGTAGAGAAGGGTTTTCTCCTAGTCTGAAAACCCATGAGGATCTCTAGACCACCAGCTCCATTATGACCCCGGAAAAGCTTCTTTACTAAATCCTACCAACGCAATGGTTCTAAAGATGGGATGCTGGGCTGATTGTCTGTGGATGACCAGGGGAAGTTAAAAAAAAACAAAAAAAACCCGAGGACTTTACCCCTTAAAATCCTAGGCCTGGGGAAAGGCCTGGGTATCTGTATTTTTCAACATGGCCCCAGGTGTTTCTGATGTGCAGCCAGGTTTGAACAACACCTCCCTAGGGCCCAAACTAATACATCTTGGAGATCTTCTGTTTCCTTTTCCTGGCTGCCACTAGAATCATGAACTATAGACCTTCCAAATGGTGGTGAGCATACTGGGTAGTCTGACAAAGGCTTCATCCAACCCCTTTGATAAAAGTCCTGGGACAGGCCAAGGTCTAGGTGCCTTGAAGCACTAAGAGGAGAGACTCCTCCTGGTCAGCTCAGCATTCAGTGTTCTTTAACCACTGTCAGAACAACCCATCAGCCATACTAACCAACAGTCCACAGCTTCTATAAGGACATGATGAAACACCTTGTCAAAAGCTGTGCCCAAATCAAGGTGCACAATGTCTGTCTGCAGCTCCTTCCACTTCACACACTACAAACCCTCTCAAAAACAGAGCATGTTGGCATCACTCTTTATCAGTGAACCCTCACTAACTGCCAGTGATTAGCAACTGCTTTTCCAAAAGCTCAGAAGTATTATTTTTGGAAACAGAAGAGCCTACTGTCTTCTTGGTTGATTTCCACCACTGTGAGTGAGGAGAAAATTGCTCACGTAAGTCAGTAGTAAAATCCATTTGGGCCTCACTTAGGTCAGCACTGCATTTCCATCCAGAACAAGGGCTCAGAACTTTGGAGAGCAGTTTGTTGAGAAGGAAGTGCTGGAGTAATTAATACCGTGGTCTTGAAGCTGTACATTTACCACCTGTCTTTGATAATCAAGGAAGGCAAAAGCTACGCAGTCATTCATATTAAATATAGATCGTTTAGTTAGTCTTTGCTGGCAACCTCAGACTCACTTCCCATCCTATTGCTTGCTCAATGACAGCAAATGGATGTGACCTTTCCCCTCCTCCATAACAGCAAACATGGAGTCAATGTTCCTAATTAGAAGGGAGTTTTTTAAATTGCTTTATGTTTTTTATTTTAATTTGTCTTTTAGATGAGTTGGTCTTTTCTTACATTTAGGGTGTAGGGTGGCTGTCAATTTCCTATGACTCTTCTGTGCCCCAGCCAGTACTTTGAAAGTGAGTTTTATTCAGTAAAGTGTACGGCTTAATCGACATTACCCGATACATGGGATCTCTGTGTTACCTTTCGTCTTGGTGCTCATGTTTTAGACCCAGCGTGAAACCCTTTATTTGGCTCATTTATCTTGGCGTTTCCTATTTGAATGAGACCCTTTCTATAAAAATCAGTGTATTAAAAAATTGTAGTAGTAATACAAGCTTGAAGAAGTATTCTTTACTTTAGTAGGGGATTCACTCTGTGATCCTTCAAGTAATGAACACAGCCAAGAAAATATATTTAAATCTATGCTTTCATTTCCATAAGTGTGCGTGTCGCATATGCCAGTCTATATTTGTAAAGATTGTCTTGTCATTGCCCATTAGCTACTTTCTTTTCTCATAAAATAACACACCCGTCTATTCTTTGGTCTTGTTATAAATTACGATTTCAAGTTCTTATTTTCCTCGGTATTATTTTTTGATCATGGAAGGACATGTAAAAATGTGGAAGAATCATAATGACAGTCAGCATCTAATGAGTGCACTGACACCAGGCACTGCTCTCTAAATGCCATACATGCGTTCAGCTATTAAAACTACATATTAAATTGCGGCATTAAGCTATTATTATTGTCTTTATCTTTAGCCACTTTGCTTTTTTTTTTCTTCCCAAAATATCATCCCAAATCTTATAACTTGGGGAAAACCAATATTTTTTTTCTCTGTCGGGAGAAAAAAAAGCAATTCTAACATATTAATAAAATACTTCCTCATTTCTCTTTTGGCTTCCTAAGTAAGATTGAGCTAAGGCTGCATGAATGAGTCTTCCATGTTAAGGCTAGAAAATTTTATCAAGGAGCAGTATTATATCTATGTTACTAGACCCAGAGTGGGATTTAAAGATTGAGCACTTACGATATGCAGGACACTATGGTAGACATTAGGGATACAGGGATAAAGAGCACACACTCTTCAGATTCTCTTCAACGTCAATTACGACAAATTATCTAAGCGCAGGTTCCACTTAGGCCAGCGGGCAAATGTCCTGATGCCTGTTAGGGGCAGCGTCCCTCTGCGCAATGCTGGCCCAACTTTCCTGAGCCTCCCTTCGTCTTCCTTGTGGGCTATTCTTGAGGGCTACCTGTGTTTTTATTGGGCTACTCCATGCTCTACCACTTGGTCTGGATCCAAGGCTCTTGGTGGCACAAAATCCATTGACCCCCCATCTGCTCCCAAAGACTCTCTGCTGAGTGGGTTCCTTGTGTCTCACACCCGTGAAGTACCTGTCTTTTAGACAGAGGGGAATTCATCTGCAGACACTGATGGTTATCTGAGCCAGTACAGACATTGATTAAATGATGATGCTCTCGCCTAGTCCAGGGGTCATGACCCTCTTTTGGATGTTCTTTTTTCCAAAGTGGGCAGAAGGTCCACCTTGTGATTTCTCTGAAAAACCTGTTAAGTACTTTGTCTCTCCAGCTTCCTTCTACTTCATGCTTTGACCCAGTGTCTGCTACAGTATTTGTCAAGGCCAATTCCTGTGAAATAATAATGCTCCATTTAGTCTCTGATCTAGATGTAGGTTAGATTTCCAGCAACCATGGAAATAATTGGGAGGAAGAGTGGGGAGTGGGAATAAAACCTCAGAGCAACCAAAATAGCAGTCATCAAGGCCATGCTGTAAAGCCCACGGAGTCTTCTAGGCTCAGTGTGTTAGCTGCCTATTGCTGCTATAACCAATCACCCCAAACCTAGTAGTTTAAAACAATATGAGTTTACTGTTTTACAGTTCTGGAGGTCAGAAGTTTGAAATGGGTCTCACTGGGCTACAGTCAGGTGCCAGGAGGGCTGTATTTCTTTTTGGAGGCTCTTGGGGAGACTCCATTAGCTTTCCTTTGCCAGCTTCTAGCTTCCTGCTGCCTAAACCCTAGATTTTTAGTCACCTTCTGTCTTCAAAGCCAGCAGTGGCTGGCTGAGTCTTCCTCCTATCAGGTCCTCCCAACACTCCTGCTCCTCTCTTTCATTTCTAAGCTAACGTGTGATTACATCGGACCCACCCCAGAACCCAGAATGACCTCCACATCTCAAGGTCAGCTGATCAGCAGCCTAAATTCCCCCTTCCCATGTAACATAATATATCCAGGGTTTCCAGGGATTAAGATGAAAACATCTAGGCCAGGGCCATGATTCGGACTTCCACACCCATGCTCACCTGTACACATCATTAGTTCACGGTAATACAAATATGGTGCTTTGGGGTGGGAGCTGTTCGAAGCAGGGAGCGCTGGGAGTGGCAGACAACTCTCTGTAATAGGAAGTGAGAGCAGGGAGCCTAATGTCGGAAAAAAAAACAGATCAAAACCGAAAATTAGCCACAGAACCAGCAAATCGCAGGAGTCTGAGGTCACAGAGAATGGAGAGAATTCTCTCTACCTACTGCAGCTGCTCCTGGAGATGTTCTGTTTCATGACGCCGAGCTTTAAATGCTGCTCAAAACTGTGACCCTGAGTCATTAAGAAAATGCTTTATTCAGTTTAAAAAGCAAGCAGCACACCACATTAAAAAAAAAAGGATTTAAAAAATCATAGAATATCCAGAGGAAATCTAGTGAATATTTGTCAGACTTCTCAATAAGAAAGGATTCTCTAAGCAGGAAAACAAAGGAAAAAATTAAAAAATAAGGAGCTATATTTTTATAAAAATAGGTATTAATATTTATGCCTTGAAACCAGATTATTTAACAATACATTATGAACAAGATTATTTAATAATACATTATGAACAAATTAAAAGGTAGGCAGCAAGGGGTGAAAATTACTTGTCACAAATAGTATAGTCAGTCATCTTGATAGAATTCATACAAATCAATGAGAAATATATTAAGGCTGCAAGAGAAAAATGGGCATATTGCATGTAGAAAATATTCGTGGCAAATTAGTCTATAAAAATGTTTAAGGTTAATGATAGTAAAAAGTCAAAACAGTTATGGCAGTTTAACTTTTCAAATTAACAGTGGTTTTTTAAAAATGATAATATTTAATGTTGGCGAGGGTGTAGTAACATAACACTCTTATAAATTGCTCTTATAAGATGTAAATGGTACAAATCCTTTGGAAGGTAATTTGACTGTATGTAGAAGATCCTACAGATATTTATATACTTCGATATATGAATTCCCCTTACAGGTATCTGTCCAAAAGAAACAAAAATAGAGACAAAGATTTCTGCAGAAAAATGTTCATCCTCATTTATAATAAAAGCAGCTGATTAATGCAATGAAGGTAATGGTTAAAGAAAGTAGGATACATTTATATTACAGTCCGAGCCATTAAAACATATTTTCAAAGAATGTTCGAGGATATAGAAAACATTAAATGAATTGTGAGACATTTAAAAAAATACCTCAGCCTACCTTTGATGCAGAATAAGAAAAATCATGCCAAATGTTAATAGTTACGGATTTGTGAGTAACTTTTGTCTTATTTTTTCTTTTCCAAATTTATAAGCTTTTGAAAATAAGCACGTGTTTACTTTTATACTCAGAATGTATTGTTTTGTTTTTAATAATCAAAAGTAGAGATGCGTGTAGCACACTTGAGGGATTTTTAGATAAAACTGTTGAATGGTTTTGGTGTTTGAAGCTTCAGTTTGTGAACATTTCATCTATGTCTAGTCCTGTCTCCCGAGATGGTGGATAAGACATTGATGTACTTCGGATATACTGGTTTACTTTAACAAAGAATAAAATTCTAAATTCATATACCTGGTTCAGTGGCTTAGCAGAGCATTTTGCAAAGTGTGTTTCAGGAAAATGGAGTGCTTTGTGACACAAACTATCTGGAGTTCAAATGGAATTGGGAAATACTGCATTCTTTATTCTTTTTTTGGAGGGTCACAATTTACATTTTCAAGGCTCTGAAAAGTCCTACAGCAATGAATCTGCTTTTTTTTTTTAAGTATGGTTGACACATAAATTATGTTAGTTTCAGGAGTACAACATGGTGATTTGACAAGTCTGTATGTCATGCTGTGCTCACCACAAGCGTAGCTACCATCTGTCCCCATACAAAGCTATTACAACAGCACAGAACTATATTATTCCCTATGTTATGCCTTCATTCCCTGGACTTATTCATTCTATAGAAACTCGCTTAGTTTTATTTCAAACAGAATTTTCCAAACTAGTGCTCTTTGGAATTCTACGGACTAACACCTATTAACATCTCCCTCCCCCCCCCAATCAAGTTTCATGTATGTTACACGTTTTGGAAAACCATGGGTTTAAGGAAAGCCCAGCTGACTCACTTACTTTTGCTCATGGTTTAGATTATGAGGCTAGGAGATGTGAGTCCAATTTCGATAAGCTTTTCTGGAACTGTTAGGAAAATTCTAGCTGGAAAGATGATAAGGTTATGGCTGGGCAAACTTGAAGCTCTGTGTGGTGGCTCTGTGCCGGGGAGGACTTCGAGCTCTATTTCAAGCTGCGAGAGTCCCCTCTCCCACATCCCACATCCCGTCACCAGTCCCAGCCAGTGAGGAGCTGCCAGCCCCAAGTCCTCTGAGTTGCTGAAGGTTTTCCTTTCCAAGCACACGATGCCCAAAGGGGTTGGGACTTTCCAGTCATGAAAACTGAAGGGAAAATACTTCTCCGACTCCCCACTCCAGATTGCAGAATAACGTGCAATCCCGTAGTTAAACATGCTACATCTGGGTGCGATGATAGGGTCCATTGCCAGGAAGTGAGCCTTATGTTAGAAACTAAAGAATACATGTGGGGTCACCAGAGAAGGGTGCGAACGAGTTCTTATGTGTTTCAGTGAGTGGCCTATGAGTGCCTTCTCTCCGTCTGGTCTTTTGCCCTCTTCCCGCAAGGGTCCTTTTCATCCTTTTGAACCTGTGGGCTTTTCCTCAAGGTTCAGGATGCCAGACAATGTGCTCTTTTTGGAGCTGGAGGAACCACGCTATGGTCTTCAGGTCCATTAAAAAAAATGTCTTTGGCTTATATTGACCTTCTCAAACAGCATTCATTAAATGTCCTGTCGTAAGTCCAGAACCTCTGCCTCTTTTGCCTGGCTTCAGCAGATGCCCAGGAGGGGGTGGAGTGGGTAAGAGGGAGGGGAAGACTCTGGGAGAAACTTATGCCATCCTGCTTAGCTTCACAGATCCCCCAGGACACCGGGTAAGCTGGGAGCTCTTGATCACCCAGCGGCCTGTGGACATCTAGGGTTTCGTGGACAGAGAAGCATTCAGAGAGGCCTCTAGAGCCGTATTTGCCACTGCAACTGCAGTGACTCTGCTTTTTAATATATTAAGGTAAGATTTAGTTGAAAACCAGATCCCTGCTGCTGAAAGTAAAAAATCGAAGGCAATGGGTAGTCCAGCTTTATGCATGAATCTCTCTGCCACAAGCAGTCATGCAGCTTCTTCCCACACTCCTCCAGTGATGGGGAGCTCATTACCTTTCCATATTTGGTTGTATAGTATATGAAACAGAAATCTGATTCCCTGAGACTCCTACCCGTTTGTCCTAGTTCTGCTTTCTGGAGACAGATGGAAGTAGTTTAAACAAATTTCCGGCTCTAAGCTCTACCAGGGTAGGGACTTTGTGTCAATTTTGATTTTTGGTGCATCTCTGGAACAATTTCTGGCACACAGCAGGAGTTAATAAGTGATTAATAGATGAATGCATGAGTACCCTTATATAGCTGTTGAACGATTATTGTATGACTTGAATCTTAAAAATGACATACCTAAGGGCTCATGTAATGACAACCTCCTTATCGTCAAGAAGTCTGGGATAGAGTGGTGATATGCTAAGGATCTTTGGGTATGAGACAAGGAGACTTGGGATTTAACTTATTCTGCTAAGTGCTTCCAAAAAAAAGCTAAAACAGGCACTGTGTAAAGGCAACTTGATAATCGTGAAGAAAGCTACTAGCCTCTTGTCTGGGAATAAAGTGTGACCTAGGCATGAGGGTCATGCATGAGGGTCGTGCTTATGTATCCTCATCATTGGTGGTCACCAATGTAGGTGAGAGGCACAGGAAAGTCCCAACAGTTCCCATGATAAGGTCAGAAACTTCACCATTAGAAAGTCATTCCTTTGGATAAAGTACTTATCTTTCTTCTAAATGTAAACACTAGTCATATTGAGTAGCCACCACCTTGCAGTGAATTAGCTGACTGGGTTGTTTCCTTTAAGGATAAGAGTCCTTCAAGATACTGGATTGCGGGGAGCGGAGAAAGAACTGGGTATGGGAGAGAGAAGAGCCTTGGGCAAGCTAGCTGGAAGGTGAAAGAAAGTGCATTTTGTTTAACCGGATACATGTATAGGCTCCGTGCAAGCTGCCGTAGTTTCAAAAAGGCTCTTCGGGGGAGGGTGTTGGTCTGGCTCCATGGAAACCCACTGAAATGGCAGACAGCCCCCACCTGCCATCGTGAGTCTCCCATATGAGTTTGGCGCACTAGTGCCAGTGTGCGCAAACATTTTAGAAGATAGGTGCCAGATCCGTTGAAATGAGTATCAGGCCGGTGGGGAAGATGTCCAAGCTCGCCTGTGACCATCCTCTCACCACAGAAGGGAAAAACCAATCCCTGACAAGCACGAGGCTGATTATCAGCCGTGTGATCAAGCTTACTTCCCGTGCAGGACATTTTCAATTCTTGAGAAATTCTTTCCCAATCAGAGTGAGTGACAGTTTTAGAAAACGAAGGTCTTTGTTTTCTTCCTCTAAGTGTGCGCCCCTTCCTTCCCTTCACTTCTCCCAAATCTTACACGTACCTCAGAGGAAAGATTTGATTTGGGGGTGTGTGCCACTTGGGGGGGGGGTAGTAAAAAACTGCAATCCACTTGCCCTAACAGAACTGGAATTACCCATACAGACATCTCTTCCATAGTCCCTGCAGCCAAATGTTGCTTTTTGTTCCTTTCCAGATAATGCAACTAATATTATTATCCATGTGGGGGTGTGTTTACTATTCTGAGATCACATTAACATTACTCATTTAACGATCTGCAATGTTTTGAAACCAACATGTCTCGCCATATCCCGGAGTGGGATTTTTTTCTCTCTACTGATGCTTTGATCGATAAGGACCGCCCATGACCATGACCTTTAAGATGCACAGTCTGTAGGGTGTGGGACTGGGGCTCAAGGAGGCAGAGGCCATCCTATCAGCAGGATCGCTGGTGACTCTGGCTCAGCAAATGACAGGGCACCCTTCATGGCAGCTTGGATGCTCTCTGCACTGCTGGAGGGCTCAGGAAGCAGCTCTGAGCTGCCCACACTGAGCAACCGACACTGAAACGGAAGCTGGCAAAGGTGGCTTCTGGAGTTTTTCATTCTGGTTGATTGGAAGGATAATGAGGCACTGTGTTCATGTATTGATCACACATGGAAAAAAATGTCTGCTTTATGGCAGACCTGGGGCGCTGGGGTGAGGGTAAAGACTGGTGAGACATTATTCCCACCTTTAAGGAGTTTTCAGTCTAGCAGAGAGACAGACCTGCAAACAAGTGTGGTAGATACCTTGCAAAGATAGACTGTGGCAGATCAGAGAAAGGAGTCTGCTCTCGGACGACGGGAAGGGGGCAGTAGAGAAGACAAGAGACAGACAATGTGTGGGCTGGGGCTCTAAGAAGAAATAGGCACTTGTCTAGGTGGGTATGAGATGCAAATACAAAATACAGATTCACAGTTGCATATGTGCAGAACACCATGACGATTTGGGGTGAACTTCTAAAAGTTTGATGGCCAGGGTCTAAGTTGGAGTGAGGGAAGGGAGACAGGGAGAAGCGTAGAGATGAAATAGGGGGGCTAGGTCAAAGAGCCCCTTGCGGGCTCCTCAAAGAGGTTTTTATTCTCCTCTGTAAGCAATGGAGCCATGGGCTAGGCGTTAAGTAAGGTAGTGACTTAGCAGACCTTCATTTTAGGTATCCCAGAGGAGAACGGGTCTGACGGCGGAAAGACAGGAGTCAGGAAAATGTGCTTGGAGGCCATCGAGATAATTCAAGGAAGACGTGAACGTTGCAACCGAGGCGTGGGAGCATGAAAGGAGCAGACAAGTTTTGGAAAGTCAGAATTCCCACGACTTGGTGGACGTGTAGTAGGAGGAGGGGCGGGGAGGGGAAGGGAAATGAGAAACCCAAGCTGCCATCCAGCATCTTGGTTTGAGTAAGTACAGATGATGTGGAGAGGAGAGGGTGGAAGCAATTAATTCAGTTTTGTGTCAGCTGAACCTGAGATGCCTGTGGGGTGCCCAAGTGGGGAGCCCAGCATGCACTTGCTTATGTGGGTTCGATGCTCAAAAACTAGGTCAGAGATGAGGAGAAAAACACGAAAGTCGTTTACAGGTAGGTAGTTGAAACCACGGGAAAGGATGGCCATGTCTTGTGAGAAGGACTGACAGCCAGAGACAGATCTTTCCACTCATCCACTGAAAACAGTGGGCAAAGCAAAAGGGGCCAGAAAGAGAAACTGTGAAAGAGAAAAAAGGGAAAGTGGGTACAGGGAGGCAGGGAGGCAGGGAAGAGGCTTTTGAGATAAAGAGACTGATCAACAACTTCAGAGCCTTTGGGGAGGCCAGTGAGGCACAGGTGGGGGGCGCCCGCTGGAGAAGACCATGGGTGGTGTTGAGGGAGAGCCGCTACAGTGGGGAGCTGGGCAGGAAGGTCAAGGTCAAGTGCGGGGGAGCAGGTGGGGAGTGAGTAAATGTAGACTGAGCATTGACAACGCCTGTGGAAGGCTTGCCTGTGAAAAGGAGAGAGCTTCACGAAAATATTTAGAACTACTGATTTTGTCTGCAAGTCATTTCACAAGCGAAAGTCTAGGGCAGCCTGATGGGACAACAAAGATTTAAAAGGTAGACATGTGAACTACTGAGCACTTGCCACTATGCTCTTGACCCTGGGCTGGGGGCTTTGCCATCATTACCTTGAGTATTTTTCTTTCATCTCGTCTTTCACTTTCTTGCATGTTTTCTGCTGCTGCTCCCCTCCGCCATCGGACCCCATCACCGCCGTCGCTGGGCTTTTGCTCCTTGAGGACGTTCGGGGTCTGGATGCCACCTGAGAGGTGCAAGATCATCTCAAAAATTTTGAATAAACAGGGGAAATAATTACAAATAATAAATGTTAAACAGTAAGAAATCATGTCGTTAAACCTTAATCAGCCATCGAAGAACTTAGGCGGGAATGCTGTCTGAATAGAAATGAGGGTACAGGGGCGCCTGGGTGGCGCAGTCGTTAAGCGTCTGCCTTCGGCTCAGGGCGTGATCCCGGTGTTCTGGGATCGAGTCCCACATCAGGCTCCTCCGCTATGAGCCTGCTTCTTCCTCTCCCACTCCCCCTGCTTGTGTTCCCTCTCTCGCTGGCTGTGTCTCTCTGTCAAATAAATAAATAAAATATTAAAAAAAAAAAAAAAAAGAAATGAGGGTACAGTCCCGACCCACACAGAGAGTCAGCGTGGTGAACGAGCGTCTCCGTCCCCCCAGAGCTCGCCTGCCCCGCGCTGTTTCTGACAGCACACCCTAACCCAGCCTCTTCTGATGGCACGGCTGTGGAGTGGTAATCGTCTATTTCAAAGAACTGGGAGCCTCAGACAACTGAAAAATCAAGACACAGGTTGACAATAAGGCAGAAGACACACCTTCCTGAGTGCAGAGGTGGCGAACTGAAAGAAGTAACGGGTGGAACAACCGTCAGGGTTTCCAGCTTCTCGAACTTGGAAGGAGTCATTAGGTGAATAAATAGCACACGCCCACTCACCCCAGCAGAAGCCAGAATGACCCAGTGGGTAGATTGGGAGTAGTAATAGAAGCTGTAAGTGTTTCCGCATCAAGTTTTTAATAGAGCTCAGAATCCAGTGGGGCCCTAGACAATTTGTGAAGTAGGCCAAGTTTGGTTCCTCCCATGGCTTCTTCCAGCATTCCTCCTCCCTCCTAGACAACAGTTTCTATGTTATAAGCTCAGAGGAAGTACCAGGCAGTGGACTAAGCAGATGGAACCTATTCACACGTTGGTATCTTACAGCCATCTACTGAGATGGCTACTATCATCATCCCCATTTTACAGATGAAGAAACTGAGGTTTGTGGGATGAAGTAACTTGATTAAGACACATTGTTGGGTGATCCAGGTGTTTCTGGGTCTTATGCCTGTGCTTTTAATCACTTGGCAATGAGGTTGTAGCCAAGATATAATCTTTGAGCTTTGTCCTCAGTTGGCTATTTCCTCTTAAAGTATTACTCCTCCTGAAGTTTTTTGGTGCTGGAAAAGGCTTCAAGAATCTCGAATCTGACCCAAGTCATTTCCTGCTTTGATATATAATGCATTCATAAGAACATATGAAAAATCGAAAGGATGGATATCAAACAATAGACTTCGATACTATTTGTTAAGGCATGGAAGGACTCCCAGAGAGTTAAAAAATAGTTATAAAAATGCTAACTGTGCCTTGCCTTCAGGATACTATATTTGACACTACACTTCCAGATTTCACTGTGCTCTTTAATTTGTTCTTTTTCTTCATTATCGAACATACAATCAACCTATCCTCCATTGAACATCCGATTGAGGCCCACGACTGGCCACTGTCAGCACACCTAATCATTTCTATTTTCATCCAGATTTCATTAAATTGGTGAGACCTCTCTGCTTATTTTCACTAATATCAGCATTTTCTTTTTCTGTTTCCCACTCATTTTTGTAAAATGAATATTTGAATAATCAGACATGAACCTTCCGTTACCAAGATGGCGCTGCTGTCAAAACTGAACAGTTGTGTAGCTCCAGGACAGGAAAATTCCCAGTGTCGTTTTGTCAGCTAACGAACGAGCATCTGCACTCAGCATGTGGAAAACAATTTTGGGGTAGGCGTGTCTCAGGTACTGAAAGTGTAGGCTGTAAGAGAGTTAGACATATGACAGTCAAGAACTATAAATAGATTGGTTGAGCAAATGTTTAAGGAGAGCCTACTGTGTGCTCTGCCTTGTGCTAGGCCTGTGGACACTAAGAACGACCCGCCACTCCATGATCCTTTTGAATGTGTCCATGGATTGGGGTGGTACTTGGCGTTGAGAGAGATGGCATGAAATTTCTTTGATCAGACTTTCCAGGTGGCCACTGAATAGCCTTTTTGCAATGAAGAGCTCACATTTTTTAAGCTCACATTTATTAAGACACATTAGGTATTGGAAACTGGTCCATGGCCTGAGGACAGAGAAACTTGGTGATGTGCCCTTAGGGAACTTCCAGACCAGTGGGAAAACAAACAGATAAACAGATAATCCCTTTATAATTCAGTAAATGTGTTGATGGAGTTTACGCAGGGTGCTGTGGGAACATGGGGAAGGACTCCCAGACCATCCTGAGAATCCAGGGAAGGCTTCTTGGAAGATTCCTGAAGAACAGGTAGGGATTAGCCAAGTACGGAGAAGTAGAAAGGGTGTTTTATTTATTCATTTTTTTATTTTATAATAATTTTTTATTACGTTATGTTAGTCACCATACAGTACATCCTTAGTTTTTGATGTAGTGTTCCATGATTCATTATTTGCGTATAACACCCAGTGCACCATGCAATATGTGCCCTCCTTAATACCCATCACCGGCCTGTCCCAGTCCCCTACCCCCTCCCCTCTGAAGCCCTCAATTTGTTTCCCAGAGTCGGAAGGGAAGAATGAAGGGGGGGTAAACAGAAGGGGGAATGAACCATGAAAGAATGTTTTAGATAGAATGAACAACATAAGTAAAAAATGCAGACATGCATTTGGGGCTGCAGTTCTGACTCTCTATGAGACAGAGGGAGGGAGACGAGGTTGGGGAGTCCCAGAAGGACCAGGGCATGCTACATACTGCAGGAAAACTCTCACAGCACCTTCTCTGGAACTGAACCTTGTACAAATGGCTCCTTATCCATTATTTGTTGCTGAAATGCTGGTGAAATTTTGGTTTTCCCTCAAATGTAACTAAAACCACCTTCTCACTCTAATGATCGGCCAACTTGGGAACTCTCTGAGTGAGGTCCTGAGAAAATCAAAACAGAAAATTACCGCTGTCTGCGAGAGCATTAAACCCCAAGGATTATGATGCACCACTAAATTTCTAGTTAGCCTCCAGCAAATGAAGTTAATTTATCCATAGCTGTAACCCTATCACAGGAGTGAGATCCACCAAGCTGACCGGACCCGATCTTTAGACAGATGTATTTCCCTAGAATGGGAGAAGTGGATTATAGGAATCCTGTTGTGATCTGCAGAGGCCTTTTACATGAGGGGAGTAGCCATCTCTGCCCTTTTCAAAACAGCTGAGCTGTAGCTGGGACCGCATGGACCCTCTGCCCGAAGCAGCTTGACCCCCCTCCCAAGGCTGCTCAGTGGACCGTCTCCTGTTAGTGTTCTCCAGCTCACTGCAGCTCATCCAACTTTTCTGGTTTCTCACAGCTCAGCTCCCCAAAGGTATCATTTCTTACCTTTATTTTGAATAGCTTCATTGAGATATAATTCTCATACCACACAGTTCACGCAGTTAAAGCGAGTTCAGTGACTGCCAGCATATCCACAGTGTTGTACGTCCATCACCACTATCAATTTTCAGACACTTCACCACTCCAGAAAGAAATCCCACACTCCTTGGCCATTATTCTCCAACCTCCCGTGCCCCTCAGCCCCAGACAACCACCAATCTACTTTTGGTCTCTATAAATTAGCCTATTCCAGAAATTTCATACACGTGGAATCACACACTATGTGGTCCTCCATGACTGGCTTCTTTCACTGCTTACCTTTCCTCATGACCCATCACGTGCTTATCTGACCTCAGAACCTTGTCCTTGGACAGGATGTGGGTATCTTCCTCTTGGCTTCATGTATCTCCAGTTAGAACTATACACTGGTTAGAATCATATGTGCCTGACTATTCCAGTAGCCACATAGTCAGCTCAAGGAATATCCTTGACCTACAACCAACCCTTTCTCTTGGCACACCAGAGAACCAAGAGAAAATCTGGAAAGGGTAACTTCCCCACTTCACTGGTGAAGAGATTGCATGTACCCTTGGGAGTACCAAACAGCTTATATTCCAGAATACAAAAATGTACTGGACACGGGTGCTACCATTCACTGAGCTCCCTTGAGGATCACGACTTCTGTTGGACCCACGAATCTTCTTTACACACTTATCTGTATTTATTTGGAAAGTGCTTTGTCACCACAAAGGCAGAAAGCTTGCTTACACTATCTGCAGGCAGAAGGAGGAAAAATTTTCTTTTGATGTCCCCTTATTTCTCTTAAAGAAGGCATTGACTACACAGGTTGTAATGTGAATGGTGATGTGGATTATCTCGAAATCTTTCAGCCCCTCTGGTTTCTTGAGTTGTCCAGGAAACACAGCAGTGACTAGACATGAGGGACCTTATGATAAGACTGTGAGTTCAGACACCCCCAGTGCTGGGCTTGTGCAAAGAGGAAACGAAGAGGAGGAACTATTCATCAGTACCCATGCTCTCCCACGCATCTATAATTACCAACAACGGTTGCAGTGCAACCCAAAAACATAAACACGGTGAGTTAGCTGAAGCCGAGGGCTCTATTTATAGCCTCCATGGACCTACTAATAGCCTTACCACCCTCTTGAAACAGACCCCAGGTCGGGAGCAGAGGGCAAGGGGGGGTCTCAGTTGTGAGGTGAGGTAATGATGCCACACCTCCGGTTCAATGGGGTCTGTGTATGAACGGCCATCAAAAACATCCAGCTGTTCTGAAAGAGGCATATCGCAAAAATAAACATTTTCTCTGGGCAGGCCAGACAAGAACACAGAGCCAAAGGATTTCCAACTCAGACTTCGAAATTATAGGGTTTAATTGGGAGGTGTGACAGGGGCACGTCATCATTGCTTGGACGTTTGACCTGAGCCGTGTTTGTTCAGGCAAGACAGGAAGTGGTCAAGAAGTGTGACATAATGGAAAGAGCAGGGGCTGGGGAGTCAGGCGGCTCCGCATTTAGCTGGGCAGTCTTGAATGAGTTTCTTGATCTCTGTGAACCTCAGTTTCCTCCTCTGTAAAATGGGAATACTAAAAATATCTACCTCATAGGGAGCTGTTAGAATCGTATATGGCATACAGATCCTTAAATGGGATTTTTAAAAAAGATTTATTTATTTATTTTTAGGACAGAGAGAGAAAGAGAGAGACAGGGCGTGAGTGGGGGAGAGGCAGAGGGAGAGGGAAGGAATCTCCAGCAGACTCCCACTGATCTCAGAGCCCTACTCCAGGCTCGATCCCATGACGCTGAGCTCATGACCTGAACCGAAACCAAGAGTTGGCTACTTAACGAACTGAGCCACCCAGGCGCCCCCTCAAATGATGTTTTTATGAGCATAATTACTATGATGCATTATCATAAATCAAGATTTCTGAAAGATTTGGCCGATATAACTCACAGTGGGTTAATTCTGTCATGTCTTTGAAATGGTCTATATTATTATTATTTTTTAAAAAGCTTTAAAGAATTGAGAGATATTTTTAGAGATTCTTCTCCTACATAGATCCTACAGAGCTATTTTGGAAAGTTGAAAATAGTTTAGTTTGCTGTATATTATGTGTTTTCAGTATTCAAAAATAATATGCAATATAGCATAGTTACAAATTCCATTTCTTGCACATTTTAATAAGGACCAACCTATTTGACGGGATTGTTAAATTACATTGTATCTCTTTTAATTTTAGGAAAACAAAACACAGAAATTCTCTAAGTAAAATTTTATTTAATCTTTAAGAGTATCAGAGAGGTCATCGTAACCAATCTCCCATACCCCCAATCATCTACAACATCCCTGAGATGTGGGCTCCCACCTCCTGCTCGAGCTCTTCAAAAACTAGGGGCCCAGAGGCAATCCATTCCATTTTGAGGAATACCGCAGATACAGTTAAGAAGTTCTGGGGTGCCCGGGTGGCTCAGTCCGTTAGGCATCTGCCTTCAGCTCAAGTCATGATCCCAGGGTCTTGGGATTGAGCCCCGCATCGGGCTCCCTGTTC